>NC_059437.1:37591727-38252239 GCF_021028975.2 Sphaerodactylus townsendi
TCACCAAACTAAACCTACCCAGCTCCCTAAGTCTCTCCTCGTAGGCCATGGACTCCAGACCTTTTACCATTTTGGTTGCTGTACTCTGGACCCGTTCTAGCTTGTCAATATCCTTCTTGAAAAGATGATGGTTCTGTTATGTAACCAAGTTCTGTGTTGCTACATGATACGTTGTTAAATGAAAAGGACAAAAGAAAATGCTTTGTTCTCTTTTAATTACTGCAAGGTTGATTCCAAGTTCTACCCCGCATAACCCACACATTGAAGCTACTCTAACAGTCTTTTTGAACATGGCAAGCATTATGGAGTTTGTACATGACAAGTTTATTTTCCAAGTTGTGCGTATTCTTCCTCTTCACCTTCAATCATGTAACAGGAGAAAGACTTCCAGATTAACATACATTTGTTGGCACATCTAAATACAGATCATCAACCAATGACTTTTATTAGACAGAAGACAGAGTTTTAAATCAAAGGTAACCAAAATAAGTCAAAGTACGGTGACTAGTGTTTTAACAAAACCAGAACTAGGAACTTTGCTACATCTTCAGTCTGTTTGGAACAGCGATCGTTTAAAAGTTTCTAAATACAGATAACATACAGGGGTTCAGCAACTAGAATTCTAAACCAGAAGAAAATTGAGGATTAGAATGACAGTTTGCCGAAGAACCTGTATTTGGATGTCAGAGGAAGAAATCTTCAGTCTTGGTGCAGTAATTAAGAGAAGGATGGAGGGAGCCTAAAAGTAAGCCAGGTTTTCACTTGCCAGGAACAAACTCTGATTTGTTCAAGATATATCTGACTGCAGCCCAAAGCACTTTGTAGTACAAAGCCCAGCATTTCGCAAACTGCAGCACATTTTGAATTGTTGAGAAACATCAGATAATTATGTTTTGGACCTGGATAGCCACAGGCTAGCCTGATCTTGTCAGATCTCGGAAACTAAGCAGGGTCAGCCCTGGTCAGTATTTGGAGGGGTGACCTCCAAGGAATCCTAGGGTCGTGACGCAAAGGCAAGCAATGGAAACCGCCCTATGGGGTCACCATAGGTCAGCTGTGACTTGATAGCACAAAAGAAGTATTACTTTGACGAAATAACCAAACACTCTCTTTTCTTTTCTAATGCTGATGGAATTCAATGTATCTAGGCAAGAAGGGAAGAATCCTTCAACAACATGTAAAGGGAGTAGTAAGAGATGTGGTCAGTGATCCTTGCCATGATAACAGGGCCAGTTGAGGTATACAGAATGGCCCTGTTTTCATCCAAGAAAGGTCAGAAAGGATGTTTGTTCCCTTCATCTATACCCCCACCTTTCTCCAGCATGGTGCAGTGGTTAAGAATGGTGGACTCTAATCTGGAGAACGAGGTTTGACTCTCCACCCCTCCACATGAATGGCAGACTCGTATCTGGTGAACTGGATTTGTTTCCCCACTCCTCCACATGAAGCCTGCTGTGTGACCTTGGGCTAGTCACAGTTAAGAACATAAGAACAAGCCAGCTGGATCAGACCAGAGTCCATCTAGTCCAGCTCTCTGCTACTCGCAGTGGCCCACCAGGTGCCTATGGGAGCTCACATGCAGGATGTGAAAGCAAGGGTCTTCTCTCTCAGAACTCTCTCAGCCCCATCTACCCCACAAGATGTCCATTGTGGGGAGAGGAAGAGGAGTTGGTAAGCTGCTTTGAGACTCCTTACAGGAGACAAAGGCGAAGTATAAATCCAAACGTCTCCCCAATGGGGACAAAAGTAGCTCCCATAGTTTGTTGCTATTTTATCCTCACAACAATCCAGTTGTGTGCGCAACTGTGTGCGCGACTGGCCTAACATCACCAAGCAAGCTTCCATGCCAGAGTGGGGGTCCAAACCTGGCTCACTGCATCACACATATGAAAACAGATTCTGCTTTGCCCGTGATGAAAACTCCCCACTGTCTCCCTTTTTATGTACCTTTTCATTTGACAATCCTACATATCTGACAGTACTCTCAGGTCAGCAGGGAGGCAAATGGAAAAGTCTGGAAACGTGCCAACTCACTTTCCTAATCTTATCCGACCCCGCCTCCTAAAGACTGTCCTTCACTCCTTAATAAATTGATTAGATTATCAAGTCTGAAACCAGGTGCAATTAAGCCAAGGATTGGCCTCCCTGGAGAACAACAACATGCGTAGAACTGCAGAGAGAACAGACAAGACTCTGGCTGGGAGCATGGGTGGCTCGGCACAGATTTTGATACAGTCCAGTGTGCCGCCTCCTCTCCCTGACTAGAGGCATTGTTCGAGAGTGGGTCACTGAGACAGCTGGGCTGACAAGCATGTTGTCTGGCCACATAACATCACCTTCCTCGCTAATCCACCACTCGGTGGGGAAAGGTGAAGAGATTTCTTTCAGTCAAGGTATTTTCTATCTAGCAGCAAAATTCAAAGTGCTTTTTCAAAGCACTGACAGTTAAGAATCAGACACTGGGAATAAAAAGCGAACACAAAAGCAGCGGCTAAGGAGCTCTGGAAGACACTGGTGGTGGTCAGCTTGTGCTAGGTGAAACTGAGGTTTCTTTTGGGTTTCCCCATCTGGACAACCAGGAGTGGCAAGGAAACATTCCTGGAAACCAGCTTCCCCCAGCATTCCCATCCATCTTCCTTTGCAATCTGGGGCCACAAGGCCTTGGTGAGTGTTCCAGAGCACCCCATCAATTCACAGAGGGCAAAAGGGGAATCCTAGAAAGCCTGGCTATTGCTTTGGATGCATTGAACACTAGAACTTGCCTCAGCACCACTGGCATAAGTTAGAGTACCAAAGTTTAGAGCAGTTTATGGTGGGTGGGGAGCAAAACTCCAGGCACTGACTAGCTTTTGTTACCCTAAAATAGGAATCAGGTCTTTCATCCTACCTGAATCTGCAAAACAAAACAAAAAGTTACCTGTAGAATTTATATTCCTTATTCTGTTTTCCTTACATATTGGATTAATTAAAGTTAAATTCTACCTTTCAGACAATAACAGGACCTGCAAGGTGACAAGAATACCTTAGGATACTCTCTTAGGTGCTGCAACCATCTTGCACAGCAGTGGCTAAAACAACATCATATGAGCAGGTCCAGCAAGAGTCCATCACCGAAACAAGCAGGAGGGGTGAGATTCTCACTATCAAAACCAACCAGCAACTATGAACATTCAAGCAAATTTAGCTTTAAATAGCCAATCAGGTACTTCAGACTGGCCATTCAAAGGTCCAGGAGCTGCTACAGAAAAGGAAGATTTATATATGAATGCATTTGTATACTCTCAAAATACGTTTCCAAATATTTGGAAATATTTCCAAATAGTCATATAACACAATATTAACCATAAAAGGAGCACAGCAGGATGTCAAAAGTATAATAGCAAAAACTCCAACAGTATTTTTAAAAAACCCTAGCTGCGACTAACAACAAAAGGCTCAATTAAAATAACAGATCTGAGAAGTCTCGTGAAATGCAGCAGAAAACCAGTCTGAAATGGGGGGGTGGGACACACACACACCCCAAATCAACAATTTACAAATACTTTCAAAAAACCCTTTAAAAACGTTTTTAAAAGCTTTAACTTGATACCCAAAAGTTAACACATTTGGCACTAGAGAAAGGACATTCCACAAGCCAGATCACCGCATCTGGTCGCCGCATCTCAAAAAGGATATTGAGGAGATAGAAAAAGTGCAGAGAAGGGCAACAAGGATGATTGAGGGACTGGAGCACCTTCCCTATGAGGAGAGGCTGCAGCGTTTGGGACTCTTTAGTTTGGAGAGGAGGCGGCTGAGGGGGGATATGATTGAAGTCTACAAAATTATGCATGGGGTAGAAAATGTTGACAGAGAGAAATTTTTCTCTCTTTCTCACAATACTAGAACCAGGGGGCATTCATTGAAAATGCTGGGGAAGAATTAGGACTAATAAAAGGAAACACTTCTTCACGCAACGTGTGATTGGTGTTTGGAATATGCTGCCACAGGAGGTGGTGATGGCCACTAACCTGGATAGCTTTAAAAGGGGCTTGGACAGATTTATGGAGGAGAAGTCGATTTATGGCTACCAATCTTGATCCTCCTTGATCTGAGATTGCAAATGCCTTAACAGACCAGGTGATCGGGAGCAACAGCCGCAGAAGGCCATTGCGTTCACATCCTACATGTGAGCTCCCAAAGGCACCTGGTGGGCCACTGCGAGTAGCAGAGAGCTGGACTAGATGGACTTTGGTCTGATCCAGCTGGCTTGTTCTTATGTTCTTATGTCACACAACAGAGAAGGCCATCATAGCCATCCTCCTGGAAGCACAAGGAGCTGGGCCTCAGTTGACAATCTCAGATAGCATTGAGAGTCATCTAGACCACTATTGGCTCCAGGAACCTGTGCCAGATACCACCATCTCTGCATCTCTGTATATTGATAATGTCCCCACTTCAGATCTTTGGAAGACCTCTCCTAACAGGAAATACTAATAAGTATGGAGGGGACAGAGCAGAACCCTGTGCCCTGATGTGGGACAGCAATTTCCAACAACACCTGTAACTGGTCAGCCAAATAAAAGTGAAGCTACCTGAACACTCTGCTCCTAATATCAATTCCAGCCTGCCGGTCTAAAGGGCACATTGTCCAAGAGTAACAAAAGCTCCTGTGAGGTCTAGCAGATTCAAAAGGTTGCACTTTCCCCTATCTGTTTTCATAAGGATAGTCATGGTAATCCCTGTCCAAAACCTAGGCTCCAAACCAGATTGAAATAGGTGTAGGTACCCATTCTTATCCAAAATGGTCTGGAATTGAACCATGGCCATGATGCCCAAGAAAAGGAGACTTGCGACTACCCTGGGTCACCTGGATCCAAAGGAAACTTTTTAAAGAGTAGTGGCACAGTTACCCCCTTCAAGGCAATGAGAGGTTTTTGAGTCAATCACTGATGCACTTGCTGTACTCTAGACCCAACCAGCCAATCCGCCAGTTTGTTGTCAGAAGCCAGGCTGAACATGAGCCAAGCGTAGTGGTGGTTGGCTGCACCTCTGCTAGCCATTTGTCCATCTCCTTGAGATGAAGTGACTACGAGTAATCCAAGGAAATGCAATGATTTTTTTAAAAAAATGCTCAGGTACCATTGAACTGCTATAAATGGACAGCCTCAGTCTTCATGGTTGCAAACAAATCTACAAAATGCCCTAGAAACACAACTCCAAAAGCCACTGAATTCTCTATGTTTAGATTGTTGGGGGACAAATAAAGAAGCCCATGCGCCGTTTAAATTGCCGTTGGGAGTGCGGTTATGTTCATCCAGAGAGGACACTCTCCCACCTTGATCACTTTGAATTTAGATACTAGTGAGCTTCTCAGATTAGGTGCAAGATTGCACACAATTCTTGTGGCGTCCAGGAGACTGAATGGAAGCAGAACTAAATGGAAGCAGAACTATGACAGAACTGTCCTTATTCACCTTTAAGGGAATTATCCAACCACAAAGAAGGCTGTGTCTCTGAATGAGTGACTGCTAAGACCTTGATTCTACACTGTGCCATGGAGAGAAACACATCTCACCATGTCATGCCTCTGACGATGCCAGCCATAGATGCAGGGGAAACATTAGAAGCAAAACCACGGCCACCACGGCCTGGAAAACCCACAGAGGCCCGCTGATCCTTTGCCTTCTTCTAGCTAGTAAGCACACTTGAAACTGTTCTCTCAGCAGAAGCAAAAGGCATTGGGCAATTCATTGGACACAAGCTAAGTGTTAAGACTGAGTAGAATGTGACTCCACACTGAATTCCTTTAAGAGTACAGGTGAGCACATTCCACCATTTAGCCATAGGTTTGCTCTGTCCTGTATCCTACTCTGCTGATTTTGAAACTGGTGCACACAATCTGGATTAGTTTTCAGTGCATACCTGGGTGATATCCAACAACACATATTGATTAAATCATTACACAAAAAGGGCTTGATGCTGTTGAGCGAAGATTCATGTTTTGTGGTATCATCAATGCAGTTCCCACATACACCAATCTGAGCAAAACAACAATACAAAAACAGAACAGCCGTGGGCTGCTCCAAAAACAAGCTTAGGCAACTCAAAATCCCAAAACAGTGAAATTAGGTCGGGGAGAGATTCTTAATTATCCCGACAGAGCAGAATAAGAAGCATTCTGTAACTTACCAAGAGTCTGGCAAAAGATAACATCAACTGCCTTCAACAACATAAATTTTAGCCCCAAGATATGTATATTTAGTTTTATGTGGAAGAGTATGTGAATACTTTATTACAGGGTGGGGAGATTAGGTACCACGTGATGCAGTACGCTGACAACTTTACCTTGCGCTTCATAGGATTTTGCTTCTCATGGTTCCCATAAGTTTGTCCAGCCATCTATGATAATTCCACAGAACCCATGAAGGTCCATTTAATGCAGCAGTAGGTACCTTGCCTTTCTTTCAAGTGCTTTTCAGCCATTATGTTTGCCATGGAGAAACGGGTGCAGCTGCTGCCTAGCCCCAAGTATGGATTTCACTGCATTTTAGTCCTGTGACAGTCCTATGACTTTCACAGACAAAATGTAGCTCTTTGAGCAGGAGTGTTGTTGCATGTGATGTCCTAAAGGCCATGCCTGACAGCAAAATCGCAACTGCACTGGCAGCTGTTGCCATCTCTGGAGATAGCCCTTGACCAGATTCAGGCAGGCTACAAGCACAAAAGCAACAAGCACAGGCCAAACACAGGCCAAGGTCAAAACACAGGGCTTCAGAAGCCCAAGTGTCAGTGCAGGAGAGCAAATCCAAAGAGCACGAGTACAGTTTTAGCCTCGCAATTAGCAGCTTGCTTTACAACCCCCTGCAGCAATCCTGTCAAGTAGACCTTATTGCAGAAAGAGACAAAGAGGGTGAGATAGACAGTGTAGTGTACTTTGGCCATTTACAAACTTGTTGTCTTCTTCACATGGAGTGTACATTCCCTTCGGGTTTGATTCTCGATTATGCACTCATTTTCTCCTCTTCCGAATTCACTGTGCTCTCAGATCAGAGAATCCCTGCAGTTTCCAAAAATTGTGTGATTTTCTCCCTTCGCAGGAAAAGCGAAGGAGATCCCTGTGCATTAAGCTTCCCTTGGGTTTCCTCCCTCCTCTCCACCTTCCCCTGCCCACACAACAGCAGTTTCTACCACTCTTCAGACTACCATTTCAAAACTATCCAAATGGCTTTCTTTTAAAAAATTTAATGCTGATGGCATTAAAATTGCCATAAAATTGCCATGGTCTAGCAAAGTAACACTAGATCAAAGATGGCACCAAAAAAGAGGGGGCAGCAGGAAACCTCCCCAAATGAGGAAGTTGCAGGAGGAGAATCCCAAGTCTAAACAAAAAAATCATGGGAAACCCCCACTGTGAAGCAAACAGCCACGGGGTAAGTAGTGCATGCATAAAAGGCCTTTGTTCATTTTTGAAATAAAATTGCCCTCTTCACCATGACATGGCATCAGACTAACAGTTGGATGCAGCAAAACAGGATTTTTTTTGTCTTTTGGGACCCCTAAATACACTTCAAACAACAATCAGCCCGGCTTGGCCTCCCCATCACCTAAACCCCAAGAACATTTCCCTCAGTGTGCCTCCCCATAGCTGCTAGTTTCCAAGCAACCCCATTTCCCCAGGGGATGTGCCACCTCCTCTGTCAGTCTTCCCCAGGGATACCCTGCAAAGTGCTGCTTGATTACAAGTTACAGAAGAAAACCTTCTACCATTGCTTCCATTTGCAAGTTCTGGTGTCCCTTTACAGGACCAAGGGTGGGAACAGGAGGCATCTACACTTTTCTGCCTGCATGAGTTAATTTTTGCACTTGTTCAAAGTTTCAGGGATAGAACTGTTCCATAAAATGTTAGTCACTTTGCAGTTGTCTTTCCTCTGATCACTGGAGTGTCTTGGTTCCCTGTTCCTTTTAGCATGGCTGAGTGGAGGGGCTGGGGGAAAGATACTGCTCTGACCAAATGGCCCAAGCTAACCTGATCTTTTCAGATATCAAAAGCTAAGCAGGGTTGGCCCTGGTTAATATTTGGCTGGAAGACCACCCAGAAGTACCAGGGTTGTTATGCAGCAACAAACCACCTCTTGAACATCTCTTGCTTTTACACAAACAAGGGGGACACAGATCCGGATTTTCTTTGCGGCAGCACCCAGTTTATGGAATCTCCTTCCTCCAGTGGGCTCCCTTCTTATATAGTTCCTACAATGAACAAAGGTTTTATTTTTCAAGGCATTTTCTGGGTGCTGACTGGCTAAGGCTGTTTTCAAGCCTGCTTTGGATTGCTTCACTGCCAGCTTTTACGGAGAACAATTCTTGTTAATACTATGTGCCAACTGGGCACCTGCTCCTGCGTGGCAAAGCAGCTCCTGCGTGGCAAAGCAGCTCAAGTACTTTTAACACATAATCACTTTGCGTGGTTATGCAACCTTGGCACCAACATCCTGCCTGGTCTCTCATGCAATCTACAGGATTTCTGCATTTTGGACTCTCACGCTCCCTTTCTGAAAGAGGCTCCACACAGCCATAGACTTGAAAAAGCCATCCTTTCTCTCCAGAGCGCTGAGTGGCTCCCTCCTCCCCTGATCACAAGCCAAAATCTGTTCCAATAGCCTGTCTACTAAGCAAGTCCTGGCATCGCATCCTGATGTTAATTGGCATCACAGCTCACTTTGTTCAGTGCTAAAAGAGAAATACTGCAACAAGTGAAGAAACTGGCAAGAAGAGAGCACCTTTGAACATGGCCAGAGTGCCATTTCCTGGAATCCTGAACAACTACAAAACCCAGGATTAGGAGAAAGGCAAGAGAAATACTCCTGTGCCAGTACTACTGTCCTCTATATATATATTTGTTTGTTTCCTTCATTTTAATCCTGCCTTTCTTTCCAGTGAGAACACAAGGCAGCTTACATTGTTCTCCTTCCCTCCAACAACCCTGTGAAGTAGACCAGATCTAGAAAATGTAACTGGAAAGCTTCCATCACAGAGAGGGAATTTAAAGCTTGGTCTCCCAGATCCTAGTCTGACACTCTTAACCACACCACCATATGAAACACGATCACCTTTTATTGCTCTCCAGGCGTAGAAAAAGGATCCCAGAATCCTTAGTGGGACACCTGGAAACCACAAATAGCACTGCTCAGTGCGCTGGAGGCAACACAAAATAGTCACCTGGGAGTTATGGAAGGCTGGAGAATCTTCACAGCACTTTGAGATTCAAGCCTCCCTCCTCTCATAGTGCCAAACCAAATCCGGTTTTCGCTGTGCAGTCCGAGAGAGATGCCAGAAACGCCTCCCCCCACAACACACCTGTCATTGAAAAGGGGCACAATCCGCTGAGACTTTCTCCCACACAAGCCATGCCAGCACAATTGGAAGTTGAGGAAGAGCACAGGTATTCAGGACATCTGGAAATGGCAGTTCTTACCTAGCCATCCTAATGAGGCTCGCTCTAGCAGATGCTTATGCCACCCTCCACGGCGACCCAAACCTGTTGTGCGAGATAGTCACTTTGCCTCACAGTAGGGTTGTTTTTGTCTCCATGACCAAGACTCTCCAGCACGTGCCACAGAAAGGTTTGGAAGGACACACACACACACAATGCCTTCCAGTTTCTACCTTGGGGCAAATCTCTTCCTCTGGTAGGTATGAATTCCAACCGCTGTGTACTTCTTGTTTCACATCAACACACTGAACGTAGACACTGGGCAAATGCCGAGGACCAGTCTTCACAAGTAATCCTGGGCACCTCATTATAAGCTCAAGTGATATATATCAAAACAAAACACAAAAAAAGCCTCATACTCATCTGTTGATGAGATTTGATTAACCCGGAAGAGAAGTTAGGGTGGTGAGGAATGAAACTATCACCTCTGTTTGTAGAAGAAATGACAAAAGGCGAACTACATGCAAGAATCTACTAGGAAGAGGATTGAAAGTAAGACAATAATCATATTCACAAGTTATGGTGAAACACATGCAATCCATGTGCAGTGCACACTTGATTTTTCTTTAAATGCGTGTTGATTAATTCTCATTGTACTTTCAACCCACGGACTCTTGAATGCGTGATACGACAAGTGGTGGGATTCAAATAATTTAACAACCGGTTCCGGTGGTGGGATTCAAATGATTTAACAACTGGTTCTTTACAAGCACCATTTTAACAACCGGTTCTGCTGAAGTGGTGCAAACCTGCTGAATTCCACCACTGGATACAACCCACACATTTATCCAAGTTCTGGCCCCAAGTTTTATTGGTAAATTGAACTCCTTTTCTTATACCCACACAGGCAGGATATATGTGTATTGACACTGTCACATGAGAACAGGGCTACTTATGGAAACCTCTGCTTCAGGATATGAGCCCTAGGTCAGGTAAGTTCTTTTTAGAGAACACTTTTATAGAGGAGAGGTATAATGACAGTTATTAGCCAGAAGACCCAAGCAAATCCTTCGTGTTCAGAGACAACATACTTCTCAGGGCTGCTGCTTTTATGTCCTTTATCTACAAGCGTCCTGGACCTATCCACTACTATTGGAAACAATACTGGATTAGCCAGACCTTTGGTCTGACCCTTAGATAAGTCCTCCTTATCTATGTTACCCACTAGGTCAGGGGTCTGCAACCTGCGGCTCTCCAGATGTTCATGGACTACAATTCCCATCAGCCCCTGCCAGCATGCTGGCAGAGGCTGATGGGAATTGTAACGAATCCATCGGAAACATCTGAGAGCCGCAGGCTGCAGCCCGCCTTCACTAAATAAACAATGATCCAGGGTTTCTAAAGGCAAACTCCAGCAAGATCCTCTCACTTCTAGAAAGAGCTACACATGGAGACCAAAGCCACTGACAATGTCCTAAACTCCAGTTTCACTTCTGTCTTGAGGTCACTGGAGCAGGTGAACCACTTTATTCTGCAATAAAGGAGATAACACTGGCCCACCTTGCGGGGGCTGTCGCGGGAGGCTTCCAAAGAGGCAGTGTCATAGTGACACCAAAACGTCAGGAACTGCAGAACACAACCCTAAGTGTACACCGAACGGGCAGTGTGGAGGGATCATGCTACAAAATGCATACCTTCTAAAAATTGTGCCCTGGATTGTTTTCAGCTCAGTGCCGGCATCGGTATAGCGGTTTAAGCAGCTGACTAGGGATCTGGGGAGACCCAGATTCAGGAATCCCCGCTCTGCCACTTCTGGAAGCATGAGAGGAGGAGCAGTACCTGGGGCCAGTCCCACACACCTCCCAGCCTAACCTACCTCGCAGGGTTGTTGTACAGATAAAACAGGGAGAAAACCACTTCGGGGGGAAGCCGGGACATAAAAAGAAGTGGGTCGTAAACAAGGGACGTCTGGAGTTTACTCCAAACAAATCAAGATCTTCCGCAAGTGGGGCAGCGCTGGCCGGTCTGAATATACCCGCCCTGCCGCCCCACGTGACAGCCACTGTGCTGCATCCCCTCACCTTGGCAGCGAGCGCCTCCTCCTGCTTGGGGCTCCGGATCACCAGCGTGCCCACTCATGTCTCTTCCGGCATGGCGGCTGCTCTGACTTCTCCCGGCAAAGGCAGCCACCGGCTCGGGATCAATTTTGACGGCCAGCCCGGCTTTCCTGCCTCTCCAGCCACGCCTGCCTGCTGTCTTAAGGGACAGAAAGCGCCTGGCTGAATCCAAACCAGGGCGCGAGAGTGCGCTTTGCACGCGGCAACCGGGCGCAAATCTTCGCACGCAAAGAAAGGAGGACGGCGGAGTCCAAAACCCAGGCTGCCTGGTTTTCTTCTTGTGCCTTGCGAATCATGGGCAGAAGTCCAGGCACGTGAAGCTTCTAAATAAGGCGAAATGTTGCATCATCACCTTTTTAAAAAAAAAACTGGTTCTGGGAGGGTTTTTTTCCAGGCTTTGTGGTTGTGGTCTGGTAGTTTTTGCTCCTAACATTTCGCCTGCATCTATGGCTGGCATCTCTAGAGACAGAGGTGATAAGAGACTGCATCACAGGGTTCCCACCTGGGATACATGGACAATGTACCACACTAAACTTTCCTTCTCACTTAGACATGGTGAGAAAACAGGACTCTTTTCTCTGTGGTACAGCTCTGGAAGATTGTAGCCATGGCATGCAGAGGCGAGCGATAGGAACAAAATCCACCAGACCTCACAGCCACACAGCCGGAAAACCCTCCCAGAACCAGTTGAATCCGCCGTAGAAGCCTCTCGACAATACATTTTTTTTAAAAAAAACTTTATTAACATTATTAAATGTAATAATTCTACAATATTCTGTTAGCATCATCACCTTCTTAATGAAAGCAGACCGAATTAGGAAGTGAGGAGGGAGGGTTGCCTCAGTTGGCAATGGGCTCCTGGGCTGCATGTTTGTCTCCTGCCCTAGATTGTCGCTGCGTCAGCCACAGCTTGAGTGGCACTTCCTCCCTCCACTACACACAGGCACAGTGGCAAAAGCACCTCGGTTTGGCCTCTCTTGCCCTGAAAACTCTGGGGAGTTGCCATGAGTTGGCTGTGACTTTCTACCACCAGGAATCAGCAGGTGATGCTTTCGAACTGCATGGAGCAACGTAGATGGGTACAGCCCCTGGAGCATGCTGTTGTATTTAAGAGTTGGGATTTGGCTGAAAGTGTTGATGACCCTAAAGGGGTGTTTCTAGAAGTGTGGGTTGCTGCCAGTGGTGCCACCCTCTCCCCAGCACCAGCTGACACCGGGCAGGGGAATCAACCCCTGCCCCCCAGCACAGATAACAGCATGGAATTCTTTAGCTGCCTTTCTTTGGCTCTGGCCTTGGAACTTTCAGGGCTTTGCCCTCTTGAGCCATTTACAAGTCCTCTTCTCCAGCCTCTGCCACATATTTCAAGATCAGAGGGCTTGGGACTGGCAAGGAGGGTTGAATCTCAATGATTAGCAGGCTGTCATTCCACCAGAGCTTACATTATTTTTATTTATTTTTAATTTTTCTCTGTTCCGTGCCTTTCCTGCAATGGGGATCCAAGAGCCAGCTTATATAATTCTCCTCTCACTGCATTGTATCTTCACCCTGAAGCCAAGCCTGGGTCTCCCACACCCAAGTCTGTGACACTCTAACAAGTCTAAGCACTGCACCATACATGAGGGAGGCAGTTTCTGGACTCGAACTTGTTTTCGATGCCAGAGGCCTGTCCTGGAACAAGCAAAATGAACAACATTGCTAACACTGATATGGAACAGGTACTTTCATAGGTACCTTCCGCGTTATCTCAGAAACTCCCTACAAATCATTGGACCATTATCTGGGGCTAAGAAAATAGTGTTTGTGGGGACTACCTGCTGGGTTCAAGAAAAATGAAGGCTTACAGAAGGAGACATGTGCAGAGTGCTGTCACTTGAGTACAATTAAGAAGGGGATCAGAGGGCTAGCACTTCCAGATCACAGTACACCCTTTCTGTATAAATTACTGCTTTTGCTTTTTTCAAAAAAAAGTAGCCCACGAGGGGACCCAGGTTGGGAATAAGTGGTGGACCAACGTAATTCCACAGTAGCAGTCTGCTACAAAAAAAGAAAATTCTTGTCCCCTCCAGTTTTTCAATACAAGATGAGCATTCCTGAGTTTTAAAATGGACATCCCAGAATAATGCTGTCGTACAAACACATAGGTCTGACACTCAGCGTGAATTACTGTGCATGTAAAATGACTAATTGTAAGATTAAATTAGGTTAGGAGAAAAATATATGCAGAAAGACATTTTGCCAAGTGGCAAGCTTCATATGTGGGAAACTGACATAATCTCTTTTCCCATGGCAAATGGCAAGGAGGGTGACGGGCACCAGTTGTGCAGGAGGGAGGGGGCAGAATGGGATAAGGCAACAGTAGAAATGTATATCTTGCCTCTCTGGGTCTCCAGGTGAGTTAATTTCTTCCATGTATTACTTTTAAAATGTAAAAAAAAAAGAATTTAAACAAGGTTTGTTCTAAAAACCTCATTTGAAATCAGAATTTTATGAAAACAGCATCAGTTCTAAGCAACCAACCAAGACACTTGTTTCTTCATTGATTCATATCAATGATGGATTTAAATACATCAACCTTTATACCAAATTTTTAGTGCACTCAGGTTTGGGTTTGTTTGTTTGTTTCATTTTTTTGCAGGAAATGCAGTTTTATAAACTTAGGCCCCTTCCACACACGCATAAAATAATGCGTTTTCAAACCACTTTCACAACTCTTTGCAAGCCGTGGATTTTGCCATTCCACACAGCTTCAAAGAGCACTGAAAGCAGTTTGTGAAGTACATTATTCTGCATGTCGCGGAATGAGCCTTAGCATGGTAAATATGCTTCCTCTCATTGATAAAAGGGAAGGTTGTTTATGGCAGTTTTCTTTGTCATTTTCTTGGCTTCAGTGCCGCTTCATTCCTTGTAAGTAGAAACATCAGACCGAAGACAGCCTTGCAGATTGGGCGTGCAGGCTGTATATCCACAGCCCTAAGAATGAAATTCTTATCCTCGTGGGATTAAATTTGCTCTGCAAGGATTAATCCAGTGAAAAGAATTTGTTGCCGAGGAGTCCACGAAAGTGGGGAAACTGAGTAAAGCTTGCATCCTGGATCCATGGCATTAAGGCTTCCCAGTCCTGCCTACACCAAACCACCTCAGAAAGACATGCCTGAACAAGGCGGTGGTTATTTAATGTTGTCTGGGGGGTGGGAAAGCAGAGGAGATAGGACTAACGTGTGACAGCGGCTCCGCCATGACCCTCCCAAGCCCTCTTATCAATAGTAGAGCCTCTTCACCCAAGGCCTGTTTTGGAAGCCACCGCCTTCTCCACAAGCGTTTTTTTGATGCAACTGTGGTTCTTTGCTATTTTCACCCACTCATTCCTCTCTAGGAATGGGTGCTTTCTTCATTGTTGCTGTCTGCATTGGTAAAGCACGTTTGAAGCCATATGCTGAGGCTTAAACATTTTGGCATCCGCTTCTATTAATCCGCAGTTTGTCAAGGCTGCGGAGTTTTAGATCAACGGCTGCATTTCTGAACATTCTGGGCTTCAAGCTGTACCGCCCACAAATCCAGCTGTACAGTGTGAAAGTGGTTTCTGGGAGGTCTACCTGAATTCCTTCTGCCACAGAAACCTCTCAAAGAGTGCTTCCTGCATGATTGGTGTTTGGCTTAGAATGGAATTATTACATAAATGAGAAGTTAGTTATTGTTATTATCACACCATTCATTATAACCCTGCAGTTTCACAGGGTAACCTAAAGGATGCTGACCAACTTGTAACGCCGTTTCTCAGTTCCTGCACACTAAACCACTCCAGGCATCATCTTTTCGGGTTTGCTGGAGAGGATATAGCATCTTCTGAGTGCTCAATTATGAGTGCCAAACAAGCTGGAAACAATGTGATGGCATCAGCACCACCAACGTGAAGTTAAAAAAGAACAGGGGTTGAACAAAGGCCCCTTCTGCACATGCAGATTAATGTGCATTCAATCCCACTTTCAATGCACTTTGAAGCTGGATTTTTACTGTGCAGAATAGCACAATCCACTTTCAAACGGTTTTTCAAAAGTGGGACTGAATGTGCTTTATTCTGCATGTGCGGAAAGAGACCCAAAGTCCAACAAAACGGCTTGATTTGATCAGACTTATGAAAGCTTTTTTTTCTCCTGGCTGCAGTAACCTGGGAGCTTGTTCTATGGATATTTGTGGCATAGCGGGACTACCTGTCTTGCCAGTGCTGGATGGAAAAATACTTGGAGATTTTAGGTGGGAGCGTAATGGCATACATGATACAGGCCATCTTTTCAAAGCAAAACATTGTCTCACGGGAGAGCGTGATCTTTGTTGCCTGTGAAGAGCAGTCATAATCGCGGAGATCTCCAACGCGTCCCAAATTCTGTGATTCTTTTAATTTCTTCTATAAAATATTACAGTTTCTTTATTATTTTTAATTATAGTTTATTTATCTGCCTTATGTCTGTTAAGGAGAAGGGTGAAAAGTAGCTGCCACTAAGCTGGAGTATTTTCTCCCAGTCACTCAATTCATCTCACAGAAAGGGTCCAGTCATGCGAAGGAAAAACCCGAGATAAAAAATGGACCGGATCGTAAGATACCAATTGCAACCCGGGTATAATTGTGCCATGCAAAAGCGGCTCCTGTGAAGGCGGCACAGTAGCATAGGTGTCAGGAACAACTCGTGCCCCTCCAGATGTTATGGACTACAGTTCAGCACATCCCCTGCCAGCATCATGCTGGCAGGGGATGATGGTGGGAACTGTAGTCCATAACATCTGAAGTATGAAAGTTAACACCTGTGTTAGAAAGGATTATGGCCTCCTGCACTCCCCTATCCATTTTAATTAGGGTTGGCATTTAGAGTAGGACAGATCTTAGAGTTTGCCATTATTGTCCAGCCTTGGTTTCCAAGTCAAGGTGCCAGGTCTTCCTCCTACAATTAAATCCTGGAGGTGTGGAGTGCTTTCTTTTCTTAGGGGACTACTTGGCATTTGTCAGGTGGTAGCAGAGTGCCAGGTGGACACAAGTGCATCTACCAGCATACTCTGGGCTGGGCTGGAGTTTAGACGGAAAGCCTGTCTGCTCATGGGTCAGATAGTGCTACCCCATAATTACTGTGGCACCAAATAAGTAATGTCAGAAACCTTTGTGTAAAAAGCCCTGGAGGGTTGGCAGCAGGCCTTGTGGTTCAACAGCCATTCCCTGGGAACTCCGATGAGAGGGAGGGAGAGAAGGATCTCTAACAGAGAACTCTCACCATGGTCATTAGCCTCAGTTATTAATGTCCTAGGGAAGAAACTCCGGTAGTTAAACTGGTACAAAACATATGAATGGGTAGTGTAGATGAGCTCTTGTAATTGTGTCCTGTGCATATACTCCAACTGTCCTTGTTCATATGGACAGTCCCTATTTTTTGGTACCTAGTAAAAAACTTCCCTGACCTGGATAGCCCAGGTTAGCTTGATCTTGTCAGACCTCAGAAACTAAGCAGAGTTGATGACCCCTGGAGACTTCTAAAGTATACCAGGGTCATGATACAGAGGCATGATACAGAGGCAGGCAACAGCAAATCAGCTCTGAACATCTCTTGCCTTGAAAACCCCAGAAGGGGTCACTGTAAGTCAGATGTGACCATGGCAAAAGGAAGGAAGGAAGGAAGGAAGGAAGGAAGGAAGGAAGGAAGGAAGGAAGGAAGGAAGGAAGGGAGGGAGGGAGGGAGGGAGGGAGGGGAGGAGGGAGGGAGGAAGGAAGGAAGGAAGGAAGGAAGGAAGGAAGGAAGGAAGGAAGGAAGGAAGGAAGGAAGGAAGGAAGGAAGGAAGGAAGGAAGGAAGGAAGGAAGGAAGGAAGGACTCTATTTCATGAGTATTTAGGAGGAGAAGGAAGTTTACCAAAGTACAAGTGCATAAGGCTGAAAGAGAGTTACTTATCCTTGGCTGAATGAGAAACTGAGACAAACATCTGTAGTGCTGTAAGTGCAACATGTTCTACAAACTAGCACGGAGTAAATATAAAAAGGCTGCAGAATCTTCTGCTGACAATTTTTTATGGCCAACTTACTAAGATATTGGGACAATTTTCCATTCTGTCTGATTGATGCTGTGAATGCAAAAGGAGAACTACTCCATTTTTGCCCCTCTCACCATCCCTCCTTGCCAGTAGTGGCCCTTGTGCTTTTCTTTTTCTTTTTAAAGAATCAGTTGTTGATATAATGATAGTATTTTAACTATGGGGGGAAATGGTGCTGGATGTGAGCAAGGAGGTGTGGAAATGCACACCTTCCCCTCCATACTTTCCCAAACCCACTTTGAGTATGAAAAGATCGTACACAGCAAGGCAGGTTCAGGTAAAACTGAACAGCAGCTAGTAAAAACCTGGCTGGTTGAAGGAAGCCAGCATGAAATCTGCCTGCTGTTTGAGGTGGGAAGGGGGCAGTGGGACACAGAGCCAGAGCTCCAAGCTGAAGACCTACTACTACAGATGATAATATAGGAGGAGCAGTGAGAAGAGGAGCAGTGGAGAGGACAGCAGTGGGCCAGAAAGGGCTGAGGAGCTTGACAGAGGGCTCTTTTCTCAAAGCCACATCTTTAAACAGTGTATTATTTTAAACAGGGGGGGTTTCTCTTTTTTTCCCCTTGTCCTACCTAGGGCTGCTGATTGGTGGGAAGCTGCTGAGGTGGGAGCTTCTCACATTTGTAAATCTTTTCTGAAGTTAGTGCTGAGGGGTGGGGGGGGCTTCTACATTTTTTAAATCTTTTTCAGTTAGTCTCTGGAACCAGCGTAGCAGAAGAGGGAGCAGTGGAGGGACAAAAGCAGTGGGCCAGAAAAGGGCTGAGGGAAGCTTGACAGAGTGGGCTTTCTCAAAAGCCACATCTTTTAAACTTAAGTGTATTTTTTAAACAGGGGTTTCTCTTTTTTTCCCTTGGTCCTAGGAGCTGCTGATTGGTGGCAGCTGCTGAAGAGTGGGGCTTCTCACATTTGTAAATCTTTTCAGTTAGTGCTGAAAGGGGTGGGGGCTTCTCACATTTTTAAAATCTTTTCAGTTAGTCTCCTGGAATTAGCGGCGCTACTAACGGCCAGCGCGCCCAGTGTTTTACTTTCAAATAAAAAGCATATTTTAAGGGATAGTAGAAGGTATATAGAAACCTTAAGAGAGGTGAGGCACTAATTAAGAAATTAGTAATTTGGAATATCTTTAAACAAAATTAGATATGAAGACAGGAAGCCAGCATGAGGGGGGATACAGAGACTTCCCAGTGTTTTGCACTGAAGGGTGTCGATATGGGCTGACTATTCCTGCCACTAGGGCAGAAGTGCGTGGAGTGTGCCCCTCGCTGTAATGAGTTCACTGGCACTACAAGGAACATGTCGTTCTCTTGAAGCCAAGGTGGCAGACCTGGAGAAGCTGAAGAGAAGGCAGAGAGAGGCAACTCTTGAGGCTTTGGGGACCCTGGCAGCCAGGTCCCACTTCCCAAGGTGACATCTCTTCAGATGTCATGGAGAATGAGGAGAAAGTCTGGGTGGCGGAGGGTGCCAGTCTGAGGTGTGGTGGGAAGATGCTCCCTTAGGGATGGGGACCCCTTCCTTAGCTGGTGGTCAGATATCCTCTGCCTGAGATACCTCGAGAGGGGAATGGGGGGGGCTCCCCTTGTAGTGGGTGATTCGATCATTAGGGAATATAGAGAGTTGGGTTTGTGACATGGGCGTGATGACCGCGATGGTGACTTGGCCCACCTGGATGCGAAGGTTGGCGGATGTCACGCTTACGCTCTAGATACAGACTGTTGTGACAGTGCTGGGGTGGAGTCAGCGGAGTTGTGGTCCCACATTGAGCCTGGCAATGACATTGGGAAATGCTGGCAGGGGAGGGTTCTGGAAGCGAGAATTTAGGCTGCTAGGAAAAAGGTTAAAATCCAGGGACCTCTGGGGTGGCATTCTCGAGAAATGCTACCTCTGTTCCACAGCCAAGCAGGGAGAGCTAGGCAAAAGCCGGAGATACAGGGTCTCAACATGCAATGTGGATGAGAAGGTGGTGTAAGGCAGATGGGTTTCAGCTTTGTCAGGAACTGGGGAACCTTTTGGGATAGCGCAGGCCTGTACAAAGGGGACGGGCTTCATCTTAACCAAGAGGAACCAGGCTGCTGGCTCAGCGTTAAAAAGGTGGCAGAACAGCTTTTTAAAGCTGATCCTTGGGGGGAAAGCCGACAGGAGCTGAGGTGACTTGATTCGAATACAGAGTCCATGGGGATGCAGACACAGAGAGAGGTTTTTCTAAATCAACCACATACAAGCGAGGAGCATAGCAATGTGTTAAGTGATAGTGTCTACAAAAGGCTAGAGGGCAAAACACATAAATCCCAGTTAAGGACAGAGGGAGCAGAGTATACAAGTGTCTCTATGCTAATAGTAGAAGCATTCGACCCACAAATGGGAGCTGGAGTACAGAGTTTTGAAGGAGACATTGATATAGTGGGCATCACAGAGACATGGTGGAATGAGGAGAACCAGTGGGATGCTGTTATCCCAGGTTACAGGCTCTACAGGAAGGATAGGACAGGCGTGTGGGGTGGGGTGGCCCTCATCAAAGGCATAGTGTCACATAAAATAGACAATGCAGGGGGAGCTGATTCCTCTGCAGAAGCACTGTGGATATCAGCCACCAGGGGTGAAGCAAAGTTTAACATTAGGAATATATTATCGATACTGACCAAATTACACAAAGGATTCTGAGATGGAAAAAGAAATTAGAGAGGCCAACAAAAGCAAAAATATGCGTGGTAATGGGTGATTTTAAACTATCCCCATAAACTGGAAAAATGCATGTTCAGGTCATAGTAAGGAGAGAACATTCCTGGATATGCTTCAAATGACTGTGGTTTAGGAGCAGATGGTTGTAGAACCAACCAGGAGATGTGATCCTAGATCTAATTCTATGTGGGACCCAGGACCTGGTGCGGAGGAGATCCAGTGTTGTTGAGCCGATGGGAACAGCGACCACAATGCTGTCAGATTCAGTATCTCTGCATGCGAGACAAGTGACAACTACTATTGCTGGTTGCCTTCAGAAGGAAATTTCTCAAAGATGAGGGGATAGTGCCTTAGGAAGCTGAAAGGGAAAATCAAGAGAGTCAAAATGTCCAAGGTGCTTGGAGGTTATTTAAAAAACACAGTCTTAAAAGCTCAGCTGGAATGTGTTCACTTGAAAGTTAGGAGAAAGGCAAGCCCAGTCAAAGAAAGCCACCATGGTTAACAAGGGAGGTTGAGGTAATTATTAGAAAAAAAAGATGTCTTTTAGAAAATGGAAGTCCAACTTAACTGATGAAGAATACCAGAGAGAACACAAATGGTGGCAAAAGAGAAACAAGTTAGCTGTAAAGGGAGGCAAAAGGATTATGAGGCGATGGCTCGCGAACATCAAGACTAGCAACAAACAGTTCTTCAAGTACATCAAAAGCAGGGAAGCCAGCTAGGGAGCGGTGGAGTCCGTTAGGCGATGAAGGAACAAAAGGTGTGCTAAGGTGACAGGGAGATTGCAGAAGCTGAATGAATTCTTTTGCATCTGTCTTCACCCAAGAGGAGGTCAGGAAAATTCCTGCACACTGAACCAAGCTTCTTAGGAGGTGAATCGAGGAACTAGTGAAAGTTAATTGGTAGCAGACAAGAGGGAAGAAGTTCTGGCAGCCATTGATAAAGCTAAAATGCTACCAAATCCCTCTGGCCCAGATTGCATTCATCCAAGAAGGTTCAGCAAAGAGCTCCAAGCATACGGGAAATTGCTGATGTTCTCACATTTTACATATGGCGCGTAACTTGTCCCTGAAATCAGGCTCCATCCCTGAAGACTGGAAGATGGCCAATGTCACAACCAATCTTTAAGAAAGGGTCTGGGGGGGACCGGAAATTACAGGCCAGTCAGGCTTTGACATCTCATTCCTGGTAAATTAGTAGAATCTATCATTAAAGATAAAATTATTAAACATGTAGGAAGCAAGACCTGCTGAGGAAGAGAGTCAGCATGGCTTTTTTGTAGAGGCAAGTCCCTGTCTTACCAAACTTACTAGAGTTCTTTTGAGGGGTGTAAACAGACATGTGGATAAGAGGGGAACCAGTGGACATTATATCTACTTGGATTTCCAAAAGGCTTTTTGGACAAGAGGGATTCCTCACCAGAGACCGTTGAGAAAACTCAGCAAATGAAGGAATAAGAGGGGAGAAGTCCCTCCTATGGATTAAAAAACTGGTTGAGGAACAGGAAACAAAGAGTGGGTGTAAATGGGAAGTTCTCACAATGGAGAGATGTAGGGAGTGGTGTCCCAAAGCTGATCCGTTTTGGGACCAGTGCTCTTTAACTTATTCATAAAATTGACCTGGAAGTAGGGGTGGAGTAGTGTGGTGGGCCAAGTTTGCAGATGATACCAAATTATGTAGGGTGGTAAGAAAACCAATAAAGGGTTCGCGAAGAGCTCCAAGCGGACCTTGATAGAATTAGGTGAGTGGGCTAAGAAATGGTATAAAATGCAGTTCAATGTAGCTTAAATGTGCGAAGTGATGCGTGAGGGGCAAAAAATCCAAAACTTCACATAACACGCTTACAGGGGTCGAAAAAGTGCTATCAAGTCAGCAAAGACCAGAGAGGAAAGGATTTGCAAGCGTCTTAGTTGATAGTTCCATGGGAATGTCAACTCAATGCATGGCAGCGTGAAAAAGGCAAACTCTATGCTGGGGATAATTAGGAAAGGAATTCGAGAATAAAACTGCAAAAGATTGTCATGCGTCTCCTTATATAGTGCCGTGCAGGTGCGATCACATCTGCCGGAGTAACTGTAGTTCAGTTCTGGGTAGCCACATCCTCAAAAAAAGGATATCGAAGAGAGATAGAAAAAGTGCAGAGAAGGGCAACCTTGAGGATGATTGAAGGATTGGGAGCACCTTCCTTAAGTGAGGAGGAGGCTGCAGCGCTTTGGGACTGCTTTAGTTTGAGAGAGGAGACGCCTTGAGGGGGGGGGATAATGATTGAAGTCTATAAAATTATGCATGGGGTAGAAAATGTTGACAGAGAGAAATTTTTTTCTCTTTCTCACAATACTAGAACCAGGGGGCATTCATTGAAAATGCTGGGGGGAAGAATTAGGACTAATAAAAGGAAACACTTCTTCACGCAACGTGTGATTGGTGTTTGGAATATGCTGCCACAGGAGGTGTGGTGATGGCCACCAACCTGGATAGTTTAAAAAAGGGCTTGGACAGATTTATGGAGGTGAGAAGTCAATCTATGGCTACCAATCTTGATCCCTCCTTGATCTCATAGACAGATTGCTACCTTAGCAGACCAGGTGCTCAGGAGCAGCAGCAGCAGAAGGCCATTGCTTTCACATCCTGCATGTGAGCTCCCAAAGGCACCTGGTGGGCCACTGCGAGTAGCAGAATGCTGGACTAGATGGACTCTGGTCTGATCCAGCAGGCTAGTTCTTATGTTCTTATGTTCTTAGGAGGGGCTATTTTCAAAGTCAGTGAATACAAGTGTCATGTCTGTCCCACAGAATAATACTTCAGCAGTGTACAGCAACACAGCCATCCAGGCAGTTACTTCAATCTAAGCTAATTGATTTCAGTGGCTTTAAACTGGAGTCACTCTGCCTAGGGTTGCAGTGCAAATACCCACACTTTCATCTGTGGAATGTTGGCGGCGTCCTCTGGTTGCAACTTAATCTGGCAAAGAATCCCGTACTCATTTACAATATCTGCATGGCCTTTTAACCAAGTGAAAACCCTATATATGATTACTCAAAATTAGCTGAGCATAAATATCTGATGTCTCCCCCTCCCCCCCAAAAAAGTATTCTTCCAAATGTTATATTCATCATGTTAATCTGTTACATTCAGCGTTGTGTTTCAAGCATTCACATAATTAAAGCAACAATCGTGACAGTTTAAAAAGGGACTGATCGTTTCACTGTTGCAAGAGTGCCACAAGATAAGATAAGATCAGAGCAGAGCTTGTCCAAGTGTGAGTGGGTTGAAAGTAGAAGGTTTTGGGAGGGGCCTTCCCTGTATTTCAGGGGAAGCCGCAGATTTGATTTTGCCTCCGCCTATGTGAATCTGATGTCCATTTTATATGCACAAATCCTAATCCATGGGGGAATGAATGGTAGTTCCACAATTTGTAAAATGAGAGATTATGAGGTTCATGCAGTCTGGAAGCAAATCTTTTTGATCTGGCAAAAATTCTCGAAAGTACTCCCAAGCATCTTCTACATGAGGACAGTTCTGTGTTATGTGCTTATTGCTGCATTTGTGCAAGGGTGAAGGAAATTGCATGAGGAGGATTTTCTAGCTGTGCTGTTTCAGGAAGGCTGCAGAAAATCCAGGATGACTACCATGTGGGTGAGAACGTCCAGATTATCCTGGTCCCAACCACATAAGTACATTTCCTTTGCCTCAGTCCCTGTGGTGGTCATTCTTCCCATGCTACTAAAGATCTTTTTAACTTTAAAAAAAAACCTATGTACATACGTATTTAATACTCTACCCTCCCCTGGTATATGATATTTTGTTATGTTTTGTAGTTTTTAAATCCTCACCAAAAGCCCCACTACCAGGGGTGCAGGGGAAATGGCTGCCATAGAGACAGGTCAGGCAAAATGTGGGGAAATCTGCCACCTGGAAGCCTTTCTGCCACTGGGCAATGTTGTTGGCTACAGCAGCCATGGGGAAACCACAGGTACCTATTTCTGTATGGAAAACACCTTGGGAAAACAGCTCTGTGGAAGGACACAAGAACTGTCAATCAGAACTGTACACAGCCAGCTGCCCCTAGAAAGAAAGAGAAACATTTTACCCTGAGTTTCATTCTGCAGGGAACATATTATGTCTGAGGACCAGTGCAGCTCCTCAATGGTTTACCAGTCTAAGATATGCATCTGTGCAAACCCTCAGCTATGAACCAAGAGGTCCCTGCTTTTTAAAATAACTTTGAAAATGTCACAATTCCTAAACAGAAAAGAAATAGAAAATATAACAACAATAGTGGCAAGTTGAAACATAAGCATCTACAAAAGTTTTCTAAATATCTAAAAATATATCCATATCCAATGGTTGCCTATATGCCATACATTCAAACACTGATAAGAGTGTAAGGTTTTTAATCCATTCACTTATAGGAGGTGAGCATTTATCCCACCAGTGTTGTAATATGTCTTTTAGAAGCAGCAGAAGTCCATATTTTAAATCTTGCCTTTGTTATGAACATGTTAAGTGAACTTCTCTTTGGCAATACAATTTGTGGGGATAATATACTAACCTACCTTACCATTAGTTGTAAGCATTAATTTTGAGCACTCTAAAGAGCTGTGTAAATACCTTGATTATTGTTGTCCCTGGTAAATTACTGTGTTTATCCTGCCTTGGGGATGCCTTTTAAAAATGCTGCTAGTGTGAACATTTGTGCATTAGTGCTGATATTCATCAGCCCCTCCCACCAAGTTTCTCGAAGTTAAATCTTCAGAGGGAAATTGGGTGGAGAATGGGTATGTCTTAATCTAGTGCACATATATGTGCATGTTGCAATATGTTTCATGAGCTACTGACATATCTATGTATCAGGCTGCTATTAAAGACATCAGAGCAAGACCAGTATAAAAGATGGCCACTCTAAACAATCTGACATATTGCATCACCTGTATTCACAAGCAAACATGTTGGAAAGCAAAAGTCATTCTTGAACCGAAACACTTGTCCATTGAAAGTCACTGAAATTCTGCCTCTGCGCAATTGACTTGGTGGCAGGAATTTATTCACTTACTTGTGAGAAAACAATTGTTAAAGTTGTGTTTTTTAAAAAGTAGTTTTAAAAGGAGAACAGTCGAATTTTACAGTCATTAAACGAGGTTGATCCTTTTGAGATTCTGCTTTGAATTGGTTGCTCAAGTTTCTGTATTTGCACTTCTGTTGTATACTTCAGTGCAAGAATGTCAACTTCTCTGTTCTTTCTAGTTCCTGAATAAAAGCAAGCTTTACCGATTGACACTTGCAATACCGTAGGAAGCAAAAGAATTAGAGCTTTCAGATGAACACTACAGAAAGAAGAGACAGTTCTGATAAGCAGATAAAGTAGCAGCCACATAGCCACACTGTTCGCTAGGCTCTGGATAGCTACTGCGGCTCACTTTCTCCCCCCACCCGACAAATTAAAACTGGGAACAAAACTCAAAAAGTTTACTCGGAGTATGTAAGACTTATCTAAACCACTAAATCATACAGAGATGCCATGGCAGTGTCTAGACTATATAAATCAATCATTTATTTATAATATCTATTCTACTTCTCCTGGAGAAAACGACTACTTTGGAAGGTGGATTGTATGGCATTATAACCTACCAAGGTCCCTATGCTCACTAAACCTCACTCTTACAGCTAATGGCAGTCCTGAAGGTAAAAGCCAAGACAGCATTTTGTTCTTTGGATTAAATACACTCTAGGAAAACACCCTTCTTATCAGGCACCATGTCACATGTCACATAATCAGAAGACAACCACCAAGGTATATCTGAAGGAAAATGGAACGTGAAACTGCTCTTGCTAAAATACGGAACCCTAGTGTAACCCCCATGCCCAGAATGGGTTGAACCAGTAAGGGGGTGGAGACTCAGAGCAGCAGAAAGGCTGCAGAGCTCTTTGGAGAAGACAAGGCTACCAGACTCGGACCTTGATTTCTATAAGCCCTTAACACCTTGTTAAGGTAAACTGCAATATTATTGGGAACTACTGGGAAGGTAGTTGTTTGTTTTTGCTATGTTGTAAATGTTGGAGTTTATTGTTTCAGGGTTTCTTTTTGTGGTTGTAATGGGTGAGAGTTCTCCTGGAAACCTTCATCATGTTGCATCCTGTTCATCAAGCCCTTGGAGTCTTCAGGAGCCAACCCACTTGCAAAGAAGAATTGGACTTGGCAGTATCAGTAGACTGTAACTAGAAGGACTTGAAATGCAACCTGAACAAGACCTTGAATTGTAATGTTAAATGTTGATGTTTAATGTTATTTGTAAAGAGAAGTAAACTGTTTTGTATAAATTTGGTTCTTTGCAACTCCTTCCAAGTACTGCCCCACAGAACCCACAAGCTGAGGTTACACTAGCACTTCCTAGAATGGACAGCACTGCCAGGAGGGCCAATATCAGGGGTCTTCAAACTATGGCCCTCCAGATGTTCATAGACTACAATTCCTATCAGCCCTACCACTTGGCCATGCTGGCAGGGGCTGATGGGAATTGTAGTCCATGAACATCTGGAGGGCCATAGTTTGAAGACCCCTGGCCAATATGCTACCCCACGCCACACTTGTGTCATAAAGATACTAGAGAAGTGATGAGATGACCAACTCAAATCACATGTGGAAATTGACAGAGTGTCATTTGCTGCCTCTTTGGGGTCTGTGTCAGGCCAGGCTCTATACCAACATTTTCTTGGCTGGGTTCCTGGGCAACTATTGGTTCAACAACAGGAGCATCCTGATGCTTGGCAGTGACCCAACTGCACATGCCTTTTCAAAATATGGCTCAATGCCAGAATTCCCTTGATGATATGTTCCACGAAGCTCTGGAAAATGCCAGGAACAACCAAAACATCAAACAGGAGATCACGTTTCTGGAAGCTCCATGAGTGGCAACTGTCCGGGTATCAGAAGTGACATCATTTACAGGTAGCTGCAGATAATCCTGTGTTAGATCCAATTTATCAAAGATTCTCCCTCGAAATTAGCAAAGGCAGCAGGTAACTTACCACTGGAACAGGATATGGGTGCTACTTAGGATTTGATCTATGATGCATTTGTAGTCATGTCAGATGGATGTTGTAACTGGCCTTCACTCAGGTATCCCCCGTGAGTCCCTGACTCTAACATACCTTTCTCCATGAGATAATTCACTCCTTGCCTGAAGTTCAAAAGAGACACTAACAGCACGATCCAGTTTGCTGTGGTATTTGGAGGCAGAGCCATGAAGGTAGCACTGTGTCACCTCCAAAGGGGCTTTGGGTGGTACAGAAGGGAGGGAAAACAAAAAAAGTCCCCCAGCTGCCCAAACTGCCCCATTGTCGATATAGGCTTTCAATGCAGAAAAGAGCTGGGGTATTCCCAGGGGTGGAGCTGACTAATGTTGGCTCCACCCCCGGCAATGCCTCATACTGTCCCCCCACAACAGCATCTGATCAGCTTTGAATTAGTTGTCCTAGGTCAGTGGTGGCAAACCTATGGTGCTCCAGATGTTCATGGACTACAATTCCCATCAGTCCCTGCCAGCATGGCCATCTGGAGTGCCATAGGTTCGCCACCACAGTACTAGGTCTAGGATGACCCAGACTTGCCTGATCTCATCAGACATTGGCTGTTAAGAAGGGTCAGATCTGGTTAGTACTTGGTGGGAGACCACCAAGGAAATCCAGGTTTGCTCCACAGAGGCATGCAATGGCAAACCACCTCTGAACATTTTTTTGCCTTGAAAACCCCATGAGGAGTCACTGTAAGTTGGTGGCGACTTGATAGCACTTTCCACCATCATTATTGTAATATACTTAAAAATGTGTAGCAGCTCATCAGGGAGCTACTGCACGGAACGGCCGCCGGAACCGGAACCAATCCATCATTATTGTAATATACTGTCCATTCTCATTTGTCTCAGCACCTATTTTGGGCATTGAAGGTCTCTAGAATGAACTGAGGATGCTTCTCAAATGCTCTCCCCACAGAATGTAAACATATGATTGATCTATAATAAGCTGCATATTTTGGAAATGTAGGTTCCCCAACTGGAAAGGGTTCTGGAGAACTGATGCTTGGAACTGAACTGATTTGTCAAACTGGATACCTTGCCTGCCTTTGCTCAGATCGGACGCACTTTGTTCTGCTTTTACTGCAGAAAGAGGCAGGGAAGGTGTTGAAATGGAACACGAAAGCTTAAAACTCTGTGGCATGAAGCCAAGCCGCTCTCATTATGAGGCTGGCCTTCCGTGGTATTCTGATCTGATTAAGAAGTTTAAAATGTCTTGAAAGGGTTTGTGTGGAGGATTTGGATTTCGGTGGGGTTGGATTTCTGCTGGTCAAGGCAGCTTCTTGCGGCCAGGCAAAAATCTACCTCCTGTATGGATCAGAAAGGAAAGTGGATCCATGCAGAGTGGGTCAGAGAACAAGGCTGGATCCTGCTCTGCCACTAACATTTGGGCACTGCCCACTCTTTGCTTTGAGTCACGGATGTTTTCGGGAGGAAGCAACCTGGGTGACATGATGGAGATTGCTGGGTTAATGTGTCAGACAATGACTAGGGAGGCTATGTCCAAGCCCCCACTCAGCTGTGAAGTTTGTGGGAGATCCTAGGCCAGTTGCTCTCAGCCAGTGGAATATCAACACAAAATGGAGGCCGGGGTCAAGAAATGAGTTTTCCGGCCCTTCCAATGAAGACCGGGCAAGAATTGAGTTTTCCAACCCCACCCCTGCTCAGCAGAAAACTAATTTCTTGCCCTGGGCTCCATGGAGGGGGGGAATTCCCCTTGTCAGGTTCGTTGCTGCACCTGCTGAGCTCCCCTGTGTGCCCCATCTCTTTCCGGTGTAGGCCAGGGTCCCTGCGATGCATGGGAGCAAGTGGGTCGCCATCTTTGGAGGGTGGGGGATGCTCCTTCCTGCCCGGGAAGCCCTCACCTCCGCACCATTCTTCTCCCTATGGCGAGCCAGCCCCTCCGCCACCATTCCCGGCGCCACAGCAAGGGGGAAGAAGGAGGGGTGTGGGGGCAATTCTCTGCCCTCCCACATGATTAGATGGTCCCCGCCTGGGGACATGTGACTCCCATATAAACTGGGGGGAGATGGGACCATTAGAGTCATCCTGGGCTCTTTAGAAGAGGTGTGGGATCAAATGTCATAAGCAGATAAAATATCTCAGTGGAAGGTTACAACAAGCTCCTCCAAGAGCAAGGAAGGAGAGTGGGTGGAAACTCAGCCTATCAAAACAGGGAGCCTCCCTCTGAATATGCAAGAGTTGCACATCTTTAGTTTGTGCACCATAAGAGGTTTAAATAGGTGAGTGGGCGTAAGTGAGAACCATTACAAATGAGAGTGTTTCAACACAACTGTTCTTCCCTAGAAACTATACTAATCACCCTCATCTTGTGACCAGAAGACATTTGTGTGTACTCGTAAGAGTGCTGTTGCCTCTCAGGATTTACAGTCTGTCTTGGGGTTCTGCCCATCACATGTGGGTGCAACACCATCCTTTTAATAGAGCCACTCCCAAAACACTCTCCGACTTGATACAAAACAAGTGTTGGACAATAATTTGAAGGAGGGAGTAACTTTTGTTTTCTGCTGTGTTACAATTTGGAAAGGACATCACTGTCTCTGGAGAAAAAATGCAAGTAATCTCATTGGTCTGTTAGGAAAAGCAAATCCAAAAAGGGACAGCTAAAATAAAAATTAGGATCAGCTTTGGAAAAAATCCAAACACGGTGAGCTAACAGTTCAGTTCCTCAAAAGAAGCAAAACCTATAACCTATTATCCTACCTTCCTCCAAGGACCTCAGGGGCACGCATGGTTCTCCCCATATTCACATTATCTCAGAATAACAATCACCCTGTGAGGTAAATTAGAGTGAAAGAGCGTATTTGGTCCAAAGTTGCTGGAGAGTGTTCATGGATGAGTGGGGATTTGAAGTTGGGTCTCCCCAGGGCCAAGGCCCATACTTGAACCACTATTGTGGGTCAGGTCAGACTGCAAACCCATAACCACAAGATGCTGTCTTTATGGCCCTTCAGAAATAATGTTTTTCCTTCGTGACTCATGAGATTGTGTTATGGGTTAGGATCACAGAGAGGGGACCCGTCTGCCAATGCTTTGCCAGGTTCAGAGGTAAGATACTAGGGGCCAAACTAGATGTGCTTGTTTTTAAGGTGGCATCCGGGATTCCCAGACCCCATGTGCACAAAATCCTCCACATGCAGCAGCAAAAATATGGAAATTACTCTCCCCAGTGCTTCTGTATAGGAACATGGCAAGGGGGGAAGCAGACAGGAGCCCCCTCCCATGGCATTCAAACCCCACGTGGGTTCTCCTTTATTTTTAAAAAGCTGTTCCCAACAGCTGTGTGATTGTGAAGAACCAATACAAGCATGTGTATTTTTCCCCCACCTTCTCTTCTCCCTGTCCTGACAATTCCTAAGTAGAATTGAGGGAACTGGAGGCTTGATAGGCTTAGGGTTATTGGATACTGATATACCTATCTGTTATTGTTTAGGTTTTAATGAAAGCTTTTAATTACTGAAATGATTGTTGAATGGGGTGCTGTGTGGTGTCCGGGCTGTATGACCGTGTTCTAGCAGCATTCTCTCCTGACGTTTCGCCTGCATCTGTGGGTGGCATCTTCAGAGTTTTCTAATGGGAAGTCTAGTCTCGTCATTGGGAAGGAGACCTAAACGGATGGAACTTCTGTCTCTCTCAACATGATCTCTTCCTGTAGAAATTATAGACTCGGCTGATGTTTTCTTACACTGCCTGCAGCTGCATGTTCCCTCCTTTATCTGATGAGCTTTAACAGCCTTTGACAGTTCTCTACACTTCCCCACTGTTGCCAACACTGATTACATCAAATAATCTACCCTATCACTCTGCCCCAATCTCTGGTTTCTTAAATCCAAGTTCCATCTCTTTCCCACCCTTCTCAAAATTCACTGCAGAATAATTATGCTGGCATAATTTGGGAGTTCACCTTTGCAGCTCACAAGGAGGTGGTGTACCTCAGTGCCAAGAAGTCTCTAGTTCAAAGTTCACTTCTGACACAAACACATTCAGGGTAGAACACTTGCTCTATAGTCTATATGCAGAAGGCTGCAGGTTCAATCCCTGGCATCTCCAGTTACAAGGATCAGGTATTAGGTGATGAGAAAGACCCCTGCCTGAGATTCTGGCATCCAAGTACTAACTGCTTAGCTTCCAATGCAATGAGACTGAGCAACACTGGGCCATCTGATAATAACAACCTTCAAAACAGAGTTGTTGTGAGGATTACTGAGGTGATGGATCTGAAGCATTTCGACTATCCTAAAACACTATATAAGTATTAAGGATACTAACAATACTGAACTAGGTTGTCAGGGCTGTGTGATGTTATTTTTATACTTTAACTGATGTTTATTGTGGCTTACTCAGCAAGGCACTCAATCCCATATGGAGAGATACCTGGCACCTTTTTTTCCAACATCTGATACAATCTGTGGTTTATGAAAGTCCATGACACGATAACCCAAACTGTAGAAGCAGCCTTATACTGAGCCTTTGGGTTATCTAGTTCAGAATTACTCGTTCTAATGGGCAGTGACTCTCTTGTAACTCAGGCAGAGGCTTTTTCTACTTAAGATCTTTTATCGCGACACACCAAGGGTTGAACCACATTCACTACCATAGACCCCCTACCCTGGTGCTCTTGTGGTACGTGAGGCTACAGCCACATGCTCGTCATAGGCCTGAAAAAAGTGAAGAGTGTCTTAGAACTGTACATTGCCAGTAATGGGGTGTTTACAAAGCTGAAGGTATGCATCTGATCTAATCTTGCGCAACTGTTTGCAAGATGAGGTTACAGTCACCTGAAGAGGTTTGCATTTGCAAAAAACATTCCTAGCATTCACTGTATTTGAGGCAATTGATTTGCAGCACAAACTTAAGCCGACTTACATCCTTCAGAGTTAATGAGGTCAATCGATTTAGAAGGGTGTAACTCCATTTAGGATTGGATTGTCAGACTATTTTCCTTTTTTTAATGTTATTTTTTTTAATTTAAATTTTAGCAAAAGCACAGAATTTAAACATCACAGATACAATCCATAACAGAAGCACAAGGTTCCTATACAAAATTAAGAATGACTATTCCTTTACAACCAAATATAATTAGTTTTTACCACTATATCAGAAAATACTACTTCACCTCTAAGCACAAACCATAAGCAAACAAAACTACACATTAAACCACTGTATTAGCCTAAACTTGTCTTGCATCATTACATGACTACTATGTTCCCTCTGCAACAGTAACATCTGCCTTGACAAATAATACTGTATTGCGCTTTTTATCTAATTATGTAATCACAGGGAGCTAAATTTTATTTACACCTACACAAAGAGATACTAAAACTACTAGAGCTCTATCAGTCTAGGTCAGCAATCAATGGGCGAATCAGTATTAGTATCAGTAATGCTGTTGATATAATTAGTCCAAGGTTCCCATTTGTCTTTATAAGTCTCATAAGATAGCTGTCTAATTTGATGTGCTGTCCTATCCATCATACATAGATACTGGGCCTTATCTCGCCACTCTTCTAGAGTGGGCACCTTATCCGTTTTCCATAAACGAGCAAATACAATCCTGGCAGCTGCTGCTGCCATGCGGAAAAATAAATGCTCAAATCGTCTTGGTATCTCATTCATGGATAGGACTGGACTCAACAGGTAAATAATAGCTTTAGGCGGAAATCGCTGCTTGATGATAGTTATGATTTGATTATGAAATTGCGTCCAGTAATCTTTTGCCTTCTTACTATCTCACCACGTATGATAAAATGTTCCCACTTCTTGATTACACTTCCAACATAACAAAGAGTTCTTTTTGTTTATTTTGGCTAACTTCTCTGATGTCAAGTAGCTTCTATAGAACAATTTTCTATATTTTCAGACTATTTTCCTTAGTTTATAAACTCTGTGCATGAATATACGTGGAATTGTGAGTGCTGGGACTCTGGGAGTAAATTGCTGTTGACAAAAGATCAGGCTTTTCTTCTCTCTCCCTGTCTTGATCAGGTAGCATCCACAGAAAGGAACTACTTATCTTCCACCCTTTTGATCAGTACCTGGCAAATTTACCTATGGCCAGAGCCAGGAGAGGGACCGGGACGGGATTAGGGATGCGAGGGCTCTCAGATACTCAGGGAATCCATAATTCCCATCAGTTTCTGCCAGTACGGGCCACCATTGGCACATGCTGGTGAGGGCTTATTGATGGGACCAGTCTCTGAACATCTGAGAGCCTCTAGGTTCCCAAATTCCCTGGTTGCGTCCTGCAGGTGGGTTTGAGGTTTGGGTGCAGCTGGCACTCATGGCGTGACTGGCCATGCTGAGTGATGAAATGTGGACACAGGTGAAGGCTCCTCTGAACTAGGACATATGGAAACAATCTTTAATATTCATGCTTCTCAATCCATAGATGCATAACTGCAAAATACATGCAAGACACTACATGCAAGACACTTCACTGATTCCCCAACTAGGAGCCTTTCTCCACTTGAAGGGATCCCTCCTATGCCGCGCGCTGCTCTCAGTGCGCGGCATCCCTGGTGCGCGCCCTGGCTCCCCACGACCCCGTGCTCTGCGCGGGGTCATCAACAGGCGCCGTTTTCTCCAGCGCCAGGGATGCCGCACGCTGAGGGGGCGCGACCGCGGCAGCGTTGGGGTGGCTTCGCTGTGGCCGCCCCTGTAGTGGGGAGTGCCCAAGGTAAGTGGGGAAAGGCCCTAGGTCATCAATGGAACTGGAACAGAGAAGAGGTGAACCATTACTAGCGTGGTGTAGTGGTGAAGAGCAGGTGGATTCTAATCTGGAGAACCAGGTTTGATTCCTTACTCCTCCACCTGAGTGGCAGAGGCTTATCTGGTGAACCAGATGTGTTTCCGCACTCCTACATTCCTGCTGGTGACCCTGGACTAGTCACAGTTCTCTCAGAACTCTCTCAGCCCCACCTACCTCACAAGGTGTATGCTGTGGGGAGAGGAAGGGAAAGGAACTTATAAGCCACCTTGAATCTCCTTACAGGAGAGAAAGGTGGGATATAAATAAATCCAAACTCTTCTTCTACTACTACTATTAACTCGATGTGGTCCTTTGTGTTTAAGAATAGGGAAGAAAGGCCTGGGTGGGAAGTCCTGAAAAAAAAACCCACAGAAGCCTGCTCCTGGTTTCCAATTAGGATTTCGAAAATTGGTCGATTCAAGGGATTCCACCCAAGAAGTGAGCCCTCTGGATCCCAGGGGCCTTTCCCCCAAGGAAAGCCCCCAGCCGGCCCGGCGCTTCCTCTTTGGAGGGAGACAGAGGCTTTTCCCACAGTTGCCGCAGGCTGCGGAGGAGGCGGGCCAGCCTGCCTGCCTGGCCATGATGGCGGCTGCGGAAGCGGCTTCGGCGCCGGTGCTGCTCTCCTGCCTGCTGGGCCACTTGGCGGGCCTGCTGGTGGCGGCCGGGCAGGGCTCGGGGCCCGCGGGCCAGGCCCAAGTGGAGGTGGTTTTGCTGCCCCCGCCGGCCGAGGAGCTGCCTGAAGCCGACGGGAGTTACACCTTGCGGGGCGGGCTGCTGGGCAGGCCCGGCCTGGAGCGGGAGAAGCCGCTGCAAAAAGCCGGCGAGCAGGAGGAGGAGGAGGAGGAGGAATTGGAGCAGGAGGAGGAGGAGATCCGGGGCAACTTGGTGCTGGTGAGCGGGCCTCGAGGCTGCCTTACCCGGGGCTGGGGCGGGGTTCTCAGTCCCCCTCCCGGGAATGGAATGATTATCCCAAATCTCTTACCCTCACCCAAATCATTGGGTTTGTATAACCTACATGCAGGTGCCTCTGCTTTCCCACCCAAATCCCACTTGCTACGGCATGGGGGACATCCTAATCCCTTTCCACTTGCAAAACAAAACGGTCTGGCCCCCTTCCCTCTCAAATAAAAAACAACAACCCTGAATTAAGGTAAGGGATTTTAATGACTCAAGCACTCCCCACCTACTACCCTGCAAACCCATATATACATAATTTCTCACCCCCCCCCTTCTGTAGTCAAGGGATATACATGCACCATTATTCACCCACCCACCCCCGCAGCTAAGATTGGCTTCCAATCAACAAAATGCATTTTTGTTTGCAGCAAAAATAGAATCCACCCGGATTTAAGGAATACTTGGGTCTCTGGTGATGCCATATGATATAGGCCAGGTGCCAGACTCTTGTCTTTCTGCAGGGGGCAGGAGGAGCTGCTGCAGGTATACCCAAGGGCTGGCTAATGGTGAAGATGCCAGAGGCACAATGCAGCCCTTATTTGAGGAGGGCTTAGTATCTGTCTCCCTTTTCACTGACCCCCCAACAAAGATCTGTGCTTGGAACTGTAGCTTTTTTATACTAATAAGTATTGAACGGTGAACACCCTTGCCACGCCTGTTCCCCCTTCAAAAGGCTACCCCTGTCTGTTCTTTCCTGAAAATTGAAGGGCTACCCATTATCGGGATTTATGTAATTGTAGGGATTCTAGGGGCTGGGGCAAACTGGCACCCTTCCCCCCCCCAAAAAAAACTTGAATCAAGGTAAGGAATTTTTGCTCAAGCACTCTCCATCTACCCCTCTGCAAACCCACATATAGATAGTTTCTCATCCCCCCACCCTTCTGTAGTTAAGGGTCATGCATTTAGGCAGGGGGTTCGTTAGCAGAAGGCCTGACCCCTCTACCCATAAAGACCCAGATCTGGCAACCCCCGTGCAGGCTGGCACATCTTCCTCCATCCCAGCTCACTCTTGCCCACTGGTATTTGATGGCATGTTGAAACAGACCACAATAGAGATGTAAAATTTCTGGAAATGTCAAAACCATAGGAAAAGTGGAGCCGCCCCCCCCCCCTCTCTCCCAGGGACCAGTTTAATAGTGTGTTATCATCATACATATTCTAAACAATAAGAACAAGCCTGCTGGATCAGACCAGAGTCCATCTAGTCCAGCACTCCGCTACTCGCAGTGGCCTACCAGGTGCCTTTGGGAGCTCACATGCAGGATGTGAAAGCAATGGCCTTCTGCTGCTGCTGCTCCTGAGCACCTGGTCTGCTAAGGCATTTGCAATTTCAGATCAAGGGGGATCAAGATTGGTAGTCATAGATCCACTTCTCCTCCATAAATCTGTCCAAGCCCTTTTAAAGCTATATATATGCTTGAAAGTATGTTGTATGTGTCTATGGTATTCATAGGAATTATCATTATCTAATGATGTAGATCAATAGTATTCTATAGCTCTCCAAGTTGCAATCAACCAGAAGAGTCATGTTTACTTCCATCCCTGGCATACAACCTCAAGGAAGCGTCCATCTTACCCACTTATCCTGTACTGCCTTTGTCAAGGTGCCTTTTTCAAAGTGCCAGCTACAAGCTCCATCAGACAATGGCCTTGGCTTATTTTCCTGAAATGAGGGGCAGGTGCCACAGTTGGCATGCCAAAGACCCACTTGTGACGCCTGAGCCACTTGATGTAGATTGTCTTGCATAAAAATCTTCATACTCTACATTCTGAATGAATAAAACCTTGTATTATAAAGCACGTAACTCATTCCAAGTGAGTGGATTTTTCACAGGAATTTTTTTCTCAGTGCTCTCAAAAATTTCCAGTTTTTGTATTGGAAAATTTATGTGTGTGTGTAGTGGAAGGTGGGGATCCTCAGGCAAAAAAACCTGGTTATTGACTGTCAGTGCAATCCTAAACACAGTTACACTTTTCTAACTCAGTTGAAGTCAATTGTTAGAAGTGTGTAACTCTGCATAAGATTGTGATGATGATAGCACTTGGGGTGGCAGTGCCTTTGATTAAACAAATATTGACAAATTCAGTTAGGGAGCACACAGTCAATGTCTTTGGGTGCTGATGGGTAGCAGGTCAAAACTTTTGTGGGCTGCAGGCAGTGGTGGGATTCAAATAATTTAACAACGGGTTCCACTGGTGGGATTCAAATAATTTAACAACTTATTGTGGAAGGCTTTCACGGCCGGATTCAACTGGTTGTAGTGGGTTTCTGGGCTGTGTGGCCGTGGTCTGGTCGATCTTGTTCCAAACATTTTGCCTGCATCTGTGGCTGACATTTTCAGAGGTGTATCACAGAGGGAAGTACACCTCTGAGGATGCCAGCCACAGATGCAGGCAAAACATTAGGAACAAGATCCACCAGACCACAGCCAGACAGCCCAGAAAACCCACTACAACCAATTTAACAACTGGCTGTTTACAAGCACCATTTTAACAACCGGTTCTGCTGAAGTGGTGCGAAACTGCTGAATCCCACCACTGGCTACAGGCAATAAAGCCCAGTATAACTTGAAGAATCGAACTATCACATTTTTAACCTGCCATTCCTCCATAGACTCAAAGTGGTTATATATCGTTCTCCGTTGTCTTTTAAATCCTCTCAACAGCACTGTGAAGTGGCGCTTGGGGAATCCTTGGGGTCGTATGTTCCCTCCCTAATGCTCAACAATTAAAACATTCACAGCATCCTGCAGCTGGTTGTTGTGTCTGAGTTTAAACTAATTTGCTCCCTTACAACATAGAATTCCAAGCTGTGTGGTTGCCATGTAAGTGAAAACATTTAATTAGCTAGCTGTACACAGTGTGAGGAAGAAGCAGGCGAGCTGAGAGTTTCCAGGGCATATTCAGTCTGGACTTCAGTGAGAACGTCTTCCCTATTTTCAGGTCGGGGATACTGACCCGAAGTTGGAGGATGATGATGGATGGATTGGTGTTGTCCCAGTTGGTGAAGAACAGGCTGAGATCCCCAGAGGCAGCAGAGAAGAATCTTTCACCACTGCTGTGGTCAACAAGGTAAGGTAGCTGCTCTTGCTACTGTTGCCCTCTGAGTTGCCCTATACAGGCATACTTCTCTCTTGCTAACTGCATGATGAAGGGATGATCTGCAAGTGTGAATGACCTGCTGCAGATGTAGTATCACAGGCAGAACTGTCTTTGTGTCGCCTCGCCTTGAGTGCTGCGACTTTCAGCGGATCTGGGTCACACGTTCAGTTGCCACTAATCAAATGTTGCACTTCTTTGTGTGAATCTGCCCCAACTCTTTGTGTGAATCTGCCCCAACTTCAGAGAAATAATTTGGCTCCTTTGGGAGATTGGGCAGCCAGAGGTAAATAATATGGGGTTGTTTGTGCTGGGGCATACTCTGGACCACGGAAACCCAAGTGCTCCACCAAGAGTGGGCGGAATTCTGCAACTTGACCAAGTGAAGCAGATGTGTGTTTCCTTCTCTTGTATCGCTTACAGTGCAATCCTAAACTACGTTCAACCCTTGCATTTAGAAAGGTATAATTCCATTTAGGATTGGTATAATTCCTTTTAGACTGCAATCCTGTGGATGCTTTGACATAATTGTAATTAGAAACAGGGTGTTAGTCTGCTTCTGCCAGCTGTGTTGGTGGGATGGGCAGCTACCAAATCCACTGAAGTTCTTGCAAATTGGGAGGAAACTGGGGAGAAACTAGTGCATCCCTGGCAAGCTAGCAGAAGTAAGGAAGGACCTGTAATACTTTTTCTTCAGTGGTGTTAGAAACTCAGGTGGGGGGGAGGGGTGTTCACTTTTTCTCTGTAGTTGTGCAAAAAAGGGCACCTGAATAGAATTGTCTCATAAACCACCTTGATAATTTTCACTAACATCATGCTACTAATTCTTAATAAACATATATAATCTTTAAATAATATGGTGCAGGCAATCAAATATGTCTCATAATAAGGTCTGCTTTCAGTTTCTTGAGTCATTTTGGTGTTGCGCTCCTCTGTCCTGAAGCAAGCCAGTTTACTTTAGCTTTTCACATAAAGGCGCTTTATGAGATAATTCCATTAAGGGGCCATTTTTTTTTTGCAAGACCTAATTATAATTAGCAGCTTGCAGGTGGTTCTACTCCATTTTTTGTGTTTTTCTATGTGGAATCTTCCCTGGCAGATGAAGCGGGCCCTCGTCTTGGGCGCCTCAGCCCTGCTCATCCTTGCACTGAACCAGAACGCGATCCGCGAGGTAAGTGTTTGCCACCTCCTTCTTTCTGAGAGCCGTGATGGTCTCGAAGAGCTGATAGTCATCCCAGCAGTCTCATTGACTCTTTCTTTTCTTCCTGCTCCAGTTGGACGTTTCCCAGGTTCTCTCGAAGCCTGTGATCATCATTCAGACTTCAGAAAATGTGACCAGGCTCCTTGGAGCACTGCTGCGGTGAGACTGGGGTTCAGAAGGGGAGAGGGCAGTTCTGTTCTGTAGTTTTGTTTCACTTGCTACTTTATGTGTGTAAATACCTGCTCTGTTGGCTGCCTTTGGTGAATATGACCGTTTTTGAGCGTTTTACAGTCCAGTCCTAAGATGAGAGTTATGTTGACTTAATGGGTGAAATACCTTCTGTTACATACAGGGCTTTTTCTCAGTAGTGGAGATAAATCTAGTCTGAGGGGTGGGCTTTCTTTGGTCTGAGGGGTAGGCTTTCTTTGGTCAAGAGAGGTGGTGTTCCTTCTCCCCACTTCCATAGATGTCAGCTCTCAAGAGTGGGAGAGAGGAACTGATGGATCTAACTTTTCTCTTTTATTTTGCTTGCAGAGGTCTCCGTGCAACAGCAAAAATCACGTACCAAGCTGTACTGTTGGAGAATGTGGTATGCCATCAGTGGGAGATTAAAGGATTTTATCCTCTGATTAGAGGACATACATAGTATATGTTTGAATCCAGCCTTTTCACTTCTTTAGTGCTTCTGTGGTGTGTAAAATTGCTTTGCAAGCCACTGGCTTGTTTTCATGAGTCAACATGCAATATCTAATCTGGCCATACAATACATGTGTTTGGATGGCATGCTATGACTACTGGTGCAGGATGATGTCTGAGTGGGGAAAACTGGGTCACATTGGGCCAGCTTCTCTCTCATAGCCTAGGGTGTGAAGACAAAGTACAAGAGGGGAGAACCACCTTTGCTTCTTGGAAAGATTGGTGGGATAAAAATGTGATAAAGAGTAGGCTGTGGCAGAGGTGTAGCAAGGGGGGAAAGCGCCTGGTGCGCTGGTGTGTCCTCTGCCCCTGTCCTGCCTCGGAATACCCCCCGCCCCAAAATGCCCCCAGAACACCCTCACTACACCTCCACAGGGCCGCACGCCCGGTGCGTCCCCTCCCCCTTGTAGCTACGACCCTGGGCTGTGGTGTGCTGACTGCTTATACATTTGCTCTGAGATGGTTCCTTAGCTATAGATACAACAAGACACTGGAAGTGACCAGATGTTTTGATGGTCACAGCTGCTGGGCAGGTAGTTTATATAGCAGTTCCTGTGTTAGAAACAAATGTTTTGAAAACTTTCTGTGTTTATAGATGCATGTATAATCTGGACTTTTGTGAGCTGGATGTTTCTGAGATCTCTTTCCATTGCTCAGCTTGATGGATGTATCTCTGCATCTTTTGTTTTTTAGGGGGTGACTTTGACACTTTGGTCAACATGTGGCCTCTCGCGGGGTGGCCTGTATGGAGAATGGCAGGGTGTCATCTGTACAGGAGAGAACAGCTCGAGAGTCCAGGTTTGTGCCCCTTCTAGATGGCCTGCATAAGGATTTGTCCTCAAACACAGAGATCACGAGAGCAAAGGCGTAGCTCCAAGGGAGCGGGGGTGCATAACGCACCAGGAGTGTGCCCCTGTGGGGGTGTGGTGAGGATGTTTCACGGGAGTGGTGGGGGCATTCTGGAGCGGGACAGGGGCGGAGGACACACCAGTGCATCTGCCCCTTTCCCCCCTTGCTACGCCTCTGCCTGGGAGGCCTGTCAGGGCACATGCATTTATGTAAATTAGTGACTCCTTTCTCTCTTCTTTGACATCCCAGTTTCCATATCATAAGTTTGCTCAAAGACATCTGGGAGCCGTAGTTTTGTGAAAATGCAGTGAATTCTTGGTTACAGCTCACCTTTCATAGAATTACAAAGTCAAGAGTTGCTGGGCTAGGATTTGGGGCAATTAATCTGTTTGCTAAAATTTATAATGTGTACATGACTGGTGTTGCAGCAAGTAAAGCCTTTTTGCTGACTCTTGCATCTCTTGAGCCATTTTAGCACCTCTTTCATACCAGAGCTTACATCTGTAGAGTTGAAATGATTGACCAGCATTATATTGTTGGCCTAGTGCACAGCGGAAGGACTAGGTGCCAACTCACCCTTGCTAGAACAGGAGGTAACTGCTTGCAGTATAAGAAAAAGAAACACTCAGACAGTAGATTTAGTTCCAACAGGAATACTTTATCTCTTGTTTCTCAAAGGAACAAAATAACAATAACTATCCACTCTCTACTCTGACAACAATCTGAGCCCGAACCTGAAGGTGAAGGAGAGGTACTGAATTGGGTATGCAGTCTTCTTATATAGTTTTGTCCAGCAAATCATTAGCTAGATGATCTAATCATCCTGGCCTGTGACCTTTTCACTTCTGCTGACTGTTACATGCCAATCACTGCAGACCCAGACAGAGAGGCTCCGACCTTTACAATTCTGCTGACTGTTACATGCCAATCACTGCAGACCCAGACAGAGAGGCTCCGACCTTTACAATTCTGCTGACTGTTACATTCCAGTCATTCTAGACCAGCATATGACCACCTTGCAATTTTCAATATCCTGACACCCCTTCTCATATCTGGTTGGAATGTTGCCTCATTACATAATATTTACAAACAAAATAATTACAAACAAAAGTCATTCACATTATTTACACTCATTACATAGTTAGTACATAGTCAGTACACAGAGTTACTTATTTCACTCACTTTGTACAGAGTCCTTGCCAAATTGTACATCCTACTAAACCCAAACCAAACACCAAGTCATTATGTTTTGTATTGGTAATGGCTTTGTTAAGATGTCGGGCTATGTTTGCAGATGATTCACAGTACTGCAACTTAATCATATTTTACTGTATCAGTTGTTTTACATTTTGGAATTTCACAGCTACATGTTTAGTCCGAGCTTTACGGTTTTGGTTCTCTGCCATGGCTATACCTGTCTGTGAGTCTTCAAACACTGTTATAGGTTGTGCACATTCTAAACCAGGTCTTTTAGCAACTGCATGACCCATTGTAGATCATTACATGCCCCATCAAGATCCGCATACTCTGCCTCAGCAGTTGAAGTGGCAACCGTTGTTTTGTTTCGAGATCTCCAACAAATCGGATGGCTGCCATATTGCATATAATAACCACTCACTGACTTACATCCTGAGTCCTCTGCAAATGAGCTGTCCGCATACACCACTAAGTCCTTGTTGTTTTGGTTAGAAAAGTGTAAACCATAGTTAGCAGTTCCCTTCAAGTAGCAATTACTCTTTTTAGCCCCTGCCAGTCTTTCTCAGTAGGTTTTGCAACTGTTCTACTTAATAAACCTACAGCAAAAGCTATGTCTGGTCTTGTCCAGTTAGCAATGTGCAGCAGGCTGCCAATTAAGGAACGATATAGGTCTTGCCTTTCAAATGCTTTGCTGTTATCTTGCTTACAAAAATCAGCCACCATTGGGGTTTGTGCCACTTTGGCATCTTGCAGACCAGCTTTTTGTATGACACCCTCTATCTTTTGTTTTGTGTCAGAAACACATCCCCTTCTTCAGATTTACTGACTTGAATACCCAGGTATTGCTTTAGATACCCCAAGTCTTTCAGCTTAAAGTGTTTACTCAACTCAGTGTAAAGTTGTTTGATTTGGTTGTCTGTTTTGCAACCACACAGAGATCATCAACATAAATCATCAAAATGATACATTCATCACCAGTACCTCTGGTATATATACAGGCATCGGCCACACTTTGGTCAAATTTCATTTCACATAATGCTTTGTGTATGCACCTGTTCCAACATCTGGCTGACTGTTTCAGCCCATTACAAAGCTTTGTTGAGCTTATAAACTTTATCAACTTGTTCATGCTCATAACCTGGTGCTTGCTTCATGTATATGGTCTCTTGCAAATCTGCATTTAAATAAGCTGTTTCAAAATCAAAGTGCCTCATTTTAAAGTCTCTTTGCTCAGCCAGAGCAATCACTAATCTCATGGATTCTGCCTTTGCAGTGGGTGCATAAGTCTGATCATAACTGTCAAACTTTGTTTGAGAGAAGCCTTATGCGACTAATCTTGCTTTATATTTGCAAGTCCCATCGGGCATAGGTTTACGCCTGTATACCCATCTTGCACCTATGATCGGCTTATCAGTAGGTTTATCAACAATGTTAAACACTTTTAAGTTCACCAAGGATTCAAACTCATTGTCCATAGCCTGATTCCATTTTTCCTGTTCCTCAGGTGGACATTTCAACATATCATGGAAACCTTGTGGTTCTGTCCCTAATTGGCACACTCTCACTTCTTGTACCATAAACCTTTTTGGTGGTATGCCTTTATTTGCTCTTTCTGATCTGCGTGGTATAGCTATTTCTCCAGTTTGCTCAGCCCCCTCCTCTCCCTGGCTTCCTTCCTGATGACTATCACTGTTCTGTTGTTGCTTAAGGCTCGGAGCAGATGTGTGACCTTGAACAGGGAGTGGGGGTTGTGTGCTGTCACTAGGTACTGTGTCATGGCTTACTGGTGGTAAGAACACTTCAGAGTTTTGATGCACATGTTCCCAACCTGTATGCTTTTCAAAGTTGGCACTGCGTGAGATAGCAATTCTTCCATGACCCAATGAAAATCTATAGCCTTTGGTATTCTGCGCATATCCTACAAAACGCAGTCTCTGCCATTTCTTTTGTCCTTTTTTCCGTTGCTGTCTGGGAATGAGGACGTTAGCAAAACTCCCAAATATTCTAAAAGGTGTTTCAGGGAAGGCCTTTTGCCAAACATTCTGAAAAATGGTGTTTCATTGATACTTGAACTCCACAACCTGTTTATTACATGTGTGGCAGCTAAGACAGCCTCTCCCCAGAAATGGAATGGAACCTTGGCATCATTTATCATGCAATCCCGCATTGTTTGAAGAATGCCTAGTCTCCTCTCAGCCACGCCATTTTCAGCCGGGCTGAACGGATTTGTTCTCCTGTGGCTAATACCTTTCTGTGTCAGCCATGTTTGGAATTTGTTCCCCATGAACTCACCGCCTCTGTCAGATTGCAGGCAAGCCACCTTGTGAGGGAACCTCCGTTCAATCATTGAGACCCATTCCTTAAACTACTAAAAGGCTTCATCCTCAGATTTCAACAACAAGCAGTAAGAGTATCTGCTATAATCATCAAACCGCAGAAATATATATCGTGCACCCTTCGCTTGATTGGAAAGGACCAGCTAAGTCTGCATGGACTAGTTCAAATGGTCTTTCCATTTGTCTGTAGCTCTTTTTGGGGATTGGATAGGATTTCACCTTAACCCCACTACAGACTGAACAGTCTAGGAATGCTTTGCAAGGCTTTACACTCAAATCACATACTTTTGCCAACTGCTTGATGGTGGCAAAACTTGCATGTCCTAGGACTCTGTGAAGATAGTGCACACAATCATCATGCATAGGCTTATTAGCTAGACTTGAAACATTCATTACATTTTCATTTTGCCCTTTATCAGTCATAACATACATTTTGTCACCAGAGTGTACCTTTTGCACACTCTATGTCATTCTGCCATACTGTACAACCCTGTCTATCAAATATAGTTTTGTACCCTTGTTCAGCTAAACTTGGGACGCTCAACAAACAAAAATCCAGTCCAGGAACACACAACACATTTTGCAACTTTTACCTAGGCATGGTATGTAGGCAGTTCCTTGCAGCGTAACAGCAGCTGGTGATCCATCGGCCAAGCTGACATGCTTCACACTTGCCTTGGACTCCTCAGTCAATAGGTGATGAGCATTTACGACATGCTCTGAGCAGGCAGAGTCCAAGAGCCAGATGGGTTGGTTTCTCTGGACATCGGTTCTCAGCAATGCCGTCAAGTAGTGCTCCTTCTTTCCTCTTCCCCGTTGTCCTTTAGCTGGCCCCTTCTTCTCCCCCTTCTGTGGGCATTCTCGGAGAAGATGATTAGTAGAGCCACAACGGAAACAACGCCGAACTGCATATGACCTTGGACAGTTCAGGGAAAGCTGGGTTTCACTTTTGCCTCTGGAAACAGCAGGCTTCTCTCTGGCTGTGCAGTCACATAGTCTAGAGTCAAATCATCTTCCTTTATGCTCTGCATACTATAGACAAAATTGTCCCAGCTGTCATCTAGGGAAGATAGTACAATATAGGCCCTATGCTGTTCAGTGAAAGTCATGCCTCTGTCTTCCAGCTTCGACCGAATAGTGAAATGCGCAGCTGTTGGACATGGTTGGCCACATTTTCACCTCCTTTCAGCTTCAAATTGTATAGCGTCTGGTCAAGATTACCTTGGAACCAGCAGTCTGCGTCTGGTACAGGTCCTTCAACACCTTCCAGCAGTCAGAAGCCTTCTCAGCAGCCCGTAGATAGATGAGCTGGGAGTTTTCCACAGCCAACATTATGGATGCCTTGGCTCTGGCATCTGCCCTCTGCTCTGCTGCTGTGCCTGGGTTCGGTGGGGTCTCGACTACAGCCCATAAATCTTCACGTATGAGAAAGCTCTGCATTTTCACACTCCATGCTGAGTAGTTCCCTGCAGTCAGCCGTTCAAAAGGCAAACTGCACATGGTGGATGTCATCGTGTCACACTGCCTCGACACTCTCTAGCTTCAGTGGTTAGGATACTGGGCCCATAACCAAATTTTTGGCCTAGTGCACAGCGGAAGGACTAGGTGCCAACTCACCCTTGCTAGAACAGGAGGTAACTGCTTGCAGTATAAGAAAAAGAAACACTCAGACAGTAGATTTAGTTCCAACAGGAATACTTTATCTCTTGTTTCTCAAAGGAACAAAAATAACAATAACTATCCACTCTCTACTCTGACAACAATCTGAGCCCGAACCTGAAGGTGAAGGAGAGGTACTGAATTGGGTATGCAGTCTTCTTATATAGTTTTGTCCAGCAAATCATTAGCTAGATGATCTAATCATCCTGGCCTGTGACCTTTTCACTTCTGCTGACTGTTACATGCCAATCACTGCAGACCCAGACAGAGAGGCTCCGACCTTTACAATTCTGCTGACTGTTACATGCCAATCACTGCAGACCCAGACAGAGAGGCTCCGACCTTTACAATTCTGCTGACTGTTACATTCCAGTCATTCTAGACCAGCATATGACCACCTTGCAATTTTCAATATCCTGACATATATTGCACTGAAGAACATTGTGTGGGTATTGTTTCAGCTATATTCTTCCACCACGGCCCAATCTTTTAAGTCTCAAGTTGCATTAATGGAATGTAGCTAACAATGTTTGTGATACTTTATTTGATCCTAAGAAAGCTGAGAGTTAGTGTAGCACAGTGGTTAGTTTCATACTGGAACCAGTCACAAGGGGGGTATCTTCTTAGGCCAATCTCACTTTTATACTAACCAATCCCACAGGGTTGTTGTGAGAACAAAACAGAAGTCTTTGCAAGAAGGATGGAATAAAAATAGAACAGATAATTATCGTGCTGCTGCTGTTTACTGTATATCCTGTATGTACATTGGCTACCTTCATGTTCTATTTGAGACTAACTTGTTTTTAAAAAGTATACTTAAAATTTAAGGGGGGGGGGAAGAAAACCTAAAATCCCATTAAAGCAAGTTTTTAAGCATCCTAAGCAGTTGTTCCTCCAAAGAACAAGAAGAGTTTGGATTTATACCCCCCTTCTCTCCTGTAGGAGACTCAAAGGGGCTTACAATCTCCTTGCCCTTCCCCCCTCACAACAAACACCCTGTCAGGTGGGTGGGGCTGAGAGAGCTCCGAAAAGCTGTGACTAGCCCAAGGTCACTCAGCTGGCGTGTGTGGGAGTGCACAGGCTAATCTGAATTCCCCAGATAAGCCTCATAGCTCAAGCAGCAAAGTGGGGAATCAAACCCGGTTCCTCCAGATTAGAATGCACCTGCTCTTAACCACTACATCACTGCTGCTCCTAGTCCACTGAAGTTAATGGTCTTAGAAGAGTGTAATTCTGCTTAGGATGCCAGTGTTGATTGATGTTCCCTGAGACATGCTTCTTCTATCTATGGCCTCTTTGCAGAAATATCTCCAGCAGCTGTGGAATGCCATCCTGCTGATCGCTCTGATCCTGTGCACAGGAGTGATTGTGCAGGCACAGCGGCAATCCCGGCACAGCCAGCTGGACCAAGACTCTGAGGTGTGCCCCCCCTCCCCCCGTTCATTCAGACAAAAAAGACTGCAGGGCAGGAGGAGCCTAAACTTGGTTTTCCCTTTCGTAGCTGGACCTGAAGCAGCACATCGCACAGAGGCTTTCGGCCCTGAAAACCCGCCGCTACCACCCCGGCAAGCTGCCTCGGAGCTGGGCTCACGAGATCGACAGCTGTGCCATCTGTCTGGATCAGTTTCACAAGAACCAGGTAATATTCGGCACAGGAGGAGCACCTGTCTCAGAAAGCAGTACTGTTAATGTGGTTACTCTCACTTTAAAAAACATAATCACAATTCTAAACAGAATCCCTTAAAAAACATAATCACCATTCTAAGCAGAATCCCTAAGCTCCTCAGACCTGTTTGAAAACCACTGCACTGTGTAGGTCAGGGGTGGCCAACCTATGGTGCTCCAGATGTTCATGGACTATAATTCCCATCAGCTCCTGCCAGCATGGCCAATTGTCTATGCTGGCAGGGGTTGATGGGAATTGTAGTCCATGAACATCTGAAGCACCAAAGGTTGGCCACCACTGCTGTAGGTTGACTCTTCCCCCCACCCAGTAGCATACATTAATGTTCACTGTTCTCCTTCTCCACTTACAGCTTGGTTGTTGAACATCTGCTTTGCATGCAGAAGGTCCAAGTTCACTCCCCAGCATCTCCAGTTAAAAGGATCTCAGATAGAAGATGCTGGGAAATACCTGGGACTGTGGAGAGCGGCTGCCAGTAACAGAAGATGATATTAGGCTCAATAGGCTTGATACAGGGCAACTTCCCAAGTTCCTGGTCTTCTCTCAAATGGGAAGCAGAAACGGTGTGACTCCTGTTTTGCCTGTATCTGTGGGCTGGGCTGTTCATGGTACACTAGTGGGTCTCGCCACGTTCAGGGTGGGGTGCTTGCCGTTTCCCCACTGAAGACTTGACAAGCAAGGTGCTAAACCCTGTAGGGAGCAAGCTGCTGCTTTGCCATTGGGCATATGTAGTCCAAGCCTTCAGCAAAGCTGCTGAGTCGTTTCCTTCTTGCTCGACAGTGTCTTCGAGTGCTACCCTGCTTGCACGAATTTCACCGGGACTGCGTGGATCCGTGGCTGCTCTTGCAGCAGACGTGCCCCCTCTGCAAACACAACATTCTGGGTAAGATTCCCCACCCCCTCCCGCACCTCCACTGCAGGAGCCATCAAAGACTTCTATTCTGGTCCCAGCTTCTGCAAGTTATTGAGTCGGACTCGTAGCTGAGAACAAGGCCTCTTGCAAGACCACGACAGCCACCCTCTTGCTTTCCATAGTCCTGCCTTGCAGAGCTGGTAGAATGGGCTTGAGCAAAGAGTGGGTGGAAAGGAATGACCCTGCTCACGGGCCTGCCTCAGAGCTATGTCCTTGAATTCCAAATGAGTTAGAAATGGCTGTGACTATGTGGGAGTCAGGGAAAGACACTCGTTATATTCTTAGAGGCAATCTTTATTGTAGTTTCATACATTCCTTAGTTTCCAAAGCCGGTTTCAGAGCTCAAGCTTTGCACTGAATGCTGGTGAGTTTGATTCATGTGCTGTGCTAATTTATTATCCCAAAGCCAGGATATGTTTATGCTCAATATTTCTACTTTTTCTACACGTTACAAAAAAGAAAATGAGGCTGACGAGAGGGATGGCACTAGGCACATAGTTAGAGGCACGTGTCCTTTTCTATTAAAATGTGCTGCTTCCTATCAGAAGGAAAGTGCTCAGTGTCTTTTTAAAAAAAACTTTGCTAAGAACAAACTTGTTCTTTGTTCGGGGAAAAGGGAGCTATATAAGTTCCCAGGGTCTCTGGGTCACCCTTACCAGACTTACATGATAATCTTTCAAGAGGTCCACGTGACAATAGCCAATAAAGCCTCTTTCTCTACCCTTCCCCCCTTAACAGCAAAAAGGAGGAACAGCTGGTCTGAGACCATCAGTCAGGAGGTTCCTCAGTCACCCTTCGGGTCCTTGTCCTTCTAACAGAAACCTTCTTCTTTCTAGGAAACTGCTGCGGGGATAGCTAGCTAGACTGCGGCTATCCTTGAGGACCGATCTGCCAGTGCTCCAGGAGAAAGTGGTGTGAGAAGGAGACAGAACTTTGACCCATGGAGCCTTTTGGCTTGGCAGCTGCTTAGGGTAACGAGGAAGCAACACTCTTAGCACATTGGGCTTCCTTGGGATGGGAAACGTACGTATGTAAAATAATGCGTTCATCTGTTCTTGGACCCCATTGTCTGTCTTCACTCCGGATTGAATTTGTTGCCCTTTTGGTGTGTCCAGTGGCATAACCAGATGGTGTGAATCCTGCTGTACCTGGCTGCGTTGGAGATGGCCAGTGGTCTCCCCTCTTGGGGAAATGAGCCTCGGGCTGCTGCATTTACCTTTACAGTCGTATTGTTTAGACAACTTGAGGGCAGGAAGGGCTCCTGGGGGGTGGGTGGGTGGGTCAGATGGATTACCAATGCTTGCTAATTTATGCTAACTTATTAGAGAAGAGCCTGACAGTATCTGCAGGGCTGAGCAATACTGTGGAAGTGCTGTAAACTCAGCCCCAGTTGGGTTGCAGGACTCAAGGCATCACTTGGGCATGTAAAGCCCCCATACTAATAAAAACCAAGCAAGGAATAACGTGCGCTCGTCTTTATATCATCCTACCCTTGCATTGCCTCCCCCCTCCCCCTTTACTGCTTGAAGACCCTGCTATTTGTTTCTGATTGCCTCTTAGCGATGAGGCTGTCAAGGCACGTCAGAGTTAGGCACAGGTACTGACAGAGTGGGGAAGACATCAAGAATCCCCAAGTGGGACTGAGGAAGTTCCTTAGCACTGAATGGAGTCTCACTTGAGGGCCTGACCTGGTTTTAAAAGGTTAAATGTGCCTTTCCCCACTCTTGTTCTAGGATGGTAAGAGGGAGGAAAGTGTTTCTCAAAGGACTGAGGACACAGGGCTCCCTTATTATTTTTTCTGAACGAATAATTATATTCCAAAACATTTATTTCTGTGCATCCTTTCTCATTGGAAAGAATCTAACATGAACTCATGCAGAGTTGCGACATGTAGCCTCCTTTCATGACCGCCTGTTTTCTCAGGCCGAAGGCTCAGAAACTTGTCACTCATGATGAGGCAAAAGTTTGCTTCTTTGGAAAGGTCAGTGAAGACGTAATAAGTCAGTAGCTTTGCCTGTGGCTATGGTATTTTCCTCAACTTGGAGGCAGAGGCGAGGATGAACTAAGTTTGTGCCCCTAACAACCTGAAGAGAAGTGGTCTGTGTGGGAAGACGCTCCACTGGCCATCAATACTGCCTATCAACACTAGGTTGCCCAACTTCTTCAGTCATGGCATGTACTGGCAGAGGAGGGGGCTCCAGCGTTCCTTAGCAACTTCCTAGCCACATAAGAAAGGGCTACTCATGTTTAGAACCCCTTGATCTCCAAGAGGATACAGGATAGACAGTCAGTGGCTTCTGCCTACAATGGTCCTGGACATGGTGAAATGTGAAGAGAAAGAGCCATCTTTGCTCCCTTGTCTTGTTTCCTCTGCAGCTCATACAGCTACATGAACTGCATACAAAAGCCTATACATTTTTTTATTGAAACCCAATTCCCTACATCCCCTTTTTCTGGTACTCCTTTGGGTCACATAAAGCACAAGATCTTCTTTGCAGAATGGTAAAGGCCCCATTAAATTGCATGCCCTCAGAAACTGTCCTGCCATTCAGGAACACCTTCGTGGGTCAGACGGAGGGGTTGCTTTTACAAAGGACTCCCCCGTCTTCACCAGCCAATCACAACAGTCCCCTAAAACAGTGATTCAAGGTGGCGTACATGAGCTGGCTGCTCCCATGTGGTCCAGCCACTGTCTGCTCTTTACCACCAAGTTCCAAGCCCCGCCTCACTGCTGAATCCCAGTGATGTCCTTGGCAACCATCTGCAATTGTTTCTGTTGAGGGCTTTTATTTCTGGTGGCTCCGGGTGTAATGGGCTGAGGGCCTGCCTTTGCTTTTCCCCTTCCCTCTGGCATTGGTGCCAATGGTTGAGTCCTCGCAGGGAAAAGTGAACTGGAATGCTACATTTTGGGCAGCCTGTATGGACTTCTTCAGTGAGCTAACAGATGTCTTGTGTGAGATGGAGCTGTCTCTGCTGGGGGTACGGCTGCTCTGAGATCTGTTCTGAGCCCTGCTTCCTGAGCCAGCTTGATTATTAGTGGATTTTGCCGATGCTCTCTGGAAACCTGTTACTTCCCTGCAACATTCCCTGCAAAAGAAGCAAGACCAAGAACCAGCTGAGGAAAGGCCCTTCTCAAGTCCTGCCAAGAGTCCCAACTCATTGCACAATCTACAAACCAGTCCACTTACCCTGTGGGAGACTGCACCAAGCTGTCTTCATACCCGGTTTTGGCAGATGGAATCCACAGCTGTGTTGGCGGGACAAGCTGCAGAGAAAGGAACTCCATGGTAGATGGATCACAGAGTTGGAAGGCACCTCCAATCATACAGCTAGGAGCTGAAAATGGTAATATGACGTTTCCGTGGATAGGGCTCCAATGTTTGAGAACAGAGATACAAGCTGCACTGAATACATGACTGATTGAATTGTTATAGGTTTGAAAGCCTCTGCTAATAAGAACAAACCACACTGAGTGTTTTGCACCCGTAGCAGCCAAGGTGGCTCATTATGCATGGAATGCTTACCTCGGGGCTCTTCGCTGCGCAGTGGGTTTGTAGTGGGGTCTCCTTGTGTTTCTCTGTTTTCATGCAAGGCTCCTGACTGCAGTTTTTCAGCTGAGAACTCTCCCAGGCCTGCTTTTTATGATTCTCTTAACTCCACCCATCAATTTACCCTTAAAGGCACAGATCTCATGAGACCAGATACTCAAGTTTGTTGGCTTTGAAAAAGCCTTCTAATTACTGTTATATCCATACTGCTGTTATTGCAGTTATATTGATATTGTGGGCTTTTCCCAAAAAAATCTCCCTCAAATGAAAGAGGCAAAGTAATTCCCTGAACTACATGCTGCTAAGGGATTATGTCCTAGAGCTGATATTCTTTCCCCCTTCCCTCTCCTCCCCACACTTCCTGTCGCTGCTGCTGCTGCAGAAGGAGAGGCTTGTTATTTCAAAGCACTCTCTGATGTTGTTATATCAATATCTCGAAATGGGAATTTAGACGTTCCAATTTAGAAGAATGGGGTGTGAGAATGAGTGTCCTTATCATTGCTTTCCCTTGTGGAAGTTGTAGAGATTATTCAAGCTGAAATAACAGCAGTGAGCCCATGTGGTTGAGCTTCTTTTCTTTGAAGGGTTAAGCTAGATAGGCTGGTTGTGGGCAGACATTTGCCCCCACTGTGCAGCAGACACCTTTGGCATAATTGACCAGAGTGATCAGGGGCTTAATAAAAAGGAACTTACTGGAAAAATTATCTCCAGCTTTTGGGATGTGACACCTATCATTTTGCTAGAGACAAATTAAATCAGTTTGAAATTGGGCACAGAGAAGTGGAGAGCTGAAAGTTCCCAGCTGGAATTGGATGATATTCATGCATCTTTCTGGGCACCTGGTGTGCATTTGACAGTTAGCTGCCTACTGTAAAAATATGTGTGCTTCTACTGAGCTCTGCTTATAGTTCTGACAACAGAAATAACAAAGATATCATAAGCCTCTACCTGCCCCACTTCATCCCAAGGAAGTCAAGTTCTATTTCTGGACCTCTCACTGCTCAATACCTTTGAGGTACGAGTGCTTTCGCAGCTTAACCCTTATGTTCAGGTGGCCAACTGATGTCACAGAATGCTCTTCCGAAGGGACCTGAGAGCAGGGCTCCCATTTGGTGCTCCCTCTGGCACTGCCCACCTACTTTTGGTGCTTCCTGTTGGGCCTGCTCTTTCATCTTGGCTACAGCAGCTCGAAGGCGCGAGTTTTCTTCCTCCAGGACACTGATACGGATGTTGTTGGCCTGCAGCTGCTTTCCCATGTCTTCCATGATATCCCCCGTGCCTGCAAAGAAACATGGGGCCAGAGGTCAAGCCCATTCCCTCTGCAGAAGGACTGGGCACTGAAGGACCAACTGTATTGAAAGGCACATCAAGAAAGTCACAAAGGCTAGGCCTTTAGACTAGGCTGCATCTTCTTCCCCTCAACAACCCCTTTCAGATCCTGAGCTGGGGCTTACGCTGCTGCTGCCACCATGGGAAAGGTCTTCTGGCAGCCTGACAAGTTACAAGGGGTTGATGTCAGACCCTGTTCATGCATTTGGCTCTTGGCCCAGTATTTTCCTGAATGCTGATGCCACATAGTGTCAAGGAGTCTGAGAGGTCAACCAAGAAGTCGTGCCTGCTTCTAGTCCACTCCCAGGATGGTGAACCATAATCTGTCTCAGTCTTCTCCTCAATCCCCAAATCCATCTCAAAGGGATAATAGCTGTAACCAGCATTGCAGAGTCATTGCTGAGATTATTGAGGTATTGTATATGAAAAACTTTGAACACTGAAATGCTACATTTGTGCCAAATGTATTTTTCTCCACCCACCCACCACCAGAGCCTAGGAAACAATCCATGGGTGGTTGCCTCCAAGCAATCTGAACACAGGTTTTGTAGGCCCAAGTGCAGCCTTACTTGCTCCCTTCATCTGCCAGCCATTCCTAAGGGCAATCGTCACCACACACAGAGGTCCCTTTGCTTGGCTCCTTACTTTCAAACTGTGTCTCCACAGGAACGTGAAGGTCCGGGAAAAACACCAGGAGCCTCTCCTTCTCCTTCAGCTCCTGGTTTCTCTCTCCCAACTTCGATATGGTCCTTTGGAGCTCAGCTATGGACAGCTCCATGCTCTGCTTTTCCTGCTGTGCTCTCTCCAGGAGTTCCTGCATGGAGGCAAGAGTGAGGTTAAGCTTTCCAGACTTTCCTTGATGCTACAGCCACAGATTGCGTGCAGGTTTGCTGAGAGGGTTGTTTTTGATGCACCAGGACTGGGACCTAGTTCTCCCAACTGCAGTATTGTGACTGGACTAGGACCTAGGGTAGCCTGGTTCAAGTTTACACTCACTAGAAATTCACTGGGTGACTTTGAGCCAGTCACATTCTCTCAGCCTAACCTCACTGGCTTGTTGAAAGGATAAAATGCTGAAGGAAAGGCAAGGGTTAAAAGAACTGAAGGACAGGGAGCCATGGTATGGAACTCTACTCCCAACAAAACATCTTTCCTATGTACAGACAACTAGCCCATCCTGGAAAAGACTCTTCCTTCCTTCCTTCGTAATTTTCTATGGAAAAATCATCTCTACAAGGGGAGAGAATAGGGAAGCGTTCAGCTATGTGATCTTCAGCTGCTCTCTGATGTGGTATCGTTGAGATATAGGCATGGAGGAGGGATTGGCAGCTAGATTTGAGAGGCTAGTTTTGAAGAGGTGTGATGGGCAGTAGACCAAACAAACACACATACAGCCACATCTATGTTCACCCCTACACTATCCAAAGAATAGGCCTGCCACATAACACATTATGGCATTCCAGCTATCCATCTTGCTGCTACCCATCATTCACAGTTGGTAAAATCAACTTGTTTAACTAGACTAGACCAGCATCCTGATGCAAAAGCAGTGTTAGTTTATTAGGGGGTCAGGCTAAAGCTCCCTGGAAGTCCATGTTGACTATGGTGGCCCAAGACGAGCAATTTCTGGATTCCTGAAGGCCACACTTCTCCAGACAGGGAGCTGGCCACCCCATCCTATACAGCAGGCTGCATAATGAAACCAGCACCATCTTGCAGAAAAGGGTTTGTAGGAAAGTTATGAAACATCAGCACTTGGCACATATAAAATCCATCCAAAATCCCACAGAGAACGATTTGATTTTTTAAAAGTGAAACTTTGGGGGTAACTTTTGGATCAGGCCACCAGGAGTTAGGACAAATGTTACCACTCTCAATATAGCCAACTCCTGAGCACAGGACTGGGGTGCTCTGTTCCTCCCTGACTCCAGTGGAAAGAGCTGTGGGCTTTCCCCCTGGCTGGAGTTCACAGCCCCTCATCTCACACCCTACCACAGACCTGCTGTGCTTTCATATGGTCCTGGATCTGCTGCTTCTCTTCTTTGAGTCCCTTCACCTGCTCCAGCAGCATGCATGCGTCATCTTCCCTGTCAACCAGGTCAGTTTTTAGCTGCTCACATTCCTGGTCCAGATTATCCAGCTGCTGCATGAGAGCCCTTTGCTTGACCTGGAGGGACTGTGAGGAAAGACAGCAAGCATCAGAGCAAATAAAAGTAGGGCAGCAAGCTCTGTGGCAGTAGATTATCCAAGAAAACTAGCTTACCGCAAAAGACTAATACTAATCAGACAGAAAAGAACTAATTTATGTCCAGTGAATTAAAGGTGGGGTGGGGGGGGTGGGGGCTATTTCAGTTCTGCTATACCTTCATCACAGGCAGAGAAAGAAAATATTAGATAGGGCCCTTCCTTTCAGAAACGAGCAGATTTTGTTCTTTAAACGGTAAGTTATCTCACATTTCTGTCAGTATCTTGAAAGGACTTAAACTTATCTTGAAAGGACTTAAATAGGATTGGGCTGCCTGAGAATGGACAGGACGGTACATAAACTACTTGGATCTCCTTGGCCAGAGAGAAGCATGACACATAAACACATCAGGGAGCTCAGAGAGCAAAGGCTAGTCTCTGTACCGACTTCACCTCTTTGTGACGGAGCATGCTCTCCACTGTGGCCTTCTCTTTGTCAAGCTCAGCGGTGGTCCAGTTCAGCTGCTGCTTTGTGCTGTCCAGCTGGCGAGACAGGACTGCCAGCTGGGCCTCCAGGCTGGTCACTTGGCTCTTGTCCACCATGTCCATCATCTTCACGTGCATCTCCTGCAGCTGATTGCTGTTGGTCCGCTCTGTGAATGCACGACAGCTCAGGAGTGAAGGCTGGATGACTCAGATTTTGGGGGATGGTGGCATGGGTGCAGGGTTCAGCAAAGCCAAGCTCAAGGCTGAATTGCAAAAGTGGAGAGGCACAGCCTAGTTCTATGTATGTTTACTAGGAAGTAAGGACTACAGAAGAATGGAAGGTGGCACAACATAGCCTTGTCTCATCAGATCTTGGAGGTTAAACAGGGTCCATACTCGGATGGGAAATTAATAAGGAAGGCTCTCCAGAGGAAGTCAATGGCAAACCACCTCTGCTTCTAACTTGCCTTGAAAGCCCCTTGCTGGAGTCACCATAAGTCAATTGCAACTTGATAGAACATGTATAAGGGCCATGGAGTTCAATGGGGCTGCTCCCAAAAGATTAGTTTTGGAACCAGATCATAAGTGCCCCTGATTTTTGAACTGCAGTCAGTAGATTTCAGGAGCCTCAGGTTACTGAGATAATTGCTCACACATAACACATATATTTTAAAAGTGAATATCAGCAGCAAAGGCACATCTGTGGCTGACAGAACTTGTTATTGGGAATTTTCAGGAATGGGAACTTACCCATCTCTTGGAAAGTAGTTTGCTGTTGCTGAAGCTTGTCTTTCAAGGTTGAGATTTGCAGCTCCAAGAAAACTTCTCCTACAACGAAAAACAAAGGATACCCCTGTTGACACCCAAGCAGCTCACTGTTCAAGTGCGAAGTGGCACAACAGAAAATGGCAGGATACTCCTGCATTGCAAACTGGGAACACTGAAAGAAATCGCAAATGAGCAGGCAGAAGCAGGCTCTAACAGGCAAAGAAAACCAAACAGTTACGCTATAGATACGAGATTTTTAAAACCATTTCTATGGCTTCCCTGGAAGTTGTAGTTTGAGGAAGAGGCTCAGCTTGAATTGTTTCCAGGAGCTAAGGCACATTCCGCATGGGCCAAAAACAGTGGTGTGAAAACAGTGTAAAAGGGTTTACACCGTTTTCACTCCACTGTTTTTGGCCCATCTGAAATCTGCCTATGATTGCCAGTATCCTCAGGAGGAAGAAATCAGTTCTCCAAGACCTCAAGACATTGCCCTGCCGGGCCCACCTTGTTCTTTGGGACAGGGAGAGGTTTGGGAGGACCGGTGCCAAGGCTTGCTGCCCAGCTGGGCTCAGCTTGGTGTTTAGTACAGAGGGACGGATGGAGGGGACAAAGGGGCAGAGGATGAGTTCACACTTCCACTTCTAGCTTTTTGTGAGACAGACTATAGCAAGATGTTTATGTGACTAGTGGACTGTTTAGGATGGCCTGTTACAGGTACATGAGTGTATGTAAAGTGTCATTAAGTTCACAGCCAAATTATGGCAACCCCACTAAGGAACTTTTAAGACAAGTGAGAAGCAGCGGTGGTTTGCCATGGCCTCCCTCTGCAGTCTTCCCTTGGTGGTTTTCCTTCCAAATACTGACCCTGCTTAGCTTACGAGATCAGGGTTACCATTCTGCCTTCCCTCCCATTACAGATACATAAATACTAGAAAATGGGCAGGTGGAAGATTAGAAGGGACAATTCATGTTTTGCAGATCAAAACTTCAAATGCTTAGAGCAATAATTCTCAAAATAGTTCTTGGGCACAGTTCTTGGGTATTTTTCAACAAATAGTTCTTGGGCATTTTTCAAAGTACATTTCATCTTTTCCTGTGCCATGCCACTATGGCATGCTACAGGAGAAGATGAAATGTACTTTGAAAAATTAAGCCATTGTGTTGGTTGCACCCATCCTTCCATACCCCTCAGAATGACAAACTGATCCCTGCCCCACTCCTGCCAATATAGTTTCAGTGACATCATCCCAAGGAAGGGAGGAATTAAGGATGCACCAGAGTTCCCTGATACAACCATGCCGTGACTGATGGATACAGGGGAATCCCTGAAGCATACCTGTGGCTGAAAACATATGACCCCATTCTCAAACTCTGACTCACTGGGCAGAGAGATTGCCAGGAGTCATACAAACTAGGCTATTCTTTGTCTTCTATGGGTTCTTTTGAAAAAGTCTTAGGCTCATTCCGCACATGCAGAATAATGCACTTTCAAACTGCTTTCAGTGCTCTTTGAAGCTGTGCGGAATAGCAAAATCCACTTGCAAACAGTTGTGAAAGTGGTTTGAAAATGCATTATTTTGCGTGTGCGGAAGGGGCCTTAGTCTGCCCTCTTCTGCAGATACAAGGATGCTTGCTAGTTTTTGGGGAGCTGATTCAGAATATATGCACACTCAAGTAGACCCCAGATTTGAAAAGCATGGGAAATGTTAATGTAGAAAAAGAAGTAAGACAGGATATTCACTTTCCTGGAGATCCTCTTTGTCCTTCTCAAGTGCAGCCACAAGCTGCAGACTTTCTGCATTCTTTTTTTTGAATATCAGCTCCGTCTCCTTCCTCTGTTCCTCCTGGGCTTCTTTCTCCTTCTCCAGGCAGCTCTGGAAGGTCTCCAACTGCTTCTTCAACGCCTCCTTTTGTTTCTCAGCTGCTTCCAGCTCTTCCTTCAAAGGATTAACAAGCCCTGTCAGTGCCCGGAAGTGTTTATTGATCCGGGAGAGGTCTTTGCTTTGCTCGGATGCCCAGTAGCTCATGTCCGTGGCTGTGAGGGGTTTCTGACCGAGGGTTTCATCAATCAGCTGAAGGAATCGGCTCAAAGATGATGGGAGGTTCTGGCTGCTGCAGATGTGGATGATGGCGTTACCCACTTCCCTGAGGCTGCCCTGGGCCCTCTCACATGCATCACACGATACTAGGGACGTCTCAATGGTTTGAGTATGGGTGCTCTGGACATGCCTGCAAACATCCTTACATATCTGTGCCTGAGAGGAGACTCTGATGGCACTGTCCAGGTGTCCACTGCTGGCTGACATGGTCAAAGGAGAAGACTGGAAGCTGGGCAAAGTCACATCTGACTCTGAAAGGGTTGATGGACAGCTTTTAAAACGCTCACTCTCGGCCCTTGCCTCCGGCAGGGAAGACTTCAAACTGGAGATATCTTCCTTATGTTTTTTCTAGACAGGAGAAAATCAGGAAGAGATTACTGAAAGGTGTCAGAAGGCTTGTTTGCAAATCTGCCCCAACCCTGCCTAATGTCCAGGTATTGGAGGCCTCTGCAGTCAAATAGGCCTTGTGTCATGTCCTTGGGTCCAATTCAGTCTTCATTGTCTCTACAAAAACCTCCAACTTATTCATTTAAAATATTTTTATCCTGTTCTACCACAAACTCTGGGTACTCAACAATGTAAAGTTTAAAATTATTCAAATTAAAAAACAGAGTCTAATTATTCATTAAATAATACTGATTAAAACCTAATGCCTTTTATCCCTGGGGTAGGTGACCTTCTTGATCTTTTCTACTGCTTGTAAATAGGCAACCCCCACATCTCCCTTGCAATTATCAGGCTGTACATTGAGAGATGAAAAGGATTAATCCTCCCAGACAACCTACCTCAGCCACAAGCTGGTGATAGAGGGTTCCCCATTTCTGCATGCCATTCCAGCACTTTCTCACAGCCAGCCCAACAGACATGTAGGGTCCTGTCACTCGGGATGGGGGCACAGCTTGTTCGCTGATCACGTTCTCAGTGTATGCCGTAAAGCTCTGAAGCACCAACATAAGCCTTCAAAGGGCAGAAAGGTAATCCAATATTGTAGTGTGCAAATCAGCACAACATGATGGCTAAACCTAGGAATTCTGGGTCATCTTAACCAACCATGTAATTAGCCCCTTGTTTCTTGTCCACCACTCACACGACTGCCTGTCTGCTCATACCACACCTAGCATTCACTGTAATGTGGCTGTACTGTTTCCACAGTGAGGAAGAGCCTGATAGGGAGTGTTGCCAGTAGAAAAAGAGGTGAGCAAAGAAGATGTCTTACTAAAAGGTAGTCTAAGGATGATGCACGCCACACTTAAAGGAGACAGAGCTCAGGCTCTTTAAAGCATTATAGATTCAAAGTGGCCCAGAAAGTGACCTGGAATGGACATTTGAAACCTTGTATAGGTTTCCTTGAACTGTGGTTTGTGCAACAAATTCTGGTTAATGTATTGTCGAAGGCTTTCACGGCCGGAATCACTTGGGAATACTAGAGTCAAGACAGTGTCTAACCAGCTCCACACAAACACAGGATGACCATAGACAAAAGAAACAAAGGCCAGATACTTCTATTCAGATGCTCCCACCAGTAACCTTGCTATCTCCAGTGTTACGCCCATGCTATAGTCTTCATTGTTACTCATATTTCTATTCAGATGCCCTCAACTATTGACCTGGTTGCCTTCTTTGTTACTCACAGACAAGGTTTCTCCACCCACCCTGGACACTCCAACAGATATATATACTCCACTTGCTTTCCCAACATCAGATCCTCTGAAGATGCCAGCCACAGATGCAGGCGAAACGTCAGGAGAGAATGCTGCTAGAACACGGCCATACAGCCCGGAAACCACACAGCGCCCAAATTCTGGTTAGCTGACCAGCTGTCCATAACAAATATCAACTCATGCATAAAACTCAGGTGGGTAAGTTTCCTACCTTCTTTCTGTCTCCCAGCAGGGAGGACACTTCTAAACTGTCATCTGTGTGGCCTGATAGCCACAAGATTACCAGCTTCAGCTTGGGAAATTGCTGGAGGTTTGTATTCCGATACCATGGTTTATCATGACATCCACTTTAAGACATGTCCTTACCTGTCAATCACTAGTTCCAGGAGAACCACATGGGAGTGCTCAGTAAATTCCAGTTCATTTTCGACATAATCATAATGGTCCAATAAAGCCACCAGGTCCAGGTCACATGACACTTTGTCAGGAAACTTCCAGGAAGGATAGCGCACAGCCCCAGCTCGGGAGAAAACACTGATGACTGTTCCTTGCAGATCAGTGATGTCCTTCCTCAAACTTTCCATGCAGTTTTGGTTGCCTAGCAAGGTCGCCATGTAGCCTCCCTGGTATCATTCCAGAACATAGAACAGATGTGCCTGGTGCAAAGGAGACATAAGTGACAACATGCATCTGGCCAGCTGTGCTAGTGCTTTCCTCTGCAGATAGTGCCTCCAGCACCCTACAGTTGCTCATCCCAAATGGAGCTGCCATATTGCTGTCTGGCATCCTGTTTCGCAATGATCAACCATTGGTATTGGAAGGCCAACAAAGAAAGAGTAAGCCCTCCCCTGATATTGCCCTCTTAGCACTGGTATTCTGCGGCAGCCTACATTGACCACTGTTTTATGCTTTGGGTATAAAGGAATAAACTGTGCCTGATTTTTTTAAAAAAGACAGGAACCTTCCAGTTTGATTAAGGGGAGAATCTTCTGATCTACCCCAGTCCAGGTAAGGCTCACCTGATGCGCAGTCTTCCGGGGGAAGGCTTCAGATGCCTGTCACCATGGCAACCACGAACTCTGTCCAAGACTCCGCCTCTGGGTGCACCTGATACGTTCCACACAGATCCTTAGAGATAAGAGTTAAAAAAACTAACTAGACGACCGGCTTCAATTTGAACTCCGGCCGTATGCGGGGTTGGCGAGCCTTATGGAAAATTATAGGACTGGGCGGGAATGGGGCACACATCGCCTCAGTCTTATTGGTATTTTGAGGAGTAATTCGCTGTAGATATCCTAAGGGATAAAGCGGTGTTGTTTTACACACCTATGCGGAAAAGACGCTTTTATTGTTGTATGATAGAAAAGGGGGTATTTTAATAGCAAACACAACCAAAAAGGATTTTCTGGAATTTCAGACTGTGTACTACTGCAGGACTTTTTAAAAACTTCCATATAAAGGACCGCAGATAGCTCTTCCTCCGACTCTGTGCAGCCTGCACAGCGTTCACTTCACATTTCACGCCCCTAAGTATGTTCAACAGATAGCCGGAAGTATCTCTCTAGGTTTCACACCTCCCCTTTTCTTTCAATGAAATGAACCGACTTCCCGCGAAACGTCCATTCACATTCGGAACTCTTTCCCGAGGGCGGAAATACGAGATTTGCGGACAATATCTCAGATATGCGCATGCGCATTCCACTTTCTTGGGTCCCCATGGCTACTCCGCTGGGGTTATGCCCAGTAGGAGGACCGCTCATGCGCGAGTACTTCCGTGTCGTCCGCGGCTGCGCGCATTCTGTGAGGCGCGGACATTTTGTCACGGAGTTGGGTGTTTTGTTTCTTGCTGCGTTGCCTGCGTCGGGTTGAAGAGGCACCATGCCGGCCGGGCCTGTGCAGGCGATGGCGCCTGCCCAGCCAGCGCCACCTGAAGCGAAGCAGGTACAGTTATCTGGAGAGACCCTTCCCCTTCGCTTCTCCCCCAGGTTTGAAGTGCGGGCCTAGGGAAAGGGGCAGGGAGCTGGTGTCCCACGGCGCTTTGTGGAGAGAACGTTGCATCCTGGGAGTTGTAGTTTTTGATGTTGCCTTGTGTACCTTGTTTAGTGCGCGTATTAAACGGGAGGTCCGGAATCAGACGTCAGTGAACGACCGATAAGGCTTATTGCATAGGATAGGTGTCAAACTCGCGGCCCTCTAGATGTTATGGACTGCAGTTCTCATCATGGGAACTGTAGTCCATAACATCTGGAGGGCCGCGAGTTTGACGCCTGTGGCTTATTGCTATTATTGCCACTCCCCTCACATTTTCTCTGTGATAGGCGGAAGGAGCCAGATCCGGGGTACCTGGTCTGTCCTTGACGGTGCTCCCAAGTGTTGGGGAGCAAAGTATCCCTTTTGCAAGTCAAAAGGGATAGCAGCATAAAAGACAGACAAAAGAAAGAATTTATCCATATGTAATGTAATGGAGAATCAGCCGCAGTACTATAGAAGTTTTACTCTACATTTGTAGACTCATCTCAATAGCGAGACGTAGAAATTTGCCTGTTGTCTCTGTTATATTATCAACATCACTGTTCAGCAAGTATAAGATTTTTTGCTGGTACGATAACCTTTTTTTCATTGCCAAAACTGGTTGCAAAATATTTAGTCTGGTTGTCTCATACAGAGAGGGCAGTACAAAAGCACTTGCTCCAGCAATTCTACACAGTTCATGGTGCATATGCAAATTCTCTCATGATGGGGAATTTTCAACTGTCTGCTTTCCAGCGAAGCTGATAGTAGTATGTTACATCTTGCACGTGTAAAAACTCGGCGCTGATTGGGCTCTGTTAGTTGGATTAAGTACTTTGCCGTACAAACGATCTTGGTGTGGATTCCAAAGAAGAGTGGGGTGTACCCCTTTGCAAAATCCCTACACAGAAGCAAATTGCATGGGTGAATCCTGCCCTGTAAGACCTGCTGTAGAGCATCAGACAGACAGAAACTTGTATTGGCATATAAAACATATCAGGCAACCATGATCAAAGCATAAGCAAAACTAAGAGCAAACTATAACCACAAATTGCAGATAGAAAAAGTAAATGACGATTTATCTCCCAGTCTTATCTTGATGCAGCTTATAGCATCTTGCAAAATTGTTGCTACTTTCTCACTTGTTTCAAGATTGGAATTGTTCAAGAGAAGGAACGACTTAGCAGAATCAGAAAGTCCTGTCCTGTTTGCTAAAATAGGGCTTAGATCATTTGTTCGAATTTCTGAATAAAAAGGACAGTAAATTAGAGTGTGCTGGATAGTTTCAGTGCAGCCTGCCTTACAGGGGCAGTGCCTGTCTGAATGTACTACGTTTTGATATGTTTTATAGAGAATTTAAAATGGCATAATATAGAACCTGTCCAAAGAAAAAGTTCTACGTTGGTTTGGATTTTGGAGATGGTAAAAATATGTAGTGGTATGGCCTGCATTAAATGGAATCCCCAATCTCATAGGATAGTATATCATCCAATATCCTGTCTCACATAGTAGCCAGTTTGTGTTTGCAGAAGTTAAAATTTCAGCTCTGGCGAAACTTATCTGGTGACTTTAGACATCAAACACACCCAGCCTCCAAAAACGAGGATAATGACATTACTTTAGAAGGTTGCCAAAAGTGGTGGTTTTTAACTTTTAATGCTGAACATGTATACAGTATATTAGACTACTGTCCAAAGCTCTTCTTTTAGGTAGTTCTGTATTACATTATTTATTGCTTTTGAAATGTCTCCACAGTTTCTAGCAGAGCTCACAAGATATCATATCATGTGTTTCAGATGAGGGAGACTTGCCTAAGGACCTTGATGATGCAGTCCTATTCAATGACTGGAACCACTCTGAATAGGGTTGCACTGTCAATGAGCTTCATGGCAGAAAACAAAAGAACAACCTTGCTCGATCATCTAGTCCAGCATCCTGTACCACACAGTGGCCAACCATTTCCTCTGGCAGTCCAACAAAATGGCATTTAGGCTGAGCCTCCTGGTATTGGTATCCAGAAGTTTACTGCCTCTCAATGTGGTCCTCTTTAGTTACCATGGCTAGTAGCCATTAATAGTTCTGTGTTGCATGAAGCCCTTGTTGGCTTCAGTGCATGTAGGAGAGTTGCTTAGGAAAGCCTTGTTTGACAAGGTTGCATTCTTCGGTTTTGGGAGATTGGAGTTATGTAGGTCTGATTTCTTGGGGATTTCTTATATAAGCAGCTTATGAGGCCAAGTCTCTAATGAATTTAAAAATTCCATGGAGGACAGTCATATAACTATTTTCCCATGTGGTATTCTGAATAACAGGGGGGGAAATCTCTCCTGCGCAGTATTACCATTTGAATGCTAGAAAAATATTCCTCCAGAAAGAGTTTTCTTTGTTGAAAGAATATTTTTGAGTCCCACATACCATCGATGAATGACAGCTGTGCATATGTTTTCAGCAGAAAAATATCTTTAGAGTTTGATATTGTGTAGACTGAGGAGTGTGGGAAATAGCACAATTTTTTTCAATTTATTTTTTATTGCAGCCTGAGGATGAGCCGAAGGAAGAAGCAACGCCAGCCAAACCTGTTGTGGGAATTATTTACCCACCGCCAGAGGTTAGAAATATTGTGGACAAGACAGCTAGCTTTGTGGCCAGGTGAGTCACTGTAGATTGGGCTCATGTTATATCGGTGGATGCAAAGATACACAAGAGATGAAGTCTGAGAGCATCAGCAGGTTCAGTGGGACAGATTGCTATTTTTTTTTGCATATATAAACTTCTTTTCCAAAGAAAAAGTTGCCCATAAGGCAACTTTATAAAAGCAAATTTAACAAAGCAAAAACAAACACAAAAACCTGACAGCATAAAAAACAAAGCCCTACACACAACTAATGAATGATAGACTGGAGACTTAAAAAAAATGGATGATGCAAAAACTATTATCTGCCCCTCGCAGTCTTTAAGGAAAATAGCAGACTTAACTTTATATCAGTCTTGCAAGGCAAAAAGATAGTTAAGCCTCTTCAGAGGTTCTAAAGTTGCAGTATCACTTCTGTGTCTCCTGATCAAATGTAAGAGTACATGGAGATGACAAGTAGGTGCTCTTGAAGAAGTCCTGGCCCCAGGCTTTTTATTTGTTTTATATAAGAGGGCAGTGATGATATAAACATGATGCCCTGTTGTTTTGCCAGTCTTTGAATAGAAATCTCAGTTTCTTCAGGGAGAGTTTCATTCTTTTGGCAGTGACTCTTGGTTTTTAACCTTCCAGAAACGGTCCAGAATTTGAAGCTCGAATCCGTCAGAATGAGATCAATAACCCAAAATTCAATTTCTTGAATCCCAACGATCCTTACCATGCCTACTACCGGCACAAAGTCAATGAGTTCAAGGAAGGGAAGGCCCAGGAGCCCTCTGCGGCTATTCCAAAGGTCATGCAGCAGCAACAGAGTGCTCAGCAACAACTTCCCCAAAAGGTAAATGGTTTGCCTCAGAAGCCAACGTGCCTGACATGTCTCACAGCCTGAGGTTGGGGGGTTTTTTGGTCCCTCTCTAGGAGATGACATGCCCCACCTCTTTGAGATTGCTAAAATGATGACTTTTTCATATATATAAAGTCATTATATTTCAGACCTTAGTAATCAATGCTACATTACTTTGGAATGATGTACATTTAGGCCATGTGACCTGGGCACTTAACTGAGGCAGAGTATTGGCCCCTTCAAGCCAGTTGCTGACCCGTTTGTATATGTTCCTCCCATAGGTGCAGGCCCAGGTGATTCAGGAAACTGTCATTCCAAAGGAGCCCCCTCCAGAGTTTGAGTTCATTGCAGACCCCCCCTCAATCTCTGCCTTTGACTTGGATGTGGTAAAGCTGACAGCACAGTTTGTTGCTCGCAATGGTAGGCAGTTTCTCACCCAGCTGATGCAGAAGGAGCAGAGGAACTACCAGTTTGACTTTTTGCGCCCACAGCACAGCCTCTTCAACTACTTCACCAAACTGGTGGAACAGTACACAAAGGTAGGTCTTTCCGGATGGGGCCACACTCCGGAAGATGTTCAGTTCTGTCCAAAAACAATTTTCTGTCTTAAAGAGGCAGCAAGTGTACCTTTCAGAGGGACAAATGGAGGTTTAGTGTATGTTTCCTTTTTGTGGGGTTACAGAGAAATGTTGATATGGATGGGTTCTCATTCTTCTTACGTGTTCAGTGGTAAGAAGGAAATTATTTCCCAGTGTCTAGGGATGCAATTAAAGTAGCAGCAGATTAGTTTTGCACCTGAAATAAAATACTACAGGAAATGTCTCATACGTCTCTCACATGTAGTATGCATCTACAGGCATAAACACTAGCAACATCTGTGTTCAGTGCCATTGTATCTTGATTCCAGAAACTGTGATCAGTTTTAGGCAAGGTTGCCTATGTTCTCAAGGGTTAGCTGGCAGAGGGGCAATCTTGCTGGTGTGCCGCGGTGGCTGCCACCCTCCGCCCCCGCCCCCAATGCTGGAACACAGTGCTGAATGTCGCACCAGCATTCCAGGGCCCCTGCCGACATAGTGGGAGTGGGGACGATGATAGCCAGGTGAGGAACTAAGCTGAGTTGTCTCTCTCACAGCCTTTGCTGACGTTATGCTGGCGGGCCACAGTTCAGACTTAAGCTACCCTTTTGGGTGGTGCAAATCCATTGGATTAGCATAGGTTCCATTCAAGTTTTTTTTTCAGAGGACTCACTTCTGTAGGCACAGAACAGACTACCCTTCAGTAACATCTTGAAAATGTGTTTCAGATCTTAATCCCTCCCAAGGGCTTAATCATAAAACTCAAGAAGGAAGCAGAAAACCCCAAGGAAGTATTGGACCAGGTAATCAAGAAATAATCTGTGATTTTTCTTGCAAGTCTTAACTAATTTTTCTGTTTAGAACTCTTAGTGTTACTTTTAAAACCTTTTGTCCCAGAGTGGTCAGTCTGCAAAGGACCTGCTTACCAAACAGGCATAAAAATTTCATTGAGGTGTCTGAATCATAAGCTACTTTTAAGTTTTTATGTCAGCAACCTTCTCTTCCACACATTTTGATGTAGGTCAGTAGATCTAAAGCTTTCAAGACCAATTTTGCTATTGTTCTCCAGAACGTAAAGTTTGGCATAGATGTAGACCAGGGGTTGGCAACCTTTGCCACCCAAAGAGCCATTTGGACCCGTTTTCCATGGCCCGAAGATCTACCGAGCCGGAGAGGCGGCTCCACTCACCTTTCCTTCCAGCACTGCTCTGGAGGGACACGCCCATGCTACCCTCCGACCTCCAGGCCATGCGGAGCCGCAGTATAAGGCTGAAAGAGCCGCATGCGACTCCGGAGCCGCAGGTTGCAGACCCCTGATGTAGACTAAAGTGTGAGATCCTAGCTAATGTGTTTACATTAGTGATGTGATGTGACATTACATCTAGTGACATTACATTACATCTAGTGATGGGACACTGTGTTTCAGATATGTCCCTGAGGGTGTCCAGAAAGTTTTTAAATGACCCGTGCTTCATTCAATTTAATTGCTATATGATACTGTGTGAGTGGGTATTGGTGACTGTGCCTTGCATACTGTAACAAGATTTCCACGTCCCATTTTTGGTGCCTTTTTCCTTCCTGGGCAGGCATGCTACAGAGTGGAGTGGGCCAAGTTTCAGGAGCGAGAGCGGAAGAAGGAAGAAGAAGAGAAGGAGAGAGAGCGTGTTGCATATGCCCAGATTGACTGGCATGACTTTGTGGTAGTGGAAACTGTGGACTTCCAGCCCTCTGAGCAAGGTTAAATCAGCTATTGCTTTGGTGGGGGGAGAGTGGAGACTAGCATTTGCTTGCTAAAACACGTTTGCCTTTCTCTCTTCATCCCGCAAGGATCCAGAGGTAGCTTACAAGCACAACTAAAGAAAAACACAACATTAAAAAGGACAATACTAGAAATAATGACTGAGATCAGCTACATAAAATACAAGGCACAAAATCAAGCAAAATGACAGAAACCTGATATACAAGATCCAAAAAAAATTATACATAGTAGTCTGTTGTCTTTAATTGTATTGTTTGAATTGTCGTAAATGCTACCAATCTCAAAGACTATAAAGTAAATTGTTCTGCTACCAAGATCACAGTGGAACTGGAGAACAGATCCAAAAAAGGAAGAAAAGGTTTGGGTGCTGTGTGGTTTCCGGGCTGTATGGCCGTGTTCTAGCAGCATTCTCTCCTGACGTTTCGCCTGCATCTGTGGCTGGCATCAGATCCTCTGAAGATGCCAGCCACAGATGCAGGTGAAACGTCAGGAGAGAATGCTGCTAGAACACGGCCATACAGCCCGGAAACCACACAGCACCCAAGTGATTCCGGCCGTGAAAGCCTTCGACAATACGAAGAAAAGGTTGCTTATGAACAGAAGCAGAGTTGAGACGCTACAATACTTTCTCTCCCCTGCTCTTTCTATTAATTACCAGCCTAACTGGACTTTTGAAGCAGTGTTTAATTAAAATAGCATAACGTTCATTGTAATGACCTGCAATGCGTATGTCTTAGAAATTGTTCTGTACTGAAGCGGTGGTGATGTAAACTCCCTCCCTCCTGCTGCAGGGAACTTCCCGCCCCCCACCACACCTGAGGAGCTGGGAGCTCGCATTCTGATCCAGGAGCGCTACGAGAAGTTTGGCGAAAGCGAGGAAGTGGAGATGGAGGTAGAGTCAGATGATGAAGATGAGAAACAAGAGAAGACAGAGGAGACTCCATCTCAGTTAGACCAGGACACTCAAGTGCAGGACATGGATGAAGTGAGTACCGGTCAAAGTCAATTAATTGTGACAGGGCTTAGAATCATAGAGTTGGAAGAGACCCCAAGGGCCATCTAGTCCAACCCCCTGCAATGCAGGAACACATAGTTAAAGCACTCCTGACAGAAAAACAGCCATCGGCTTGAAAATAAGCTGCCAAGTTTTTTTAGCTGCATATTAGATGTCCTGGATCATCAGTGTTATTCTGAAGTATTAAGATTGAGTATTAATGTCTGCAATGTAATTCTTAGTTGGTGTGAACAAATTAGGCATAGGGCTGCATTGAAACTTTATGCTCTCTCATTTTCAAATGTAAAGGGCTCTGATGACGAAGATGAGAACCAGAAAGTTCCACCACCTCCAGAAACTCCAATGCCACCACCACTTCCCCCAACTCCAGATCAGGTTATTGTCAGGAAAGATTATGATCCGAAAGGTAAGCTGGCATCTTTTGACTTGTGTCTGTGCATTCCAGATCCCAAGGGTAGCTAAAGTAATCTGTAACGATGTGGCTTTTTTTCTTTTTCAGCTTCCAAGCCTTTGCCACCTGCCCCAGCCCCTGATGAGTATCTGGTTTCCCCCATCACTGGGGAGAAGATTCCTGCCAGCAAAATGCAGGAACACATGCGAATTGGGCTCCTGGATCCTCGCTGGCTGGAGCAAAGAGACCGTTCCCTCCGGGAGAAGCAGACTGATGACGAAGTTTACGCCCCAGGTCAGTCACGCACAGCTCCTCGCCGCAGTTGTAGAAATGCTCTGTTCTGCTTCCAACATGTATCCAGTTAACTATTTCCTACAAACTTGTATCTAAAGGGGAGGACATAGTCAGGTCCTTCAAAAATGCTTCTGTGTTTTGTATCTTTATGTAACTGTTACACAAATAACTGTAATGGGTTACCTGAATTTAAAAGGAAAAGTTGTCGGCCTTTTAGGGTTCAACGCTTTTCGAAGAATAATTTCAGGTCAGATGTTAAGTTTACAGAGATGACGCAGGACTTCGTGCCAACACAGAAAATGTTCTGAAGGCTCTTGATGCTTTATTGCTGAAGATCATTTAATCTGTCCCCGTGAGCTTCCTGGATGAGAGTTAATTCGGGAGCCACATGTAAACTGCCTTGAGCTCTTTGGAGGAAGTGGCTGTGAAATTCAAATCCAACCTGCTCCTTGTTCGAGTTACATAACACTTTTAAAGTGGTAAGCTGAGAAGGCAAAACAAGAGGACATCTCAACATATCCTCTGAAGATGCCAGCCACAGATGCAGGCGAAACGTCAGGAGAGAATGCTGCTAGAACACGGCCATACAGCCCAGAAACCACACAGCACCCAAGACATCTCAACACTTTTTCAATACATTAATTTTGTTCCGGCTGTTGTGGAGCAGCTGCCACAGGTTGCTTTAAGCATTTGAATTAGGCTTGGTAATTCGGATTTACTTTACTGATAAAAGTGAATCGCCTGGGGGTTGATAAAGCTGAACAGGATTTGGCTTTATTGGCTTTTAAGCAGCGCAAGCAGGGAAAAGAGGCTGCAATCCTCTGTGCTGAGCTAAGTAGTTGGGACAGCAGAGGCGGGAGGAGAGAGGCTGTGAGACACGGGGAGAAGGCAGCTTGGTCCTTCTTTCAGTATCGTGCTTCCCACCCTGCTTTCCAAGGTTTATGGGCCTTGGAAAGCAGGGCAAGGGGAAAGGCAGCACGATCCTGCTTGCAGGAGGGAATGTGCTTCCTCCCGCACACAGGATCGCACCCCACGCCCTTGCTTTTCAAGCCTTCTGGGACTTGGAAAGTACCTGTGGAGGCAGTTCTCTCCCCTCTGCAGTTTCCAAAGCACCTAGGGCTTGGGAAAGTGGAAGGGAGAGAACTGACAAAATTTCAGGTTTGTTTAACTCAAATATTTTTGGTAGGAGCTGAATCTATCTTTACAGAGTCAAAAGTGCCTGAACCAGACATTTACCGATAGAAACTATTGGTGCTCAAGCCTAATTTGAATGGTGCTGTGTTTTGTAAAATAAATCCTGGTCAGCAGTTTTGTTTTTGTCTGTCTAGGCTTGGATATCGAAAGCAGTCTGAAACAGTTGGCTGAGCGCCGTACTGATATTTTTGGTGTGGAAGAGACTGCTATTGGCAAGAAGATTGGGGAAGAGGAGATCCAGAAGCCAGAAGAAAAGGTATGGCTAGAGCTAGATTGTCTCTTTCAGTGTTGCCAGGAAATGAAGGAGCGGAAGCTGTCCCCCAACAGGCTTGTTATTATTAATCTTAATGCATCTCTTTCATATCGCCCATTTTCTTTCACTAGGTGACCTGGGACGGCCATTCTGGCAGCATGGCCCGAACTCAGCAGGCTGCCCAAGCCAACATTACCCTGCAGGAACAGATTGAAGCTATCCATAAGGCCAAGGGGCTGGTGCCTGAAGATGACAGCAAGGAGAAGATCGGTCCCAGCAAACCCAACGAGATGCCCCAGCCTATGCCCCCTTCATCAGTTCCGAACATGCCAACGAACGCTCCGCCAATTGCGTCTGTGCCCCGCCCGCCCTCAGTATGGGTTGCTGCTTACTTTTGTAGCTAAGCCGGTGTGGTGTAGCGGTTAAGAGGGGTTGGACTGTAATCTGCAGAACCGGGTTTGATTTTCCACTCCTCCACAGGAAGCCTCCTGGGAGACTTTAGGCTAGTCACAGTTTTCTCAGAGCCACCTGCCTCACAAGGTCCCTGTGGTGGGGTAGGGAGAGAAAGTAGTTGTTAGCTGTTTTGAGTAGAGAAAAGCAGGGTGTAAAAACCACCTATAGCAGCGAGAAAGTTTGATTCCCCCTCCCAAAGCTTTCACGTTCTTTTACAACCCAAATATCATATCTTCTAGATGCTGCCTCCTGTCCGTACAACTGTTGTTAGTGCTGTCCCTGTCATGCCTCGTCCTCCTATGACTTCAGTGGTGCGTTTACCACCAGGCTCCGTCATCGCTGCTCCCATGCCACCAATAATACACGCACCTCGGATCAATGTTGTTCCAATGCCACCTTCTGCCCCGCCTATTATGGCTCCACGTCCCCCTCCAATGATTGTGCCAACAGGTCAGTGTTGAAAATCTCTCTCTTAATAACAGCCCTGTTCACACATTACAGTGAGTGCGCATACATCTTGTTTGTACATCTCTTTCTGTGAAGGAACCAACATGCATTCACTTTACAAAAGAAAACAGGGACCAGTACCTGGATAAATGTGGGATTTTGTTTCATACATCCAGCTGTATATGCATTGACCATAACATGAGAATTTCTCAGCGCTAATACAAATAATGAGCATACAACACTGATACAAATAAGTTTCTCGTGCATTCACTGTAACTTGTGAACAGAGCTAATGTCTGTAGTGTTTTATAACTGGTTGTTCTTGCTCACTTACAGCAAAGCACGGTTGCCTCCTGATCACCGTTGGTTGGTGTCATTGGCTTGCAGTCATGCATTCTCCACAGCAATTCCACAGCCTGCCCCAGCTGTTGTTCTTAAACATACCACATTATCATGCCAGTATTCAATTTCACTGATTTCGTCAGCTGATCTTGGCCCTTTTCAGAAACAGAATCAAGTCCCAAAAGTCCACGTGATTAATTCCTTGCTTAATTTCAAATTTAGCCATCATTATTTGCTGAATGAATTTACATATTTATTTTGAACATTACTATGCTGTATTTCTACCCAAATAGGGTGCCCAAGGCAGTTTGATGCCAAACTGCTTGGCTATAATGACATTTAGTTCTATTTCTGATGGATCAGACTGCCATTAAATACAATTAATTAAAAAATTAAATTAAATTGGTAACTTGCTTCATCCTGAAGTTCATGCTGGCAACAGTATTTATGTAGGTGCCCCCACCCCCACCCCCCCAGCGTCTGAAAAGGAGAGACTGTACTGTGGTCAGATTCAGAACTGCTCCTCTTCATTCGAGTTCAGTTGTCCTTTTCCCCAAAAACAAGCTCTTTGTTTCACTGGGGTGCAGCTCATCTCTCTGGCTTGCCCACTCCCCCCCCCCCTTCTATCATCATGGAGGTTCAAACATTGGGTAATTCATCTTTACCTTCATTGACCCTCTTCTTCACATAGCTGCTATTCCACAGATGCAAATTGTTTCAGTTTCTTATTTTGCCCAGTACTTGTGTTTCCCATAAAGTTAATTCTCCCGAGTTGTTCAACAGAGGAAAAACATGGATGATTTTAGCACTTCCAGATTGCCTGTCCCTCGTGGAGTGTCTAGAAACATAACATTCCAAATCTGCCAGAGGAGCGTACCTGTCATTGTTCATTATTTCTCTGGGATTCTTTCCCAGCATTCCTTGTTGAAACTTGTAAGTGTTATTGGTTGTGTCTACAAAATTAAAAGCCAGATATGCGTTTTCCAGAGTTGCTTTTAACTATGTAAGGGGCACATGGGGGTTAGACTTGCTTTGTACTAAAATGAAAGTTATAATGTGTTATGGCATGGACTGCATTGTCTTACAGGGCCAGAGGATGACTTCAGACGGTCCCATATCATTTTCAATTTAAACCTGAAATCTAAACAGGCTTTCTATGAATATCATAGGTTGCAGCTGAGTGAAGCATTGACTAACTATTGTATCTAATTATTACAATATAGGATACAGACAGGGACCAGTCAGCAGTCCAGGTAACTTCTTAAGTGTCATTGTGACCTCGGAGGTAATACGGCTAATCACTAACCTTCAAGCCAAGCTAATTTGCATGCGTTCACACTTCTCTTGTCTGTCCAGAGTGGTACAAAGGGGTCCTGGCCGTGGTGTGCGTCTGTGTGTCATAGTTTTGTTCTTGTAGACTTCTTAGGCCGAATTTCACTGCTCTTAAAAGGTTGTGTGGCTGCATGCTAGCTTGGGTACTGGTGCTCCAGGTATTGTTCTAATTGCTAGAGAAACCAAGGCAGGAATACAGGAAGCACCCTTGCCAAGTGCCAAATCCGCTGGTATGCCTTTTAGCTGTATTGCGCCACAGCCGTCGATACGCAGCTGTAAACCCAGTTTGTCTAGCCAATGAGGTCTGCTGTTTTGTGTGTACAAATCAATCTGTCCTCCAAGTTTCAGATAAGTAGTTCAAGGTTGCTACTGTGTTGACTCAGGTCACTGACTGTCACATGGTGGTGCTCTTGTCCAAAAATTATTCTAATGCCTTTTTTCAATACTAAACACTCAGAAACTCCAAGCCAAAAGACAGTGCAGTTGGATGTTGATACTTTTAACATTGTACAGTCTCTGAATCAAGCATTTGAAGTCCAGGTTACCTGGAATAAGGATGGGTTCACACACAGCGGTTTTTAGGTAAACATTTAAAAGCATAATGTACAAACCAGACTAACGTATGCCTGCCCAGGTGGTCATGAAAATCAGGATTGGCTGCAGCTCCCTCTCAAGTAATTATACATTTGCTATCAAGTCATGAGTGAAATGATTGACCATTATGGAAATCTAAATGTCGGACAGATACGTATATTACAATTAAGGAAATCATGTGAACAGTATTCACTCTTCCTAAGAGTGGTCATACAACTGAAGGACGTCTAGGAGGCCACTTTAGCCTGCTTAGGTATGGAAGGCATGACTACAGTTGAGGTGCATTGATTTTTTTTTCACATGCATAGCTGTCACATGATTATTACAGAGCAACTTCCTCTGGTTCCTATTTTGTCAAACTGAAGTCTAGCCATCAGTGTGAAATTCATGCTTGATGGATGCAATGCTTGACTCTGAGATACTTGCAGCTTTCTTATGTTTTTAGATCAACTGCTTTTTGTCTTGGAGTTACTACTGATGGCTTTCCTTTCTTGTGTCTGTCTTTGTTTCCTTAAAAGCAGGAGTGTCAAATGTAAGTCCTTGAAAGAGAGCGTTGTTTCTTGTAGTCTGGCCAGTGTGTTCAGGTTCCTTTATTCTTCCACTATTGCAACATCTGGAGTACTTCTGTAGTAATAACACATGGTTGCTGCTGTTTATCTGAACGAGAAAATAACCCTTCTGGGGTTGCGACTTCCGTTTTGTTTTTTCCGACGCTCTGCTCCTTGGAAGAAGGACCAGATATAAAAGCATGACACCAGATACGACTTTTATCTTATCTTTTGCAACATCCTTGTTCAGAGAAAATGCAGATACTTTGCCAGGTTTCCCCAGTTCACTCCATGTGTCCTGTCTGCTGTTGCCACAGTGACTTCCTTGCTCTGTATTCTGCATTGTTTGGTGTTTGGTAAGCCCTCTGCTACCTTGTTCACATCTGGAAGCTTCCCTTCATGCATTTAGGGGGCATATAGCTCTTATGGCAAAGGGAGCTCACAGCCCTGCCTGTGCACTGTTTTAGCATTTCTTAGTGAGTGCCGAGTTCTTGTGCCCTCGGTTAGCATTTGGGGTGCTGGATTTCCCACTCCACTCCTGGGGAATGTAGGTGGCATACTGTTGTGCTCTCCAACATTTTCTGCATTTGACACTGCTGCTTTGGGTTGTGCCAGTCAGTGCTCCCAAAAAAGGCTGTTGGTGATTTTGTGCAAAATTAATCCTTTCTCTGTTACTTCAGCATTTGTTCCCGCCCCTCCTGTTGCACCGGTTGCTGCCCCGTCGCCTATGCCTCCTGTTCACCCTCCCCCGCCCATGGAGGATGAGCCGTCTTCTAAGAAGCTGAAGTCTGAAGACAGCCTCATGCCAGAGGAGGAGTTTCTGCGCAGAAACAAGGTGACCACTAAAAACTTAAAGCAATAACTCTTGTTTTATTTAAGGCTCTAGGACAGTGATGGCGAACTTTTTCGAGACCGAGTGCCCAAAGTACAACCCAAAACCCACTTATTTATCGCAAAGTGCCAATGCAGCAATTTAACCTGAATAACCCCCTCGAGCAGGGGCCAGCCTGCTGTAGCCTCCATCAAGTCCCACATGCACCATTCTGCACCTCTCTAGCATCTCTGCTGCCTCGCCCCCGCCCCAGACAGCAGCCACCTGGAGCACAGGCCCCAGGCCTGCCAGCCGAGTCCTCCCTGCTTGCTGAGGTGCATGCACCTCAAGTCCAGCGACCCAGGCCAGCCTAGATGTGTTTGTGGGGATGGGTCGATTCCCCCCCACATGACGAACTCTGTGTGCACGTGCCCACAGATAGGGCTCTGAGTGCCACCTCTGGCATCCATGCCATAGGTTTGTCACCACTGCTCTAGGAGGATCTTCCAGGGTGCCTCCTTGATTCTATAGGGGTTGGGCTAGGCAATTTTCAGCAGCTTGTTCGAGTCAGGTTCAGATCAGAATTTCAGATTCTTCATTTTTCCTTTGAACAAGCTGCTTAAGGAAGAGCTATTAAATGGCATCACTATCCAGAAGATGCAGGGAGAAGCAGACTAGGCAAATGTAAAAAAAAATCTGCTCCCAGCATATCTTTTTGGGGGTCACCTTTTCCTGTGTCTCTTACATGACCAAAAAGGCAGCTGTGTTGTATGGTCAACAGCTCTCTCATGAATACAGTCATTAAAACAAAATATACTGATTATATATGTCTGATTAACAGAGTTCTGATAGCATCTAGGTTCCAGTTTCTATGGCAGCTTTTTAAAAGGTAGCCACTTTTTATATGATTTGTATAGTTCTGCTCAGCAGGAAGTTGTAAGGAACTGCTCAGTTGAACAGCCTTCTACCTTACCCAAGACCAGGGCAGTTAGAGATTTTAACGCATCAGTTTGTTGGGGAATGTAATTGGTGGAGCACAAAGCCAATAGCATTCCTCCATGCAGAAGCAAGAGACTATTACTGCATTTTATCTGTTTTCTTTTCTTTCCTCCCTGGCTCCGTGAATTTTGTCTGACCGTATTGTCACATTTATTCTCTTAGGGCCCAGTCACAGTCAAAGTCCAGGTTCCCAACATGCAGGATAAGACTGAATGGAAGCTGAATGGCCAGGTGCTGGTGTTCACCCTGCCGCTCTCTGATCAGGTATGGCCCAGGGCTTCTTAAAAATAAGTGATGGGCAACTTCTGTATTCTCAGGTACTGCTCTGGTCTTCAGACAAGTTAACTGGAAAGTGGCCATGCGTGTTATTGGACAGACTCCCTTTTCGAGTGACCATAATGCATCAGGCACTGTAGAAGGCTTCATTACTTTGAGAGTGCACTCAGGCACAGTATTACACCTATGACTGTTTGCATCTTGCCTATAAAATCAACAAGATGTGTAGATCATCTCCACCTCATACAGTCTGAAAACATTTTTCTTGTGAATAAAGGTTGGGGAGACATCTAGCAGTGCCTCAGTTAAAAACTCAGCTGCGGATGTGTTTCCAGCGAAGGACAGGGCATGGCTAGTGGGTCACTTGTTTCCTATCCCTGCCCTAAACTGCTTGCTGGCAGAGTGCACAGCTGGGACTGTCTGCTGGGCCCTCAAGGTGGTAGCATTGCTGGAGTAAGCCGTTTGCACTCTTTTGACTGAGGAATTCCTGTGCTGTAATAGAAGCAGAATTGGTCTGCTTGCATCAGTCTTTAGTGGTCAGACTTCTGATAAAAGCCTCAACTTTTTCATGTCTTACAATGTCATATTTATTTATTAGTCTCGATATACCGCCCCATCCCCTAAGGGCTCTGGGCGGTGTACAAATCAATAAAACACAATAATATTTAAAAATTCAATTTAAACCATTCCAAAACAAACACGCCAACCTTAACTCCAAAAGCATTACAGATTCAACATGGCAGCTCATCAGGGGGGCTACTCAACAAATGTGAGTTCAGGGGATGGCACCCTCAACGGCTGACCTCACTGAAAGCCTGGCGGAACAGCTCCGTCTTGCAGGCCCTGAAGAACTATTCTAGGTGGTTGGGGGGGAAGTGTTCCACCAGGTGGGGGCGAGGGCACTAAATGCCCTGGCCCGAGTGGAGGCCAGCAGTATCATGGAGGGGCCTGGGACTACCAACAAATTGGCTCCTGATGAATGAAGGGGTCATGTGGGGACAGATGGTCCCTAAAATATGAAGGCCCCAGGCTTTGGAGTGTTTTGTAGGGGTTGGGCATATATCTTGCTCATATATGCTGCCAGCTATCATTTGTCTAGTGCCCTGTTTCCTGAAGAGGGTTGTATTTCCTTGATTTCTAGGTTTCTGTTATAAAGGTGAAGATCCATGAAGCTACCGGGATGCCAGCTGGGAAACAGAAGCTTCAGTATGAGGTGAGTGTTCAGCTTCTTTACCGCTTGTAGGTGAATTTCATGTGTCAGTTCAACCATCAGAGTGCACTTGACTGATGATTGTGGAACTCTTCCCCAGTATGTGCAGCTTTCATTACTTAACCATTAGCTCTATGTGGAACCTTCATAGCTTGTTTAAGGTGGTGTCAGAATTCCACTATTGATTTCCTGTGCCTGGATATAATAGAAGGGGACCAGTTTTTTTCTTAGGTCAGAGTACTTACACGAAGCAATGGATTCTCCTTTGACTTTACTTGGCTGAGTTTTGTTTTGGGTGCTGTCACAGCTGTCTCGTTGTTTCTTGCAGGGCATCTTCATCAAGGACTCCAATTCTCTGGCTTACTACAACATGACAAGTGGGTCTGTGATCCACTTAGCACTCAAAGAAAGAGGAGGCAGAAAGAAGTAGGACCCCCGTGGCTAGCAGCTATCCTATTGGGGCAGTTCCTGAGTAGTAGCAGCATGGAGTTCCCACTCAGACTGGACTTTGGACCTTAACCTTTGTATTTGGCAGTCCCTGGGCCTAAAGGAAATTGAACTTGCCCAAGCAGCAACTGTGCAATTGTGAACCAATATGTGTAAAAATGAATGGCTTGTGCTAGATTAAAAATGCTGCCAGAATTGTCCCTATGTTAATATTATTCCCAATGGTTCTCCAGTTACTCCTTGTGGGTGAGGCCTTGCCTAGCTTTGATCTAATTCTACAGCATTTCATTTTCGGAGAAGTTTGCTGTCATACAAAGAATTTTACCTGTTGGATGGAACATTTCAGTTAACTGTCTCATACCAAGTAATTTCTCTTAACCAATGTAGTGAAAGCATTCATTGTTCTGTGTGAGACAGGTGAGCTAACACCTTCTCTTTGATCAGGAATACTTTGAAACCACCTGATAGAGTAAATAGGAAGAAGCCAGATTTCTGGGTTATATCATCATTTGTCAGCCCACCTATTGCAGCTCCTCCATTAGAAAACAATTTTCTGCAATGCCCGGAGAGTATTACTATTCAAAGATATATATCTTAGGCTTACGGAACCAGTGCCACAGGTTCTTGGATTCTGGCCTTTTAAAAAACATTCAGATTGAGATGAATGACACATCAGCCCCAGGGAGGTGGGGGTGGTTTGTGGTCATGTGCTACAATCTGCAATCTTTGCTTCTCTTTCCCTCATGGTTTGGAAATTAATGTGAAGGCAACAATAAAAAGAGAATAAAATGTTCTGTGTCCAATGTTTCGTGTCCAATTAACTTAGAATATGTAAATTACTTGGAATCAGTGTATAGCAGATTACCCAGTCATTTACGACAGTCTGTTTTTCAAATGTAGATTAAACTAGCAGCCTTCAGAGAACTTCAGCACTGAAAGTAGTTCCTGTTCCTTTACCTTCCTCTGCAGTGCAACTTCATTTGCTAATTGTGTACCGAATAACAGTTTCAACACTCAGCAAAGCTGTGTTAAAAGTAACTGGTGCTAATGTTCCTGTTGAAAGTCTGAACGAGCCTTTGTCAGGAATAAACTATTACCTTTTTGCGGTTCACACAGTGGCCTTTATTGCAAGGGACCAAAGTCTCCATGCACCTATAGGTTGTCTATATAGCTGTAGCTAGAGAGTTCCCTTCTACTCCTCTCCTTAGGAGATGAGCTATTTTGTTTGTTTGTTTGCCCACACAGCAGTGCCTTATGGTAAAAGTGAAATCAGTGGTGCCAGGCTGTGCTTCTTTCCTTTTAGGGTTGGGCAGTTTTTCTCCTGCTCTTAGTTTTGTCTACAAAATCAGTGTATCTTGGTTTTTGTGGCATGCTGCCAATGGAGTCACTGTTGGTGGGAGAAGGGGTAGTCTGACACTGCTTCCTTGCATGGGGACTGGGGAGGATCAGTAAATAAATGACTTTGGGAAGGGAAGAGCTGTGGGTTTGTAGGAGCAGAGGGAGAACATGAGCAGACACTGTAGTTGGTGCTTGAGCTGCCTTGAACAAACATTGCTGACGTGCATAAGGCTGCTGTCCCCAAGAAGTGTGGAATGCATCCTGGTGGGAGGAGGCTTCTGAGTAAGACATCTGCCTGAGTTTATCCAAAGCCACCCAGAATCCTTTTGTTTTTGAAGGCTTGGCAATTGATTCCAGTTTTTTTTTTTTCCAAGTCTGTCTTGTAACCACATTTCTTTCCATCCACCCTATTATGTTCTCTGGCTGAAGATTTTGCCCCCCAAACTCAGGGTATCAGATTCAAGGCATGCCATGTTTTTGGAAGGGCTTGCTGTCTGAAAATGTTAACCATCAAGAATTGGTCAATGCACCATTATCTTATGACCATATATAACTTAACCTTTCTTTTAGACCATTGTTTCATCTAGCCCAGGGGTCTGCAAGCTATATCTCCCCAGATGTTCATGGACTACAATTCCCATGTTCATGGACTACAATTGGCCATGCTGGCAGGAGCTGATGGGAATTGTAGTCCGTGAACATCTGGAGAGCCACAGTTTGCAGACCCCTGATCTAGCCCAATATTGTCCACTCTTGATGGGTGGCATCTCTCCCTGATCAAAGACCTTTCCCATTACCTGCAACCTTAGAACCAATGGTTTGATCAGTTCCTTGCCTGCCATGAATTCATTGGATGAATTCAGATCAGATAGCATAACCCAGCTCTCACAGGGTAGTTAAGACAAAAAAGGAGAGCCATGCATACAAGCTGGAGCTCCTTGGGGGACAGGTAAGATTTTAAAAATGCAATAAACTGGAGATATCAGCAGTTGAGGCTACAGCCTTCTGCAGGCACACCATGAAACTGACCCAGCTTCCTGCTGCATATCTGCAATGGACAAGGTTGAAATAGGACAATATGAGTAATAAAATATATGTGAACAATATGAGGACAAGACCTTCCTTTCTGGATCCGGCTTGTCCAGCATTCTGGTTTCCACTCAGGTGACTCTGGAAACACAGAAAGAACAACTAACCTACTATGGAAAACTGGAGGGGGAAGAGAGAATAGAAACGTTCCAGTGCTAGAACTTTTAGCTGTTTGACTTGCGTTGGTAACACAAGAATTGTTCATAAATATGTTAACTATAACAAATATGTTTAAAATAAGCTGCTGTTTGGTAATTTTGGAACAGAATCTATACTGCCTCTTTCCTAATCAAAGTAGTGTTCTTTTGATGTTGGTCCATTTCCAACCTCTTCCTGCAAAGGCCCTGCAGGACGGCACGTTTAAATTTCCATAACCTGGTTCTGTGGCTTAAACTCTTGACAGGCAAATTTATATTTTTTTTCTTTTACCTTTGCTCTAGTTCTTTGCACAATATTTCAGGTTACTCCCACCCCCCTTTCAGTAAACAGCTTTGTCATGGGCTGCAAATATAATTTAATTTCAATCTGTCATTTTGGCCTCCAGTGTTAAAGTGATGCCAATGAGCGACATCAGCAGGTGTGGAGTCGGAGGGCTTCCTCTCAGCCCCCGGGGCACGGATGATTGCAGGTTGGTTGGGCCTTTGGATCCAAGCCAACGAACTACAGACATGTAAGATGGCTAAAGATAAAAACCTGGAACAGCTATGTATGTACCAACGTGCTTTTTGGGAGAGGCGCTAGTATATAACAGCATGTATTTCCAGTGCCTTGCTCGTGTAAAATAAAGATTGGGGAAGAAAATGACAGACTAGCCCCTCAAGAACCTAAAAATAAAAATGCTAATGTGAATCACTCCCTGGACTGAAAAACGCCACCTGCAATACTATACTTTCAACCACACATATGCATTGCAAGTTCCACCTAAACATTTACTGATTGGTTCTCCACCTGGGGACATGAAAATTTATACCCACTAAAACATTCCCTTCTCACTGGACACAGTATGTAACAGACTTCCCTCTGTGATTCACCTCTGAAGATGCCAGCCACAGATGCGGGCGAAAAGTTAGGAACAAGATCCACCAGACCACGGCCACACAGCCCGGAAAACCCACCAGAACCAACGTTGAAAATGGTTCCTACATGTCAGTGCTGCAGTGGGGCTGGGACGGAGTCTCTTTGGCACCCTGCCGCCTTGTCTGTTTTCCATACACGCTTCATGTAGCAAACCCTACGTTCTGTTTTGCCTTTTCAAGAGGTGATTGGGAGAGGTTTTTTTCAGGTGGTAGTAAATGCAGTTAATGGATCTGCCATTCTTCCAACCTTTCAGTTTCCTTTTCCTTCCACAGTAGGGCTGTAGTGATCCATATGCCAGGGAAGAAATAAGCAAAAATCACACACCATTATACAGGCTGCTGCAGAAAAGAATTCATATGAGCATGGAGCGAAGTGGGGACTCATGAGCCTTCAGATGTGTATTGGAGGAGGGCTGCTTTCGGATAGTCATCCTCCCGCCTTAATGGGAGAAACAGTTTTAAAAATACTCTTATCTGTAAAATGTGAGAGAGAATGACTTTGGCTGAGCAGAGATTCTACAGAGAACAATCAAGTGCCGCTCTGATGACTCGGTTTTAGATCCAGAACAGGCCAATCAGTCCTCTTACAGTATTTGATCTTGATAGATCCTTGGCCAAGAATCCCATTAGAGCTGCAGTACAAGGAGTTTGAATGCAGGTTACTATCTATAGGGAAGTTATCTGTGTTAAAATGAGGGCAGAGGGCACACTCTGCAAGAGAACTGCCCTTGGCTTTGTGCAATATTCTTGGCATTTATTGTTTGTGAAATATTCTTGCCATATGTAATGTTTGAGGCAATTAATTTTAACTGCCATTCCCCAGATTCTCAAATGGTGGGTCTGGAACTCACAGGAAAGCAGACAATGGTGGCTCTCTGGGTGTGGTCGGTGGACTTTTCCCTCACGAGGACAGCAGTTTGAGGAAGCTAGGATGGGCTCAGCGCCCACTACTTGTGATGAGGGGAGATCAACTGTGGATTTAAAATGTTCTACCATGCAGAGCCCATTCCACATCATTTTGTTTGGAGAAAGACCCCTATGTATCTCCCTCAAAATCTTGCAAAGGACTCTGGGGCTTTGAGCCAACTGGAAAAGACTCGAGAAGCCATGTTTATAGTTCACATAACTGCCCCATAAAGTATGGGGTGAGACTACTTATTACAACAAAAGGTGAGCAGAGATAGAAGAGCTGAAGCTCACTTAGCCTTACTTCGTTGCTTCAGTCTGAAATTTCTCCTCATTCCAGCTCACCTGTAGGAGGAGTAAAAAGGCTGAGGAGAAAAGTACTATAGAAGTGCAGGTGACAGCTGGGGGAGGAGCGAGATTTCAGTTTTTCTTGGTTCTGTGCACCTTTCGTGTTAGAAGCACCCTCTGCTCTCTGCAGAAATGGAAATAGTACAAGAATAACAGACCTGTTCGCCTCTAATTTAGTTCATGCGGGGTCTCAGACAAAGTTGAGTCTCGCTGAGAAGTTAAGAACAACCCCTACACTCTGCTGCATGTCTGCATTACAGGGAGAGACAGAAGTGAGGAAGCTTCTTGTGAGAGCTTGTAGTAATCTTCTCCATGAGGAGCCCTTAATAAAGTTCTGAGGAGCACCAGGGTTCTTTGGAATACAGTTGTGAAAACCACGGAGCAAAGCGAATACATCTAATCCACAAAAGGAATCCAATGAAAGCTCCCATTGACTCTCTTTGGTCCTGTTTGCCCGCAATAAATTGTCATCGTCTCACAACAATGTGCTCTGCCAGAGTAGGGAATTTGTCACAGTACTGCCGTTGGCCTGCAACTAATTTGGAGCACAATAGAACCGAGACTTTTTTCTCCCTCTTTTCTTTTCTCGCAGCCAGTCGGTGATAACGAACACCATCTGGTTTCTCTTGCCTTCACATTCCGCTCTATATGAGACCCATCGACAAAAAGGGGGGAAAAATAAAAGATAAAATCTCTCTGACCCTGCACCTTGCTCTATGTGTGGTGTTCAGATCTTTCAAATATCTCCTCCAGCAGGGTATGCAAGAGTTCACTGGGCTTCTTGGTTCAGAGAAAGCAGGATTAAAAAGCGAGGCATGGGGTGTGATACAGTCAAAGTAAAGCACTTAAAATCCTATTCATTTCAGTGAAAGACTTCAGCACGTACTTAGCTCTCTCTTATTGGGCTTTAAAGTGCTTACTTTGACTGGATTGTGTCCATATTTTCCTACAAAATCATTTAATATGAAGTATTGCACAGTCCTAGAAAAAGGATTTTCAAACTGTGTTTTAGAGAACCTTGGGGTTAGAAGGTCGTTACCGCATCTCCATAAAGAGGTGAACTGTTTAGACTGATCTGGGGGAATTAGCCTGCGTGTTTGTGCAGGAAGCGAAAAACTGGGATCTTTTACCTAGAGAGGTGGATGAGGGTAGTGAGTTTCAGCAGAAAAAGAATGACATAGAGCTGATTGACAGGTTTAAAAAGGAATATGGACTTCATTGAGGGATTTGGTACATGAGTGGGTTGGGGTTGGGCTCATCCTAAGCAAATACCAGCACTTGCTAAATCAAAGCACATTGTTGAAGGTTTTTACAGCTGGGATCAACTGGGCGTTGTGGGTTTTCCAAGCTGTGTGGCTGTGGTCTGGTCGTTTTTGCTCCTAACGTTTCACCCACCTCTACGACTGGCATCTTCAGAGGCTTGTCACGGTAAGATGTAGCAGAGAGGAGTGACCGCCTGTATGTTTCTACTCAGACACATGCTAAGGCAATTGCAAATGTGATTGCAACTGCAAATGATCTCCACCAGACACAGAACACTTAACATCTGAATTGTGTTAACAGTCATTACAGGGAGAGGCAACTTTGTCTTCTAACCTGGTGTGATTTCATTGCTTTTGACCTATTCATGCAGTTGCACATGTTGACATTGCTGCAATCCTCAGACGCAAAATGTGGCAATAGTTCTTTATACTTTATGTTTGTCTTGCAGGGACTAGTATCTGTTCAGGGTGTTGCACATAGAGCACACACGTTCAGGCTGCAAGTGAGGGGGTGTGCAGATGAAATAGGGCTGGCAACAAACTTTTAACAACTGAATTATGCTCTACCCTTCCCTTGACATTCGATTGTACAAAAGCAGAAGTCTGGCCAATCTCTAAAGAGAAGGGACAGAAAGTAGAGGAGTGATATGGAGTTACTACATGGGTTCGTATAGCTAGCCGACTTCTACCAATGGGGGGGGGGGGGTCTTTGTAACTTGGGATTTTGGTAATGGTTTGCAGTTTATACCATGTCTGGCACTGTTTGACAACAAGTGGGCACCATGGGAAGCTGTACATGTCCTGATGGCCCATGGCCCAAATGTGTGCCACTGTGAAAAAAATTCCTTGGAGAGATAGTTTCTCTCTTCAATTCGATTCAAATACCTTTAATGGCATATAAATAGTTCAACATCAACATCACAAAGTAACAACATCCTTTAGTTACAACTTCAGATGAGTTAAAATAACACCATTAAAAAATTTAGCCACCGCTTCCAACAACTCGTAGCTGTGGCTATTTAAAAGATAGATAACCTTCACTTCCACGCAGGAAGGGGATTGTGTGCTGAGAGATAGTTTGAAAGCTACTACCCCAGGCAGCTGGATTGCTCTCCAAAAGACATGAGGAGCCAGTGTGGGGTAGTGGTTAAGAGCAGGCGCACTCTAATCTGGAGAACGGGGTTTCATTCCCCACTCTGCCACTTGAGCTGTGGAGGCTTATCTGGTGCACTAGATTAGCTTGTGTGCTCCAACACATACCAGCTGGGTGACCTTGGGCTAGTCACAGTTCTTCCGAGCTCTCTCAGCTCCACCTACCTCACAGGGTGTTTGTTGTGGGGGTGGGGGTGAGGGTGGGGGGGTGGGGGTGGGGTGTGTGTGGAAAAGGAGATTGTAAGCCCTTTTGAATCTTCTTACAAGAGAGAAAGGGGTGATATAAATCCAACTCTCCTCCTCTTCCTCCTCCTCCTCCTCCTCTTCTTCTTCTTCTTTTTCTTCTTTTTCTTCTTCCCCCAAACGGCTACATCCTCTTGCTTCATGGCAGGGCTGCCCTTACCCTGGAAGTGGAAAGCTGACTGGGGGAGGGGGCAGCAGGGGGAGTCTGTCATCCCAAGATGTGTGGGAGGGGAGCCTGTGCATGTCTCAGAATGCTCACAAAACTCATCTAGCATCACCAGGCTATTTTTCTTGCAAGTTCATTGGGCTCAGTTTGTAGTCAGCTGCCAAACCCTAGTCCCAAAAGCTGGCTGCTTCTGTTTGCAGCACAAGCCCTCTTCATGGAATTGACAGAGGAACCAGATGTTCCAGGTCCAATGCCAGAGGCCTCTCAACACAGACAGAACACCTGTGTTATCTGTAAACATGATCTGGCTGCACTTGAATGAGGCTGTGCTTGCTTAGGCAGCTGAAGCAGGGTCTCGTTTCAGTCTGAAGTGCATCTTCCTTGCCTCTTCTGAGCGTGTTCCATTTTTCTTTTTAAATGGAACAATGGCTGCTTGGAAAAGCATATTGAATTGAAGTGAATAGAATGAAATGTAAAGACATAAATAAGTACTGGGCTGATTTGTGTTCTTCTTTGGTTTGCAGTGCTTGGAAGTGGTCCCTTCCCACTATAGCTGGTGGCAGCCAAATGGAGATAGATGTTCCATGGAGCACAAAGTATCCTCTGGGAAGATGTCTGCTAAAGCCCCATTGAAACAAGCAGTAGCTGTCCAATCCATTTGCAGATTAGACTGTGCAAGTCACTAAAACATTGTCGATTCCCTTAAAAGTAAAGTGTATATATAAGTATTACCAGTTCCTCTCAACTCCTCCTTTCAGAAAACTGTAAGAACTCAGATTTTTGTCTCCTTTGCAAACTAAATTCAAACCCACGCACAAAAAATTATCTCCAGTTTCCCCACCATCTGTCACCAATGCTAATTTTTTATTTAGCACATTCATATTCCACCTTTACTGCAAGGCACTCAGATTAGTATACCTGGTTCTCCTCTTCACCAAGTTATCCTCATAGCAACCTTGTGGTGCTGGTTAGCTTAAGAGAGAGAGAGCAATTAGCCCAAATTCACCCAGTGTGCTTCACCACAGAGTGGCCATTTGAACCTTGTCACCTTAATCGTTGTCTAATTACTAGGCCTCAGTGGCTCAAACACAACTTCCTTATGCCATATCAGACCATTGGTCCATCTTGGTCAGTACTGACTACTGTGATTGGCAGTAGTTTTTCAGGGTCTCTGGCAGAGAAGGGTGTTTTCCAACACCTGCTATGTCAGTTCCACTAGCAGGTGATGTGTGAGCCTGCTTCCTGAATTAACCACTAGAGGACACTGTCTGTCTTTAAATTACTGCACATCAAAGAAGGTTAGCGCCAGAGCACAGGTCAGTTGTGATACTCAGCTGCCTCTTATGGAGGATTCCCACACCAGCCCTGTCACGCCCAACAAAATATTTTGAATGCCAGCACTAAAGCGGGGGGAGCTAATGCATAGTGTTGAGGTGATTCCCTGCAGTCTCTGTGTTTGTCAAATGTGCCCAGGATATTTGCTGTACTCATAACATCCTTTAACCTCTGTCAGGCCTAGTTCCCAGGAACTGCACATCCCTTCAAAATGCAGGTGGAAAACTGCATGACTGAATGCTTATTTATATGCCTGAAGGAAGGAAGAAAGGAAGGAAGAGAGTGTTGGGAGGAAGAGATCCAACATAACCTTTCCCCAGTGTGCTGTTTTTGTGCATGGGACAAGTTATATTACATGCCATCACCCCCAACACACCTGTGGTGGTTCAGTCCAGGAAAGCTTTTAACACCTCATCCATTGTTTGTGTGAAATAAGAGTTTAAGACACTGTGCAGATGGAAGGGCTAAATTTCTCAAGAAATTACATGCAGGCAGCATTCAAAATTACAGCTCCCTGTAACATACTCAGCTCGCTGTGGTACAATCCACAATCACCCACACACAGAGCCTCAACTCACTACCCTTTTCTACACAATTAATGGGACATCTTTGTGCCTTTTTATGGTATTAGAACTGCTACAGTGTGGTTCCAGAGTGGATCATTTACCCACCCTTTCCATATATGCTTTGGTGGTGGTGTTCTCCTTCAATAACACTTCAAAGGGAGAATCCAGCATAATTTTAATTTCTGAAGAGGTTTAATTGTGTCTCCTCCCACCCACCCTGAATAAGGACCTTGGTTTCTTCACTCATCATAAATTATGCATTATAGAACCTATCTCTTACAGATGTTAGTTAATGCAGCTGTGTGGTATCTGTATTGACTGGTAGTGGATTCAGGAAGTAGTCACAGAAGATGTAAAACGGAATTCAGTGTCACAACATGTGGTGACAGCTATTAACTTAAACAAGTTATTAAACAAATTAATGTAGAATTGTGGGTCTAATTAACAACAATTAGATCCGGCAGATTCCTGTGTTCCAGAATGGCTGTTGACCACAGATGGATGTTTAGTCTGATCCACTGATGCGTTTCTTATGTTCTCTCTGTCTTTCTGTCTCTATCTTATCCAGGCCACCCTTCCCCATATTGGCTTACAACATCTGCATAAACATTAAAACCAATAAGCATTAAAACAATCCACATAAATATTAACTCTGACAGCATCTTGATGCCATTCAATTAATCTCAGGGGGATGCACTATCTCACACACACACCCCGCCCACGCCAAATATATAATGCAAAAGGAGGGGGAAACTCCAGATCAATTTGGTATGAGGGTGCATGTAGTTGTTAAACAGCGAGGAGAGGATTGTTCCTTTTAGGACTCCAGACCCCAACGAGTAGGGTGTTGAAGTCCTCTACCCTTGAACTATCCTCTGTCCCTGACAGTGGAGAAATGAGACCAGCCACTGTAAGGCTGTCCCATGTATCCCATTGTCAATAAGGTGGTGAGCCAATACATCATGATCAACTGAGTTGAACGCTGCTGTTAGATCAGTGGTTCTCAACCTTCCTAATGCCGCGACCCTTTAATACAGTTCCTCATGTTGTGGTGACCTCCAACCCTAACATTTATCCATTTTACAGATGGAGAACACTGATGCAGAGAGTCTTAGGCGACCCCGTGAAAGGGTCGTTCGATCCCCAAAGTGGTCCCGACCCCATGGTTAAGAACCACTGTGTTAGACTGAGTACTAACAGCTATTTATTTTTTATCCAGGGCCTTGAGAGTGACCAGTTACAAAATGGTAGCTCAAATGAGTAGAGCTATACACTTTTTCACTGAAAGATGACTGTAGAATTGTATATTAATAAGCCATTTCCTGGACCTGCTTTGTTCCAGAATGCTCCACTTGGGTCCTAGTGCCTACCTAGTTTGGTCCCCAAGGCACTAGGACCCCAGCGGAGAATTCTAGAACAAAGAAGGACCAGAAAATGGCAAATTAATGTACAATTCTATTGCCATCTTTTGGTGGAAAAGAGTATAGTTGCAAAACATCAACTTGTACCAAGAACATTCAGCATTCAAAGCAGGTCTACAAGGGCTGGGGTGGGGAAACCTTTCTCCCACTGTTCTCCCAAAGCAAGCCCCCCCCCCCCCCCGCTCCAAACTGTAACTTGCCTGAAGGGGAAAATATATATATATACAGCTATCTTTGTTTTCGTTGGAAGAATCAAGCAGCAGCTTCAGTGCAGGGGGGAAAAGGCAACAGCACGCTCCCTCTGTCCTGAGCAAAGGTGCCTGTTTGTACACATGATGGAAGAAGAGAGATGGATAAGACTGCTGGCTGGTGTTATCATTTTCTCATTCAATATAAAGGTGCCAATCACAGAAGACAAAAGCTGCTTTTGTAGGTTTAACGGGAACGATAAGAATGTGAGTACAGAAGTGCTGGAGGGGAAACAGAAAGTTAATTTTTGATTGCTTAGAGAGTGACTGGTCACTCCCAAGAGATCTTGTGTCCACCTGTGATCTGTTAGATAGATCAGACTGGCTGCAGGTAGAATGAAGAATGGGAATAATCCCAGATTCAGATGTGAATACTGCTAGCTAGCTTATATTTCCTCCAGAGATAAAAATGTTCTCCCCTAATGTGTGAGGGCTGAAGAGAGCAAGGAAAGCAGAACAGACTGGGTTTTCAGGCTGCTCTGAGGAAGAAGTCTTTCTTGGTGAGATCTAATGCTTTGCCGTTGCTCTTACTACATAAGAATTTTCAGATTATACCTAAGGAATGCATCGTCGAAGGCTGTCATGGCCGGAATCAACTGACTGTTGTGCGTTTTCTGGGCCGAGTGGCCACGGCCTGGCAGTTTTTGGTCCTAGAATTTCGCCTGCATTTATGGCTAGATTCTTCAGAGGCATTTCATGAAACACACCTCTGAAGATGCCAGCTGTCGATGCAGGTGAAATGGCCAGACTGGGGCCACACAGCCTGGAAAACCCATAACAGCTGGTACATCTAGGGGGGCTTGCAGCTTTAACCTGGGTTGCCCTTAGAGAAGAATGAGATAGACTGGGCTTTGCATTTTGGAATGTTCCCAAGTATCACCTTCCTGTAATCAAGCAGGATTATCACTGTTAAGCCAGGTCTAGGAGCAACTGTCTACTTCCTATCTTGTTTCAAACCACATAGGATTGTTTCTCACCAGAATCTGCATCTCCGGCTATGTGCAGCATCTATGTCTTGAGATAGGCCTCTTCCGCACATGAAGAATAACACACTTTCAATCCACTTTGCAGCTAGATTTCACTGTGCAGAATAGCAAAATCCACTTGCAAACAATTGTGAAAGTGGATTGAAAGCGCATTATTCTGCATGTGCGGAAGGGGCCCAAGAGATTAAATTCTGCCCCCTCCCCTCCTTTAGAGCGAGAGAAAATAAGAAACCTCTGCATGGTTTGCACATGAAAGGCAGTGAGGGAAGGAAGTGAGGAGGGAGAGCCTGTGCTCTTTTTGTGGGGCTTGTTCCTCTCAATGGGCGGGGGGGGGGGGGGGGGGGGGGGGGGAGAGAGTGAGGAAAGGGAAAAGATCCCAGATGGGATCTTACTGGTTGAGTCATAAACGAAGGCTACTGCAGACTCCTAAGGTGCCACCCCTAAGGTGCCACCGGAAAGGAAAGAGCTCCAGACCTCAGTCCAAGGCCAAAAGTGGGGGGGGGATATTCTCCTTGGGTCTGCCCCACTCCCTGGGAAGCCAAGGCACACACACACCTCAAGCCTGCAAACGCTGGAGTCTCCTTGGGGCTTCATTTCTCCCCCTCTCTTTCTCTTTTGGCTCCTTTGATGTACTTCATTTTGGCTCCAAGCTGAAGCACATCAAAGGAGCCAAAAGAGAAAGAGAGAGGGAGAAATGAAGCCCCAAGGAGACTCCAGTGCCTGTAGGTCTTGGGGATTGCGACCCCGCAGCCCAGGCGGCCTGGCCCCTTCCCTGCCCCCGACTAAACCCTGGATTGATCCCGGCTGCGCCTGGCACGGCGCCACCCCCCACCCCCCACCGCGAAGCCAGCTCCTTTGCCAAGGCGGACAGGGGAGGGGGTGGGAGGAGGGAGGCAGGCACTGAGAGGCTTCGCTCTCCCTGCCTTTTTCTCAATGAGAGCGCCTCGCTGAGCTTCGCGCGTCGGGGAGGAGGAGGAGGCGAGCGGGGCTGGCTGGAGGGGAAGGGCCGGCTGCGCCCCACGTCCCTTCGGCCGACCCTCATGGAGGCAGCCCGGAGACGCGGCTGGCCCCGGTGCCTCCGGGCCACGCTGTGGCTCTGCTGCTTCCTCCCGGACTCGGGCAGCGGCACCTGGAGCCCCGCCGGCCTCCACTACCCCAGTCGAAGGTAGGTGAGCGGCGCGGGGAGGCGGATTCCGCACAGGGCAGCGCTCGATGCGGATCTTTTCCCCCCTCGTTTTGCATCAGGGCTGGTTTTACTGCATTCTCGCCCTGATGCCGCATCCTGTTTCCCTCAGCAACCAGGCGGAATCCAAAAGCAGGACAGGCAACAACCCCGGGTTTCTCCTCCGTCCTGGTATACTGCTGGGGGACTTGGAGGTTCCATTGGGAGGGGCGAAAGGGTCTGCCCCTTGAACAGAAGCTTGATGGGACGCTATTGACCAGGTGATGTCAGCGTGGTGAAGTGGTTAAGAGCAGGACATTCTAGTCTGGTGAGCCGGGTTTGATTCCCAACTCCTCCACCTGAGTGGCGGAGGCTTATCTGGTGAACCAGATGTGTTTCCGCACTCTACATTCCTGCTGAGTGACCTTGGGCTAGTCACAGTTCTCTTGGAACTCTCTCAGCCCCACCTACCTCACAAGGTGTCTGTTGTGGGGGGAGGAAGGGAAAGGAGCTTGTAAGCCACCTTGAGTCTCCTTATAGGAGAGAAAGGTGGAATATGAATCCAAACTCTTTGCTTCTTCTACCTCCATGCCATGGAAAGCTTCTGATGCCCATTTCCAGCCAACAAGACTTCAATAAAGGACAGGACATTGTTCTCCTAGCCTGTTAGCAACATTAGGTTTCCTTTCGTTATTGGATTGTGTGATCTTTGATAGAACTAACCTCCGGAAGTTTGTCTAATCATATAAGTTAGGTTATCCTGATCATATCTTGTGCTTGTGAGTGCCTCAAGAACTTCAGAATCGCCTTGCAGCCTCAGACCAAGAATCACCATGTGGTTCAGCATCCTTGTTTCAACAGGAGTCAGCCAGACCCTTTGGGAAGTTTCCCAGATACAGCAGAAGCAACAGCTCTCTGTTATCACCTCCACTCACATCTGGTAGAGTGTGTCTGAAAGCAGAGGCTCCATTTTTTGTCAGAGTTAATTGACATTGACAAATCTATCCCCTAGCAATGTACCTAATCCTTTTTTTAAAGAAGCCATACAAGTTCATGATGAGTATCTCTCCCACCCCCATTTTGTGGCTGTGAATTCCATAAGGACATAATAATTGCCTTGCAAGATCAGTTCAGCAAACTCCCTAGCAGCAGCCTTCTCACTATTCTGCTACTGAGAGATATTTTGCCTCTGTGCATGGAAGTTCCATCTAAAATTTGTGGCTAATACTTGATAGATCCATTCTCAGCTGTGCGGGAGAATAAATTTGTCTGACCCCTTTTAAAAGCCGCTACTGGACTGCACCAGATTTTGTGTGACAATGAATTCCATTTTTAAAGTATATTATGTGAGATAAAATGCTTCTCCTCCACCTTTAAACTGGATCCTAATCCTTGTCGATGGCTGAGCATTTTGACCTGGTGGAAGCTTTGCTTCCAAAAGTTGCTTAATACAGGTTGCTGAAAACATTCAACAAGTGAAGCTGTTCTTAGCACAGAACTGGGGAATGTTTCAGTGGCTGAATTTCTGCCCTCTGCACAGCTGCTGAAGACACTATGGATGAAATGCGGTCAGACCCAGTTAATGTGCTGTTATTGGGTAAGCAGCACTGGCCAGTGGTTAGCGCATTACACTAGAGCTTAGATGAATTAGATTGTTCTTTTGGTCACTCCTGCATCCCGAGTGATGTGTGGGGTGTAGATGAGGAAGTTTCAGAGCATTCTGGGTAGGCTTCAGGGAATCCGCTAATACTTATTATTCTGCTTAGTCTTCATCGCAGGGCTGCTGGGTGGATAAAATAACATTCTTATTTACCATTTCTGTTTTGTTTCTGTTATGTTGCTTTGCCTGGGTTCTTGGTTATTTCACTATAGTGCTGGGAGATAGGTTGATAGCATTCCCGGGGAATGCTAGGGAAGACTGCTTAAGAGCTTCCAAAGTGCTGATCAGGAATGTGAAAATGAGATTCTCTAAGATAGCTTTTTCTCACACCACAGATTTTGAATATGCGCTAAGAAAATATTGTCTGCAGTCATTTGCTACTCTGAACAGCTACCCTTATTTGAAGTTTCCACAGAAATGTCATAGAATAGATTGTCTGGGCTTTTTGCATTTCATTGCCTATAAGTTGGTTTGCATCCATATTTATGTGTGTATAAAGGAGCGTGCATGGAAAAGGTACACATTATTATGTACATATATAGTTATGTACATATGATAGTTTTATTATTTATGTATTATATATGATAGTTATATTAATATCTGTATGATCGATATCATATAGTCTCTCTATGTGTGTGTGTGTATTGATTATTTCATATACTTATATGATTTCCCACTTTCCTACGAAGTTTTTGGAACATTACTTCTTTGGGTTTGGTTTCCTTTGAATGAGGGCACATTGGAGACTTACAGCATCATTGTAATTGTAATATGTGAGCAGAGCACACTTAGAGCTTAATTGTATGTTCTTATTCCCCCCGCTACATTGGTGTAGCACTAATGGGGCAGGGGGAGGACAATGCCCCAGGGACGTGCCGTGGCGGGGGCATGGTGGGGGCGTGGCAGGGGTGCAGGGCACACGCATGCCCTGGGCTCAGTTCCATCTTGCTCCGCCCCTGGGGGAGACATCCCTGGGTGAGGTGGAGAGGAATCTGCTGAAGTACAGCACTCCCTGAGCTTGTGAAGTTTGGATTGAAAGTGGGCTTAGAACTTTCCCATATTATGACCTATTTGTTCTATTGGGAAATATTACCTCTAGCTCATCAGGGCATGCGCAACCCCCTGCTGAGCAAACAGCCCCCCCCCCCCAGGGCTGTTTGGGATAGTGTAGATGAAGATCTAAACTCCCTTACTCAGTGCTCTGCAGTCCCAATCTAAATAGGGCCCATGCATGGCCATGGGGGTAAAATACAGTTAGGCACATGTAGATCCCTTGCCCCACATCAGATTTCTCAGATAAGTCTTTACACCCCATTGTGCTTCACTATTATATCAGCTAGTGAACAGCTTTCCCATTTGTCTCAGTCTCCATTCCAAACTGGAACTGTCCATATCTTCATATGTGCTCACACCTGTCTCCTCCCCTCTCTGGAGGGTGTAACTCTTCAGGCTCCGACAGGTTCTTGAACAGGAGAGCTGTCAGTCGACCATCTCCTGATTCTGAAGAAATGCCTACAGTAACATTTACTTCTGGCGAATAATACAAGAGAAACATAGACACCGCAGCAGCAGGGTATACCCTGGTGCCAAATATGCTGTTCTACTTTGATGGAGACACGGAGAGACCTTAACCTTTGCGCTTGGTGGGTTTGTGTTCTGGTTAGGGGTAGACTAGCCATTTATCTGAATGGGAAAGTTCCTGATGGGCTGCTGCCCTGGAGACCCACTAGCAGCCAGATACAGACAGAGTCAAATCCCACTAGATCCACCAGTGCTACAGGCGCTGCTTTACTCAGGTGTCTGAGCAACAACAGTGGTTAGTGTCGGCTTACTGGTTGCCTCCCTCCTGCATGATATCACTGGAGGCAATGGGGAAGCCAGACTGAGGTCTGAACAGACCAAGCCCTACAGGACTGGCTTACGGAGGCCACATAGTATGGCTTGTTCCTGGGCCATTCCAACTTTCACATCTGAGCACTTGAGACCTGAGGTACCAGTCAAGGCTGGAGTGAGGACCCAGCAAGGTTCCAGGGGATATTTCACAAAGTCTGTTGAACTCAGCCTTGTATCTGGAGGCATCCATCACACACTCAGTACTGAATGTGACCCATGAACATAATGTATTTTTGTGCATCAGTAATGGTACCCCAGTTTATGGTACCCCAAGCATTCACTGATGAAACACGAGGCTTAAGACAGATATGAAGTGTTGATTTTTTAAAAAATTAAACAGCTGTTTGACTTTTAAGGAGCAATCGATGATGTATTCCTTGATTCAGGGTCTACAAGTATTATTTTTTTTAAAGATTACTGTGTCAGTATTCCTTAGATTTTCTTTATATTCTGTTCTGAATGATCCGGTGCGTTGAGATAATGTAATGCATTTAATCCACAATATGATTAAAAACCAGACAGTTAATTAATTAAAGTGGTTTAATTGACTAGCAGTGTTAATTAACATCCTTTTAAAAGGTTTTTTTTTAAAAAAAAGAAAAATAAGCCTTCATCAACTTTATTAGATTCCTGTAGCATTAACTAATAAAACAAGTTTAGACATGGGTGGCCAAGTCAGTCTGGTGCCCAAGGCAGGAGATCTTCAAATCCTGTTGATTTTAAACTATTTCCATGTAAATCCCATTGGGCTTAGGAGAAGTGGCTTATAAGTGTTTTAAATGCACTAAGTCAAAATTATAAGTTAATTATAATTATAAGTTAATAAGTTGGAGACGTGAGTCTTCATTTCAGTGAGCTTGTGCAGAAGTAAGTACCTGGTGGTGGAAGAGGAGCAGGAGGAGGAAGCAGAAGACTTTATTTACGGTCAATGACCAAATATCCTGGTGATTTTTGGGGCTGGACTTGTCTCCTGCTCACTTTGCCCAACCTTTAATGACACTTCCTATCTGCTGCCTCTGCTGGCCACATTAGTGTGCCTTAACAGAGGGCTGCTTTGAAACGTATCTTTTCAATAAAATTGAAATAATCATCATTCCAGGCGCCATTACTGTGGAGGATTCTTTTTGAGCCAAAGCTCAGTTTTATAATTTTATTATATTTTTTAACCTGCCCCTTTCTATGAAGATCTCAGAGCAGCATGCATGGTCTGAGGTCTATGTAAAGTGCCATCAAGTTACACTGACATTTGGTGACCCTGGCAAGGGACTTTCAAGGAACGTGAGAAGCAGAGGTGGTTTGACATTGCTTTCCTCTGCGCTGTCTTCCTTGATAGTCTCCCTTCCAATTACTGACTCTGCTTAGCTTCTGAGATCTGTTGAGGGCTATACCAGGGGTCTGCAACCTGCGGCTCTCCAGATGTTCATGGACTACAATTCCCATCAGCCCCTGCCATCATGGTCAATTGATCATGGTGGCAGGGGCTGATGAAACAATGAGTCCATGAAACATCTGAGAGCTCCCAGGTCTGAACCCTGAAACTATATACCCCCCTCTCTATGGTCTATTTACCCCCTGCTACTCACAACAACCTCCATGAAGGGTGAGGCTGACCAGTCAACAGTTACCAGGTGACCTTCATGATAGAGTTGGGACTTGAATCCAGGTCTTCTTGAGCTTAGTTCAGTACTCTAACCTATTAGCTACACTGACTCTGTCTAGCTATTTATTCTCTACTTATCCATCATTTGGGGGGGGGGGCGCAGTTCTCCTGTGTATATATGGTGTGTATGGAGCATAACCTGTCATGCATCTGATGAAGTGGATTCTGGCTCACCAAAGCTATTGTCACAATGAGTTAGCCAGTTTTTTAACATGGCGCATGAATCTGTTGTTTTCATGTACACCATTGAGATGTAAATAACAGTTGTTGCTCTTGCTGGATCTCCGTGAGAGCAAATAGATCCCTACCTGTTGTGTAATTATTAAAGGAACTGTTCACAAGAAGTTGGCACTCCTTTTAGGGAATGGCTATGACTCAGAGCTTGTGCATATGCTTGGTGTGCAAAAAATGTTCAGGATAAAACCCTAGTTTCTGGATAAAAGGATCTTAAGCAGCAGATGTTGGGAAAAATCCTTCTTGGCCAGAGCACTTGTAGAATTCCTGCCAGTCCATTGAGCTAGCCAGGCCTTTGGTCTGACATGACCCAAGACAGCTTCATATTAGCAATGCTAGTAATACCAACTGAGTTGGAAAAAAAACCCTCTTCCCTTCTCCTGTCCCCTTTAAGGACCAGTTGGAGAGAATCATTATCACTTATGAATGTCTGAAGGTCACTCTGGCACTTAAAGGCACAGAAGATCACTCTGGCACTTAAAGGCACAGAAGCCAGATGTGGTAAACATTTGGCAATCTTGAGCCGTGCATGCTACCAGACTACAAGGACGGATCTCTCTTATTTACCGTGCTGCTAATGTCTTGTTAAACCTAAACAAGTACCTCTATCTTTTTGTGTCAAAGCTGTGATAAATTATGGTTTTGATAAGAACCTCAACTACACACTGTGTTTCTTTGGGAAAGGCTCCCTCCAAGGTCTCTGGTGACATCATCTGTGACTACTTTATAGCCATGCTATGTTTAGAAGCAAGTATCCTGTCCTCCAAGCACGGGCAGTCTGAGGCCTCAAGGCTGTAAGGTCTGTGTCTCCAAGGTTAAGAAAGAGGGGGAAATTATTGGGAGGAAAAGGAAGTTCATAGGATTTCCTTCTCTTTGAATGACAACCCTCTAATTATAGGCACAACAGTGGTAGTAAAGGGAGAATGGGTGGATTGCCCACTAGCCTATATTTGGAACGCAGACATAAAATGGAGGCATAAGGTCTAGACAGGGCTGTATATCTTCTGACTCACCACACTGAGGCAGCCCATCAGCCATGTGAGTTTGATGTTGAATGCTTGGTTTTGTTGATGTCATGAGGAGTGCACCACAGAATCAGGGCAGGGAGGAAATCCTTGCCTACCTGGTCGACCACAATGCATGACTGATGGACTATTGAGCTTGGTAGTTGCTCATGTTGCAGGCTCACTAGCTGTGGCCATAAGGCCAGGCTGAGTTGCCCCGGTACTAAACTTCACAGGATTTTTCTGTTTTGTAGCATTGCAAAATGCCAGAAGAAATAATAAAAAGAATACCACTTAGCACGTACAGAGTGAATTTTCCTGAACAGTTGGATGGATAGAAAATGTTCTTTTTTGGCTTTAACTGGCTGTGTGGCTGTGGTCTGGTAGTTTTTGCTACTAGATCCTGGCCACACAACCCAAAAAAAAACACAACAGCCAGTGGATTCAGGCTTTGAAAGTCTTTGACAATACAGTTCATTTTACTGGACTTATGCTTTGAAGAAATGCATGTGCAAAAAAGAGAGTGAAAGAGTCACTCCGTCAGTTTAGAACAGGGGTAGGGAACCTGCGGCTCTCCAGATGTTCAGGAACTACAATTACATGGCTACCAGCATGGCCAATTGGCCATGCTGGTAGGGGCTGATGGGAATTGTAGTTCCTGAACATCTGGAGAGCCGCAGGTTCCCTACCCCTGGTTTAGAACAAGGTTTTCTTCTTTTTAAGTCTGCTCTGTATGGTGAATAGCTCTGTTTAATCCAAAAGCCAGCATGCTGCTGCTTCAATTGAAAGCACCATGTTTGTACCACTGTGACCCTTAAAGCAGCTACACACTAAACGTGACATTTGTGTTTGTCTCAGCGACACTCTCTTGTATGATTCTTACAGCTCACACATAAAATGAGGGGCACAGGTATATGCTTAAACTTCTCTTTGTAGTTCTTGATATCTTTCTCTTTTCCTTATATCTCATGCATTTGACAAAGTGTTTATGAAGCACCTGAAACCTTCTGCTATAATACATCCAGAGGGATCATTGTTTTAGTCTGCTGCAGCTAAAATAACAAAGCAACTTGTGGCTCCTTGAAGATTAACACATTTATTGTGGCAAAAATAAAACAGGACTCCAGTGGCATCTTACAGGCGTCTTAAACTTATTCATGCATCTGATGCTGAGCTCTGACTCATGAAAGCTTATGCTGGAAGAAATGTTAACCTTTAAGGTACCACTGGATGGCTTTCTGGATTTAATACATGGTTTAATATTTATTAATATTTAATATCTGGTTTGTGTCCCATTACTGTTCAGTTTGGCCAGTGTAATTGCAGAGCGGTACCCGCTGGCCCAAACCTCTCTGTACATCTGTCTGTGAACCCTGACTGAGCTGTGTCTTCCTGTCATATAGAAATAGACAAGTAAGATTGCATGTCTGTCATTCAAATTTTACACATCACCTGGCTGAACACGTATATTTGTAGTAGATATGATTGCTATTTGAAGGAGGGAACCATTCTAAGCAACCAAGAGTAGCATAAGTGGTGTGAGAAAGCAAACTGGTGTTTTACAAAGCAAACTTGTATTTTATGGGTGTCATTTAGGAGTGTGGATGCATCTTTAACACCAGAGTTTACATTCCTGGGAAAACTGGTATTGGCTCCCGTTTCCCAGGTGCACAGTCCTTGTGTGTGTGTGTGTGATGTCTGCACATTACAAGTTGGGTGCAGGAAAGACCCTTGCAACGTGGGTGTTTCCTGTAGCAAACCCTGCCATGGAGAACTGCCCTGTTCTTTGGGATCTGTTTAGGAAATTCTGCCTTCAGGAGGTCACGAATTTCAGCAGCATCAGCAGCTAGTCCTGCCAGATGACGTTACTCCCAAGACCAGGCAGGCTGCCTCCAAGCGTCATGGGAACTGTGAATGGGGAGGTCTTGCAGCTGGAGAGCGAAAGAGAGGCAGCCGAGGAGCAGTTCTTCTCCTGTGGCCTTGTCGTGGGCCCTGCAGGGGGACAGCTGTGCTGTTAGCTCTGCTCGGCCACTGGCGCCCATCTCTATGTGGGACAGGGAATGGCCTCGGCCTCCATGCTGAGAGCTCACATTCCACGTGCCACGGTGACAGCCACTTAAATCAACAGACCCTTCACATCATAAGGAGCTCCAGCCAGCCCTGAACAGGGGGCCACCCACCCAGCCAGACACCCCCAAGCCGGTAGCACAGAGCCACTTTAGAGGGGAGAAGTGTTGCATAAAGAAACTTTTGTGATGGCCTCCAGAACAGTCGAGAGTGATAGGCCGTGGCCCCTGTCCAGGAGGAGCAGAGAGGGTGGTGTGATGTGGCCAGAGTTGACTAGGAATGCAGGAAGAATGTGAGAACTGGGGGAGTCACTCTGGGAGCAGTGCCATTGTGGGGAAGCCTGCACTGAATACATGGGCCGCCCTACTCTACAGTGATTCTGTTTGTGCTGTGACACAAGTGTAGGCACATCTCGGTTTCTGTCTTAGAAATTCCCATTTTGTAAATGGAGCCCCCATTCCAAAGTTCTGCAGTCAGCCTGGCACCCACCTTTGCAGATTTCGTAAGTGCAGTATTGTAAACAGGCTGTTGGAATGTCCTGTAAGTGTGCTTGATAAGGAACAGGCAGCCCAATTTGGGTGTGAGAGTGTGTGTGTGTGAGTGTGTGAAGTAGCTCCTGGAACTGGCATAGGGCTCCACTGGCATGCTTGCCCACCCTGCCATCATAAGTGGCACCTATGCTGGCAGAGAGGGCAAATAGGGCAGTGGGTGAATGTTCAATGGCACTCAGTGTGGAAGAGCCTGCTGCCTGCAGAGCCGTATGGCCTAAATGCAGACCCTGGAGCAGCTGGTGGCAGGCGAGGGCCATTCCTGGGTGCGGAGCCGATTAAAGTTATCCATTGTGATAGCATGTGGTATAAACCTGTTTCCCCAATGGAGTTGACTGGGAGGCAGCAGGGTTTTTCTCCTTGCTATTTGCTGCACCCCCTGGAGTTTCATTGGTGGAGGCGTGGCACTGCCTTTATCACACCGTCCTCAGCCACTGAGTCACACCGTCCTCAGCCACTGCCACCGAGCTCCCTTCCATGTGGATTGGGCTGATAGTTTAAGGCAGAAAATCCAAATCTCTTTTGTCTCCTGCACACACGACTCACCATTTGGATTCTGCATTTCACTGAGGCCTGCACGGGGGTGGGGACACACCCTGGTGGGTAACACCTCATGTGTGACTCCTGCAGTGCTATCCTTGATGCCCCCAAATATACCATTGTAGTCTACCTTTTAGGTTTCTATTAGACTCAGATTGAAGACTGATAAAGGGTTAAATGTCAGTAGGGGTATTTGGAGGGATGGTCCCAAGAGTACAGAGACCAGGGTGGATAATAGGGACAGCAGCTCCATGCTGGGAAGGGCTCTGACCACCCACAGCCCCACAGCCCTAAAGGAGAGGAGAGCAGGAGAAGGCTTCTGCTGCTTCTCATGCCCACCACATCTGAGAGGCATGAGCTTGTGGTGATGTGTGGTTACTGGCCACCTTAAATAGGTCAAGGTCCCAAGGCCCACGTTTTGCTTGGCCCTGGTATGGGGGCCAGTGCTGGGGTGGTAAATGCTGGACCCCTATCCTAGCTTCGTGCTCAAGGCCATAAAATTACGAAGACCACTCCAGACAGAGACAGCGTGAGGCAACATGAACTACAGATGTCCTGGACTACAGGGGCTGTTTGGAAGATCTTCAATCCAACTCAACATTAGCTGATGTAGGGAAGGTTTAAAGATAGAGGAGAGAACCAGGTGCATCTCTGCCACCAAAATGGCCCTTCCGTAACACCTAGTTGGACCTAAATCTGTTTCTTCTCCTTTTCGGAACAAATGATGCTCTGTTTGTAGGTGGTCTGATCTGATCTGGCTGAGCTTGCTGCTGGCTAGGGAGACTGTAGAGTGTCTCAGGCCTTGCGTTTCATGCTATGTGGTTGGATGATGTGGGGCACTGGGTGTGTTTGTGTGGCTTTTTTTTTCTGAACTCAGCTCTAGGACTTTTCCCTTGGTTAGTATTTGCCTTAATGATAATGCCTTTGATCCTCCTATGTTGGTGGCTCTGCTCTACAATTAGCCCCTGTTGAGATGCAGGCTTGGGGCCTCTGGGGTTGTGTAAACTGGGGAGGACATAAGTGGCCTTATGTTTGATCGTCAGGAAAAGAGGTTATGGCATGAGGTAGGAGAAGGTCTTTTAGTAAAAAAACAGGGGGGGAAAATCCCCAACAATGTATGCAGCATATTTCAGTCAGAAATCTTTATTAGGCATCAAAAATCAGCAAATAGAATTATACAGGATAAGAGAACTAAAAAGAATATCAAAAAAATATACAAATATAATATAAGCAGAAAGAGAGCCCAGAAGGTTAATTCAGAGTATAGGATCCTGATTATTCAGGAGATAATTCAATTTGGAGTTAAGAGAGCAAGGGCCTGCCAAAGTTGGGGCCTCAAGAAAGAAAAGTTGGGTCGAAATTCCCTGAATTTTGGACAAACAAACAAAATGTGCTCGAGCGACACTTCAAGAGTTCGACAATAAGTACAAGCGCACTTCTGGTGTATAGATTTCAAAAATCTCCCTAGAGGTAGTGTATGAGGAAATGTGTTGGTTCTCGCTCTAGTAACCACCCATCTCAGCGTAGAATCAGACAGTATGTTTAAATAACCGGCTAGCTGACATTTCTTGGGTATAATATCAAAATATAGCATATTTGACTGAGGCAAGAAATGGGGTCCTTTTTCATAGAGTGAGCTTCCTTCCTTCCTTCCTTCCTTCCTTCCTTCCTTCCTTCCTTCCTTCCTACCTACCTACCTACCTACCTATACTGAATACAGCAGTTCCAGCTTGCCTCTTTTCTTGTGGTGTTTTGTCTCTATTATTGCTCCCATATAATTTGTTATAGGGTCTGCCTAGCTGATTAACACATTAAAGAGAACATGCCCACATGTGATACAGTGACTTTGGCTGTAGCAGTTCAAGCTTGCTTACAGTTCTGTATGGTTAAGTAGAGGCATTAGGATCACAGCAGTCATTTCCCTTCTCTGAAATTTGTTTTATAACCTCATAGGGGGGATCCCCTTTAAACTTTTGGTCCAGACCAGGGGTAGGGAACCTGCGGCTCTCCAGATGTTCAGGAACTACAATTCCCATCAGCCTCTGTCAGCATGGCCAATTGGCCATGCTGGTAGGGGCTGATGGGAATTGTAGTTCCTGAACATCTGGAGAGCCGCAGGTTCCCTACCCCTGGTCCAGACTGTTATTACTAATTGCAGGGAAATGATCTCTCTGTCTTTGTCAGTTTCGTAAACTTAAGAGAGTAATCCTAAACAAGCTTCCTCAGAGGTATGTCCATTTTATTCTATGGGGTTGGGGGGCCAGGTCTCCTGCTATGGCGTGAGATTTCCTGGCAATCCTCCCCTTTTGGCTGCCAATGTCTCAAAGGCCATTTTTCTTGCTCATGTGCCTGCCGTGGCTATTGCCCCCCACCCCACCCCACTTGCCACCACTACTGGGGAAGTTTTTAAAATTAGCAATCGAAAGCCATTATATTGTTAAACCAACATAACAATGTGTCTATCAGGTTCCCTCAATACCCAGCATTCATTTAAAAAAGTGTAACTCTCCAGCCCCTTTTGTTGTAGAACTCTAAGGAGAAAGGTACGTCTATGTAATAAAAGAGGCTTAACAAAATGAAAGCTGGGGATTCAGGGAACCTGATACACAGATTATTATAACAATATTTAATTGTTGGGTTTTTAAAAAACCATACTGAAAAAGCTCTGGAACTTCTTCCTTGCAGAATGCTCCCATTTGGGTTCTAGTGCCTAGTGTCCGCCCCCCCCCCCCAAAAAAAAACCCCAGCCAATCAGGCCAGGTGGCTCAGCAGCAGCATTCCAACAGCCTCCCAATTCCCCAACACAAACGCAATTGCTGCTGACTGGCGGGAGCTATTTTTTTTCTGCTTGAGCACACTACTCTTCCTCCGCGTCACTACTGACCACACTTAGACATGGCCCATCCCCTAGTGGAGGGAGAGGAAGCATTCAAGGGAAGCAGAGGGAGGGGTGGCATGCAAGGGAGGGGAGGGAGGAGGCCCGGCATCTGGACATGGCCCACCCAACCTAGCGGAGGGAGAGGAGGAGGCATGCAAGGGAAGGAGAGGGAGGGGAGGGAGTGAGGGTGGTATGCAGGAGTAAAAGAGGTACAGTGGGGAATTTACTAAATGGATTTTGAGTGGTAAAGGGTACAGGGAAATATACTAAAAGACAAAAACAGTGAAAACCATCTACCAGGGACTTGTATCAGAAAACTGGGACTAACTCTGATAAACAGAGGCCACTGGAATGCACTCCTAATTTAATCTGACTCTGGCTATGGTAAACTCCTGGCTCTACCAAAGGGCTTCCATTTAGTGGGGAGAATGGCTTGACACCAAATCCTTAAGTTGCATATCCTTGGGCATCATCAGAGTCTCGTATTACCTGATTAATTGTTCACAGGCTGTACTGGAGAAGGCTGGAGCCTCCTGCTGCAGTCCCATCTGAAAGGACCAATATATGTAAACATATATTAAAATATTGTGCCAGATGGACAGGCAGGGTAGCACTGCTAGGTCATGCAAGCCCCCTGCAGGGTTAGAGAGTGACCTGCCATTCAGAGATTTATTACTCTGGCATGGAAAATTACAGACTTCTCAAGATCAAGACTTGGCACCAAGTTTTCAGGGCTGGAGGGAATTTCCCTTCCTGTTAGCTTGCCAGAATCTTTAATCACCTCTCAAGGGCCCTTTTCCAGGCCTTTTCAAGTTTTCTTTTCTCCCCCTCCATATTATGTTTGCATGTGCACACGCACACATGCACGCACACACGCACGCGCACACAGGCCCGTTCCATACAGCACAAGAAAGGCATCTGTGGGACGTCTTAAAAAGAGGCAACTGCCTCTTTTCACTCCGCACGTCCAAAACGAGGCGTCCAGGGGACCTCTTAAAAAGACGCAGCTTCTGGTGTGCTTTCCAGACAGCAACTATGTCAGAGGGGGAAAGAGGCTGCTTTCCCTCTGCCAATTTTACTCCGTCAGTTTCATCCTCCTTGCACCTGACGTTTTGTGTGCAGCTGAAGGGATTCTCCACAGGATGTTTGCTGAAGGCTTCCCCAGCACGTTTGCTCTGAAGGCTCTGATCCTGGGCACCTTTTCTGCCCAAAAACTACATAATTGTACTCAGCTGGTCCTGCCGATTCTGGCAATATATTGTTTCCCTATTTTTGGGGGGAGGGGGAGGAGCTATTTTTGAAGATACGCAGACAGGCATAAGACAATCTTGGAGGACTCCCGCTGAAAAGCATTGAGATCGTGGAGGACAGGTCTATAGCTCATTGGAAAGCACTGGACTCTCTCACACACTCTGGTGTCTCTGCAAAGAATAAGGAGAGGGTGTATAGTGGGGTATGTGGGTGACAACTTGCTTTTTAGCCTGGGTGAGGTGTCAGTTGTGAAAACAGGGAGCTCTCAAAGCCAAGGGTTACTGATGGGAATCAAACTGAGGTAGGGATCTGGCAGTCAGACAGCATGTGATTGATTATTCCTCTGGATCAGGGTTGTCCAATTCTGTCCCTCCAGATCAGGGGTCCCCAAACTACGGCCCGGGGGCCAAATGTGGCCCCCTGAAAGCATTTATCCAGCCCGCCAGGCATGGCGGCGATGGCTCCATTCATGTGCAGTGGTGTAGTAATGCACTGCCGACCCAGCAGCGCCGTGGTAGAACGTTGGGACGCCAACGGACCTACGGCCTTGCCGGTCGCACCGCACCCCCACTCCTCATTCCCCCATGAGTCACGGGTCATGAACTGTCTGGCTCAATCACCGGGCGCAGGGACAATGGTCTTGCCCCCAGGTGAGGATTAGGCTCAGACGCGTACGCTCCTCTCCGCACGTAGCCAGGTAAGTTCATGCATCACATGGTGATCTCCCGTCCTCCCGCCTCCCGCTCTCGGAACTCCCCGGTCCTCCCTCCTACGCCCCGATAGAATAACAGCCAAAGGTGCCAGGAACCGCATGCGGGAGACTCGCTAGGAACTGGACCTCCGGGTCTCTCGCTGCTGGCGATCTCCACCAGATGTTATCTCAGCGTCGTCTCGTTCTTCGCTGACCGTGGGTGGACTACAAGCTGGTGCGAAACCCGGGAATCTCGAACCTCCACCCTGCTCACCGTCGCCTGGGGAAGGGTCATGCGGTACCGAAGTCCGGCTGGATCGGCGCATCCAGGGACCACCGTTGCGGTATCGCCTGTCCTCTGGATCGGCGCATCCAGAGACACGCGTCCTAGGACACTCTCTCGTCCGACGGAACACCGGTGAGTATGGGAGCTTGCAAAAGCAGGGCTTATGACAAGCACGTTGACGAACTGAAAGCGTTAGCGAAATGCGGCAGGGTCCCCGTAAAGAGAAGGGAGCTGCGCAAATTGGTTGAGGAGATTGAAGCTCAGTGTCCATGGTACCCAGAGGGGGGACATTGAATCTTAAGGACTGGGAAAACATCGGACGCACTCTTCGCACAGAGCCTCGCGCGCCGATGTCGCTGCTACTGACGTGGAGACAATGTTTTGTCGCCATCAGCCTGCAGACCTATGGCCCCCTTGCTGTAGGCCGCCCTCCGTTCAATCTTTCACCTTCAATTTCAACCCCGGAATTTTCTCTATCCACTAAATTGGACGCCTGTCCTCCTTCTGCCCCCCTCGCTCCTTCACCCAATTCAAACTCTCCCGCGGCTCAGCCGCCTCCTGCTCCGCCTTCATTTTCCGAAGCCACTGCACCTCCGTCAGCGCCACATAATGGCGCGGGTTTCAAAACTCTCGCAGAACGTATTAGCCCGCGATCTGCAGAAGAAAGAAACCCTGACGGAAGACGATGCCGAGATTCTTGCATTGTGCCCGTCCACTTCACAGATACTGAGGGGAGGGTGGCGTCATTCGGGCGGAGTTGTCGAGTACCGCCCTTTAAGCTATAACATCCTCACTGAGCTCCGCAAAGCAATGCGGGACGTAGGGGTCACTAGCCCCTACGTGAGAGGCATGCTGGAGGCCATCGCAAGGAACCACCTAATGGTTCCAGGGCGACTGGAAGACCACCTTTCGCATGCTCCTGAGCCCTGCACAATTTGTGGTCTGGGAAAGTGAGTTCCGCCAGCAGTGCTTCAACAGAGCAGCCACCTCTGGCGGCGCCTACACCGCCAGCGCCCAGCTTTCACGGCCGATGCTTTTCGCCAACCCTAGCGATCAGATTAGTCCTGCCCGAGGCCACCCTTACGGTCGCCTCTGAGTCGCGCCTATAAGGCATTTGTTAAGGTCCCCAACGGCCGGCCAGCCAACCCAGAGTTTCTCCTCCATCCGGCAAAACCCCAAGAGCCCTATGCCGAAGTTTGTGAACAGGCTCCAGGAAGCTCAAGAGGCAGGTAGATAGCGAGGAGGCCCAAAACGAGCTCCTCATGCGCCTGCAAAGGAGAACGCCTCCACGGAGTGCCGCAGGGCAATCACGGGCCTGGGCAAAAATCCTGAACTGGCCGACATGCTTAAGGCTTGCCAGGACAGCAGATCATCCGCCCAACACGGTGGCCTCATCGCCGCAACAATATCAACCGGAGGGAGGCAGCCTCAGGATGACTGCTTTAACTGCGGCAGACCGGACACTCCGAAGGGAGTGTAGGCAGCCCGGTGGGGGGGCCTACAACCCCGATGGAGGAGGGTCCTCCCCCAGGAGGAGAAGGCCACCTAAGACCCGGTGCCCGCGTTGCCAGAAAGGCTTCCACTGGAGAAACGACTGCCCGTCGGGAAACTCCCGCCCGGGCGTCTCCCCAGCCCAGGACCAAGGAGGAGAGTACTAGAGCAGACCCAAACACCAAGGCCCTGCCAAAACCACCCCCACCCCTCTGCGTGGCATCTCGCCGCATGCACCCAGCCCATCTCCTTTAAGTTCCCCCACGAGGTTCTTGTCGCCCCAACCCAGTATGACGAGCCCATCCCTACCGGGACTATTGGGCTGGTGCTGCCAAAGGCCTCTGCCGCTGAACAGGGACTGTTCATCGTCCCCGGAGTGATCGACTCCACGCACCCAGGACCCATCCATCTCCAGGTCTGGACAAACATCCCACAGGAATTGCCTGCCGGAGCCAGCTGCGCTCAGTTGATTCTTTTGCCCCATGCGCTGCCCGCTGCCGACCCAATAAAGGCTACAAGCCCCAGCAGCCAACATGGCGCAGCCTACACCACCGTCGCAGCGGTGGAGACGCCTATCGGGAGCTCCCGTCCATACCTGGGGCTCGCCATAGAAGGATGTAAGTTCAAGGGCCTGGTGGACACCGGCGCTGATGTTACCGTCATCAGAGCAGCCGAGTGGCCCGACCAGTGGCCGACCGAGGCTTGCCCGCACATCTGAGGAGGGGAGACAAACCGGGAGACGGGAGCATCCGCCCGGCCACGGTTAACAGCCCAGGGCTCGGCGGCAGCTCACAGTCCGCCCATCGTCTTAGACATCCCACGTCAATCTCTGGGGAAGGGACCTCATGAGTCAGGTCAAAACGACTTTGGTCTGGGATGGGTAAGGCCATCACGATCATTGATCCCAACTGTGACTTCAGAAGTTCACTCTCTATCTCCGTAAGGAAACTGTTTCCCTCTCCCCTCCTTTTCTCTTTCTGTTTTTCGACCAGTAGAGGCGGGAGGGCCAATTGGCTGACTGGCCCTCCCTGGATTAAAATCTGGGCCCGTCCTGATACCGCGGCACTGTCAGGACAGGCCCCAGCTTAAAAAAGGGCTGCCGCCGTTATTCCCCTAATACCCAAACCCGTTTGGGTTATGGCTATCGCAGCGCCTGCAACTTTATCAGTACCACGTTAAAGGCCAGGCCCAGCCGAGCGCGCCTTATAAGGAGCGGTCTCGGCGGCGGCAATTCCCAAGACAATTCGATCAAAAATTTTAGCACCATCCAGCTTCCTGCATTAGCCACCAAGGTCACGGTAAGTGCAACTCCCTTGCAAAGAACCCCCCCTCTTTTTCCTTTGTGTGTGCGAGGAATTTGCCTCTAATTGTCTGATTGCTTCATTCCCCGGATGCACCCATCCCCCCAAAAAAGCGCTTCCAAAAGCCCCTTTTGTGTTGCTGATTAAGCATGCATACCCACAATCCCCAGGACCCGCCTGTTCCCTCCTCGAGGCTCGGACCCACGCCTTGGCGCACCCTGATGACGCTCTGAAGCCAATTCCCACCAGGGTCGCCTACCTCCTGCCCTCCCTGTCAAACAACTAAAGAAAGAGGGTGTAGGCGGCCCAGCGGCCCCCAGGAGGATTGCATTAAAAGCAACCTTCACAGGCTGCAAAACAAGCCTTCTTATATTAAATTCTAAACTCTAAACCCGATCCCGATATCCCGCCATCCGGCTCTAGAACTGAGCCTGGCGGGACCCGCCCCATAACCTGGGAAAAAGGGGTGTGTTTCAGTCCCTCTTCCTACAGGTCCCTGTGGACTCCGATTCGCCATGACAGGCCAACCCATGGAATGGCGCCAGGAGGAAACCAACCCCATCCCGGAGATGGAACACATCTCTCTAGAGGATCCCGCCCAGCGATCTCAACAGGAACGCCGTCGCCAATGCCCAAAGACCCGAATGACCTGGGGAGGCGTCAAGGCGACCACCAGCCACGCCCTAGAGCTGCTGCGCCAGCAAGACCACCCCGAGACACCCGAGAACCTCTGTGCCGCTCTCTTTGCGATCATCACCGCCAACTCGGCGGCCACCGTCCTTTTGCCTGCTCTGCTGCCTCCTGCCGATGGCGATCGGCCACCCCTGACGAAGCTTTCACCAGACCAACATCTGGGAGCAGTTTGCTGCCGCTGCCAACGTCTCATCCTTCTGCCTGGGCCAGTACCTAGGAGTCGGGAGCCTGCTAAGCTCCTGCCTGCTCCCCGTCTGCAAAGCGCCCGGAGACTTCCTAGCGGAGTCTGGGCTAAGCCCCTTCATGAATGCCTCATCCATCAGGTACTCTATGAGCGCCGACTGGGGACCTGTCGTCCAAACCCTCCCGGCTGGCGCTCTCTCCCTTGTCACCAAGACTGTCGCTAACCACGAATCTAACACCTGCGCCCGCATCACCGGCGCAGCCGCGGGGAACCCGCCCGGGCCCATTCATCGGCTCGGCCAGTTGGAACTGCACACACACGGAGGACATTCCCCCCCATGTTCGGAAACATCCTGCTCCCCAGGGGCTGGTTCTGGACCTGCGGGGAGAGAACGTTTAATTATATTCCGCCCGACTCTCTGCGGAACTCTTTGTCGCCTCAGACGACTCAACATCGCCCTACCCCAGGCTCCACCCCGGGAGCCCGGCCGCCGCCGCCGCCGCTCCGGCTCTGCCTTTCGACCCCTCCAGCCGGAGCTGACGCGGTCGCCCTCTCCCAAGCGGGAGTTCGCCTCCCTCGCAACTTCCCTAGTGGGAGTCCCCGGACTGCGCTTCTTACAATGCTAAGACTATTGGCGGCTGGCCGGTGCCCTTGCGAAGTCGATCAGCTCTACCTCCACCGCTCTGGATGCCCTGGCCTCGAGCAGCAGGAACTGGCTGATCAGCGACCCTAGACAATCGTGCCGCTATTGATTACTTGTTGTTGTTACATCACCAAGGTTGTGAGAATGTACATAATATGTGTTGTTTTAATCTTTCTGATAATTCCCAGTTGATTCACATGAAAGTGCGTGAGCTGCAAGAAGTTGTATCTAATCTGAAGTATGATGTTTTGTCCCATTGGTGGTCAGCCCTCTGGAGCTGGCTGCCGGGAGGATGGTTGAGTGCTATTGTACAGCTCTGCATTGGTTTAATTGTGTGCCTCGTTATCGGATCTTGTTTCGTTCAATCGTGTCTAATATTGCCTGTAACGTGTAAGAAGCCCCTCGAATTTCCCTTACCCCGCGACCAAGTTCTAATGTTACACAAGCAGCTTGGTCAGCTTGACCAAACGGCGGAGGAGACAAGCGTCCCTTTAAATCGCCCCTTAGCATTTCGGTCCCCCTTTTTCTAAAATGTAAAAAAGGAGGAGATGTAGTAATGCACTGCCGACCCAGCAGCGCCGTGGTAGAACGTTGGGACGCCAACGGACCTACGGCCTTGCCGGTCGCACCGCACCCCCACTCCTCATTCCCCCATGAGTCACGGGTCATGAACTGTCTGGCTCAATCACCGGGCGCAGGGACAATGGTCTTGCCCCCAGGTGAGGATTAGGCTCAGACGCGTACGCTCCTCTCCGCACGTAGCCAGGTGAGATCATGCATCACATGGTGATCTCCCGACCTCCCGCCTCCCGCTCTCCCGGAACTCCCCCCGGTCCTCCCTCCTACACGCCCCCGATAGAATAACAATAAAAGGTGCCAGGAACCGGCATGCGGGAGACTCGCTAGGAACACGGACCTCCGGTCTCCCGCTGCTGGCGATCTCCACCAGATGTTATCTCCGCGTCTCGTCTCGTTCTTACGCTGACCGCGTGGGTCGACTACACAGTGGGGGCTCGAGGGAGAGGAGGAACCGGCCCCAACGGCTGTTGATTGCAGTTACATGATGGCACCCCCAAATCTCCATGCATTTTCTGACCCAGAGTTGGAAACCTTACATGTGGCAACGCCTGCTCCGCCCTTCCCTCTCAGCTACAACATGTGTTGCTCTCAGGCTTTCTGTTCCGCCTCACTCCCATTGGCATCAGCCAGGCTGGCGAATCGCTCGCTGGCTGCTAGGGAGGAAAGAACCCAGGAAGATACCTGATCCTGGGTTAGATGGAATGCTTCATTGGTAAAGTTCTGCTTTTTTTTTTTACAGGGGAAGGTATTCCACAGCCTCCCCAACAATATTTGGAGCCCACCCTATACTTGACATATTTTGGTCACTGTTCTAAAAATAGACCATGACAGAAAGGCTGAAAGGTGAAATCAAACATTTTACAATCATTTGTGCATAGGAATTTGTTCATAGTTTTTTTTAGTCCGGCCCTCCAACAGTCTGAGGGACAGTGAACTGGCCCCCTGTTTAAAAAGTTTGGGGACCCCATGTTCATGGACTACGGCACCCAGGTTTGAACCCCCAGTCTACCCAGCAAACTTTCTGGGTGACCTTAAGCTAGTCATTCTCTCTCAGTCTAATCTACCTCACAGGGCTGTTATGGGGCTGATAAAATAGGGGAGGGGAGAATGATATTGTAAGACACTTTGTTTCCTCAGCAGCGATAAAAGCAGGATATACGGTAAATATCTAATCAATCAATGAATGAAAGAGTGTGTCAGCTCCCCTTGGATGCAGCCCAATAAAATGGCTGCTGATGGTGACATTTCTGCTTGATAACTGGTTGTCCTATCCTGTGTGTATTGGTATCTTTCAGGAACTGGTGTTCATACACTGTCACCAAGACGGTTTCCTGCCATGTCCAGAATGGCACCTATCTTCAGAGAATCTTTCAGAGCTGCCGGTGGCCCATGGGTTGCACGGGTGGCAGGTGAGGAAACTATACTTTACACTCCCCTCTCTGCTTTCCATGTGCACCCTTTCCCCTCCCTTCTGAGTACAAACATACACGGCTGGGATCTATGTTACCATGGAAACCCAAGTGAGGTGGTAGTACTTATCAAGTACAGTCAGGATCGCCCCTGGCTCCCGTCATGACAGAGTTGCCAGGTCACTGACTCATACCTGGGAATTTATTCTTAGGGCTAGGAGTTAGCTCAGGCACTTAATGGCTCCTTTGAAGACTTTGGTACAGGCCTGCTTGCAGTATAACCACTGAACATGTAAACTGGAGATGGAAGACAATAATTTGGCTCAGACTGCTCAGCTGCAAGTTACATTTAGAGCACAGGTCATTTTCTATTGACTTTGTGTGTGTGTGGTGAATAGTCTACCTCTCCAAAGCCACATGGCTGTGACTACACAGATTCACAGAGACATGTAATGCAATCCCTAATGGGTATCAAAGACAGTACTGCTTTTCAGTATGATACCACCAGTCTCTGCTTCTTGAGTCTGGGGTGCTGGGTACTTGACAAGTCTGAGGCTCATTCCGCACATACAGAATAATGCACCTTCAAACTGCTTTCAGTGCTCTTTTAAGCTGTGCGGAACAGCAAAATCCACTTGCAAACAGTTGTGAAAGTGGTTTGAAAACGCATTATTTTGCGTGTGTGAAAGGGGCCTTACTGTTGTCTCTGTTTGGGATGCCAGTACCAATAAGATTGATCCCATTTTGTCACGCTCCTTTCCCGGATGTTCCCTCTAAGGGTCAGTGTTTCCGCCCCATCCTATTCTTTTCCCTCCAGGCTCCAACTCTTATTTCCTGCTGTACTGTCCACTAGCTCACCATGCCAGATGGACCTGCTGTTGCTTTCTTCTGAAGTACTTACTTCTGGTTTTTTTCTCCCACCAGTTATCGAACAATTGTCAGACCAACGTACAAGCAAGCGTACAAGACGGTCACAGCTCTGGAGTGGAAATGCTGCCCAGGACACACAGGAGCAAACTGCGAAGCAGGTATGGGACCACAAATCAAGACAGGTGCAGCTCTGTTTAAGGAAATTATGTTCCCAGTCCTTCCTAATTTTAACCTTTGAACACAATACCATCTTTTGATCTTGACCCAGATGGCCCAGGCTACTCCATCTCAGAAATTAAGCCTGGTTGGCCCTGGTTAGTATTTGGGTAGGAGACCCCAAGGAATGGCTACATAGAATGGTGACAAACGATTCTGTTCATCTCTTGCTTTTAAAACCCTATAGCATTGCGATGAGTTAGTGGATGCTTGATGACATTTTCCACCACCATCTTTTGAGAAGCTGGTTGTCCCAAATATTCTTCAGATTTATGCAGAAACAAAAGATCAGGATAACTGTTTTGAGAGCTGGCAGGTGTGTTGGGAGCTGGGAAAACTAAGGAAAGCATTTTTTTCCTGGTGGCGGAGGGGCTTCTAGGGGCAGGATTTATGGGGCTTGGGATCACCCTGACCATTTTTATTTTTTAGGTCTGCAGAATGTGAGGTTATCATTTATATAGTGCCATGCTCATGATATTTTGCTGAGTTATATAACAGAGCTCTGTCTCAATGAGATTACAGTTTAAATTGGAAAGGACTAGAAAAATAAAGGTGTCTGATACTGTCTTTTTGAGAGCCAGTTTGTCTCGAACTCTTTTAGATCTATTCAAAAACAAATGAATAGTTCTGTGGCAATTTAAAGGCTACTGGATTTATTGTAGCAGAAGTTTTTGTGGGCTTGAATGCACTTTTTCTGATGCAGTTAAATGAGTTCTCAGACAGCAAAGTTAATTCACACAAGTGAAGGGAAAAAATGCAAAATTGGTAGGTCAAAAGGCCTGGATTGTGATGCAAAACTCAAAAGTATACAGATAAACAGAGACTATCCTCAGCATCTTTAATAATGACAGCATGACCTATTCAAGAGAAATTTTGCTTTTTCTGCACAGCACAAATAAAACATCTTGCAGACATAAAAAGAATTCCTTTCCCTTTATTTGTCTGTGCAGAAAAATTAAGCATTGCCAGTAAAAATGGTTCTTTTCCTGCCATTTTCTGCACCCGCTCCAGCATGGTGTAGTGGTTAAGAGCAGGTGGATTCTAATCTGGAGAACCGGTTTGATTCCCCATTCCTCCGCTTGAGTGGCAGAGACTTATCTGGTGAACAGGGGCAGAGCGAGGGAGAACTGCGCTCAGGGCACGTGTGCACCTGCACTCCTGCCACGCCCCCGTCTGCTGCTGCTACACCCTGGAACGCCCCTGCCATGCCCCCTGCGGGGGTGCATGCTCAGTGTGTCGCGCACCCCCTGTCCCCTTGGTGCTACGCTACTGCTGGTGAACCAGATGTGTTTCCACACTCCTACATTCCTGCTGGATGACCTAAGGCTAGTCACAGTTCTTCGGAACTCTCAGCCCCACCTACCTCACAAGTTGTCTGTTGTGGAGAGAGGAAGGGAATGGAGCTTGCAAGCCACCTTAAGTCTTCTTACAGGAGAGAAAGGTGGGGTATAAATCCAAACTCTTCTTCTTTGTATTCCATGCTGCCCACCATTTGCTGAAAGTTTGCCACGGACGTTTTCTCTGCTTGCATAAGAACATAAGAACTAGCCTGCTGGATCAGACCAGAGTCCCTCTAGTCCAGCATTCTGCTACTCGCAGTGGCCCACCAGGTGCCTTTGGGAGCTCACATGCAGGAGGTGAAAGCAATGGCCTTCTGCTGCTGCTGCTCCTGAGCACCTGGTCTGCTAAGGCATTTGCAGTCTGAGATCAAGGAGGATCAAGATTGGTAGCCATAGATTGACTTCTCCTCCATAAATCTGTCCAAGCCCTTTTTAAAGCTATCCAGGTTAGTGGCCATCACCACCTCCTGTGGCAGCATATTCCAAACACCAATCACACATTGCGTGAAGAAGTGTTTCCTTTTATTAGTCCTAATTCTTCCCCCCAGCATTTTCAATGAATGCCCCCTGGTTCCAGTATTGTGAGAAAGAGAGAAAAATTTCTCTCTGTCAACATTTTCTACCCCATGCATAATTTTATAGACTTCAATCATATTCCCCCCCCCCAGACGTCTCCTCTCCAAACTAAAGAGTCCCAAACGCTGCAGCCTCTCCCTCATAAGGAAGGTGCTCCAATCCTTCAATCATCCTCGTTGCCCTTCTCTGCACTTTTTCTATCTCTTCAATATCCTTTTGAGATGTGGCGACCAGAACTGGACACAGTGCACTTTCCAATTAGTGTGGTCGCACCAACTGGGCTTTATATAAAGGGCATGACAATCCTTTGCAGTTTTATTATCAACTCCTTTCCTAATGATCCCCAGCATAGAGTTTGCCTTTTTTCACAGCTGCCATGCATTGGAGTTGACATTCCCATGGCAGACTTATCAACTAAGACGGCCCAAATCCCTTTCCTGGTCTGTGACTGATAGCACTGACCCCTGTAGCTGTAAAGTGTGAAGTTTGGATTTTTTGCCCTATGTGCATCACTTCTTACATTTTGCTACATTGAACTGCATTTGCCATTTCTGAGCCCACTCACCTAATTTATCAAGGTCCGCTTGGAGCTCTTCGCAATCCTTTGTGGTTCTCACCACCCTACATAATTTGGTATCATCTGCAAACTTGGCCACCACACTACCCACCCCTACTTCCAGGTCATTTATGAATAAGTTAAAGAGCACTGGTCCCAAAACGGATCCTTGGGGGACACCACTCCCTACATCTCTCCATTGTGAGAACTTCCCATTTATACCCACCCTTTGTTTCCTGTTCCTTAACCAGTTTTTAATCCATAGGAGGACTTCCCCTCTTATTCCTTCATTGCTGAGTTTTCTCAACAGTCTCTGATGAGGAACTTTGTCAAAAGCCTTTTGGAAATCCAAGTAGACAGTGTCCACTGGTTCCCCCTTATCCACATGTCTGTTTACACCCTCAAAGAACTCTAGTAAGTTTGTAAGACAGGACTTGCCTCTACAAAAGCCATGCTGACTCTTCCTCTTGCATCTCAGCTGCCTGTTATTTCAGCATTTAAAGCACAAGAATAAACTTAGTTTGGGCTGGCAATTCTGCGAACATGTCATTTTTTCCCCCTTGTTGTTGTTATTGTTTTCAATGAGGTGTCTTTGGAGCCACAAAGACACGATATGACAGTTGGCACGGATTCTTATATTGTGTCTTTGTAACTTTGAAGACACCTCATTGAAAACAGAACAAAACAAAAAATGGAAACAAGACATGTTTGTGAAATCACCAGCCAAAACTAAGTTTATTTATGTTTATTCGTGTGCTTTAAATGCTGAAATGGCAGGCAGCTGCGATGCAAGCAGAGAAAACATCCATGGGAAACCTTCAGCAAATGGTAGGCAGCACAGAGAATCACCGCAGAAGCAGAAAATGGCAGGCATGAGTGGCACAGATAACGAAAGCGAGAGCTTCGAAACTGGCCGGGAGAAATCAGACATTTCCTAAGCTCCGCACAACAAGCCAGAGATGTCTTGAAGCCCTCTTGGGGAAAAAGGTCGCTAGTTTAGTGCTTTCTAATTACAGTGGGTTGAGCTGAAATAAAATGTCCTGAAGATGTTTTGGGGGTGGGGGGTGGGGAGGAGCTGTGCAGAGTTCCTCCCCAAAATGCTTCTTTTCATGTCCTCAAAACATTTTATTTGTGCTGTGCAGGAAAAGCCTTCGTCTAAACTTCCAGTAGCTTGTCTGTGTATTTAAATGCTTATTGGCCCTACTTTTTCTGCATTCAAGGCAGATAACGGTAAATTAGCCAGACAACAAATCAATAATAGTATCAGTAAATGAAATAATTCAAAGTTATATTTGCAGGAATATCAAAACATTCCAATAAAAAAAGCCATTAGCTTTATCTTTAAAAGTCCACTGTAGAACAGCATCCAAATCATATAAACTTAAAAGACCAGTTCAAAGGTTTTGCATCCTAGATGTTCAGCAGAGACTTTTTCCTTACTTCTTCAAGGAGGTTGTTTCATAACGGAGGTGCAGGAACCGAATATGTTCTGTTCCTTGCCATCATTGTTCAGACTTAAAGGTCTCTGTGCAGCTTCCAACAGCTTGCAGAAGTGGACATATTTTGGCTTGACATTTAAAGATGTTCTTCAGCACGTGATATCTAAAGGGAACACAAAGTGCATCCCGCATCTCCTGTCTCAGCCTGTCTTCATCCAGTTTGCAAATGAAATAAAAGTCTTTCCCTTCTTCGTATGCTTCAAGGGAGCTGTGTTTTTATTTTCAAATATGCCCGGAGTTCTTTTATTTGTAAAAATGCGATCCATACATTTGTTTGTTCATTTGCTGTTTTATTAGTTTTTTAAAAAAGAAATCTTAAATATGCAAAATTGCATGTGGGATTTGAGAAGGAGGTTTCTTGATGATGATGATAAAGGCACTAGCCAGTCTGTCCTATGCAGAGCTGTTATCTGCTACAACTTGCAGAAGCTTTATTTTTCAGAGCTTGATCTAGGAGAGGAATGTGTACTTCTAAATATAGTGAAAATAAAAGTTCCACCTGTAAGCTATCTATTATTTACCTTAGATCAGAGTTCAGGCATTTCTTTTTCTGGTAAAGAGTGAATATTGCCTGTTTGGAAACCTGTTTCCTGTGTAAAAGTAAAGTTTCCCCTTCAGTCGTGTCCGACCCTGGGGTATCACTGTGAGCAGTGGTTTCATAGGCAAGCCTCTTTTGTGGTTAGTTTCCTGGTTAGTCCCAGACAATTGTGTAGGTCCCATTTTCCATAGTGCTTGGAGAGATCAGTACAGATTGGAAACTGTTATCGAAAATGCCAAATATTGTAACTCAGCAGAATTTTGTTAATACCCAGAGCTGTGTTTATTCCAAAGGAGAGACTCTTCTATCTGGCATGGAATTCAGTGGTGGCAATGTTGGCGCTTCCATGTTGTGCTGGAAGTGATGTCATTATGTAGGGAATGGAGTGCTCACCCCTGTTCTGCCAGCCTGCTTCCACCCACCGATCAGCTAAGTGTCAGAGGCAGAGGTGTATCTAGGGAAAATGTAGCTCAGTGCTAAATCTGAGTTTTTCGCTGCCCCCCCCCCCCCCATGACCAAACAACTTTTTTTGTACCAGATCTTAAAGTCAGTGTATGGACTGGGGGGGGGGGGGGCATTTTCCACCCCCACTTGACTAAATGGCCACAGCCTTGGGACCTTTGACCCCATATGTCTCCCTGAGTGGTACGCCCCTGGTCAGAGGGCAGTGGCAGGAATTGGTGGGCAATTGCATTCGCCTCTGATTTAGTATTGCAATCACTTCTGCAACCACATGTGCATGTGTGTGTGTGTGTGTCCCACAGACTGCTGTGCCCTGGGGCCTGTAGTGCTGTTAAGACAGCCCTGCTAAAAGGAATAGCAACAAGCTTGTTCTTTCCCTTCTGATGTCTTTGCCATCCCAGTGAGAGGAGTCCTGAGGACCCACACAGGAGACAGATCCCATCTGGAGGAAATTGACTTCTTTCCCAACCACAATCCCAGCTGATTCAGACAGCGGATTTCCTCAGAGACTCCCATATGCCAGAGGGCAGCTCAGTCACTGGTTGGGGGGAGGGCGGAGGAACAGGAAAGGATGCAAAATGTGCCCTTTGTTAAACCAAGGGTCCAATTGCTTCCCTTTCTTTTTTGTGGTTGGAAAGGTAGCCCCGTAAGAAGTTCATCTTTTAGCTTTGTTATGCTTTATTAATAATAATTAGACTGCTGGACAAAGAAGTGTGTAACACAGTGTGTAGCAGACTTCCCTCTGTGATACACCTCTGAAGATGCCAGCCACAGATGCAGGTGAAACGTTAGGAACAAGATCCACCAGACCACGGCCACACAGCCCGGAAAATCCGCAACAATCAGGGATCTTTTTTTCTTTATTAACTTAGAAACAGCATTTTAAATTCTGGAAATATGAGTGATAGATGCCCCTTTGCCTGCTCTTGTGCATCAATGTGCTCTAAAGCCCCAAAGACAAGCACAATGGCCAGTAGCCATGTTCACTTTGAGCTCACTGGAACTGCACCCCAGCGTGCAAGAATCCTCTTGAATATGGGAAACCAGCCCCCCTTGGTTTTCTTGTTTCTGTGCCAACAAAATGTGCAGCAAAAAAGGAACTGCACCTGGGCTGGTCAGAGATCTGTCATCACCCCCCCCCCCTCCCCTTCCACTCCTCTTCTCTGATTTGAAGTCATGTCAGGACGGGTCATTAGCCCAGACAAAGTCAAGAAGGAATTGTTGATCTCTTGACCACTCATGCTGAAGCCCTCCGGAGAAATGTCTCCCCCTTCCCTGGGATGCATTTGACAAACTCATTGTAAATATTTGCTTCTGAAAGGAGGGAGATGGAAGAAGGAAAGTTTGTTTATTCAGCTTGCAAACAAGAAGAGATACAGTGAGCTACAGAAGAGTTGTAGATGTGAAAATGTCATGCTTTGTTCCCTGGTGAGCAGAACAGAAAGAAAAAGATTGCATGGTACACACAGATGGGTGTCCAGAGTAAAATTAACAATGGCGCCTACATGAGCCCCTGCCCCAAAGCCCCCCATTCTTAAGTCTTTACTTTAGTTCTCTTTCAAATCCAAATTCCCTAGTCCATATGGTGTGAAGAAGTCAATGTACACAAGTGCCTCCTTGCACAACTGACTGATGGAGACTCCAGCAAGGAACTTTCAAGGCAAGTAAAAAAGCAGAGGTAGTTTGCCATTCCCTTCCTCTGCAGAGCCTTCCTTGGTGGTCTCCCTTCCAAATCTGACCCTGCTTAACTTCCAACAAGATTGGGCTCCTTTCCCTCCTGTAAAAGCAGAAACGGGGGTAGAAAATAAGCTCGGCAGAAAAACCCTTTGGGCCCCAACCAGACATGTGTTAAAGGCATTAAAAATATGAGTAGGACATATCATGATGTGTAACTTACTTTTGGAGTAGGGGGTAACTAATTGCAGCGAGGAGAAAAGATGGCTTAATAATTATTTTTTAAAGCATAATGTGTTTTTCATTGGCTGTTTCAAACTTATTGCAAGAGCCAGAATTAACAGGAATCCTGGCCTCCCCTCTGCCCAGAAGTCTTCAGTAATGTGAAGCTGGAAAGAGTCAGATAACAGCAGGAGTCAGAAAAACACTGCAAGGTAATGGGGCGGACAGGATCTAGAGGAGGGCAGCGATGCTGACCTAGCAAGGGAGACTCTATAAACAGGAAGGATGGATGGTTTCCTCTTGCCATCACCTTAATGGATCACTAGGTGGGGGATGAAAGAATAGTGTCATAGAGAGGGAGGCAGCCGGACTAGGAAAGCAGATTCCTGGCCAGGCAGGGAAAACCTGTTAAAAGGGAGAGGGGGTGAGGAGCCAGTCCCCCTTCTAACACTTAATTCTTTTCTGCTTGCTTTCAGTTTAATTTAGGGCTAATGTTGATATGATGGCTGCAGAGTGGTCAGAAAAGCTGGGCTACATCCAAGGGTTCTGTATTTCCCTGTCACTGCAGCTTTAAATGCAGAAGCATGCGCACTGGCAATATTATGGAACATCCACACAGGAGTTTTGTCTGCTCTGTGGTCTGTCAGCTCCCTTTTTTTCCTGCATTTCTCCCCAATGCGCCACCATACGCTTTTCTGGACTTAAAAAAAAAAAAGTAGCTTCTTTGAATTTGTTATCATGAACTGTTGCTATGATCTTGTCGTTCCTAGGATTTCTCAGCTTTCACTTTTAAAAAAGAGATTGGTTTGTTGCCACTGTTATGGTTGTAGAGATTTAAGAGAGTGTAATGCCGTGCAAGATTCCACATGTTCATACTGTGTATTAGCTTTGGCATTTTCACATCCCATCAGCAAACCAGACTATGATTTTGGCATGATATCACTCATGGCCTCTGATCACCTGACACGGGGCCCTTTCACATTTTCATTTTAATCTTTTTTTAAAAAAATTAATTGCTGCCTCAACTCAATGTAAAGTGGTGTGGAGAGGGCCGTTCCAAACAGCACTTACATCTATTTGTGAACAGGATGTAAAGCACTATATCATTTTCAAAACCGCTTTCTCTGGCACCACGCTTTTAAAACAATGGTTCCACTTTTGCGATATACAGGTATAGTGATTAGGAGTATTTTTTAAAATTTCTGGAAAATTTGGATTATGGTATATTGGATCCCAAAAATTTTGGGATTTCTGAATATTCCCGAGTTTTCATACTGTTACGATTTGGGGGGGGGGGGAGAGGAGGGGTTCAGGAATCTGAAAAAAATTGACTTCGTTATAGCCCATGGGGAATCTTTCCAGGGCTTGGGGGCTTGTTTTTTTTTTAACACAGAGACACCAAATTTTAAACATCTTAGAAAAATCATCAAAATTTTGTAAAGATTGGGTCAGGGAGTCTAATTTTACTGGCCCCCATTTCCCCTCATTTGGAGGCTCATAAAATTGGACCCCTGACCCAATCTTTACCAAACTTGGGGGGGTTCCAATACAGAAAGTCACTTTACCAAACTTGGGGGGGTTCCAATACAGAAAGTCACTAGCAGCTGTGCTGAAAATATGATGCCTCTGCCTTAAAAACCAGGTCTCCCAGAGCCCTAGAAAGATCCCCATAGGCTCTACCAGAGCAGAAGAGAGGGCAGATTGAAACTTTAAAGCGCCTGGAGCAAATGTGCCAAAGAGGTTTTTTTTCCTTTTAAAAGGGGTTTCTGTAGCCAGTGATCCTGTAATGATCCCAGAAAAAAAATCCTATATTTTTTCAGCTTTTTTAGGATCAAGATTGCTAGCTACATCTCAAAAAGCCATTGTTTGGCTTTAAAAAGTAAGGTTGATTCCGCATGGGCCAAAAACAGCGGTGTGAAAATGGTGTGAAAACAGTATAAACCCTTTTACACCATTTTAAACCCTTTTACACCATTTTCATACTGTTTTCACACTGCTGTTTTTGGCCCATGCGGAACCAGCCTTAGAAAATGTTTGGGAGTTTGTTTGTTTGGTTCAGCTTTGCAAAATGCACACCCCTAATAGCAATACAGCATTATATTGAAAATTTGCATCATTTTTTTAAAAACTGGATTAAAATATACTAGAAATGTACAGGAAAATAAAAAGGTGGCACTTTTAAAAATGCTGCAGACATTTCAAACTGAGTTGCCAGCTGTGGGCTGCCTCCTCACGTGTAAACAGAGCAATGGGAGGAGAGCCCACTAGAAGTCCATTATGCACAGAACAGGCTCGACCTAAGTGTTCCAAGCAAAGACCGATTAAAGTGTGACTTTACAAAGAAAGGCGAAGGGAAAGTGAGGGGAATCAACATGTGTTTTGCTTTCTTTGGGTTTCCTCGCTCCTCCTGGCTTTCCCCACTCACACAAAAACAGTTTCTTCCAATCAGACAGAAGGGGGGTGGGGGTGGCAAATCTGCCTGGCTGTGAAAAATTTGCAGGGGGAGAATCCCATTCAAACAAACAAACAAACAAACAAAAAATAACTCAGGAAAACTCCATTACGAAGCACACTGCCACGAGGTAAGTAAGGCAGGCATAAAAGCCCTATGACAGTGGTGGCGAACCTTTGGCACTCCAGATGTTATGGACTACAATTCCCATCAGCCCCTGCCAGCATGGCTAATTGGCCATGCTGGCGAAGGAGATGCTGGAAATGTGTAGTCCCTTAACATCAGGAGATACCAAGGTTACCGCTCTACCCCTATGATATCCCATGGAATCTCCATTGTAAAGCTGCTGTTTCCTTCAAAAGAAGTAATTTGGAGATCACTTGTAACTTCAGAATGGCTCCGAGCCCCACTTTAAGGTTGGTAGGACTGCTCCTCCCTCCACACCCTTACCTCAGTGCAAATCAGCACTCCCTTCCTCAGCAGGCTTTTAATCTTGCCAAGAAGTATGGCGGAAAAAATCCCAATCTCCCATATTTCATCAGTTATGCACTCTCTGAGCTAAGGCAGTTTGGAAACATGTAGCCCTGGGTTGGATTAATGCTTTACTACGGGACCTATAGAATATGTTATAACGGGGCCCTAAATGTTTAAAAATGCACAAAAATATTAACACATAAATTACTTTACACAGTAAAGTACACAGTAAGTATAAATTACAGTAAAGTACACAGTAAAGTATAAATTACTTTACACAGTAAAGTACATAGTAAAGTAATTCCATTTTCTCATTTGCTATACAGCTAGATAATATGACAAATGTCTAATACTTCAGAAATACTACTACTTGCATGTAGGTATCAGTTTCAAATGTCAAAGCCACACCAAAATCCTACAATTTAAAAGTTACATTTTCTAGATTTCACCAGACATTTAGGCCATCTGTGCACTGTGGTCTGCTCTGCGACCAGGAGTCTACTCTAGTCTGCTCTTTCTGCAGTAAGGGTGAGGTCTGTACTCTGCAGTAGGGGTACTCTGACCTTTTGGGTTAGATTCCTGATTAAGCACATTGTTTCCCCACTCCCAAACAAACCACAGCGCAAATGAGAGAATCCCCACATTTTCCAAAAGTGGGAAAAATGCAACTTTCCCCCCCTGCCTTTATAGGGAAAGTGAATGAAATGGTCTGCATTAGTCTTTCTCTTTGGATTTTCTTGCTCCCCCTGCCTTCCCCTGCCCTAGTTCCACCATTTGAAATTGTTCAGAAGGGCTTATTTTATTTTTAAAGTCATTTTTAAAAGCAAAAAAAAAAAAAGTCCAATGGAAACTAAAGAAAAAAGGCAACAGGAAAATGGAAACAAGAGTGACAGGCTGATTTGTAGTTCCAACCTTTTACATTAATCATGATGATCTGAAGACTTTTTAAAGAGACATTAGCTTGGTGAGAAGTTCTATCTTTAGTCCAACAAAATAGCCTGGGAAAGAGAAAAAAGGCATCAAAAAGGGTTTGGAGGGGAGCAAGCATGGCAGTAGTGGGTGGGCAAAATGGTGGATCTGATCATCTCATCCAGGGACACTTCACGGTGGAAGACCTACCTTTTCTTTGGAAAGCTGTGGGGAAACCCTACTGTGAAGCATACAGCCACACTGCAAACAGGAAGAGCACAAAGTGGCTTAGTGTGGGGCCCTTGACAATGCCTGAACTACTTTTCCCACTAGGAGGTTAATCTGGGCCCTGCTGGCCCTGTGCTGATACCCGTCGCTCTTACAAGGTCTCCATGGAGGCTTGAACAGAGACCCTTTATCCGCAGAGCTATTGTTCCTCCCCACAAGGCTCCAAATATGTAATCTTTTGGAGGCATCTTCTTCTAGGATGACTGGACGATCCCAAGTACTTGAATGGCCCCCGAAACTTGGATGAGACTTTGAAGCCACATTCAGACCCCACATGGTTTCATTTCTAAAATATAAATACATTGAAAAAAAAGATTATTCTCCTCTGGGCGCTGTGGTGGTTTCCGGGCTGCTTGTATGCCGTGTTCTAGCAACATTCTGCTAGAACACGGCCATACTTCCGAGAAGCTCCTAGCGTAAGCTCAACCGTGAAAGCCTTCGACATTATTCTCCTCTACTGTCTGTTGGCAACATTCATGCATGTTGAAATGGCATGAGAAGGTTGAAAGATGCTGGTAAAAAGAGAATGTTCCACGCTTATTAACGTGGAAGCCACACCACGATGACTTTTTCATGTCCAGGTACTCTTCCCCTGTTAAATCTCTCCTTCCACATCTCCCCCACCCACCCTTCTTCCTGGTCCTTTGCTGTCTTATCCCTTATTGCATAGCCTCTTCCCCCCTCCCCCCCCCATCGTCTCTCATTTCCCACTGAACTCTGCCAAGTTCAATGTAGGGAGTATCTATCTACAGGCTAGGATTTCACTGTGTGGGATTTTCACACCAGGTAGTGTCCGCTCTTTAATTGCGGAATGGCCCCTGCGCCTCCTGGCACAGCTAGCCATCATCTATTATGACTTGTGCCTGCGGTTTATTGTGCTCTCTCTTTCACGCAGTTATGCACAGCATTTTCCTATGGCGCTTAGCCTGTCCCCAAGGCCTGGCTCACAAAGACTGGGAAATGAAGTGGCAGTGAGTTGACAGTGAGAATGGATTGTAACGCTCCAGAAACCCGGTGCTGGATCTCAGCTTTGAAAGTTCTTTCACATTTTTTAAAAAAATAACTGCAGACAGAAAATTAGTAAAGCAGGGAGAAAGATACTAACCTCACTCTTTGCCTGCTGTGCTGGGTTTTCTTTTTACAGGGAGTATTTGTGTTCCAAAATGGGATCTCCCCACTGAAGGGATACTGTCCATTTGACTGCCTCAGGTCCCTTGCCACTTATTTCTCCTGCATGTGTGAACCAAACTTAAGCAGTGGGTATGGCTTGAGAGCACTGCACCTCCGGCACCATTAATCCTTCCAGAATAACCAGCAGTGGATCCTCGTTTTCTCCTTGCTTTTTCGTCCCATATCTATCCCAGAGTTTTCAAACAATGTACTTTTGATTCCATCTCCTCAGATCACAAGGCGTTCCCCCCACTTACCCACTGCTGCTGTGGCTACTCTCCCAAGTGGCGGGGTCCCTGACAGTCCCATTACAAGAGTCGTGACAACGCCGCCCTATAGGCGGCTACCGCTGTCATCCAGCGCGCCCTCAGCGCATGACATTCCTGGCACCTTTTGAAATGGTGCCCTTTTTTGAGAAACCGAGGAAGGCGTCAGAAATAATTGGCGCACTGGGAGTAGCGCGCAGCAACCACTCACCCAGGTAAGTGGGGAAACGACCTCTGCTACACCTACATACTGGTCATTTCCACGCAAATCACTGAAAACGTTTGCAAAACGTTTGCAAAACATTCACACACACACACACAAAGCCCTCCGGCAGCTTCCTGGCTGCCGTTCTGTGATTTTTTCCGTTTTATTTTGACTTTGCTGTGAATTCGTAGCTTCAATGTTTAAAAGCCTTGCGCTGCAATTCTCCTCGGGTCATGTCTTTGCAGCTTTGAAGATATAACTTCCCCAAATTAAAAAAAAAACCTGATGAAAATAAACAGGCGAGATGAAGGAGCGAGCTAGGAAAATGGTGCTGAAGAGGAAGTCTGGGGACTGCAGAGAGGCATGGGAAACATTTTGAAGACATCCACACAGCAAGTGAAAATGTTTTGAAAATGTTTTCCCAAAAAGAATTGTTAAAATCCAGAATGCATATAAAACATTTTGAGGCTGGAAATAAAATATTTTGGGCTAAAAACCATTCAGAACTCCTTCAGAGGGAAATGTTTTTATTTCTGTGTACCATATAGTGACATTTTATTTTGGTTGAGCTGAAAGGGCCACTATTCAGGACAATTGCTAGCCTGCTCATTCCATTCCAAAATTCTGTCCAAGTATATGCATATTATGCAACCAGCTTTAATCAAGCAAATTGAACATATTTGCATGAATTCTCTTACTTTTCATTTTTTAAAGGAAAAAATGAAGTTGCATCGCGTGTTCTGTTTCTGTTAGTGGTGCAGGGAGGGAAACGATAGAATACGGGATATTAAAAGTTTTGTCCTTAGAACACTGGAAATGTTACTCAGCAGCTTCTGAGATTTTAGTAGGCATTTCCCACAAGCTTTCGAACATGATCTCTGCAACCACAGGAGCTAGAAGTTTGAACAGGAAACTGAATGCAATAGCTAGTAGCAAGCCTGGAATTTTTCTTCGCTTCAGTGCGATCACAGCATATGGACGCACAAACAATGAAGACTCAGTTCACTCTTACGTAGACCACCGGACATGTGTTTTCACGCAAGTGTTACATTAAAGAAGTAGGTGCTTTTAAGCATGTGAAAATTCTTTTCATCATGGAATCAGAAAAAAATCCACATGGAAGTTAGTATTTCTTTGCACTACTTGGGCCTCTTCTGATTTTACAAATGTGACATTGCAAAACTCTCCCCACTTTCCTTTCCAGATGTCCTAGCTCTTTCCCATAGTTCCTTCCATCCCATCTCCCACAATAGACAGGAGACATTTCACGCTCAAAGGCCCCTTCCACACATGCAAGAATAATACACTTTCAATCCGCTTTTACAATTGTTTGTAAGTGGATTTTGCTATTCCGCACAGCTGCAAAGTGCATTGAAAGTGCATTATTCTGCAAGTGCGGAAGAGGCCAAAGTCTATCTGGCATTGCTGTCAGGTCCATTTTCATTAATTTTCTAGCTTAAGTGAAGGGGTGGGATGGAATGTGCCCTTCTGGATCATCCTGAGTCATTGCTTCTTTCACCTCAGACAAAATGTACACAGACCTTTCCCTTCTGTGGAAAATGTGGTTATTTGAAATCTGGGACCTACACACACCTGGGTGTGTGCCTTTTGCTGAGAACCACTTCCCACTGCCTTTCCTCATTCAACTCCAACAAGTTCCAATCACTTCCAATGAGATAGGGTTCCCAGGGGCTTGCAAATGGTGGGCAATTGCCCACCAGTTCCTGCCGCTGCCTGCACCAACTCTCCACTGGTCGTAGCCCAGGTGGAAGTAGGGCCATTTGGAAGGGGAGATGAATGTTCCCATATCCTCACTTACAATGATGTCACTTCTGGTACAACGCGAAAGCATTGCGCCTGGGGGGTGGTGGTGCTATAGCACTTGTCCAAACAGCATCCCCCCAGCCCCATGTCTGTACTTCTACATCATACTGGAAGTGACATCATTGCATGGGGATCCCGATTGGTGCCCCCTGTGCCCGCCTCCCCAAAGCTCCCAGCAGTGTGCAGGAGGGATCTGGCAACCCTATTGTCTAGGCCAGTAATGGCTTATGACAGTGTGTAGCAAGGGTCTTTTCTAACACCTGCTACCTGAAATCCTTTTAGCGGGCAATGGCTGGGATTGAACCTGGAATCTCAAACCCAGGGTCTATCACTTAGCTGTGATCTCCTACCCCATTGTTTTGGCTTGCCCAGGGGTGAGTCGGTGGCCTTTCAGTTCTTGCTGAAGTCCAAATATGGTTGCCAATTTGTGAATTTAAAAATAGGAGGACTGTAGGCAAAGCCAGGGAATGGAGAAAGCTGGTATGAATAGAAGTCAGAACTCTGCTTTTTTGCTCCAATATGTGTCAGATATCCTGCCAATTTTTTCTGACTCTAGAAGGAGTGGTGAATTATTATTTTTGCTGGATCAAGGGGTGGTGGACCCTTAAGGTGGGGTTTATCCCGGATTTGAAGTCTAGCAGTTTTTTGGCATGTCGGGGAACTGGGCCTAGAGGAGAGCAGAACTATGGAGTTAAAGTGCTGGGGGGAATCCCAATTACTACAGCAAAACACTGAACAAGAAGAAAATGCTGAAAGGGAGTTGGCAAATGTCTGATGGCTGACAATATAAGTTGCTGACTAGGGTCTGAGTTTTCACATCCTCTTATCTGCAATAAAATCATGATGTGGCCTCAAACTTGAAACTATCCCTGTTAAAACATGCCAGTAACTATGCAAACATTTTCATGCTGCAGGCCAGTTTTTTATATATTTTGTAAGTATACCTGTGAAGGCGGATTCTAGAGGCCTGCACCAAGGTATGAGCGAGGGCCAGGTGAAATGTTTTGGAACATGAGAAGAGAAAATCCCCCTAGTCCGGACTCTTGCACAGCTCCCCGTTCTTTGGGGGAGGATGGTTTATGTAGGAACATTTTCCGTTGAATTGTGTTACTGTGTGTCAGATCCGTTTGTCTGCTCATAGCATCCCTGGCCACCCCTTCTCACTTAAAGAGTTCAAGTTCTGTCACAGGTACTTGGGCACCTGCCAGTGTTGGCATGGGCCCCAGCATTCCCCCCCTACATACACCTTAAGCCAGTTCCTTGCCCACCCAGAGCAGCAATGGTCTCCACCCCGGAAGGATGTGCTTTCTGCTCATCAGTGATAGCGCCTTCTAGCAGGATTCCCACGCTGCTGAGGGCACCCCTGCGCCAACCTCCACACCATCCTTGCTGGTGACAGAGCAGAAGAGGGGGCACTGTGACGGGGTGTGGTGTGGGGGGTGAAGTGCCTCTAACACCGTGGTGGCAAACCTTTGGCACTCCAGATGTTATGGACTACAATTCCCATCAGCCCCTGCCAGCATGGCCAATTGGCCATGCTGGCAGAACTGATGGAAATTAGTCCAGTCCATCTGGAGTCTGGGTGCTCTCCCTCACCCCAGTGCTGGAGTCCCCACAGTCTCTCAGTGTGCACCTGTGCCAAAGAATGGTGTAGCAGCGCTAGAGTCCTATGCTGGTGTAACTGGCCCCTTCTCCATCATATCCTGGAGGCATACGATGTAAGGCCCGCTCCATCTCCCCTTAGAATTGGCTGCAAAAGAATGAGCACTACACTAAAGAAATAGTTATCTGTTAGAACAACAATAAAAATTCAGAAGTTGGGGCAAAAAAATACACAGATATATAATGATGTGAGCTCTGATGCAGTATTACTAACCGATTTGGATCCTACGCAGTTATTTATTTTATTTATTGACTGAATTTTTATGCCAAAACAAATAATCAAAGCAGCTCCTAGAATGAAACCATAACATAAGAATGCTTAAAAAAATAATAAAACCTCAGTAGAAGTGCAAGGCTTGTTTCTTATGATTTTAATCGCATCCTTTCAAAGGCTTTCCAGAATAAACATTCTTTCGGGTTATTCCTCAAAGCCTACAATGAGGGTGCATCATATTTCCTGGAGGAGGGAGTTCCACTGGTTAGGGACTGCAGCTGAGAAAACTCTCTTATGAATTGCCAGCATTCAAATCTCAGCTAACCTGGATTACCCTAGGGCATAGGTGTCAAACTCGCGGCCCTCCAGATGTTAAGAGCTACAGTTCCCATCATCCCCTGCCAGCATCATGCTGGCAGGGGATGATAAGGAAGGCTGTTCGTGTAACATCTGGAGGGCCGAGTTAACTCTATCCTGGGGATGTGTCCCGGTTATCTGAATTCAAGGCTTGATTGAACACGGGAAGCCATCCTTCAGGTAATTTGAACCCAAATTTTTTACAGCTGAAGACTCACCATTTTGAATTGACCCCAGAAACAAACTGGAAGCCAATTCAGCTGGCTTCTCATTTCATCAGATTCCTTGAGCATTGTGGCTGCTACATTTCATACATGCTGAAGTTGCCAGGTTGCCTCCAAGGCAGCTCAATGAAGAGTACTTTAGAGTAATCTGTATGACACCAAGGCATTGGCTAGATTAACTTCCTCACTGTTTCTACTACCTGTTTATGCAGGGACAATGAAGAGCCCAAGAATATTTATTTTATTTCTAATTATAATTTTAATTATTTGTCTCATTTATAATCCATCTTTCTCGCTGAGATTCAAGGCAGATTACAAGATTTTAAAAACAGTTCAACCAAATGGCAAGGATCTCCAATAAACAATGTAATAGGACTAGGAATATTTTCAGGCCTGCACATGCAGAAAATGCACTTTCAATCCACTTTCAGTGCACCTTGCAGCTGGATTTTGCTGTGCGGAATAGCAAAATCAACTTGCAAACAATTCTGAAAGTGGATTAAAAGTGCATTATTCTGCACGTGCAGAAGGTGGCTCAACCTGCCTGTCTAGTCCAGTGGTTCTCAACCTCCCTAATGCCGCAATCCTTTAATACAGCTCCTCATGTTGTGGTGACCCCCAACCCTAACATTTATACATTTTACAGATGGAGAACACTGATGCAGAGAGTCTTAGGCGACCTCTGTGAAAGGGTCGTTCGACCCCCAGAGGGGTCCCGACCCACAGGTAGAGAACCACTGGTCTAGTCCTTCAGGCACACTACAGCCTAGTGGATTGTTCACTGATTCATACATGTCTTTTTTTTCTCTTTTGTCTTTTCAGAGAGTGTCAGTTACCTGGATACTCAGGATGCTGGGCATGGAAGTGCTCCTTTGCGTAGATTACCTGTCCGACCTACAACCTATTCAGGTGCATTCTCGAAGAAATATGTCCCTCCTGACCACTAGCAGGTGATGGGGGAGGGGGGAGGGTTGCCAGATCCAGGTTAGGAAACTCCTGGAGATTTGGAGATGGAACCTGAGGAGGATGGGGACCTCTCAGGGGGGTACAGTGCCACTGCGTCCACCCCCACCTGCACGGCAGTCTCGACCAGAATTGGACCCCTGTAACAACGCTAAATTGAGTTGCCATAGAGAGCGTGCAGTTGGCATCTTGCAGCAAGTCCCTTTCGGGACCATATGTTAGACACCAAGTATAGTTTGACCTTTAGTATACAACACAGAGTCATAGAGATATGTATTCATTACTTATTTGTTCTTTAAATTTATATCCCACCTTTCTTCTTGAAACACAAAACTCAAGAGTGGGTTGTGACCATGTGAACATTTTCATAAAACTCGCTGTAAAAACCCAAACGGATTTGCAACCAGCTAGGGAATGTGAATTCACCATGTCAGCCACATAAAATTCAGGGGGTGATTGATTGCCCTGCTCTAGTCTCTTTGATCTAATTCATATATGCAGTAGGCAGCACATTGTAATTCTTTATAGTTCTCTTTGAACATTTGTTTTGGCTCTGTTAGCTCTGGCTCTTTTGCTCCATGACCAGTCGAAACTGCCTGTAATGGGCAGCAGGACGTTCATATACAATTTGGGGAATCTTGGCAAGGGTGAAATGCTGAGTGTCAATTTTCCCTCCAATGCGGCAACAGTGGCTGCGGACGGGTTTGTCACGCCTGCAACTTGCCAAGGGTTAATAGAATTGGTTCTACAGCATAAGACACTCATCCATGCATTGTGGGAATTGGCTGTGCTGGGCTGGCGTTATAAGCGCAGTCAATCTGCATGCTAATTAAACACATGGTACTATGATTCTCTGTTTTGCCTTACGTTTGCAATGTTATCCATTAACTTTCCAGCTCAGTGGTCTTTACCCCATGGATCAGAACTCTTAGGTGGATCACAGTGGAAGGGGGGGAGGGGGGAAGAAAATGCTGCCATCTGATATTACATGGTTCCTGATTTTATTAAGTGGGGTTTGAGCTGGTTTTATATAATATTTTAAAGTTATTTTATACTGTGTTTAAAGTTATATTTTATATTTGTTGTTGTTCACTTCCCTGAGTCCTTCAGGGAAGGGCTATTAACTTCAATAAATGAAATGAAATGAAATGGTGCGTCACAAGCACTTATAGAACTATCCTCTTCTATTCTGCCTCTGTTGGGCCCAGCTTTGCAGAGATGCACACATTCAGAGACACCCTAACCAGATTCAGATGGCTCCGTTTTTCTCTCTCAACCCTTTCCCGCCTCCATTCATGATGACACCAGGGGGCTATTTTCTGGACAGGAAAGTGTACATTATATAAGGCCTTACATACAACAGCACAGTTTTCCTTAGTCCCTCCTCACCTTCGTTTTCCCCATCATAACACCAGAGGACTATTTTTTTGCACAGGAATGTGTACAAAGTCTCACTTGCATCGTTGCCGTTTTCCTTGTCTCATCCCCTCCTGGGCGCCTTTCTCCCCATTGTAACAGAGGAGGACTATTTTCAGTTTTTTTAAATAATAACTATATCTCTATAGTGTTATAATGTTATAATGATCTATTGCCACTATCTATGAGTTCCTCTGAATTTCAAGCTTTAATTTTTTTAGTCAGTCACTAGCTATTTTTTGTTGTGGAAACGTACCTTTCTTCTTATCGCTCCAGAAAGAAAAGGGTTAGAGATTTACTTATAAAAAATGAAATCCGGGGATTCAAAGGAACCAGTTGATTATGACAGTAGATAGTAACAATGCATTAGCAATCTAGCAGTTGCTGATTGGAAGCTGGAAAAAAAAATCTAGCAGTAAAGTAGAAGGGAATGGTTGGGGGGGGGGCAGAGTCAAGGAAAATGCAGGGAAAACTGCCATGTGGATAGAGTGTTGTGTATCTGTGCATTTGCCGCAGCAAAAAGAGCTACAAGAAGAATCCTGGAAACTTTCCTAAAAGTTGGTTGTAGTTTCCCATGTGCTTACCTTCCCTATAGTTTTATGGGAAAAGTACCACCCATCACAAAAACACAGATGTTCACCCTCACACAGTCAAAGCATTCTTATTCATATTAGTTTTAACTGATTAAATCTGCATAGCTTTGCATGCAAATAAAAACAATAGTGCAGAAGGAGAAAAACAGCAACCTCTTGTTTTTAGACGATATGCACACGTTTTCCTAGCAGAAGCTATTTCGCGATGCTGATTCCGCCCTCGGTTCTGACCTGTCTGCCACGGTCCAACCGCTGTTGGTCTGCCTTAATTTTCTTTAAAAACAAAACTGTTAAAGTCCTCCGTGAATGGCCATGGATTTCTCAATTATTTGTTGTCTCCCTTGGACTTTTTTTTAAAAAAGAAAAGAAACTGGTTTTAAAAGTAAAAATTGCTTCAGGATTGGGGTGGGGGGTGGGGAAGGCCTGTTGGTGACCTCAGGAGGAGTCTCGCCAGCTGAATTCATGCACAGTTGGTTTCTGCTTCAAACTTGCAGACAGTTTTGCCAGATGTACAAAACTTTTCATACACGAATGAGAATGCCGGGCCTCCACACGCAACCATTCTTGCCTTTTGTATTCTTGTGCATAAGTGAATGAAAATTATGGCAGCCCTGCTGTGGTTGCCGGGGAGCAGGTCCTCGTGCGGCCAGGCAAGAGGGGTGGGTGAAGACAGAAATTGTATTTTAAAACTGATGGAAGAACTTTTAACAAACGTCCACTGCGTTCCACAGCATTTTCATTTCATTGCAGGGCAGCCAAAGTGTATTCACACCCCCAACACGCTTAGAATGCTATGCTTGTCTTCACCTTAGGCTTGAGAGTTGGGAGGTTTCCTGTAGTTGTTGCTCTAACCCAAGGGCTAAGGAGAGCTCTGCACCTCCCCCGCCCCCCCACTCCCCAGTGTGTGGGAGAAGGTTTAGTTAAACACTCTTGCTTTTTATTTTGGCTGTAGGGATTGCTTCAGTGGGAAAGACTTTGGCAAGGAAATAGATGGAGAGAAGAGAACAAATAGGAGAACCCAAAGACCCCTTTAAGCTTTATTAGTTGTAAAGGTGACTGAAAATGCAAATTGCTGCTGATTAAGAGAAACAGAAGAACAGCCCACCTCTGTACCTCCTGCAGCATACAAAAGTTCTGAACCAAACCTGAGAATTTGGAGACACTGATGAGGATTCCAAATCAATAAGTGGGAAACACGTTGCAGATCACAATCCCCGCCCCTGCTTCATAGGCCCCTTCCGCACACACAAAATAATGCATTTTCAAACCACTTTCACAACTGTTTGCAAGTGGATTTTGCCATTCCGCACAGCTTCAAAGAGCACTGAAAGCAGTTTGAAAGTGCATTATTTTGCGGGAGAAGGACAGATATATTTTGATATGTGGTCAAGGTTCCTCCAGATCAGCCCCAGCATTCAAAACTGTTACGTCTGTTTTCACCTTTAGAAGAGGCGTTATCTCTTCTGCAGTGGTGGCTGCTGTTTCTTGGTTTTTTAGGTAGCTGCATTTTTTAAAAAAAACCAACAACCTAATTTCAACTATTTTTAAAAGCTGGTACCTGGTTAATGAGGGAGGAGAATCTCTTTTTTGATCAATCAAAATATTTTTGTAAAACAAGGTAATTTGGGGTGTCAATGAAAGCACAGTTCAGTGAAGTTTGTGAAGACAAAACAAAGCAGAAGATAATCCCCCAGCATTCTGTCTTTTCAGTTGGTCTAAATGAGGTGTGTCTTTAATGTGATAGTGTCACACAGGTAATTCAGCATTCCAAGAATGAAGGACAAAATGGCTGTGCAGCCTCAATTTGCCTTGGGTCTGTGCAGAGAAGGGGGACGGGGTTCACCTATCAGTCCTCACTCAGTTTCACTATTAGGGCCAATTTTGAATAGAGGAACAAAGTGCAAACTGAAGGGTTGAACCCACTGTCCCTTTCCTACATGGCCCAGAGGCAAATTGAGGAAACTGCACAAGCCCACAGTTTACATTTTATGAATGAACTGTGGTGTGTGATCTTCACTCATCTGAGCACAAAGAAAGTTTGTTTGAAGGAAAAACAAATTTTTAGTCTGTAACTCCATAAATCTGGGGAGAGGCCTCAAGTCACTGAGAGATCACCTGTATCTCAGAGTTTGGGAGAGACCTTTCTCTTCCTGCAGCTCTGGACATATATAAAAAAGGCAATTCCTTGACAACTTGGCAGGTACCAAAAACAATCTCTACACCACAGACTTCAAACCAATTATTACCTATATTTGCAAAGGTGCAGGCGAGGGAGGAATTTGCAAAGAAGAATTAGCAGGAAGAAGTGCTTAACCATGTGCTCCTACCAGCTAGTTCCTCCAAATGCCTCCCCAGTTCTGTTCTCCCCACCCCCATCCTTGGGTCATGACTTCTGATTTTGGAGGTTCTCTTTAAGGAATAGCAGAGGGTGGCAAAAGAGTCACCTTAAATGCATTCTCAGCGTTTTTGCTGTATTCTGTGGTCTGGATTCTGTGAGGAAAGCCAAGACTGACTCGGCTGACCTAGAAGGGTGTATCTCTGCTTAGGATTGCGCTGTTCGAAACTCACAGGCTGAGGCCAAACTAGCAAGCCATAGTACTGGAACTTAGCCATCTGCTCACCCAACCCAATGACTTCAGCACATATAGCAGGCAAGTAGTGTAAGCAGACCCTGTCCTCCCACGTTTTTACAAACAGTAATCTCATTTTGGGTTGAATAGACAGTAAAGGTCTTGAACTGAAAATGTGTGATGGTTGACAGCAGTGCTTGGAATCACTGATGGTATTCCCAAGACTCCTTGCAAAATAGACAATGTGAGAGTCTTGCCTCTTGGCGTCCAAAGGTTTCATGTCTCAGCCCTGGTTAGGTTAAGCAGAGGCATAAGAGAAGAACAGCTCATCTACCTTAGCAGTCAAGAAAAAGAGCATGTTGTTGTGAAGGACTGAGAAAAGCTGCATCTCCCTGAATTACTCCTTTTACGTAATTCTTCAGGTCTCAAGAACTCTGTCCTGTTTTCATATGCCTTGTTGACGGCTTATAAGCAGCAAACTTAAATCTTCAGTTGTTTTAGGACCTTCAGGGGAAATGGATGTTCGGCTTTTTCTTCTTTGTTGTCATGATTTCCCATTGTTCTTCCCGTTCTGTGATTGTGTTGTGGTGATGCTTTTAACAGAAATCCTGAGCAAGAGCTTTGGTTCACAGGTAGCAGATCCAGAGCTGCCAGGAAGCACCACAATCACCCCCCCCCCCCCCCGATAAAATTTCCTCTATGCTCTCCCAGAGATGAAGTGAGGGGGAAATGCGCCCGGTGCGCACCCCTCCAAGCCCCTGGAACGCCCCACCCCGGAACACCCCATCACACCCCCATCACACCCCCAGAACACCTCCACAGGGGCGTCCACCCAGTCCGTCGCATGCACCCCCGTCCCCTTGGCGCTACGCCTCTGTACTCCCCTCCATTCCACACCTGCATCCCTTAAAGAAGATGCATAACATACTGAATCGGAACAGGGATGCTACTATTCTTTTCCAGGGACACCTTGCCTGGCTTCCTGACACCCTGAATTTTGTACCTTCATTTTCACCCTCCCAGCAGCCCCGTCAAGGTTCAGCAACTGGTGTCTTCATCAAAAAAGGATCTATAGAAAGATTTTTCTTTTCTTGAGATCTGGGAGATGTGCTGCCAATAAATAATACTGAACTAGCAGGACCCATGGCAGTGTCATATGCTCATTTAAATTTTGATGTAAGCTATTTCTGCAGACCATTTGTTGAAAAGGCAGGATAAATTAAACAAACAAGCAAACAGGTATTCCCTGTAAGCCCTCCCCTCCACCAGGGGTGTACTGCCTATGGGGACATGTCCCCAGGCGCACATAGACCTGGGCACCAGCACCAGCCCCAGGCAGTAGACCTGGATGCCGGTGGTGACTCCAGACAGTAGACCTGGATGTCAGTGTGGGCTCCAAGTGGCAGACCTGGGCTCTGGGCAATAGACCTGGGCGCCTGTGTGTGTGTGGTGGTGGTGGGGGGAGGGTGGCGGAAATTTCAGATTTTGTCTCCGAACTCCATTTCTCCTTGATACACCTCTGCCCTTCACACATTCTTCTCTCAATTACCTCCCCAGGTTGCTTAAATTGCAGCAAAATGTCAGAGCTGTTTGAGCGCCTCAGTTTCTTGGAAACCAAGGTCAGTGTCTCTCTTAATTTGGAGAGAGAGTGTGTGTGTGTGTGTGTGTGTGTGTGTGTGTCCATGCATGTGTGCACGTGTCTCAGCTTTGCTACTGGATGTGATATTTCCCTCTTACCCCATAAGCCCTTATCCAGGAAGCCTCTTGACTATAATAGGTCAGAGCAGGTAAAAATCCTTGGCCTCACTGAGAGCAAGTTAAAGCTGTGATGAGATTCTGCTCCTTCTGGCAACAGGCCACCTTCAGGATCTCCTTAATTTGAAACAAGTCTGATCTTGGCTCATCAGAGAAAGGACTCCCACCCCGGGGGTGCTTTTCCAGTGGTAATTTGTGGTGCACAAATGTGCAAATGGATTCTAATTTGCTGCCTGCCCTCAGGCCACATTTCCCCAAGGCTGTATTTCTGTGCTTAGAAATCACGAGGTGGATTCTGGGCACCATTAAAGGAGGCCAAGTGGGAAGCTGGTGGATCTGGTGCAACAGATGGCACAGTCTACTGAGATGTTCTCCTGTGTAATCTCCCATTAAAATGGATGTGTATTTGGTTGTGTGTTGCTTTGATTGTGTGTTCCTGCATTGCAAGGGGTTGGACTTGATGGCCCTTGGGGTCTCCTCCAACTCTATGATTCTATGAATTGCCACTGCACAAGAACTTGCAAACTGGGGACCTATGCAAGAGAACTTCCCAATAGATTGACCCATGTTAGTTAGTGAAAGAGCAGGTGCCATTTGGATGTTCTGACCAAGGCCCTGAACCATTTTAGGTGCAGCCCAGGTAAATATAATGTATCCTTGTGGACCTGTGTTTCCATCATCATCATGTAATGAGAATATCATTTACATTCCTCACTGAGGATTTCATAATTGAAAATGCTTGCTCTTGTTCCCAGGTAGCAACCCTCTCAGCAGCTGAGTCTGTGACTTCCCTGGTACCTGGCAGACGACAATCCTTTAAGGGAGATGCCTCCGCAGACTCTCAAGCTCTGTGGGGCTCTCTGGCTGCTCAGGGGAGCCCAGGGGATGAGAGCATAAAAGGTAAGCGAACAGGGAGAAAAATGCTAGGATTACTGGGCATGGGGAAATGAAATACATAAAATCTAGAAAGTCACCTACTCAGAAGTGCGAACATAATCCCTAAATTTGCAGAAATCCCGATCAGGTTCTCTGGGAAGGGAAAGCACTAGTTTTTCATTCCATTTCCTCTTTCCTGAACAACTTGAAAGGAATAAGGGGAGTGGCAAAGGGCCCATGGGGACATATGGGGTCATAATATGTACCCAGGCGGCCACATTTGATCACGTGGGGGCGGAAAATCGCCCCCACACCCCTCCTCTTTCCCCCATGTCGTAGGCACACCCTACCCCTGCGCCCCACTTACCTTAGGTGGCGGCGGGGCCAGACCTGGTGGGGCCAGACTGAGGGGTGCCCAGCAGCCCCGCCAAGCTGCTCCTTCAGGTGTTTCCCCCGGTGCCATTTGCCCTCGCTACACCTCTGGGAGTGGGGTAGGGTAGGATTGGGGCCTGCTCCCTGCTCTAGCTTCTCATTCATCAATGAGCAGCAGTGGCGTAGGAGGTTAAGAGCTCGTGTATCTAATCTGGAGGAACCGGGTTTGATTCCCAGCTCTGCCGCCCGAGCTGTGGAGGCTTATCTGGGGAATTCAGATTAGCCTGTACACTCCCACACACGCCAGCTGGGTGACCTTGGGCTAGTCACAGCTTCTCGGAGCTCTCTCAGCCCCACCTACCTCACAGGGTGTTTGTTGTGAGGGGGGAAGGGCAAGGAGATTGTAAGCCCCTTTGAGTCTCTTGCAGGAGAGAAAGGGGGGATATAAATCCAAACTCTTCTTCTTCTCTTCATCAATGAGTTTGATCCTTGACAGTGATAGCAATTTTGGAGCAATCTTGAAGCTCAATCAAAGCTTTGCCAGTCCCACATTCTGTGCTCTCACAGCACTGTGGCACACATAGACAGCCCCTAACACACGTTGCTCTGGTTGGCGAGTGCCAGCATGTGTCCAGTAAGTTTGTCGAGTTCACATGAAGAATGCAGGAACATCCTCAGACTGGCTGTGTCTTCCCTGGAAAGAAATGGGGTCAGTGGAGTTTTGCTTCTGACTGTCAACTGCAGCCATCCGACCTCGCCTCCGCCAGGCTCCCGCCAGCATTGCAGCTGAGCTGGTTAGAAGTACACCCGGCAGAGGGTAGGTTTAAATTGAAAGCAGCTGGATGCCGGGACCGTTCTAGGGTCTGGCAGTAGTTCCAGCTTTGGCTTAAACTTTATGCAGCTGGAAAGATTTATCAGGCCTTCCCTTGCCCTGATGGAACATGTGTTTCTGGTTTGGTGCACAAGGGTAGGAGAGAGAGAGAGAAGGCGGGGGGTGGGCAGAATTATTAAGAAAGTCGCTTTGGTTTCTCTTTGCACAAAGAATATGATGGTGGTCAAAATAGGGACAGTCTGCAGGGTGACGGAATCAAATGGAAGATATTCTTCACCATGCCCAAAGCGGACAGAGCGATCCAGGCTGCCCACATTATGCAAAAAAAAAAAAGGTGTTGCAATCTTTGGCCATGTTGTGAGACAAGCCAGTGCTGTTCCTCATTTACGCTTCTGCACACACAACATGTTGTGCATCATGCAGCATTTTGGGCACAAGAATCAGATTTCTAAAAACTCCATTGATGGATGACAACACAGCTATATTTATGTGGTGACTATGTGGCGAAAGAACCACCAAATGATGGGTTTGGCACAGTGACTAGCATTGTGACTGCTAGGATGCCATTTCCCCAACATCAAGAGAGCGGCTTGCCACATTTTGGGGGAAGATGATGGGAATATTGAAAAGCAGACACAGACTTCAACCTTCAGCTTCATTTTTTAAATCCAAAGTTGCTAGCCTTCATGGTTGAGGCTGCTGGTGGTAGAGGATGGAGGAAACACATTTGAGACGTTGCAGCCAGTGCCTTAAAGATGCGTCCGTGTCCCCAGACAAAATACAACAGCAATGTCAGGTCTTGGACCAATAATCAAAAAGCAGACTCTAGATGCAGGATCAGTAGTCTTTATTGAGTTGGCATCAAGGATTCAGGCTTCAAAAAGCCGGTTCTGGCCATCCTGGCTTTTACAGTCATATTTATTCCCCTTTGACTCCTCTGAACTCCCCCCTCTCAATTTCCCAAAGAATGGGAGAAAACGAAGACAAGTATCCAGTGGTGGGATCCAAAAATGTTAATAACAGGTTCCGATGGTGGTGGGATTCAAACAGTGGTGCCGCCGCACACACGCACCTCCAGTCTCTATTGGGCAGGGAGGTTGCTTTAGTAACCCCTTCTTGGCACTCAGAAAAAAATTAGTAACCACTTGTAGAGAAGTGGTGAGAACTGGTTGGATCCCACCTCTGCAAGTATCCCAAGGCCAAGCGATAGTCTCCTGCTGGGCTGTGCCTGCAGCCTTCACCATCACCTCCTTCCATCCAGAGTGCATTTGCAGGGTCAGCCTGGCTAGTTACATTTCCAAACGCATAGAAGCAGATTAAAGAAACAAAAGATCCATTAACATATGACAGATGTGGTTACATGGAAGGTCAGTGCGCAGGGCCCCCACCCCGGTGGAACCAGTACTCCATTGCCTAGGTGTCATCCCCATTGTCTAATGCCAGGAGGGGGCAGGTGCTACTCCTGACAAGCAGCTCCGGTTAACTTCAGTACTCTGTGCCCTGTTAGCAATAGGGTGGTATTTAAATGTCCCAGGCCTGAGTTTCCCCCCCTTGGCATTGCCTATTCCAGACTGCTGACTATCAAAAAGGATGGGGAGAATGGGCCCACTATGAATGATGGAAGCACTGGGACAAATAACTTGCTTCTCTGTATTATTTTGGTACAGTCAACCCCTACTGAATCAGCATTCAAACTCCCATTAAGTGACTATTTGTTTCTGCCTTCATTCTAAGGAGCATAAAAGAGTGGCAAGTCCTGGGTCAGTAGGGAAAAAGGTATGGGCAGTTATTCCACCCTGTTTGCAAAGACTCTACCCTGTGACTTATACCCTCTGTTTTCAGCAGGTTTTCCAGGTCCCAGAGACAGACTGAGGACAACCATTCCGGGACGGGATGGTAGGTACAGATGTAGGGTCATTTAAATTCAAAGCAATCTAGTGAGCTTAAAAAAACACAATGTGTAATTTTCCAGCATTAAATGGATTTGTGGTGATATCCTCTGAGAAAGAAAAAGCAACCTCCCCACTAGTATCATATTCAGGTACCTGCTGGACTTCATCCATCCACCAAGGGGATGTATCCAGTAAGTCTAAGCTTCTCAAACTGTGGGTTGACACCCCAAAGTGGGCGACAACTTTCTTCTGGGCAAGTTACGCTGGGACAGCATAATTTTGCCTGACAGCAAATTTGGATATGCCTCTGCACAGTGGTGATTTCTGCACAGCAGAAATAAAATGTCCTGCAGACATTTTTAAAAGATCAGTTAGAGCCTTTTTGGCACAGCCTGCCAAAAACAACCAGCCAAAAGCATTGCCAGCTGAAATTGATCTTTTTTTCACCTGTCGCATGGAGCTGTCAGTTTCACAGTTGTGCCCGCCATTTTGTGTGCGCCCTGCACCCCTGCCGCAGTGCTGCCCGCCCCCGCCCTGCTCCAGAACGTCCCCTCCACGACCTGGCCACGCCTCCACCACAGCTCTGCCCTGGGCGTCGAGTGCCCCCTATCCCGTGGGCACTACGCCACTGTTGATCAGCTCTTTAGAAGACCTTAAGCAGTCTTCCCTTTTCCAAATGGTACAGTGGGAATGCTATCAACCTATCTCCCAGCACTATAGTGAAAATAACCAAGAACTCAGACAAAGCAACATAACAGAAACAAAACAGAAATGGTAAATAAGAATGTTATTTTATCCACACAGCACACAGCTGGATCTGGAAGGAACATATCTTCCATGAAGGCTCAAACCTTGATAGCTCCCTTTTTGTTCAAGTCAACCACATTTGTTGGTGTTCATTGTTATTTCTTTTCCATGAACTTATGAATGTGTGAACCTCTCCTTGAGTGCCTCCTGCTTCCATTTCAGGAAGACTGGCCTCACAGGGGCCCCCAGGCCCAGCAGGTCCAAAAGGAGATACTGGCATCCGGGGGCCTTCTGGTATTCCTGGTGTCAAGGGTCCTGCTGGACCACAAGGTAAGCCTTGGGCAACCGTGGCAGAGAACATGATGTGCATGCAGGTCTCAGATTCCATTCCACCTGATAAAAGGACAGCATAGTTAGAAAACACCTTTCTCATCCTAAGACCCTCAAAAACTGCTGATGGTTGGCGTAGACCAGGGGTCTGCAACCTGCGGCTCTCCAGATGTTCATGGACTACAATTCCCATCAGCCCCTGCCACTATGGCCAATTAGAATTGTAGTCCATGAACATCTGGAGAGCCGCAGGTTGCAGACCCCTGGCGCAGACTATGCAGGGATTGATGGACTTATGTTCTGACTCATAATGTTGTATATGCCCCTTTTTAAAGAAGAGATAAAGCTCAGTGCCTTGCATGCTGAAAAACCCTGTCGAATATTCAGTTAAATAATCTCAGGTACCAGATTTGGTAAACTTGGGCCATTTCCGCACAGTCCTAGGTTGAGCAAGAAAAATACCCCGTTCCGTAAAAGAATTTTGCGTGGTTCCTGGTCCTCAAGTAGATTTGCCCTGCAATATTACCCTTCTCCCGAGGAATTCAAAAATCACCAAATTGGAGATTCTTTTCCAAAATGCATTTTAGTAGGTTTTATTAATTTTAAACAGGTTTTATTGTCCAAGATTTTCATTGTTTTTAGGTTGTCAGATTTTACGAGACCTTCAGTATATGGTAGGATACAATTGCACAGGAAGGAAGGATGACTGGCTGGCTGGTTGGCTTCTGTGATCCTGCTCTGCTCTGCACCATTTGTTGTTCTGGCCTTGCTTTCTTACAATCAGTGGGAAGTGCTTGAGCAAATCTGCTGTGTTTCTGCATCTGTTATGATTGGATCATTCAGTCGTGCCCAATGTAATCAGTTATGCACCCTTTCCCATCTCTGCACAAGTTTCTGTTCTAGTCCATCTACTTTCTAAGGAGAGCCACTCAGAACAATGACTTCTACAGAAATGCAAGGTTGGTGGACTCCTCCGAGGGCAAACCAGTCTTGCTTGCTCACATTCCAAAAGTACACCATTTCGGATGCAAAAGTGAAGCGTGCCTCCAATTGAAATTCAGGAGGAAAGCGTGCCTCAACTATCAGAAGTTTCTCTGGACTAGAATATCTTAGGAAGTTGACTGACTGCCCAGACAAAACTAGGGATAAGTCCCTGTAGCTTTGGGTTTACTGAGGCAAGGAGAGAGAGGGAGATGGCTTCCCTATGCAAACTAGGCCAAGGTCCTGGCGGGGGGAAGGAGCTAACATGGAACTGTGATTATTTTTGGCAGAGTGTCTGCCGTCTCTGTGGGTCTGCTTAATGTTTATTGCGTTTGGAATGCATCCCAGAGAAAGTTGCCTCTGGCCATTTGGAGTTAAACATTAACCAGCCAGCCATATCCTACGGAGGACCCATTAGCTCCCTCCCCATGTTCCTCCCTCCCTGCCAGGCTGAGCTTTTCTCTCTTGTCCCACTTCTTTGTTCAGGACCTCCCTGGACTTTTGGGGAGTGCGTGCGAAGACCCAAACCTTTCCTTCCTATCTCTGCATGCTCCTGGTCTTCAGCTGCGAGACACGCAAAACCAGAAATACACTCTCTACCCTTCATAATGTAAGAATTATACAAAGAGCTCAGCTGGATCAGATCCAGGGTCCATTTACTTCAGCATCCGGTTTCCAGCTGTGGCCAGCCAGATGCTTCCAGGAAGTCCTCAAGTAGGGCATGAAGGCAACAGCTCTTCCCAGCAATTGGTCTTTAGAGGTACATGAGGCTGGCGGTCCAGATTAGCTGTCACAACTGATAGCTATTGACAGACGGCTCCTCAGTGATCTAATGATGTCCCCATTGCCTTTTAATACCTATGTTCGGCTGCTAATAGGTCCTCTTCAGTATGTCAATGACACACACTTCTGTATTTCTTTAAATAAGCTTCCAGAAGTAGCTGTCTTGGTCCTAGGCCAGGGCCTGGGTGATGTGGCTGAGCAGGTGAAGGAGAACAAGCTAAAACTGAACTCCAGCCTGAAGGAAGTGATGGATACCAGGTTTATTTGACTTTACCAAAGATTTCTGGGTTAACCCCCCCCACACACACACACACACAAATTTACCAATAATTTTTAACAATTCTCATGCCTCCTCAGCATTAGACAGGCCGCTTTGCTATTTAGGTGCTTGGCAGAGCTCAGGTTATCTTGAAGCAACATCTCTTTTGCCTGGGAGCTCTCCCAGGTCCTGTAGAAGCTTGACATCTCTGGTGACGTGTTGTCTGGTACTTACTGAGTGCACTGGATGACTCCTGTTCCAGCTAAGTCGTATCCCAGCTTTGATTGCTGCCCTGAGGGCACTCAGTCCCAGTGGTCCAGGAGGCGGACAACTGCTTTTCTAGCATCAAATGGCTGTGAAAGAGACATTTGTGTTCTATGCATCTACATGCACATCGTTCGTTGCAGGATCTGAGGTTGACTGTCTTTCAGATCTTTGCTTTTTATTTTTAGATAATTGTACAAGAAAGACACAATTGTTATTCAGTTGCTGTTGTGTCCCCCCCCCAGCAAAAAAAATAGCATACATAGTGCTGCATCCATTAGGAGGAAACTGCATTTTCTCTGCACATTTCTTTTCCTTCTTTTTTCCTCTATAGCATTCTCTTGTTGGAAAAATGCATGTCTAAACCTTGGTCTGTTTACCTTCAAAAACACAGGCTGATTAGGCAGCAAATAAGTGCAAAAGCAGGCACCTCCGAAACATTTCTCTCCATCCTCTAAGCAACACATGCTTCTTGTTTTTTTCAGACCAACAACCCAACTACTGTTCGTCTCCCACTAGACTTGCAATAGCCCACCCCACACACTTTAGGCTATGCCAAATCTAAGGGGTGAAGTGTTTGGCATAAATGAAGAGCAAGCTGTGACAATATATCATCTCTCAAGGAGTACTGTGAGATTTGTGAAGAGATGTGACATGTCTCAGAACACTTGCTGTTCCACAGTAGGGCCATTGCCAACTTTCCAAACCGTTATGGAACAAACACCCTGTGGCTGAGGCAGCAAGGTTAAGAGCAGGTGCACTCTAATCTGGAGAACTGGATTTGATTCCCCGCTCTGCCGCTTGAGCTGTGGAAGCTTATCTGGTGAACCAGATTAGCATGTGCACTCCAACACACGCCAGCTGGGTGACCTTGGGCTAGTCACAGTTCTTCTGAGCCCTCTCAACCCCACCTACCTCACAGGGTGTTTGTTGTGAGGGGAGAAGGGAAAGGTGTTTGTAAGCCCCTTGTAAGTCTCAAAGGGAGGGTATAAATCCAACTCTTCTTCTACTAAAACCTCGGCTGTTTCTGCACGGCCCCCGAGGCGCCCCCACGCCGGCAAGAATTCTGCCGGCATGGGGGCGGAGGCCGTTCGCACGCAAGCGTGCGTGCGGCCTCAGGGGAGGCTGGTGGAGGACAGGCAGCTCCGCATGGAGCCGCCTCTGCCCCCTTCCCCGTCCCACTCACCTTGTCCCCGTTGCCGGCCTGCTGGCCTCTGAAGCCCCGCCCACGCTGCCCTCCGACCTCCAGGGGTTGGAGGACAGTGAGGGAGGGGCTGCAAGGCCAGCAGGCCGACGACGGGGACAAGGTGAGTGGGACGGGGAAGGGAAACAGCGTGTTCCCGGCGGTGCGGTTCGCACCGCGCCACCGGGAACACGCTGTTGCGGCAAAAACAACCCTTTAAAGGGTTGTTTTTTAGGGCGGCCTGACGCCGCCCTGGGGGAGGGGGAGCGCAGTCAGGTCGGCGCTGCTGCGTTGCCGCCTGTGCGAATGGCTCCCTGGGGACGGCGTTTATCCCGTCCCCAGGGCGCCATAAAAAGGCCATGCAGAAACGGCCCTCCATAAAGATCTGCAGTCAGATCTTTTGAAAGCTAAACTCAATTTCATTTTTGTTTGATATTATCAAAGGGGTTTTTAATGCCCATTTATTTTGAGTTTTTATCCTCCCCTGTTTCAAAAGTGAGTGTGCAAGATAGAACTTCCGAATGAAATTGAAGAACACTTTTCCCATAAAAGAGTTTTACAGATACACAAGGCCCAGAGACCAAAGGAGAGCCCAGGATGAGTGACTGCCTTTTCAGTTTGCCAAGTTAGCTGAATTTGTATGCAGAAAAATCTCAGTGCTATGTTTTATAACACCTTTTCTATTTTCTAATCCAGCAGACTATTAATTGTATTTTGCTATGGAGAGCGGGCAGCAATCAGATGTATAAGCAACGGAATATGAAAGTGTCTTGGTTATCTGTTTTTTATTTCCAGTCTCTTCCTTGAAACCAAGGTTGGTCTAACCAATAGCCTGAGGTGCCAAGATTCCAGGTGTTCTCAGCTATGTAAAAGTCTTGGCGGGGAGACAGAAAGAAAGAAGGGCTGTCTGAATTTCTGAATGAAGCATACAGAGGCAGCTTATTGAGAGAGGGGGGTATCCCCAGCATCCCAGCAGGCACAATAGAGAGCTTTCTGATCTCCACTGGCTGCCTGGAGCATAGACATAGTTCTAAAGCAGGGGAAGTAAAGAAATGACAGACATTGATAATGAAAAGAAGAAAATGGACATCTCTTGAGTGTTCAGGGGGCCGCTGGCATTCAGCTGGCATATAGTGAGGTACAAGACCAGAAGGCGGGATTTGTTCCTGGGGTCCAGAAAAAAATTGGGAGGCGGGACCAGTCCTTCCTGGAAGGGAGTTGGTGTTAAGAGCTTGTGTATTGGGAACAGGGGTCAGACCTATTCAGTCCCAGCCTCAAAAGTCGTTTTGGTCTTGCTCCAGAACTCTGAGAAGTGAGGCTTCCTGCGCTTCCACGAGATCTCCATTGCCTCTACTCCTTTATAGGGTTGCCAGCATCAGTAACCTAAGAAATCTTGGCCCTGAAATCAATGAGGTGTAAAAGGGTGGCTGTTTGCTTCAATCTCTTATATACTAGTACACGGAAAAAAGAAAGGCCCAGCTGTAACTTTTAAAAGTTGCATTCATTGATATTTTGGCCTGCCTTCTGAGAATGGCACTTTCTGGGCACATATCACTGCAAGGGCCATTTGGGGGGGATAAGTGGCAAGTACATAACTGAAGACTACCCTGTCATGATCTTGATCTGTATTAAAGGCAGCAAAAATATTAAAGGACGAAGTATATATCCCAGTCTTAGCAATATATAAAACCCCGGCTGGCAGGTTCCAGAAATGTTATGCCTAACCCATGCTTATGCAATCCAAAATTGGCCACCTTATAGTCTAGAAAGGAATTCTTGATCCCAGTTGATATTTAGTATCAGACAGGAATCAAGGAGATCAAAGCTTGAATCCCCTTCTGCTGTGGAAGATTGCTGAGTGACCTTGGGCTAGTCCCATGCTCTCAGTCTAACCTACCTCACAGGATTTCTGTGAATGTAAAATAGGGTAGTTGAGGAATTGAGTTTTGATTTTGCTTCACACTGGTAAAGAAAGGGAAGGAGGCAATCCCGGCAACTCTCCCTGTTTCTGCTTTTATTTCTGTCTTTTCTGTTATGGGAAGCAGTCTCTCTTCTGAGCTGCTCTATTGAAGAAGAAGAAGAAGAAGAAGAAGAAGAAGAAGAAGAAGAAGAAGAAGAAGAAGAAGAAGAAGAAGAAGAAGAAGAAGAAGAAGAAGAAGAAGAAGAAGAAGAAGAAGAAGAAGAAGAGGAAGAGGAGGAGGAGGAGGAGGAGGAGGAGGAGGAGGAGGTGGAGGAGGTGGAGGAGGAGGATTTATATCCCCCCTTTCTGTCCTGAAGGAGACTCAAAGGGGCTCAAGTGGCAGAGCAGGGAATCAAACCCGGTTCTCCAGATTAGAGCACACCTGCTCTTAACTTTTTAAAAGCTAAAAGAAGTTTTGCATCCCGAAGAGATCAACTGGAGCGCTGATATCTTAATTGTACCGACTCTGAGTCAAGTAGGAGGGGTAGTGGAGGATGACTTTGTGATGTCTCTAGGGTGATGTTTCCTTATTCCATGGAGTTCTCCTTCCAGGCTCACCGCATCATCCCACTGGTGGTGAGAACTGGCTATGGGATGCTCAGCTCCTGGGTGCCGTATGTGGCCATGAAGCTGATGAATGGCCTGAGTGAACTCTGGCATTCTCTGTACTAAAAGAAAAATTAATTTTTTTGCAGCTAAGCGGTCCACATTATTTGCAGAGAAAGGGGAAATTCTACAACTTCTCTAAATTTTGCACGTTGGCCAATTTGTATTATTTTGCATGATTTGTTCTGGTGTTTACCAGATCATGGCCAGGACAAAGACATGGATCCTTCACGGACATCCTCCCTCATTTCCACAGTTTATCCTTGTCTCCTTCTTCCTGTGTTCCCTCTACTGTGTCCACGTATTGAAATTTGAGACTGGAAGTCCCTGCTCTATCATTGACATTTACATTCAGACAATTGGATTATTATTATTAATAATATTTATATGAGTAACCACTGGGAATCTGATTCACCACCTTCCCTGATGTCTGACATTTCAGCAATCTATTTTGCTTCATTCACAGCCATGAGGGCTAGAAACTTGATCTCTTTGAAAGCTGAGATTCTCAGGAAGGTGGTTTCTGTGCTCACCCTTAAATCAGTGCTTTTCCTGTGCTCCATTACTGCCCTGGCATAGACACAACCTGGGTGGTGCCTTTGTGGCTTCTCTCATTCCAGCCATGCCTGTGTACTGCCAACAGGCACTGCATAAAGCCCCCTTTCCTGGCCCATCTTTCATGCCTATGTTTTCCTGCTTCTCCTCTAGGTCCTCCAGGCCCTCCGGGTCCTCCAGGAAAGGATGGTGGAAGGGGCTTCCCTGGAGAGAAGGGCTTACCTGGCCTACCAGGTCCCCCCGGCCCACCAGGTCCACCAGCCCCAGTAGGGCCCAAGATATCACACATCCCTGACCAAAGTAAGTAGCTATGTGGAAAAGAGAAGAGGCCCTGCTACCTTTTAAAAGATGTGATTGTTTTAACTGGGACATATTTGTTTATTGTTTATTCGCTCAGGGTGGCTACCAACACATTCATACCAGTGCAGTATAATATAAATCCAATGAAACATCCACAAAATGAAAAGAAGGGAAGGAAAGGGGAAAGTGTGGGAGGTCAGTGACTTGAGCTATCCCTGCCTTCAACTATAGGTCTAGCAGAATAGCTATGTTTTCCAGGCCCAGCAGAATTGAGATAATAAGTCCCACAAGGACTTATAACATCTCTTCAGTTCACTTGTTTCATGCTGAATGGATTGAGCGATAGCTGAAGTTGAAAATTAGGGAACATCTCCAGTTGAACTGAAACAAAAAGACTCCCTTGTAAAACAGAAACTATTTCCCTTTACTTTCACTTTCTTCAGTCACTGCTTCACCTCTTTATTTTGGAATAAAGTAGCCATAATATAAATCTGCAGAAGTAATGGAAGCAAAGTATTCAGGAAAGCAAAGCCAAGAAATTAGAGACTCCCTTCCTATCTAAATAAGAATTGTTGGCCAGAGTAGCAGCCCTGAATCTAATATTTCTGAATCAGTATAATGTAGTAAGCATATAACTGGAGAAAAAAGTATGGGCAAACAAAAAAGTGTATTAAAGAATCCCTGTTCTGCTTCAGAGCGAGAGTCAGAAGCCAGAAATTGCACGCCAAGAGTCAGCTGTTGTTACTCTAGAAAGTCACAACAACACAAACTTTTATAGTCCTTTCAGGTCAGGAGGATCCAGCATGAGTGTATATAGTCACTGCAGAATCTAGGAACTAGAAAATGCATTGACCTGTAACCTCAGATGGCTTACTACTATCATCATTCAGGTCCGTGGGTTCATGGTTCTAGCCCAGATAACTCCTAATATTTTCACAGACTCAACTCTTAATCATGAAAGTTCTTGAGAACTTATCTACCTGTAACGTCCACCATTTCATATCTTAGCCTGGGGATTTGCAACCTATGGTTCTACAGCCTAATATGATTGAGTGCAAATATGGCTCTTTTTGAAAGAAGTATCTCTAAGTCAAGGTATATTGGAAGGATAGGTTTGTCGCTAGAATAACCAGTACATGGAGGGAATGGCCGGGAAAACAGTTATGGCACAAAAGGATTTTTCAGACATCCTCTATGAAAAGAAAAATTAGAGAGATGAACAATTTCTGTAATTCATATTTGAACCATGCATAAATTTATGCTGGTGCACTAAAACAATTGTGCACACTTCTGTGAATATGTACTACTTATTGTGAGATTTCACATGCTACTTCCCAATAAAGGGCAGGCAACAAATATTGTTTGGACTGCAGTAACTTTATGGATCATTAATCAACATGTCAGTTAACTAATGTGAATTTGAGTATTTTTGGTTATGAAAATGGGCCTTCTTCAGTATTGGTTCTCTGTTGATCTGAATTTTGATCAGCTCTTTAATTATATAATATTTTAATTATATAAAATAATAAATGCCTTGTTATGTATGCTCAAGTACACCATGGTATGTATTGATCCTCAGCTGAGGAGATTGGCACAGTGTGAGTTTAAGCTACTGGAATGGAGTTTTCCTTTGTGCCTGTGCACTGTGTTATGCCCCTGTGATCATCTCAGAATGGGCTTCTTCCACAACCTGCCTGGTTTCCAAAGGAACATGCTCCACACACTGATCTCTCTTGCTGTTTGTCACAGGGGACCCTCTTCTGTCAAATACTTTCATTGAAACGGGTATCACAGGGCCAGCTGGCCCTCCTGGCCTTCCAGGGCCAATGGGTAAGTAAGTACCTTCCCCTCTCTTATCTTAGATTTTCATTGGGGTAGTGGGCAGCAAGATCATTTGCTTGTTAACTGGTTAAGTTAGCACAAACAGTGTGAAGAAAGTACACACATTTAAATCCTACCTTTCTCTTTTTCTCAGAACCGTAGAAAACTGAGTTGTCCTGAGAAAGCGATTGCCAGTAGTATCAGGGCAGACAAAAGGCAGTCTTTCTTAACACATAGTGTTAGGGAATTCATTACCACAAGGCACCAGCTGAGAAGTGGCTTTGATTAGATAAATTCAGGGAGAAACCGTCTGTCTAGAACCATTTGCTAATAAGTTGAACATGGAATCTTTTAATTAAGAGGCATCATCTCTCTGATTGAAATAATTATTTGTCTGTTATTCCTATTTGCAAGTTGGGATCTCATGAGGAAATGTGGGAGTGGGAATAATTTGCTAATCTCCCCCCCCTCCAGATTACCTAATTCTCATGGGCTTGAACAGGTTGATTTTTCTCCTCTCCCCCCCCCGACCCCCCCTTGTTGTTTTCTGCTTTGATTGATGCTCAGCCAATGTCAGCATTCCATCTCTTCTGAGGCATTTTCAGTCTTCATAAAGCTGGTGGTTCCTCTCCCCCCCCCCCTTTTTTTTCTGGTAGGGGTTTCTTCCTTCTGTTTTTATTCATTAACTTACAAAGTCATTTTTTTTTCATGCCTTAGGAATTCTCCCAGGCATATGTATGAAAATCCTTCCTTGCTTGTGGATAATCCAGTTGTGCGGCTTTTCTTATCTGCACAGAAGCCGAACAGTTTACTATTAGATACAGTCATACCGTAATAATATTAAGTAGTGGCATATATCCAAGCATCTCGTTCCACCAACAACACAACATTACTTCCATCTGTGGAAGAGAGGGTGGTGATTTCTACCAATCTTCCCGGTCACTGGAAAACCCCACTTTACCCTCTGCTGTTCCTGAGTATCTGCTGACACCCCTCCCCAAAATAAAATAGCAGGGGTGCTCAGTGAGCTGTAGCCAGAAAGAGAACTGGGAACGCCCCGCTCTGCTAAGTGGATAGTTGATTGCATGCCATTATTTATATGTTTTGGTCAGTTTATTAAATCTGCATGATTTTTGTATGTGCATGTTATTTATAGGAATTCAAATCAGTTGCTTAAATCTGCATTAATTGGCACGTGTGTAAACAGTGCTTAGTTTTAGATAACGCACCTGCAGGCCGTGGTGGCTACCCTCTTGGAAGAGGCATTCCCCTCTGTGTGTGTGTGTGTGTGTAAGAGAAAAGAAAAGGACTCTTCTGAGACCATGCTTGCCATTTGCAGTTTTTGTATATTCTTATTATAAAATAAATAACAATTTTTTTAAAAAAAATCTTCAACAGAATTCTGGACTAGTTGGATGTTTGGTCTTATCCAGCCTAGAAAATATACTTAATTTCAAGATCTTGCCTCATGCTAACCTACTTCTTTGTAAAAAAAAAAAAACTACCAAGGAAAGTACATAGAGCCCTAGACAGATTCAAACAACCCAGCAAGGATCCAGTGCACTCAAGTGGCATACAGTGGGAAAGTGGGTAGTCACAACAGTGGGGGAGGGGGGGCAAAATGTTTCTCCAGAGCCCATTAGATCAGGGGTCTGCAACCTGTGGCTCTCCAGATGTTCATGGACTACAATTCCCATCAGCCCCCAATTGGCCATGCTGGCAGGGGCTAATGGGAATTGTAGTCCATGAACATCTGGAGAGCCACAGGTTGCAGACCTCTACATAAAATAATTGAGGTTACAGAGACCTCTAGTGCCAGTTGAAGCAACTGCACTTTTTACAAGAAAACTGGCTGGAAGTCCAGGGGATGTGGGAAGGTTCGGATCATTACAGGGTTGTAATGAGGAATTCCTGCAGTTTTATCATACTTTAATGACTATCAGAAGCGTTTGCTATTGAGTCAGACCATTGATTCATCTAGCCCAGAGCAATCTGATCTCACTCAGCAGCCCAGTCTGGTTTCTGAGCTTTCAACACATTGCCTATATCCGTGGTGGCGAACCTATGGCACTCCAGATGCTCATGGACTACAATTCCCATCAGCCCCTGCCAGCATGGCCAATTGGCCATGCTGGCAGGGGCTGATGGGAATTGTAGTCAATGAACATCTGGAGTGCCATAGGTTCGCCACCACTGGCCTATATACTCTTTCTAATATACATTTGCAGCCATAACAGCTAGAAACTTGCTTTTAAGAGGAGAGAAGACGATAGAGATTCTGAGGAAGATGAGTTCTGCACTCTGTGCCTTACTTTTGCTACTCCAGAGTAGAGGCATAAACACAGCCCTTGTCCTGCACTTGGTGTGAGACAGAGGGAGCAACCTTAAGCAGGTTTACGCAGAACTAAACCTCATTGTATTCAGTGGAGTTTGCTCCCATGAAATTGCTCTTAAGATTGCAGCCGTAGGCTACTGAGGCTCATGCAGTGTGGGAGAAAACCTGGGATCCTGTGTGGGTGGGTGAGGGGTGATACACATAAGGGAGCATTTAAGGCAGTGGTGTCCAATTCTGGCCCTCCAGATGTTCATGGACTATGATACTCATCAGCCCCTGCCAGCATAATGTGAGCATAATAAGGTAACAGGGTAGAGAGATGTCTAAAATGCATGGTCTGGTCTGGATGACAGAACAGAGGTTGAGTAGTTACTGGGAAGTCCCCCAAGATGCCAAGTCATCTTGCCGCACTGTTTGGGCTATTAGCTTGTTTTGCTCTGACCAATCAGAGGTAAAATTTCTCTGTGCTGTATTCAAATCATATGAATACCAGGAATGAGAGAACCTGTGCGCACTAGGATCAGCAAGAGGGAGCTCGTGGCCCCAGTCTAACCCTGGTTCAATGATGTCTAATGCACACACTCAAAGCTACCAACAGACCTGCAAAAGGATTGCAGAAATGGAATTTGCAGACGAGCTACTGTGGGAAGTTTAAGCTGGAGTTCTTGGCTATCGACACCTCTCTTTCTCATCCAAACCTGTCTCTAGCAAAACGAATCACCAACGGAGTTTATAAGTTGTTTTTCTCCATCTAGGTCCTCCAGGGCCAGCTGGGAAGGCAGGATCACCAGGGCTTGATGTAAGTATACCTCATTTCTGAGACGGCTGCTGGGTTTCTGAGGGTACCAGTGTGGCTGAAGCAGTTGTGGTGGTTCAATTTCAGGCTAGTCTTTTAGAAGGGATATGGGTTTTTCTAGGCACTGGAGTTGGCAGTGTTTGAGGAACTGAACTGTGGATCATATCAGGAGGTGCTGATTACTCTTACGTTTGAGGACAGCCTGTTCTTTGCCACTTGGATCCAGTTCCTTGCTGTGTTCAGAACTAGATAGACTAGCCTGAGTTTGGGTGACAAGCAGAGGTGATGGTGTAAAAGAACTCATGAACTGTAACATAAGAGCTTCCCAACTGACTGAAGTCTCTTCATCCCACCTGGGGCTCAGTAAAGCTCCTGTTCTTCATGTATACCTAAGGCTGCAAAACCTGTCAGATACGGAAGTGGGCAGAGTTGGAGGGCTGTGATGAATGACTGGTTGGCTTGTACTTGCTTGGTAGGAGACTTCATCAGAGGGAGACCAGAGCAGGGTCAGTAAAAGTAGATGGCAACTTCTTGGCTGGAGTGGGTAGGTGGTGGGACACATCTTATTTGATAATGAAGTTGTGATTTCAATCAGGGAATCCCCGGAAGGCCTGGAATTGACGGAGCAGCTGGTATCCCCGGGGAGAAAGGGGAGAGAGTGAGTATCCTCTCATATCAGGCTACATGGAAGGGCTGGTTGACAGACTGTCAAATATGAAGAGAGAATTGGTATAAAATTGGTATAAGATTTGATTCCCCACTCCTCTACATGAAGCCTGCTGGTTGACCTTAGGCCAGTCAGTTCTCTCAGAACACTCTCAACTCATGTGGAGGCAAGCAACAGCAAACCACCTGAGAGCTCTTTTGCCTTGAAAACCTTAGAGCAGCAGTGGCGTAGGAGGTTAAGAGCTCGTGTATCTAATCTGGAGGAACCGGGTTTGATTCCCAGCTCTGCCACCTGAGCTGTGGAGGCTTATCTGGGGAATTCAGATTAGCCTGTACACTCCCACACATGCCAGCTGGGTGACCTTGGGCTAGTCACAGCTTCTCGGAGCTCTCCCAGCCCCACCCACCTCACAGGGTGTTTGTTGTGAGGGGGGAAGGGCAAGGAGATTGTCAGCCCCTTTGAGTCTCCTGCAGGAGAGAAAGGAGGGATATAAATCCAAACTCTTCTTCTTCTTAGAAGGTCACCATAAGCCAGCTATGATTTGATGAGTATCCTTCTTCCTGAATCAGTGCTATTAAAGCAGCAAGCACATCCCTCCAAGATAGCATAGGGCAACTACAATGGTCTTTCTTGCCTATATGTGTGGCTCAAGGACCTAGAATAAATTTTGGGGTCACTCTACCGGGCTTTGTTGTCAAGGCACAAAATGTTTGGGGTGCTGTCTTTGGAAGCCAGAGGTGACGGACAAGACCACAGCAGGACACAATCAGACTCGCCTGTTTTCTCTTTGCCAGGGACTACCTGGATATCCTGGCCACAGAGGTCTGGACGGAGAACGTGTAAGTGAGTTGAGTGGAGCCAGGGGAGGAGAAGTATACTGTCATCAAGTCAAAAGACATTTGGTCACTTAGTGGCAAGTCCCTGCATTTTCTGGAAATCCTCCTGTACATGCTGAATTGAAAATTTTGTTTCATTTTGGCTTTCACCAAAAAAACCCAACTTCCTGTGCCCAGTGGGATGTCAAGTGCCTGTCTTCCACTCTTACACCCCAGGTGTCACTCACAAGTCTGCGTTAACTGAGCACCAAGAGTAGGCCAGGATGCCAGTTCCTCATTTTCATGTAAAGCCTTCCACTTTTGATCTTTCCCTTTCCCTTTTACAGCTGTGAGTGTGGGCGGGCAGCCAGCAGTAATCACAAGGTCTAGATTGTGTCCCTGGAGCACAGGAGATATATTCCCCTGCATCCCCCTTTCAGAAATGCAGGTAGCATCTCCCTCTCTGAGACCTGGATATAGTTCTTGTGGGCACCCCTCACATTTTGATAGCCCAGCTGGAAGCTTAGTGTATCTCTGTTGCTGGGCCAACCAAGACTCATGCCATATCACCACAAGGAAGGGGCTGCCTTTCTCCTGGTGGCTGTGCCTTATTCACTTGCAAAATCATCCACTGTTTATCTTGTTTCCTTTAATGCCATCTCTGTTCTGTTTCAGGGTGAACAAGGCCCAAAAGGTGAACCAGGAGAGAAAGGCACCTGGGTAAGTTCTGGACAGCAGCACCTTTGCTTTCTCGCACTTCCCAATTTCTTCAGCTGTTTTCACTCCGTAAATGGGGGTCCCTTTCCCTTGTGGTTTTCCATCGCTGTTTCAAAGAGATAGACACGTTTGTGTTGCACCACACATGCACACACAAATAAATGACTCTTGTGGCACCAGACTTACCAACAGGTCTATTTGGGCATCAGCTCTCGTGGGCCAAAATCCACTTTTGTCTGATGCTGTGGCAATTTATTGTGAAGAGATGTGTTATTCTATACCTCTGCATATACTCACAATCACTATTTTGCTTTTAAATTCTTTTATAAGAAAGTCTAAATTAAATTAGAGCATAGTACAGTACCTTTGCATGTATTTGCTGGTGTTCCTTAGTTTATTTTGATGTTGCAAACCAGAGGGAGGACAAAGTGCAATATAAGGTGCTCCACTCAGCTTCTGACATGAACTAGCCATTGTCAACACACTGTCAAACATATCTCCACAGTCATAATGGCTAGCCATGGGTCCACTCATATGTAATCCAAGAGCTATATCTCAGCTGGAGTTACTGACTTTTCAACCAGCTCCTGTAGTAGGGCCTCAACGGCAGTTTGATGTGCCAAAATTAACAAGGCAGAATCCTTAACTCCATACAAGAAAAAGTCTCACCTGCTGATTTCTGTTGATAAAACTGCTATTAAAGGCATAGGAAGAGACCAGGTTGTTTATTTCTAACCAGTTCGTGGCCTTGTTCCCAGGATCCTTTGACTGTGGTCTTGAGATACACTGTCTTCCATGGAACACATGCGATTGCTTCATCGGTCCCCTTAAAACATTGTATCCCCAAAGATATTTCTAGATTGCCTCTGTTGTGGGACTGATCCTGCATGCCACCTGGACATACATTTGGAGAAGCTCACTATTACAAGGACTTTGAACCCACTCTACTACCATAGTGGTTCTGTGCTTTCAACAGTCTCATTATAGGGAGAAATTCAACAGCTCTTCCAATCGCCACATTTCCATGCTAGGAAAAACCTCATCTGTGGAATAGTTTCCTATGGTCCAACTGTTGAAATCACAGAGCCTCTCTCATGAAAAAGTCTTACCTAGGGTGAAAGTTGTCTGGAGAAGGAATTCGCCATCTGAGAGGACTTTTCAAGGAATGTTTATGCTCTATAAACACCACCACCCCTGTCTGACCCCATCAAAACAACCATTGTAGGTTTTGAATCTCATCCCACACATCAATGCTCCAGCTGTCTTTTCAGAGCTGTTCTTCTGAGTAGCTCTTGCCATGACCAGATAGCCCCTTGCCTTGAACATGACCCCTCCCCACTCCCATGCAATTTTTGATCCACAGATATAGGACTATGAACTGGGAAGAGTCTGTGCTTTTTACCAGAATGTCTCAGGTTCAGTCTCTAGTGCACAGGTGTCAAACTTGCAGTCCTCCAGATGTTATGGACTACAGTTCCCATCATCCCCTTCCAGCATGATGCTGGCAGGGGATGATGGGGACTGTAGTCCATAATATCTGGCAGGCTACGAGTTTGACACCTATGGTCTAGTGAAATAGATCTCAGGTAAAGGTCTGGACCTGTCTTCATAAATTGACATGACCTGATGCCACTGCTAGTGAAAACAGGAAACAAGAACACAGCCTTAAGAAGTATAATTGACAGCAGCAAGGGAATAATAGGTGGGAGAGGATAACAAAGGCTTTGGAGCGAGGACAGGTGTTGCAGCCCTTGTTAGCAATGAACTGCATCTCCCTCTGCCACATGGGTCTGCATCTCCCTCTGCCACATGGGTCTCACCCAGAGGGGTGAGAAATGGCTCCTCATGCTCTTAAAGGCATGGGCCCACCTTTGGAAGATGATGTGTTAGCAGCCTGGTTACCCCCAGAAAGAAGGTACAGTTGAGTGCTATCCTTGCAGTGCTGTATGCTTCAGGCTAGAAAGACAGCAAACAAAAAGGCAAAACACAAGCTTCAGTTGTAGTGTCCTGCTTAGAGGGACTTTTAAGGAGGAGACACTGAGGATCCTTAGAGGTGGGGAGAGGCGGTTAGGTAGCCTTGTCTGATTCTCTCTTTCTGCCCGTCCGTCTCTTCTCTTGCTTCTTCACTCCCTGCCGTCCTTTTTCCTCATTGCATCCCCATGCCGGGGGATTTGGTGCTCAGGATTGGTATGCTAATACTTAATGCTTCTGCATCATGTCTTTCCCTCTGGGAAGGACAGGTTCTGGCCCCATCATAGCAGAGTGTATTTACATACAATATATTTGAAGCAGTGGTAGGATTCAAATGATTTAACAACCAGTTTGGGTGGTGGGATTCAAATAATTTAACAACTGGTTGTTTATAAGCACCATTTTAACAACCGGTTCTGCCGAAGTGGTGCGAACCTGCTGAATCCCACCACTGATTTGAAGTGCTCTTTACATTTCCTGAAATCAGAGGCGTAGCGCCAAGGGGGGGCATGATGCACCGGGCGGGTGCCCCTGCGGAGGCGTTCTGGGGGCGGGGCATTCCAGGGGTGGGGCGTTCCGGGGGCTTGGAGGGGCATGCAGCGCGTGGTGTGCATGCACCGGACGCACTTCCCCTCGCTCCATTCCTCCTGAAATACAGACAGAAAGCCAGAATTTTTTTTCCTGTATATAAGGCCCTCATCTGCAATTAATCCTTTGGTAATTTATATTCTTTTCTTTCTTACTTACTTTTTTGCACTGTGGGGAAAAGAGGGGAATCATTGGAAATTGAGGTATACAGCCTTCCCTGTGGTGTTACAGTGGTTTCTTCAGTGGCATAGCTATGCGTTATAGAGTACTGATTTTTAATGAGTCAAGACTCACAAGTGGGCTTTGTCTTAGCACAGTGGTTCTCAACCTGGGGGTCGTGACCCATTTGGGGTAGGTATAGCGATGTTGATGACAGGTATACTCTGAGCCTCCTTTGCACTATCCATAGCCTGCTACTTGAAGGAACTTCCTGCCTTGATGTCTGCCTGTACCTGAGACATTGGCTTGACTTGCCCCTTCTGCCCCTGGCGAGTGAGGGGAAAACCCCTTGACTTCGAAGGTGGAATTTCAAGGGGAAATTGCAATCCACATAACTCGTCCCTCTCACTACAGCCAGGATGAGAAAGAAGTCAAACTGGGTGGGAGCCATTGGGGCCTGCTCCAGCCTGCAGGATGGATTATATTCTGGCTCCAAACACTGCATGTCTGCTTGGGAATGTGCTATTGGACACAATGGGGCCGACTTGCACAGGAACAGAGGCGTATCTGCCAGAGTGACATAGAGGGTCACATGTTCCTGGGCGCCACCCATTAGATCACGTGTCCCTCCTATGGAGAGGCGCCTTTGCCTGGCACTCCCCCTCCACTGGCCAGGACTGCTGTCTTTCTCCTCCACCAGCTGAAGGAGCAGCCCTCTCCCTCCCCCCCATAGTCCATCCCGCCAATGATGAGGGGCTTGAGCTTGGTCCAAGGCTGACCCTCCTTCCCCCCCCCCCAGGCTTGAAAGGGCAGCGGAACAGGGAGATGGAGCCCAAGGGAGATGCGCTGGCTGCAGTAAGGTGCGGGGGGCGCTTGAGCAGGTGTTGCTTCCGGTACACCTCCGCACGAGAACATGCATAAAACTGAGATGTGGGTAAAAGTCTAGTCAGTTCTCAATGGCTTGCATTCCTAGGTAACGGAAAGCAACTGCCTCAGGGTTTGGACAGGTTAGGGATAATCTTCCCAAACCTCCTAAGGGACAGGCTGAGTCCCATAGGAGGGATTCCATTAGGCAGAACAAGTGCAGCCGGGAAAGGCAATGTGGGCGTGCATGCTTTTTCAGTGTTCCCTGTTACGTTCCTTCCTTCCCCATGCCAAAAAATTCCCTGCGAGCTGGATCAGCTGACTACTTCCTCCTGCCAGTGAATTGTACATGCATGTTGATTATAACTTCAGCACCTTGATGCACTTCCTTGCAAGGATTGGTTGCTCTCCCTGTCCGTCTTGATATTTGCATCGGCACCCCTTTGCACCCTGTCCCTGGATGAGGGCTCAGTTGGCTCGAACAAGTAAGGATGGGAGGGAGGGAAAAGGCATGGCTTCAACCCCACCTTCTTTCTCAGCCCCTCCTGCCTGCATACACCCCCTTGTGCATTCCCTTCACGGCTGTATCTGTCTCTTTCGTCCACAGGGGGAGGGGTTACACCAGCTCCGAGAGGCTTTGAAGATTTTAGCTGAGAGGGTTTTAATCTTGGAAACAATGATTGGGCTCCATGGTGAGTAGAGACAGACAGAAGGACAGAATCCCCAGGCCAGGTGGCTTAGGGAAAAGGGGGTCACCCTATGGGTGGCAAAAAAAAAATACAACGACCCCATGCTGAACGCAACCTACAAGAAATAAATATTGGCTGGCCATGTGCTTCTTCAGCCCTTTTGTGGGCTGTAGCAGATTGCAAAAAAACAGGATGCATGTCAAGGTTCTGTTGCAGGTGGTCTCAAAGGTCAGATTGGTGGGTCGCAAGGTGAGCAGTTTTACTGCATGGTTATGCACGGAGAGCAGCATGTGTGAGCAACAACATCATTGCCACGTAGTCCTGCTGCATAAGCCTAGGCCCTGATATCATCAGATCCATCTGCTCTGATGAACTTTATGGATGCAGATCTGTTCCAGAACCAAACTTTCTCCCTCGGTATTTCTCTGAGCACCAGCCATGCGATTAGACACTGGCATGATAATGGCAGTGTTGGGGCACACGACAGCGGACTCCAGTTTTTGCCAGGCTGCCAGGATGGGGATGGTGTCCTGGACCTGCTTTGTGCCCTGAAGACAGTGTGGCCAACTCGCAACAAAAACAGTGGAAAAGATGTTGGTCTGGTTTTGGCAGGACTATGGGAAAGATTGCTACCCATTCCTGGAGGTATCTGTGTCTTACAGGATGCCCTCTGGTGGCAGGAGAAGATAATGCTTGCTCACACTCTTAACACAGAAATCATGTTTAAATGCAAATAACTCTGGATAACAACTAGCCAGTTAACTTAATAGTGGAATAGTTTCATTGGGGCCATTCAGAACCCACTGATGTCAATGTTCCTTCCTTTATTTCATTTTTATTCCGCCCATCCTCCGAGAAGCTTTGAGTTGTATATGTTACAAGTGGGGACCCAGAAGGGCAGATAACAGCACCACCGCCAGGATTTGGGGGAGGTTCTGGCTTGGCACTGTCAGTGAATTCCCTTCACCAGGAAGAATCAGGGCATGCCAAGAATTCTCTTGTGCTTCTGCTTAGTTTCTTGGGCTGTGCTGGGCAGAGTGAGCATGGCAGAGCTTTTAGCGCAGATGTACCTGGCAAATCCCACCCTCATCACAGTAGTTATCCTACTGAGTATTCCTAGGATAAGTGACTAGAACGGGGTGTCCAACTCTGGCACTTCAGATGTTCATGGACTGAAATTCCCATCAGCCCCTGCTGGCATGGGGTTGATGGGAAATGTAGTCCATTAACATCTGAAGCACCAGAGTTGGACACCTCTAGTCTAGGATAAGTGGAGATCAAAGATGGCTGTATTGCTCCCAGTAGGAAAGCATGTTCTGGTCTCTGTAAGCATCTGAGGCCAAGAGCATGCCTAGATCCTGAAGTGCAGCAGCCACAAAGGCTTTGTTGACCAGGCAAGGACCAATGCCCCGACTTCTGTCCATATCAACCCTGCTCCCCTACTGTGTCTCTAGAGGCGTCTGAAGGTCAGAACTCAGGCAGTGCTCTTTAAGTGAGAGGCTAGCCTTAGCCCATGTGATTCAAGTCCCCAAAACCCCTGAGAGCCCACCTTCTCGCCTCTTCCGTCTGAATGGTCCACAGGGTTGAAAGCTGTAGTTGAAAAGCTGAATAACACAAGCAGTAAATGGAGATAATCCCCTGAAGCAATCAGTTCTGTTTAGATCCCAGAACCAGACCTGAAGCCTGATCCAAATTGGTCAACAAATGAGCCTGCAAGAAACGGCAGGGGGAGCCTCCCAAACCTTGGAGATACATGTAATTAACTGATCCGTGTTTGCACAAAAGTCTGTTGTTGAAAGCATAGGAGCAGCAGCCGGTGAGAAGAATGACAATTCTAAAGCACCCCCCCTCCTCCCCACCATATGCCAAGTCAGTTCCTGTTACAGTTCACTCAGTGCCCAGATTTTTGATCCTCTTTAACTGGGCATGTTGGCCCAACATGCCAAGGGGTTTAAGCTGGCTTGTAAGACATCTGACTGGCTTCATCCCTGTATGTAAGTGGACCAGAGTACATGCACATTTACAAGCACGAGCACTATCAGGAGTCACATCTCTATCCTGATCGATGCATTCTTTAAGAAAATAAGTCCTAAGCGATGCTACCCAGCTGCTATGAGCTATTGTCAAGTTTTGGTCATTTGGCTAGCAGAGAAGGCTGAGCTGGAGACAGGAGTAGTAGTTGCTTCTTCAGAAAGCTTGAGCTGATGAAGGAGGTCAGGAACATTGGGGGAAAATAAGCAATTGTGGAGAATCTCGCACAGGCAAAAGAAAAAAATGGTTCAGCATTTCTTAGTGTCTACACAAGCATCTATGCATGTACCTGACGCTTTTGCATGCTGTGTACCCTGGAGGTGCAACGACTTCTGATGTGACTCTCTTATGCAATTCAGTGACCCAACCTATAATTTTATGTTATGTAAGTTACACTCAAACAATCTTTAAAAAGGAGTCTATCTTTGAAGGTTGAAAACAGCACAGGGAATTAGGGCCTGGATACCAGCTGGGAGCCAATGAAGGTTTCATAGTTGTGGACCAGTTATTTCTGAATGCATTTCGATAGGGCAATGTAGATGATGCCAGGACGTGAACTGCAAGAGCTTTTGAACTCCTGTTATCCTGGATTCCACAGCAGTCTGGGATGGAGAAGCCAGTGACTGCTCAGATACTGCTCTCCTTCGGAGAACGGGACTGGCCTGGAGACCTGGGCGACATTTTCCTTTCTTCTCCCTCCAAATTCAGCAGCATTCTCCCTCCCTGCCATCCCCTCTCAAGAGCCCTGGTGGTGTCCTGATTCTGCTGTCAGCAAAAGATCCCCCCCTTTTATCCCCACTTTTCTTTTCCCATATTGAGGGTGAATGAATTCGCACTCTGCTCTTCTCAATCTCCACTAGGCCATTAGCTTACAAAGCTTCCTAGAGCAGCAGGCCCAGCTGGAGCTCCTGGCTAGGAGGGTCACCTTGCTGGAAGCTATCATCTGGCCAGGTAACAAAAAACAAGAGGCTTCACCTTTCCTACCTGTCCTTCTGTTCTTCTTTGGCATGATGCATTCACCACAGAGCTGCTGGATTGCGAGCCCGTGGCCCGGAGGTTCCCACTGTAGCCTGGGCTTTCTCCTTTCCCCTAAACTTTTGCATGCAAGGCCGCTTTCTCCTGTGTATTCAGATCCTCATAGAGACGACGTTTTTTGTTTTTGTTTCAATTCCAGCATGGCAGTTTGTTTGGCCCTTCTTGATCCATGGCTACCCATGGGGAAGGGCACATCCTCCGGTTACAAAACTCAGGGGGAAGCTCTGGCCCCTTCTCTGTCACTCCAGCATGAATCTGAAGGGAAGCCAGCATAGCAGATGGTCCACTTTTGCAGAAGGGTATCAGTATTTTTGTAGAATGGTGGTGTTTCATCTGTAAAATGCTATGGGGCAGCTGAAACCGAGGAGCACGGGGGCCTGCTATTCCAAAGCATGTGTGCACGTGCCCCACCCTGTATGTGCTCAATGCCACTATTGTTAAGCAAGCCTGAACGGGCTGGGGAAAATGCATTTTTGGCCCACCAGGGAGCTGGTGGGTCAACCATCATCTATCCCTATAGCATAAGTACAAAGTATAACAGCACTCTAGGAAGCAGTGTAGCAAGGACCTGGAGCAGAAGCTGGGGGTGTCTGGCTTCTGTTCACACTGAGGTAACCTCTAGGTAAGAACAAATGGAATCAATTGCCAGATAAGATCGAGGTCTGTTTTACGAACATGCCAGTTTCAACAGCCGCTGTCCAGATGCCTACAAGAAGCTCACAAGCCAGGCCTAAAGATGGTGGCTTCCCCTGCTGTTTATGATATTTAGAGGTATACTTCCTATGTACATGGAGGTTCCATTTGGTTGCTACAAATAGTAGGGACTACTAAATATTCTCTAAGTGCCAAACTACCTGGGAGAGCAGGACATAATGAGCAGCTCACTTGCTGGTCGCTCCTTCTGTTCTTTCCCTCGAGCATGTCTCCTTAAGCTGACTAGTGAAAAGTCTTGCTCATCCATCTCAGACACTTGGAATTGCACCAGACATGGCCTATACGTTGCTGTCCCTAAAGACAAGAACCCTGCCTTTCTTAAAAACAGACACAAAACAAATGAAAGTTGAAATGCTTAAAAGTCCATGATTACAAGTACGTGGAAGGACATTTTGAACCTGACTCTGTTTTTCCCTCCCCCAATCACCGACAGAGCCAGAACTGGGATCGGGCATTGGCCCTGCCTCTGCTATCACCCCCAGCTACTACCGGGGGAAACGCGATGAGAGTCTGGCAGCCTACAGGGTGACCTCGCAGCAGCATGCCCAGAGGAAAGAGGAAGAGAAGAAATGAAGCGCGACTGACTAGCTTGCCTGCTGAGTGCAGAAGGAAAGCGCATTTGTGATTGCAAATGTGGCATTCGACATTTGGGGTGACCTCCAGCCCTCTGCCTGCTTTTGACCGTCCACAAGGAGAAGAAGCAGAAAGGGATGCATCACCACTGCGCCTAGGAGAATACTTGCTTGCTAACAGCCCTGCTTCATATTTATTTGGTCTGTTCCTTTTGTGCAAGGAGTCTGTAACCAATCTGTTGTCGTGTGCCCGGCTTAACTGTTGCCAGAACCAAGTCTGTGTGCACCTTTTGTGATTTCCCGGCCATCCTGCAAGGGGAACTCTCCATCCCTTGGTGCTATTTTGCAGGGATGTGTTTCCACCTTCCCTAGATGCTGATACTTTCCCGCCACTTTGGGAGTGGATGTTGCCTTGCAAGTTCTTCTCTGAACTAGAACAGCATGTCTCTGCCGCAGCCTCACAGCCCTCATTGGCTCCTCCTGCCTGGTTGCTCCTCTTCCCCCATAGCCTAGCCAAGGCAAGGGTATGGGGGAAAGAACCTCCAGGCCTTTCCAGATGATTGGTTCAGGATGCAAAGCATGTACAATGGTTATCCAGTTCTTGTGGGAATCCACAGCCAGACCATCTATGTATCTGCCAGTCCAACCACAATACTTTCTCACTGAGAAAAAAAATTCACCACCTCATTCCTTATCCTCTTCTATATGGCTGGAGTGCCTTGCAGACTGAGTGTCATAGGTACCTGTTGGTCAGGTGCGTAGCCAGGGAAAATGGAGCCCGGGGAAGACTCCAAGTTTTCCACCCCGCCCCCCCATGGGCCCCACCACACACACACGGTCCACCAGGCTGGCCGACAGGCCGAGGTTCAGCCAGGCCAGAAGAATGGGGAGGGCGATTTTCCAACCCCCGCACATGACTCAACAGGGGCTGCCTGGGGCAGTTGTCCCCGGATGACCCCGTTGTAGCTACGCCACTGCTGTTGGTTAGTACTTGTGATTTCAGTGGTGTGATCAGCAACACATACCCATGCCATTTGGACCATGACCCTGTTCGTCATTTCCCTTCCCTCAGTTCAGGAGGTTGAGTATTCCCTGTTGAACCACTCGACAGAAAGTGGTAATGTGGGTTTTTTTTTTAATTTGGGGGAAGGATGAAACCAGCAGACTTTGCAAAGCAACCTCATGCTACCTAGCACTGTGAACTTATTTGTTTCCCCTCTTAAAAAATATGGTTTCTGTGCACTTCCAATGCTCACCTACTCTGTTCAAAAATCAAGATGAAAGAAAAGAAACACACACACACAAAAGACAAGTGTATCCCCATAACCATTTGCAGCAAAATTTTACACACACACACAATCCTTCCATTGTTTGGACAGTAAGGCTTATGAAGTATACTCACCTGACTACCCTAGATAAATAAGGGTAACTCATATAAGGCTCTACGGTAGGGGATAGTAATCATAGAGGGCACAGAAGCAGAGATCCTTTGGGAGATGAAGATCCCCCTTTCATAGGCCCGCACACGCAAAATAATGCGTTTTCAAACCACTTTCACAACTGTTTGCAAGTGGATTTTGCCATTCCGCACAGCTTCAAAGAGCACTGAAAGCAGTTTGAAAGTGCATTATTCTGCATGTGCGGAATGAGCCATAGATTCTGGGGGCTAAAGAACTGTTTTCAGCTAAGATTTTCAGAAATCTGTGCCAACTGTAAGATGGGGAGGGGGGTTCCGTACATGCCGGAAGACCACCAGTCTGCCCTCGTTCTCACGATAGCCCCTTGAGACCTTTGCACAGCTGAACGGAAAATGTGCCCTGCAGGCACTCTGGAGAGCGTGGAGAGAACAACTTTTGTATCATACACACTTTGGGAATTCAGCAGATGTGGGAACCAGTTCTATCGAGGTCAATAAAACATCTCAAAACACTAATCTTGAGCAATGTGTGTGTTTTCATAGAAGAGAATTCAGAGCATCCTGCCTCCAAACTGAGTTATGATGACATTGTAAGTGTGTTTCATTTCAGTTCATTAAACATCCCTGTCTATGCGAGGAAGAGTAGACCAGCTGCTCTCAAAGCTACTGTTGGGGAGAACCTGAATTCGGAGCTATTGAATCCTTGCACCAAAGCTCTTTGCAAAATGGATGTTTGGAGCCTGCTGACTGACATGTTGGTAACTTACTAAGAGCAGCTTGAGAACATTCAGTTTTATTCCTATTCTATTACTGGATATTTGTGTGTGCGCTACAATAAAATGAACACACAGAGAGAGATATGATCAACGTAGAACTAAAATGAGCCTGATTTTCCCACCCGCGTGAAAAATTTCTACTGTACAACCACATGCTGTTCTTGGGTTGGTGGCAGGGGATGGGGGGCGGGGGATTGAGATGTTTATTTGCAAAGAGCACATTGTACTACCAGAGACTTTACACAGAAGTAGTTTATGCTCTGAAATCCTTTAATTCAAGGCAGCTGGATTTTAAACATTTTATTCCTCCAGGTAATCCATTCAAGAATCGTCAGTCTCTCCCAGGGGACCATGGTGGAATTACTCATTTGAGAGAACAGGTACTGGATCCTGCAAGCAACTCAAGAAGTAACAGATGGTGGTGGGTGTGTTATATAGCAAACGCAAAGGTTGCTGCAATCAACGCTGAATGAAGCTGGATGCAGATTCCGTGGGGCAACTCTGTTTTGTTTCCTCAAGGGTTTTCCAGATTGCAGCTTCTTTCCCCTGTTGCACAAAAGATAGTGGACACGCTTGTTCTTGGGAAAAGGGAAAAGAGGCTACAGCTGGAAAACTAATAGGTAGTTGGCATCTGTACCTCAGATCCTGCAGTCTCATGAGTGGTGTTGGGAGGAAGCAGCTGTATCTCCCCTGGGACGATCTCTCAGCTTGAAGCACCTGGAATCCTGCCCCCCAGCCACCAGCTTGTTCTGCCCCTCAGGTAGGGTCTGTCTGTAAACTGGGATGCTTTCAACTCAGTTTTGATTCTAGCTCATCTTCTTTCATACTTCTTCAGTAGATTCCATGAAGAGCCTATATTCATCTCAGGTGAGGCTTGTTTCTGCCCAGATGTTAGCAGCATCAGAAGTTAGGACCTTCCTTCCTCTGCTGACTCACTGGTTGGTATCCATCAGTCTGTGGTGGGCCAGCTGGCTTTCTGTAGTCACCACGGCTTCATCTCCAATGTGGCCTCCAATCAACAAAGAGACAGCTCCCTCTACGTGGCCTGTGGCTGCTAGAGCCACCACTGCCTGCTCTGTTGGGAAGCCCATCTTTTGGAGCTGCTGGAGCCTTTGGGGGAAAGGGATGAAGGGCATATGTTAAAGGACAGAAGCTTGAGCAGATAATTACCAAACTGGAATAAGTTTCTCTAAATCGCTTTAAAATTTTTGCTCTTCCTTGTGGAAACCTCAAGAGAGGGGTCTGTCTCCCCCTCCTGGCCTAGACATCCACTTTGCTTTTCTCCTGGTTAGCCCCAGAGACCCATATGAGGAAATGGGGATCCCTGCTGTGATCAATTAAGCCAAGAAGCAGAATTTCTGGGCCAGAGCCCCTCTTGAGAATTAAGGGCTGGCGGGAATAGAGCCTCACTTATCAGAATCATGCTTACAGGGAAGGAATAAAGGAGAAAATGAGCCTTTCCCAATATTGGGCAATCAGACTATTAATCAGAACCTCTCAAGCATTTAGCATTACTCATTTAAAGTTCTTAGACTGAACCCATTTAAACTGCTTTGATTTCCTGTCCAAAGGCCCAGCTCTGCCTCCAAAGACAAATGTGGATGTTTCCTCAGCGGGTGACAATTGTTAGGAAATGTCTCTGTTCAGGAGATGACCCCTCCAAACTGAATGGAAAGGGCCAGTCTGTGCACGAAGGGTTTCTCAGAGAATGAAAGAGACACCTCCTTGACCAAAACACCGTCTGCTTTCACATTGGGATGGTTCTCCATTGTGGACTCACAGCTATCACAAACGCAAAGACATTTGCATGGCAAAAGACTGAGCAGTTCTCAGGTTTCCCCTCCTCTTTCGTGTGTTCCTGCCAGTTCTCCACTTTCCTCACTGCAAGGGGCATTTTTGCCAGTCTTTAAAAATGGGAATAGGTATACTGGTATACTGTTATAGCAATAAATCTCCTGCCAATTATTTAAAGAAGTTGGCAAACAGTCTGTGATGGGGGTGGACTGGTGGATATGAGGGAACAGGAAGTTAGGAGACTCACACCTTTTCATTCACATAAAGACTAAACTGCTTTGACTCCAGTGTTTCCAGAAACATTGAAGAAGAAGAGTTTGGATTTATATTCCGCTTTTCTCAATCTCAAAGCAGCTTACAATCTTCTTCCCTTCCTCCCCCCACAGCAGACATCTTGTGAGATAGGTGAGGCTGAGAAAGTTCGGAGAGAACTGTGACTAGCCCAAGGTCACCCATCAGGCTTCATGTGTAGGGAAACCAGTCCAGTTCACCAGATTAACATCCACCACTCCTGTGGAGTAGTAGGGAATCAAACCCAGCTCTCCAGATTAGAGCCCACCATTCTTAACCACTACACAACACTGGTGTAAAGGAGGAGAAATGATGGAAGGAAACAAAGATACCAGGACAACCATGACTTTGTGTGGGTGTTTTGAAAAACCTTGCTGTAGAGGCACTGTGAATAGTACTCGCAGATGTAGCCCTTTTGCTACAAGATTGCTCTCTTCCACAGGAGATCTAATTGGACTAGCGCAGGGGTCTGCAACCTGCAGATCTCCAGATGTTCATGGACTACAATTCCCATCAGCACCTGTCAGCATGGCCAATTGGCAATGCTGGCAGGGGCTGATAGGGATTGTAGTCCATGAACATCTGGAGAGCCGCAGGTTGCAGACCCTTGGACTAGCGGATCTGTTGCCCTGCAGAGTGCTTCTTTGCCTCTGCTAAAACTTGTTTGTAAATAAAGCACATAATTCAAAAACATAATAAATCTCCAAGGCTCATTATACCATCTTATCACACAGACTAAGGAAGTGCTGCCCCAGAGAAGACGGAAGAATACAACTACTTTTTTCTCAGAACTGTCCTTACCGGAGAGAAGAGACAGATGACTTGGGTAGCTTCACTTCTTCAGTGGTCACATCCTGCAAAGAAGCCTGGATTCCAGCCTGCAGCATCTCTTCATCAACCAGGGATTCATGCAGGACTGAAAAAGGAATGTCTGAAGTCCCAGAGGGGCCCAGGAAGGGAAGCGGAGAACCAGACATGTAGGTCAGCCCAGATTCTCTCCCCAGCTCGATGTTTTCTTCTCTCCAGTAAGAGACAAATGGTGAAGCTGGAGGTAGAGGTTGGGTGGGAAAAACTCTTGAGAAGACTGCTTGGGTTTGAGGTTCCAGAGCAGAAGGAATCCTGGGAGAGAAAAGACAGAAAAGGTGACCTATTCACAGGTTCTGGTGGGTTTTCCGAGCTGTGTGGCCGTGGTCTGGTGGATTTTGTTCCTTCGACAATACATTAGACCTATTCACAAATGAAAAACTTGGGGTCTATGGCTAAAAATGTATGTGTGTATATAAAAAGGTAAGGCGTGAATGGAATAGAAAGAGCTTTGGAAAAAATAATATCATATATGTTCACTCTTCAGAAAACTGGTTCTTGTTACCATCTAGGCCAGGGGTAGGGAACCTTTAACGCTCAAAGAGCCATTTGGACCCGTTTTCCATGGGAAAAGAAAACACTTGGAGCCGCAAATAATTTTTGACATTTAAAATAAAAATAACACTGTATATATTGGGGTTTTTAACCTTTTACTCCTCTCATTCTGAGAAGCGCATGGATGCGTCCTCCCTGCTGCCTGCAGGGTGGGCAAGGATGGGGCCAGTGGCTCGGCCTTGCCGGCCGCCGGGAAACCACCCGCCCCGCTCCAATGGGGCAAGCGAGAGGGGAAGCCCATGGCGCGGCCCAGCCGGCCGCGGGCAGTTGGTGCGCCCACCCTGCTGCCTGCAGGGCAGGCAAGGATGGGACCTGCGGCTCAGCTCGTGGAGCCGCAGTGCAAGGGCAGAAGAGCCGCATGCGGCTCTTGAGCCACAGGTTCCCTACCCCTGATCTAGGCTTACTGTCTTAGCTGTGTTAAATAGCCCTAATAAGAGTTTGGCAAGTTACTGGAAAGAGACTGGTCTGATTGTATATTTCTTGCATGTAAACTAGAGATCCACCCTGGCACCCATTCACTTCTTGGGTCTTAGGAATTAAATCCAAAGGGTCTTTTTAAAAAATCTTTGTTACAAACTTCTGTGACTATGAACACGATCACATAAGAATGATAATATTTCTTGCATGTAAACCAGTGATCCACAGCATGGTATATGTGAAATCCCTGGTGCCCATTCACTTATTGGGTCTTGGAAATTAAATCCAAAGGGTCTTTTAAAAAACATATTTGTTACAAACTTCTATGAACATAAACACAATCACATGATAATGATAAAAATACAATACCAACAGTTCAGTTCTAGTTTCAGAACTGAACTGTAACTCCAAGGCAAATGCTGTTGAGCAATTGACTGGTTATTTTTGATAGGTTCAAATAAATAAAAATAGAACTAAAGGACAAAGTTCACAAAATGTCATGGGAGCACTAGCAAAGTAGCCTTCCTGCTGTTCGTGCTACTTCCCAACTCTAAACATTTTTTGGCGAGGCATGATATTCTTGGATATTTAAACCAAGATGCTGACCAAATGCCCAGCCAGGGTGGGGAGAGGATCCAGTCACATGCCAGATAGGCAAAACATCCAAGATATTTCCCATATACATCTACCTTTCCATTCTGGCTCCTGGGTTGGCCATTGGAAGAAGTCCAGTTGCTGGAGGCAGGACAAAGTGGAGGAAAGAGCCCCCTGCCAGTGTCCTGCAGATGGTTCCACTCTGCAGCCTTTCCAGGCTTCTCTCTGACAGTTCTAGTGGGGAGAAAATCCCGGCACAGTCTGAGGTATTCCCCCTTTCGTTAAGGAAAACAATTCCTACCCAGGAAAGCCAGGACCTTCTAAGCCTGTAACAATTAAGGGCAGGCTTTTACAGTAAACTATCTGCCTCATCCTTATTTCCATCTCAAAAATACACAGAAGAAATGCTTGATCCAGTTATGGAAAACTGGGAGCTGATCCAATGGGTCAGTCCCTCTTGGAGTGTACTGGTCTACTTCAGACTCGTGGTGGAAGGGTTACATTTGGAATGTTCTGCCATAGACAAGTAACTGTCCACTCATGAAAAAATAGTATATTCAGGAAGAGGGGTTCTCAGTCTGCTCATGAATCTGGCAAAACTGCCAGCCAAGAGCTGAAATATGGAGTAACTGTAATGTCCTGAAAGCTGTCTTGGCCACTCAAGGATTGCAGTGAAGCCCAGGAGGGGAAAACTTGCATAAGTGTCTCAACCTTGCTCCAGTACGAAGCAGCCCCTCTGAAAGGTGTACCAGATTTTGCAATATGGTAGAAATCCCATGCAAACGCATACTGCATTGATTTGGCCAAGCAGGTTCTTGACTGCAAACAGTTTAGGCCACAATAGAGTTTATTATTGCCGCATTCTGTGGCAGACCTTAAAGCTGCCACTCTTCCACCAAGAAAAACTTCTCAGGGAGAGTCCACCACACAGCTGTTGAATTGGAATTCATTGGAAAATCAGGCTGCGTGGAAACGGTCCCAACAAAACATAGGAGTGACTAGATCACCTGAGAACATCACAGAGTCTCTTTAGAGGGGTTATTTTCACTAGCCCCTGGTTACTATGAACAAAGTGGCCTACCTGGTAGATAGCGCCTCTGAAAAAAAATAAAAACAGTGTTCCTTATAGGTTGGGGATGTTTTCTGAATGGGCCTTAGCTATTGGGAAAGAGTTAAAGCCAAGAACCCATGATTGGCAGGTAATGTTTCCTTGCTGAAGTATGTGCGTTTCAGACAAAAAACAAACCATCAGGTTTCAGTTGGAGCCACTCTGCAGAAGACTGCATTGTAAACTGTGCAGTTCACCACCAGTGAGGACAGCGATGGCTAGAACTGTATGGGTGCTATTCAGATGTCAGGGTAAATTCAAGAGGTAGCAAAAGGATACACGCCAGGCATATCAGCAGCCCACTGGTGCGCAGCAGGAAAGGTGAGTTGGCCGACAGCAGCTGGCTGAGCCCGAGCACCAACCCAGCCACAAAAGCTGTGGAAATTGCTCCTGAGATTCCCCTCCGCTTCTGCTGCCTTTGCTGTCGCCCCAGGACAGCCAGGTGCACCGGTGTGTAGCCACCAATAGCAGCGGCAGGCTGGGCACCCCACAGTCCAGCAAGCAGGAGGTACAGCAGGGCTGAAAAGGTGGCTCCAAGAAGTGAAGCATGGAGATAGCGAAGCGTGCCCAGACACAGCTCCTGATGCCATCCCAGCAGCGGGAAGAGCAGCAAATTGAAGAAAAGGTGGGTGGCATCTGTGTGGCACAGGCAGTAGGTCACCAGGCGATAGGCTGCAATGAGAAGTCGGAGGTTAGCACAGGGGTCACTTTTATTTGAAGAAGGGTCATGGCACAGTAGCAGAGCATCTGCTTTGCACACAGAAGAACCCAGGTTTAATCCCTGGCAGCGCCAAGAGGATCAGGTAGCAGGTTACGTGAAAGACCTTGACCTGAGACTCTGCCACCAGTCAGAGAAGATAATAGTTAGATTAATGGTCTGGTTGAATATAAAGCAGCTTCATGTATTCATGTCTGTGTTTCTGTTGCACACCCCTTCCTACTAACAGTAAACTCAGCAAACTATACCTGAGTTTTTTGTACTGATTTGTTAAAATCTTTTTTGTGGACTTGGTATATGCATAGACATTCCAGAAACCTCATTGGCTAGGGAAGCTCATTTCTCAGAAATACAAAAATTGGCAGCGTAGAATATAGCAGTTTGCATCTCTCTTGTTCTCTCTCTCTCTTTCTCTCTCTTTCTCTCTCTTTCGTATTAAGTATATTCACAACGTTGCATATAGAAAGATGAGGCATTAATATTTTTACATTCTCTAAATGTTCAAAATGGTCCCCTTTTTATTCTAACCAAATTATAAATTAACCATTTTATGCTGTTAAAGGAGTAAAATAAGAAATTATTTAACTTTTCTCAAAAGGCCACTCTTTCCCACTGACCCACCCACTGTTGCCCCTCCCCATGGCTTCCTCTGTTCATGTTTACATCTCTGATTTGCACACACACACACACACACGGTTGCTATTTGCATGTAGAAGTGCTTTCTGGTCACTTCATCTCACCACAAGGCTTTGGACTGAAACCCCTTAACAGATTTTTCAGGATAGTTTTGGATCTCACGGTGCTGATGTTGTTTTGTGTGTCTGCCTGTGTGCTTGCTTCTGTGCCCTTTCAATCTCTCTCCAGTTGAACACGTTGCAACTACCACCTTCCCTTTAACATATAACTTGTTAAGCACCTGGACCCAAAAGCACCAGATGTGTAAGGGAAAAAATAACACAGAGGAGCCAAATACCTACCATGGAACGGTTTGAGCAGCAGGCCAGGCACTAAGGCCAGACTTTCCGCAATGCCCATCAGCCAGATGAAGCAGAGAAGCAGCATGAGGGAGGAAGAAGCAACTGGGGGATGCCGCAACCCGCACAGCCTGGTCAGAAGCCTTCTGAGCCGCATCCCCCTACAAGATGAGAAAATTTGGACCCCAGATTCATATTGATCGAGGGTTGCTTTGAATTGGTGCTATAATTGCAGATCCAGTAGGGTCACATTTGAATAAATGGTACCTTATAACTACCAAAGATTCCCCAAGACTCACATCATTTGGAAGGATCCTCTAGAAAGCAGGTGTTCTATTCATAGTGATCCGAAGTTAAGGTATTGGGGATTACAATGGGTTTTCCTTCCAGTTTCTATCAAACTTAACAGATTGTTTACCCTTTTGAGTCTCAGTAATTCTCACAGCACCCAGGAGGTAAGGCAGTATGGTATAGCCTGATCTTACTAGGTCTTGGAAGCTAAGCTGGATTGATACTTGGGAGATCAACAAGGAAGGCTGTGCAGAGGATGGCAATGGCAAACCACCTCTGCTTCTTGCTTGCTTTGAAAGCCCCTTGCTGGGGTCATCGTAAGTCAGCTCTGACTTGATGGCACTTTACACACGCAATTCTAACAGCAGCAACGTAAGGTGATCCAAAATGATTGTACCCATATCACAGACTTTTTATTTCTGACATTACAAATATGAATCTAATTAAACCTAAGGCCACTCCTTAAATCCATGGCTAAAGGGAGATTTGAACCAGGAACATTACAGCAGACCATGATAGCTGTGACCTAGTTGTCCCTCGTTATGTCCCTAGAAGCATGTTTTAGTGCAGTTTAAAGGGGACTACATGTGCCTATGCATGCCATTGTATCACTGCTGATTTATGGAAACCCTGCAGTGTTTGCAAGGCAAGAGATGCTCAGAAGTGGTTTGCCACTGCCTGCCTCCACATGGGCTGAGAGTCCTGAGAGAACTGTGACTGGTCCAAGATCACCCAGCAGGCTTCATGTGTAGGAGTGAGAAATCAAACCCAGTACTCCAGAGTAAGAGCCTGTAACTCTTAATCACTACACCACGCTGGTTCTCAAAGGTGGCTATAGAATAACTAAAACATATTAAGTCAGGTTCAGCATGATCTTACCCAATAACTGTATTAATTTCAGTATATTTAGGTGCCTCTAACACCACTCAAAGAATGGACTCCATGTTGGGAGATAAACAGACGGAGCTTCTAAGATGGAGATCCTCCTCTCCTACATCTCAGGTTCATCCAAGCAAGATGGCTGGCAATTGGAGGGTTGTTTTGAATTGCTACTGGAACTTCATGCCACTGGAACTAGCTTATGCAGCCAGGGCTCATCTGGCTTTTAAAAAGGGATTCACATATTCATGCAGGAGAATGGGCATGTCAAAGGCAAGCCAGCTTCAGAACTTCCACATTCAGGGGAACTCTATCTCTACACCACCAGGAACAAACAATGGCTGGTAGTGTTGTTGCCTTCGAGCCCTGCTTGGGAGCTTCTCCCAGAGCATCAGGCCTTGCTCTGACCCAGTCCTTTTACATTCTCAAGAGAGTTTCGAAGCAGCGTTTGAACACCAACTCCGCTCACTGCAGAACTATTGGGGGGTTTCAAAGCATGCTATGACGGGAGTCACTATTTCCAAATGGATGCTCCTTCCCTCCGCCCCCTTCCGCTTGCTCCGCAGCCTCTCACTTCTGCAAGATCCGACGGCAGCCTGCGACCTGCCGCTTCCTTTTACCCGGTTCAAAGATGGCTGTCCGCTGAGACGGGCCGCAGTTGCACGACAGGAACCGGTGCGCGGCTCAGCCATTTTGCACTTGCCCGCTTTGCCATGAAGGCCGCTTGCAAATTAACTTGCACAAGCCTGCAAGGAGCGAGGGAGCGTCGCTAAAGTGTAACTGGACGAAAGCTGCAGAGTGGCGGCCGCGGCAGGGGGTGGGGAATAAACCCGTCAGAGCATTCGAACTCGGAGCCTGCTTCGTCGCTGCAAAAAGACTCCTCTGAGTTTTGGGGAGGTCGGAAAAGATCGCTTTCCCCCATATCCAGAAAAATGCAATTTATATTTTTCCAAATTTATTTAACATGTTCTTAATAATGTACAGTATGTATGGCATTGGTGAGACTCGCTGGTCTTGCAAACGGTTGCACGTTTTCTAGAGCGCTGGTTGTGTTTGGAGATGTCTAATTATAGAGCTGCTAACATCTGGTTTCCAAAATTCTGGTATTTGGGGGAAGCAGGCTGGTGAGCGTGGTTGCCACGTTGCTGTGCCACCACTGCCCTTTCTGTTTCCTTGAGCACAGGACAATCTGTACCAAGTAGGAAAAACAGTGTACTAAGGCACAGAACCTGAGATGGGGTGACCCTTGAAAGCAAAAGATCTTGACAGATCAGGGACTGGCCATTTCTGCATATGCAGAATAATGCACTTTGCAGCTGAATTTTACTGTGGGGAATAGCAGAATTTGCTTGCAAACAATTGTGAAAGTGGATTGAAAGTGCATTGTTCTGCATGTGCGGAAGGGGCCTGGGTCCAGGTAGGTAAAAGGTGTTGCTCAGTGATACCATCTGTCCTTGCATGAGCAGCCATGGAGGGAGGCAGAGCGAACAGCTGAAGGCCAGAGCAAAAGAGCCCCCTTTTGATTTTAGCCCTGCCAGTTTTTTAATCTGTGGGAAGAAAGCCAAATCCTGAAAATGGAAGCAATGAACATTCCAGACATCTGATGAAGTGAGCTCTGACTCACAAGAAGGTGACACTGAAGCAGCTTTTGTGAGTGTTGCTGGGTTCCTGTTTAATGTTGCCGGTTAACCCATAATAGCATCTGAAATGGTGCAGGTGCAGAAGAGCTGAGCATTTTAGCATGCTTCCAAAGTGAAAATGATTCTGCTGATTTTTTCTTATATTCTCCCCTCTCCACAAAACATTCAACAACTGGGTAAAAGCTTTGCTTTTTATTTCCCCAAATTGTGGCACAGTGAAGATTGTGAGTTTGTGGCCAGGGACTGTATTTTAAATGTATTTGCACTGTATACAGTTTTAGCAAAGCCCCCTAGCAATGTATACATGGTCAACATGGCAGTGGTGGAGAATCTCTACCCTGAACTGGGTAGCCCCGTGTTAGCCTGATCTTATCAGATCTCAGAAGCTAAGAAGCGTTGGCCCTGGTTAGAATTTGGATGGGAGATCTCTGCCCACACGCACAAGGTTGGTCTGCGTCTATGATCTTCACCACCTTCCTTGCTAAGGTCAGTGTGCTGTCTGTGAGCTCCCACCTACAACAGTGTGCAACCAAGTTGTTTTGAACTTATGACAACCCTATGGATTCACAGCCACCAAAACATCTGCAGCTAACATCATGGGTATGAATCTGACTTATTTGACTGTAGGCCTCCCAAACTGACTGGCAGCAGGCCCCCCAGAGCTTCCGGCAGAGGATAATCTTTTGCAGACATTTTTAGATCTAACAAAAGATTCCAAGATTGAACTGGAGAGCTTCAGAATGCCACACAGGTGCACATTCACTGATCTATTATATAGGCGTGTACATTTCATAAATCCTAATACATGATTGCCTGAGGGTTAGAAGTAAGTCCCTCACATTCCAACTGCCTTCCCGGTTACTGAGGAGCAAACTGGCCTTCCCCCTGCTCCCCATTCCCCTGCTTTCCGTCTCCCACCCCCCACAGAGTAAATCGGGCCCTGTGTGTCATTGGTGGGTTGCCATCTGCTGCCCTGCTGGCCAGATCCAAGCCTCCCCACTCCATGCCCACCCTCTCCCAGCCCCCGAACAGCAAGCTGAGCTGGCAGGGCAGCACCAGTTGCCATCCACTGCCCCACCGCTTTACCAAATATCAAGCCAACAGAAGAGAGTGTTAAGTAGCTTTATTTGCAAAGAAAGGGGAGCCATCCCCACATGGGTAGACTCCCCCGAAACAGTATATCCACTCACATGTATTCCCTTCTCCCGAATTCGCCACACCCTCTCTGTTCCTCCATTGGCTAAGGGTATTTAGAGTCACACCTTTCCGGTCCGCCTATTTACATGTTCCTCCTTAATATGTGGCCCCCTCCCATATTCTTCCTGTATGTTCATTATAATACAGTTTGTCACCAGAGCAGGAGGAGAAGTTAATATGCATTAGCCAATTAAGCATGCTGAATACGTACCATCTGATACAAACCTTGCCTTTCAGTCTAGTCATCTTGTGGTCTTATCTTATCCTGCCACAAGCATCCTCCCTTATGACTCATCTCCTCATTCCTAGTAGAAAACACATTTCTCCTTTATCGCAATGCCTGCCCAGCCCAAGCCTCCCCATTTCATCCTCCCCACTCCCCCAAACAGAAAGCTGGGCCCCGGCAAGCTTCCCCAATCCCAGTGTGTTTCTGATTAGTGAAGGCAGTGAATTATCTTCCCAAGGACACGTGTTTTTTCATGCTTAGAAGTGAAACAGGATTGGATGGGCAAACTTCATGCTTTTTAATTGAGAGTCACTAAACCCAGAAGGACTTTTTTTAAAGGGCTGGGCTGTTTTGTTTATTCTTGCTGTGTTTGTAGCCCTGGAGCAGTGCTGTGTTGTCCTCCAGTTGCCCCCTTCTAATCCACTGAAACCCATAGTTTTAGTAGGGTATGTTCAGGACTGCATGCAGGTCTTTTCCGTTCTTTCTCAGAATCCCGGAGCAATTGAAGAACATTTAGCTAATTGATTAAAATTTAGCAATTCATTAAATTTGTGTTTGTTGTGTATTATCCAAGGCTTGCAGTATAAGAACATTTTGAGATACTAAGGGAGGCTCGTTTATGATGTGCAGTGCAGTAACTCCCAATTAACTTTCTGAGTAGAAATAAAAAAATGAAATAAAGCCGCTCTCACGACTAAACCGTCACCTTCGTCTTCTGTCCCTTAAAACAACACATTGGACGTTTCTCAAACTGCTAGTTTCTTGTCAGAGGACCCCTAAGTGCCTCGGCCAGAACCATTCTCTCAGCAAGGCAGGGGTGTGGTGAAGGCACGTCCTATTCTATAAAGAACCGGTGGCGCTTCGCGCTCTTTCCCCCCATCTTTGCTTTTTTCTTTTCTTTGTCAATGCCGTGCTTTTTAGGGAATGGCCCAAAGGGCAGGATAATTAAAAAAAGAAGCAAGAAGGATTTGCGGTCACCCCCTACTACTTCGACAGTGGTCAGCACCGAGCTGGGAAAGCTGTGCGCATGCGCAGAGCCGGGCGGCAGAAAGACCGGGAGGACGTTGAAGAGCAGGAGGAAGAAGGAGGCGGTGGCGAGGGAGAGAAAATGGCGTCGACGGGTGAGGCGAAGCCGGGCCGGGAGGCGCGGGGATGTGGTGGGGCCACAATGAGCCTCCCGGGGTGGAGGGGAAAAGCGATAGCGAGCCCCTAAATACTTTCCAGGGCGGGGAAGGGAGAAAGACGGAGCCCGTCGGGAGGTCGTTGGCGGGCGGCCGTTGAAGGCCTCGCGGGGTCGAGGCGGCGGGAAGCCCGCGGCCTGCAGAGCCGCCCGCCCCCGTGAGCCGCGTAACCGAGGCCTCGCGGTGGCGCCCACACCGCCCTCCTTTGTTATCACAGCTTATTCATTTCCCCTCAATGTATTTGCTGGCTGTGGGTTCGCGTCCCCGCGTGGCATTTTTTTAACAATGTATTTTTCTTATCCAACGACCGTGTTGTCTTTTCCCCATAAAGGCGGCGTAGAAAGAGCGCAAAGGGACACCACCCCCCATTTTAAGAATATCAATTGGGGCGCGGGGGTGGGGGGTGAAGTGTGTGCGCGCCGCTCGTTTTCCTGGACGCACATTATTTCCATGTGGTTGTAGAGGAAAGAGCTAAATAAAATAGATGTGACTTTAAAAAAAAAAGTTTCGAAATCTCTCCAAAATGGGCTGGATGGGGCCCCTTGTGAGTCTTAATCATCATAAAGGTTACCGCGCTACAATGGTGGGAGGCCGCCATTCGCAGTTACCTTTTTCCCGGCCTCAATGTGTGGCCCGCGTGCTAAAGGCCCCCATTGATCTTGGCGGCGAAGTCAAGCACGTGTTTTCTTTCGTTTCTCCTCCCCTTTTGAAATTTACGGATAACTGTGTGCGGATGCCGCAATATACCTTTCTTTAGAGAGGTCTTAATTGTTCAGCGTTGGTAATGTTTATTGTAATAGACGCATTGGTTATGAAACGTTATGCAACACAGCAGATCAGCAAGATGAAGAAACCAAAAGGTGGATGGGAATCCGTGTGCGTCCAAGTAGCTTTGGCTAAATAGGGTATGTCAGTGGAATAGGAGATGAGAGCCAGCCTGGTGTAGTGCTTAAGAGCAGGTGGATTCTAATCTGGAGAACTGGGTTTGATTCCCCGCTCCTCCACCTGAGTGGCAGAGGCTTATCTGGTGAACCAGATGTGTTTCAGCACTTCTACATTTCTGTTGGGTGACCTTGGGCTAATCACAGTTCTTCGGAGCTCTCTCAACCCCACCTACCTCACAAATTGTCTGTTGTGGGGAGAGGAAGGGAAAGGAGCTTATAAGCCACCTTGAGTCTCCTTACAGGAGAGAAAGGTGGGGTATAAATCCAAACTCTTCTTATCTGAAATGTTTGCATATTAACTGCTGTATTGCCTAAAAGAAGAGCATAAAATATGTATCCCCCCTTCTCTCCTGTAAGGAGACTTACAAAGGGGGTTACAAACTCCTTTACCTTCCTGTCCCCACAACAGACACCTTGGGCTGAGACAGTTCCAAAGAACTGTGACTAGCCCAAGGTCACCCAGCAGGCTGCCTGTATAGAAACAGGAAACAGATGAAGTCTGCTGCTCATGTGGAGAAGTGGGGAACTAAACCCGGTTCTCCAGATTAGAGTCCACTGCTGTTACCCACTACACCATGCTGGCTTGAGAGACCTTTGTCGTGCAACACTTGACCAGAAAGTGGACATCTCCTTTATTGCACTCACAAATACACTTCAGTCCCTTAAAGGCCCCCTGACATATCCTGCACTAGATAGACATGGTGTTTTGTTTTTATTGTTGAACAATCATTCTCTGTTGAGTCACAGTGTTCAAAATACATTCTGTGTGTATATTTACTGAAGATTGCTAATGTTATGTAGGATAGGAGACTTTCTTGGAGGATAAGCTGAAAAACTGATGTGGGGGGGGGAATCATGTCACGTAGATCATTTTGTGGAAGCATGGATTAGGCTGGGGTCACATTTTGAATTCTGACGTAGCATTTGTGGGGAGGTGCAACAATAAAATGGCCGCCACAGTCTAACTTCAGTAAAACAGTACACATCCTTGTGCTGTGTTGGCAACTGCTGCCAAAGCAACATGAAAAAATTTTGCCCAGTCAATCAGAAACTTTGCTGGACAGAAGCCCTACATGGCTTTGGCCACTTCCTAAAAAGACTTGATAGGCACCATTTGGGCAGGCCTGGATTAGGCCTTTAGGGGAAGGGTGCAAATATTTCTAAACTGCATGGTTGGCAGGAAAGACGGGAATATATGTGATGCTGATTTTATGTGAGCTGTGGGGTGCTTGTTCCAGATGAACCAATTCAGTTCTGTTTAATTTGTGGCAACTAAAGGCAGACATTATAGAGGAACTAACATTCTCATATTGAAGTGAAAGTCTGGTTACAATTAAGATCACCTTGCAAATGTCCTAAGCTTGTTTACTTCCAAGTAATTCCATTTCATTCAATTATACTTCATCAAGGTGCCCTATGACTCACTTATACAAATGGTCTCTGTGTTAAACATACTAGTGGATTAGAACATAGTTAAACATGCCGGGTGCCTCATTGAACAGTTAACTAGCACATTAGAAAACTGCACACAATGCTTGGCTCAAGTTGGTGGAAATTGCACCCTCTGGCATGTGACTGTGCCATAGGTCAGTTGTGCAATAATTGTAAAATGGACAACTTGATAATAACTGTGTAATTTCGAGACCTCCAGTGACGAATAGAACAAGTCAGACATAATGCAGTTTTTGACTTCCGTGCTTTTATTACTATATTGGTTGTTCCTAATTAATCAGTAGAACCCCAGACTTCTTTAATAAAGGGAGTGGTTTTCTAAGAAGCGGGCCACTGTCATATGCTGAAGTGCTGTCTTGTTAATCTTAACTGAATCCCAAACAGTTTATAATTGTGTAGTACAGAACTGACAGTTCTCAATGGTAAAAGTTGTTCCAAGCATGACCGACAAGCATAAACAGAAATTCATATTTGACGAACTTGGTGTAACCGCTTCGTTAAAAACAATAAACATTTTTCCTCCATTCAAGCATTTATTCTCTGTCCTGAGATTCAAATAGTCAATCGGTTTGATTCAGCCCAATAGATATAGCAGTGGTTTTCAGAGGTGTAGTTTGTACAAGGTCTTAGCTATGTGGTAAAGAATGGATCTCTGCAGGAGAGCATTTCCAGAAGAAAACACATCAAAATGTTTGTCTTAGAGCTTTGTCAACACAGAAATAATTAACTCTGTCTCTGCAGTTGGCGACAGAATAAAGTAGAAACTGGCTGGGCAATTTTTCACTGAGAAATGGAAAAATACATTTGCTCACTCATCACTGTGTCCTTGGATTTCAATAAATGGTTTAGCAAGGGGTCATGGTTAAATAGTTCCTAGCTTCTTGTTTTTTGAAAATGAGTTAGTGTTGTCTTTTGGTGCCTTTGTGTCTTTCCTGTGCCAGTTTTGAACTTCAATGTTGAAAAATCAGTAGTATCATTTTGAGCAGAGTTGGGAGTGTAGAATAGTTTTGGCAATTCTTGGAATTTAAAGCTCAACACCTAGGATTAGAGTGCTATTAAACATATTTGCCTTGAAAAATAATTTTTATGGTTGTGTCACATTGTTTAGCAAAAAGGAATTGGGGTGAGGGAAAAGAAACCAGGTAAACAAAGAAGTTTAAAAAAGGTCATTTCCAAAAAAGCTAAAATTATAATAATTCCCTAATGATATTGTGAATATTAAAAGCTGTCCATAAAAATCCACTTTAATTGCATATATATAAATATTTTGTAGAATTTTTGGTAGAATTACATTTATATATAAGGATGTGAATTACCTAATTAATAGGTAATTATAACAACAGATACCCATTCAGTGTAAAAGGTTTTTTTAATATCTGGTAGGTGTAATTATTTTTAATTAATAACCTAAAGAACTATATTTTGCTTTTGATTTTTATAAAGTAATCACACAGTCTATTTTTCCCCCAGGATGTCCAGTGCTTTTGTCAGGCATGTTGTAATTTTAACAAATACATTGTATTGCATGCATTGTACAAACTTAAACCACTGAAGAAGGCCTCATGGCTGAAACCCATTTAGTGTACATATATTTTATTAACAACCGTTTCTGGTCATAGGAAAGATGCTTGTAAATGTGTAACGTCCTCATGCATATACATGTTAAAAAGAATTGCATTGGGGAAAAGTATATGTGTAACTAAGGTGGATGGATTTTTATGCAGTTTTTAATATTCATACTTTGATTAAAGATTCTGTGATTTAATTCAGTTTTATGGTAATGGTATTTTTAATTGGTCCTGGTCCATCTTCTATTGTTGAAAAATAACACAGATTTTCAAATATGGGGGGGTGCTTTTCAGTTGAAAAATAGAAGGTGGGTGTAGAAGATTTTGAGCTCATTTGGAAATATTGACTGGTGTTCCCCGCCCGTCCCCAATCTCTTATGCTTGGTTTTTCTGTTTTATCACCCACAGATTATAGTACCTACAGCCAAGCAGCAGCAGCCCAGCAGGGGTAAGTTGGCTTCTATGAGGATGAAAGCATGTTCCACAAGAAAACCTTTAGGCTTCTTGTAATGTAATACCCATTTTAAGGACACAGTAGATATGTAATTATGAGTGCGTGATACAGACGGTTTTTTGTTTGTTTTCACTGTCTGGAAAGCAAATCTTCATCATTGTATTCATTCTGCATCTTCACAGTTCTTGTATTCTTTTTACAGCTACACTGCCTATGCAGCTCAGCCAACTCAAGGATATGCACAGACCACCCAGGTAAAATATAACAGTCCACGGTTTCCATCATGAAAGCAACATAAACTGCTATCTAAAATTTTTAAAAATGTCCCTGCAAATCTAAAATATTTTATTATGTGGATTATTAAAACTGCTTAAAAGTACATTTTTGTAGCCATTCTGAAAAATGGTATTTTGTAGTCTTGAGGTTGCTGCTCTGGTATTGCTGTCACTCTTGGCTCTTCTATCTTTAAAAGGGGGAAGGTTTGGTGCCCTCAAGGCTGTCCTTTGGGGGAAACAAAGCAAAGCGGTGACAGTCATCATACTGTTCATCTTTGGAAGTACAACACCCTGCTGCTGTAACTGCTGTCACATCTGTTTCCAGTTGCAGCATGCTCATTTCCATGCAAAATGGGAAATTAAAACATACAGAGACTTCACTGCATAAATTATATACCTTAGAAGATACACACTATTGTAAAGCCAGAATATTTTGTTTTTGGGGAAGTTAAAGTTGAGCAGCCTATAACCACTGAAGGACTACAGCTTGCTTGTTTGTTAAGCTCTAACTAGGTTACCTCTGGCTAGATTGTCTTTTTATTACATTTACATTCAGTGCCTGGCATGCAACTCTTGCCTTTTTTTGCATGACATGACTTGGTGTTGATCAGTACAGCTGGTAAATGACAAAACAGAGTGAATTGGGTCGGCCAAGAGCACTTTCAGTTTTTGCCGGGCTTCATGCTATATACCTGTTTTGTAGTTCTTTCTGGGGCTTTGTATTTTCATGGGGCTGTTGACCTATCTGCCTGGACAAGGTGAAATAGAAATGGATTTTCTCAATGTCTTTCCTGTTACGTGTGCTTGCAGACTTTTTGGTTTGATGTTTGTCATTGAAAATGTTTTGTGTGAAATAGCAAGTAAATCCTTTTCCTTTCTGGCAGGCCTATGGGCAGCAAAGTTATGGGACTTATGGGCAGCCTACTGATGTCAGCTACACCCAGGCTCAGACAACTGCGACTTATGGACAGACTGCATATGCAAGTTCTTATGGGCAGCCTCCAACTGGTATGTTTGTGCTTCCTGCCTTACAACCTGTGTTCCATTTCATTGTAGGGGAGGTGAAACTCTTGAAAGGGTGGGAAAGTTATGCTAGAAAGGAAATGTCACTTTAATGTAAATAATGTTGCAAGAGGAGTCACATGCAGATTGACGCATTGCTGGCAAAATACTGAAGTTGGACTAATGGGAATGGAGTACTGCTATCTTTTGTGCAAGTACTGTGGTTTTCTAAATATTTCTACTGCTTGAGGAATAGCGTGGTTCAGAGGATTGCTTGCCTGTTTTGATGGAATGCCCTCTACTTCTTGTCTTGTGCTTTCCACAGTAGAAGGGACCAGTACAGGTTTGAATATCCTGCTCACTTTTGCATGGGAAATGCTGTTCCTCCTGTCTAAATTTATGATGTTAACCCTTTAGGTGTTTTTATTTTAGTAGCAGATCTTGTAATAGTGTTCTGTGCAGGCCCATTCAGTTTTGCTGTCTTTGTAAAGAATGCAATTCGTGACCTCTTTATGAATACGTATGAGTATAACTCGTGCCATCAAAATGACAATTGTGGACCAAGATTTTCAACCTAACCGAGCTTGCTGGTCTTTGCAGTTTCCTAAAGGGTGAACAGCATAAGTAGACATGTTCAGCACTTGCTACCATTTCTGCATGTTCCATGTGGTTGGTTCCTCTTCCAGACATCTATTTCAGTGTCATTATAAATGTTCTGTAAATTATTTTGCTTGTGCTGTTGAAATTGGAGTTTTGTTTATCCTAACATTTTAATGTCTACAAAAAGCCAGACTTTGAAGATGCGCAGTCACCACTTGACCCTATGGTTTGAATTAAATATGCATGCCAGAACATTTTTGGCTAATAACATCCAGCTACTGTTTGAAACAGCACATCTGTTCGTTCGTACTTAATACCAGTACTTCTGTATAGGAGATCATGCACTTTTTGAAAAAAAAATGGAATTGGCTGAGGTAGTTTGGACTAAGTCAGAAACTTGCACCATCACATAATTATTTTAAACTACTTTACTTTTTTGTCTTCAAAAATTATTATTATTATTATTATTATTATTATTATTATTATTATTATTATTATTATTATTATTATTATTATTAATTTTATATAGGCAGTTGAATAGGCTTAGTTTTTAAAAACCCTCAGTCCTGCTAAGGCTGTTCTCTGAAATGGAATTTGTTCTGAGATGAATGTGAAGAATATTCAGGGAGATGTCTTGACCGCATCGTGCCTTCAAAACAATTCCTGATATTTACTGCATAGAATATCTGTTGGCTTTGATTCTTAGAATATTGTGCCTTCCCACCCCCACTAAGTCAACCAAAGTAGGGGACGAAGTGAATAGAGGGCTGAATATTGTCAAATAAGTGGAGATGGATAGGCCTGATGGTCTACTGCTGTATTTGCATAAGGAAGGATGCTTGCTAGACATAATGTAGGAATAAGGAAGTGGGATTTCTAAATTCTCAGGCACAGTGCAGACTCTTTTTTTGTATGCCTGGAGGAAAGATGGTTAAATGTTCACGAAGATAACTGTGAAATATTTCGAAGAAATACCTTGCGTTTTCTAAAAAGATTCAAACAGGTGGTTTACCTTTTTTAATAATTAAATTGCTAACAAAAGGTGCCAGAGTCCTTAATTTATGCACAGAGAATGAAAGCCCTGGGTGAAAGTATTTGGGAAAACATTTGTCTTGGACCCAGTATGGAGATATTTAGTGGGAAACTATTTAATGTTGGGAAGTGGTTTAGCTTTGTCCAGAGACACACTTTCCTTTGCCGTGGTACTATAAAGCTTGATACCCATGTTTAATGCAGAATATATATTGCAAGGATATGAACATTTTAGGCTTCATTAGAAAGACAAGTATTTGTGAAGGATAATTTTGAGATCCACGTTTTGGGATATTAAAAAACAGTGCATTTTTTGTCCTTTTTCCTGCTGCTAGGTGCATATGAGATAGCTCTCTCCCCCCCCCCCCCCCCCCCAGGTGTATGGGAATGGTGGTTCTTGGTATTTCAGCCACTGTTTCTAAGTTCAGACGTCATAAACCTTTTTGTTTGTGTTTTCCACAATGTGGATAGTTTGTATTTTAACCTTTTTTGCCAAATTACTTATAGCATTTTTAGGGTATAAACACTTCTAGCATCATCTCTTTAATATTGAGAATATTGGTAATTGTTTGGTGAAAAAAACATTATAAACATCATTAATGTATGCAACATTATAATACATCACAGTAAATTGCAGTTAGATAGTTAATGCATGCTCAATTTTTTTCATTTGTGTTTGCAACTATTTTATTTAATAGTTTCAGTTTTCTTAGTATTTATACCTTTGTTTTATGTATTGTGGGTTAAAGAATTATATTAATGTTGTATATAAATAATATTGGAAGTTGGGGTAAACCTTTCAAGATATTTACTTTACAGAAATGTTCAGTAGAGTGTTTTCATATAGAGGTGGGTCTTGTGGGTGAAATTGTTTCAGTTGCTTATCTTTTAATTTTCTGTGTAATCTTGTCAGAATTCTCTCTGGAGTTCGGTGTTGCATAAATCTTTACCCTCAGCATGAATGGCCCCTCTAGAATTTTCTAGTCCATGTTTTTTGTACTTGTTCTCTGGTTAAAACCACACCTCAGCAAAGAAGTTACTTTGGGACAGTAGCTTACAGTACTGTGATTTGAATAGTTTTTGCACAATAATGTAGTGGTAGTCAGCTTTAAGTGTGCTTTTAATGAGGACTATGTTACAGCCCTTACCTGAGAACTGTGGGTGGGGGTTCTGATAATATGATTTTTCATCTTCCATGTTGGTCTTCTCAGAGAAGCAGGGAAGTGCCCATTTCTGTTTTAATGGCTAAAGTGTCTTTTAGAGACGATATTGTTGTCTTTGCATTACTCCTGCAATAGTTCTGCTGCCACCCACATAGCAAGGACTTCATTAGGCTGCAGTCATGCCAGTTTTAGTTGGATTGTTGCGCCTGCATGCATGCATTTTAAAGTGATACATAATTTGAATGCAGTTGCACCAAAGATATGCTTGTGCCAAATTCTGGCTTTCTTAGTACTTGAAAGGGTGTTTTGTTAAACTCGTGGTGAGGACTGGCTCATTAATAACCCATGCCCACCCCAGTTTGATAGAGCCCAGTAGTATGAATCAGAAATTCCATTTAAAATGGCAAAGGACACTTTACGACTTTGTGTTCGAAGCCAAACTGCTGAAAATTCAGTCACTGTGCTATTTAGTAAGATAATTGAAAATTGTGTTGTGCACTGGCTAAAACTGTTCCAGTGCAGCAAAAGTGGAGGATGTGGCATCCTGGGAACCATATGTTTTTGGGTGGTTGCAGTTTGCTAGGACTCCAGTCTTGCTGTGTCAGCAATGGCTGATTATCATTACATGGTTTCTAGTTTGGAAGAGTCTTGTTAGCATTTTGAAATAGCTCTGCTTTGGAGTTAGAGGCTCTGTTATCTCTCTGATTAATTGTGCTAGATATTTTTGTTTTTACTGAAAGTAGGGAAGATGCTGCCCCTTCTACCCAAAGCATAAATACTTTGTTTCCAGGCTTACTTGACTTCAGAGGGGAGGTTCCATTGGGGATCTTATCTGATCTGTGCGTATAGAGAAGTACTAGTATGTAAGTATATTTATTATCTGTCTTCCAGGCTATACTGCCCCAACTGCCCCCCAAGCTTACAGTCAGCCTGTCCAAGGGTATGGAACTGCTGCATATGATGCAACCACAGCCACAGTTACTACCACCCAGGCATCTTACGCTGCTCCATCTGCTTATGGGACCCAACCTGCCTACCCCACTTATGGACAGCAGCCAGCAACATCTACAGCTGCAAGGTACCATATAAACAAACATCAATTAAGTTTTTACTCACGGGGAGATAAATATATCTCCCAACAATTACATGCCTCTCTGAGTTTGTTCCCCTCTATTTTATTTCTGCTTTGCTATTCCACCTGCTTTCTCATGAAGGAGTTTAATGCCTTCCATCTCATAATATTGCATTGATGTAATAAACCACATATGAAGTTTTATTAAGTGCAGTGTGGGAAAATGGTTCTTTACTGTGCATCATACAATTCTAGATTGACATGATTGGTACAGAATTAAAGCACTGCAGCCAGTAGGGACATTTCCTGTTAACTTCCTATATCTGCCTATAAAAATTGTTAAAAGAGCATTACTCTAGATGAATCATACTCTAGATTAGATGTTGCTAGGTACAGAAGGGCTCAGTTTAGAATTGCTGAACCTTTGGAATATCTTAATACTATATAAAAAGAGAACTAGGAAATAACTGAGAGCCAGTGTGGTTTACTAGATGAAGATAGTGAGTGCATAATCTGTCTGTGCCTTGACACTCACTGGGTGGCTTTGAGGAAGTCACTCTCAGCCTAACCCTCCCACTCAGGACATCTAATTTAAAATGAGTTTCCATTCCTGAGTTATCTGGAGGTTATAAATGTGAATAAATTGTGTTGTGTTTTACTGTTAGTGTTATGATTTATCAAGTCATTTAAATGACACTTAAGACAGGCATTTCAGAGGGTGATAAAATTTTACCTTGTCGCTCACTAGCAGTCAGGGTGTTGACTGTTACAAAACAATCTTAATGGATTTTATATAATTTATAAAGCTAATCCTGATGTGCACTTGATTACTACTTGGGACATACATTCTACCTGCAAGTGAAACTGTGGTAGACCTATAAACAGAATGTCCAGTCTTGGTATAAGATGTGGTCTCAATCCTGAATTTTAATTTTTAGACCCCAGGATGGCAGTAAGCCTGCTGAGACTAGCCAGCCTCAATCGAGCACAACAGGCTACAGCCAACCCAGTCTAGGATATGGACAGAGTAACTACAGTTACCAGGTGCCCGGCAGTTATCCCATGCAGCCAGTTACTGCACCACCATCCTATCCTCCCACCAGGTAAGTCTTCCTAAATTCTCACTTTGTCCACATATAATATTGGTCACTGCTCCTTTGTGGAAAAGGATATACCATATATACTCGCGTATAAGCCGAATTTTTCAGCCCTGTTTTAAGGTTGAAAAATGCCCCCTCGGCTTATACACGAGTCCTGCTTACCAGCCAGCTCTTCAGGCCTCTGCCGAGGCTGGGGGCGTGGCCGGGACGACCTCCCTGCAGCCACTTGTTGCTGCCCTCCTTGGAGGGTGAAGGGGAACCCTGGCTGGCTGGGCTTCCTCAAACCCGGGAGGCAGAGGGAGCTTTTTATTTGGGCAGTGACTCCCCCTGATGTCACTGCCCAAGCAAGGAGCTCCTCCACCTCCTCTTCTCAAACCTGCCTCAGGGAGCCTCCTTATTTGGGCAGTGACTCCCCTGATGTCATTGCCCAAATAAGGAGCCCCTCTCACCTCCCTGGCTGCTCCGGGCTTCCTCAAACCCAGCCAGGGAGGGTGAGGAGCTCCTTATTTGGGCCATTACATCAGGGGAGTCACTGCCCAAAATATGGAGCTCCCTCTGCCCTGCTTCCCACCTTTGGCTTATAATGCGAGTCAATACCTTTCCCCAGGTTTTGGTAGTAAAATTAGGTGCCTCGGCTTATACACGAGTCAGCTTATACACAAGTTTATACGGTAGGCCAGCATTATGTCAAATGCAGATGATGCTTACAGTCTTGATTAGAAATGACCCAACTTCTTTTACATCTAATATCCCTTTGGCAGTATGGAGGCTAATCAGTTGTAGTTGTTTTTAGTATCTATTGGTATCCATGATGCTCTCTTCTGGACACCCCCCCCCCCCTTGTTTCTTACCTCAGACAGTGGAGAGGTTTTCAGGGAGTGGGTCTCAGGGCTTATAGTGTGTGATACAGTTTGGCTTCTGGATGTGAAAAAGAGCTGTTGCCTGCTACAGTCAGCTGATATACTTCAGCACTCATTTTTCTGCCTTCAGGCTTGCTGAGATTAAGGGAAACCAAGTTATAAAGGAATTGGTTACTAGACGAATGCAGCAAAGTGGGAAGGTATCATAAGGTATTTAGAAATGTTCAGCAATATGGAAAACTTGGAGGTAAATAGCTGTGTTAATAGACTGGTTAAAAAATCCCAAAATCCCATGTTGAAATACAAACAATACCGTTTGTGGTACTGAAACGATCGCATAAAAGATCATTGCTTTGTATAGCCAGCAATTAATAGTTCTTCACACGGTTTGAACAACTGCAGTAGCCATACCAGAGGAATGATTTTCTTTCTGAAGCTCTGTGTTGATTCATGAAGGCAGTATGGTGTAATCTCTGTATGGTGTAATCTCTGGTGCTAATGAATTGGTTTTCTGTGTTGTGTTGTCTCATCAGCCTAGGTAACAACTTAGGTTTTGTGCCTGCCCGTGCTGAAATGGTTTTAACTGTCTCTTGTTTCATTGAGAGCTGTTTCCTCATTCTTTGAAATGTCTTTTCAGCTATTCCTCATCACAGCCAAGTAGTTACGATCAGAGCTCTTACTCCCAGCAGAGCAGCTATGGTCAACAAAGCACCTATGGTCAACAAAGCACCTATGGGCAGCAAAGTAGCTACGGGCAGCAGCCCCCCACAAGTTACCCACCTCCAACTGGATCCTACAGCCAGGCTCCAAGCCAGTACAGCCAACAGAGCAGCAGCTATGGGCAACAAAGTGAGTTGTAACAGTCCTTTGTATTAACAGTGAGCCCGGTAGAACCTCTAAATCTGTACATAACGGGCCCTTTCGCAAAGTAGTACTTCCAGGTAAAACCTGCAGTATTTTTGTGATTAAGATCACATACTTCTGCTAGCCTGTGTTTAATTTTTGCATTTTTGTTTTTTTCCCTGCTTGTCCCGCTGAATTGCCAGCCTTACCCTTCCATTTATAATTTTGTGTAGTGTCTAACTAGGCATTTTACAAATAACCTTCAAGTTTGGTCTGCCGGAATACTTAGTCCTCGGGGGAAGGGTACTGTGGGAGGGGGGAAATAAAAAGATGCCTGCTTGTGCCATTGTTTGAACTTAGTCATAGTATTAAACAGGTTGATCTGTAGGAAGAGCCGTGGGCATAGCAAAGTATAGGAATGTAAAGATAGCTGAAGTGGTTACTTTGCAGGTGGTTTCCAGTTCTAGACATTTTGCATATCTTGTGATGGTCTTAATAACTTGTTTTTACTATGGACCATTGGTAGCAGGTGCACGTTGAAGTGTATTTATTTGGTTGAAGCGTTTCTGCCTTGTGGAATTCAAGGCAGCTAATATAAATAGAGCTAGAACAGGGGTCTGCAACCTGTGGCTCTCCAGATGTTCATGGACTATAATTCCCATCAGCCCCTGCCGGCTTGGCCATGCCTGCAGGGGCTGATGGGAATTGTAGTCCATGAACATCTGGAGAGCCACAGGTTGCAGACCCCTGAGCTAGAACTTGGTCTGAAGAGGTGTGCAGGGTGAAAAACAACAGGTGCATCTTCCCTAACGTTGCCACATTTGCGATTCCTCAGGTTCATTCCGTCAGGACCATCCCAGCAGCATGGGTGTGTATGGCCAGGATTCTGGAGGCTTTTCAGGCCCAGGAGAAAGCCGGAGCATGAGCGGCCCCGATAGCCGGGGCAGGGGCAGAGTGGGCGGCTTTGACCGTGGAGGCGTGAGCAGAGGTGGGCGGGGAGGAGGCGGCCGTGGCGGCGGAATGGGGTAAGAGCAAACCTTTTCTTCTTCTCACCTAATTTGGTTTTACCCTATAGGACATGCAGAGCAAAGAAGGGCTGAAAGATGTAAATGCAAAATCACTACTCCATGGAGAATATCTTATTAATAGCAAGTAGAATACACTGCTACTTAATCCATGGAAGTGCCTTGCAAAGGGAACTAGGAGCAGGATGTATTTTGCCTGCAGTCGATTGGGGCTTGGAGAGCAGAGTTCTGGGTATGAAAATTGCAAAGCTTTCAGCTCCCTTCATGGTTAAACAGAGGGGAAGTCCTCTGTTGGTTTAACAGTCTTTGGATTGAACACACACACACCCCTTCCAAAGAAGTCCACCTGTCATGCTCCCCCTCCCCCTTTCACTCGGCATTGATATTGCAGGTATGTACAATGGTGTCTATTGCTTTTATAAGGAATTTTCTTGTCCTAATGGTGTTTGTTCTTGGCAATAGCTCTTTGAGCTAGTGTCAAGGCTGAATGGATGGTGGTGTATTACTCTCTTGAAGCCCAGCACTCTAGTGTGACCACTGTGTGTATGCAGGTTGCTTTAGACCCAGAAGAGAAACAAGTGAGGTGCCAAAAGATCTGTCAAGCTGAACTCAGCTCCCTATTGGAGCTCGTGGGTGTTCTAAACCATTTTGGCCATTGTAACTGGCAGAATCTGGTTTGGGAAGCCTGTTTGGTCAAGGTCAGTTATCTTTTACTGGTTTGTTAAGGTGTGGTCAAGGGGACTAAATGAAGTGTGTCTTTGTGTGTGTGTTCCATCCATCTAAATAACATAGCTTTAAACTATGCAGAGTGTTCACTTAATAAAACAGTTGAAGGGGTGTGGGTAAAGAAAGATAATTTGCAGTGAAACTGGTAGTTCTTGCTTGCCTCACAAACACATTTTAGCTAACAAATTTGCTAAGGAGCTACTCTGCATAGTTTGACTAAATGCGTCCAGATGGTTTGCAATCTTTGCTGAAGTCCAACTGCTTTTATTTTAAAACCTGTTCAGTTAATGACCAAGCCTTTTTATAACATGTCGAAGAGTAACCCTTTCAGATTGGCTTGAATGGAAAAGGGCTCCATAGTTGTGTATAAAGATTTCATCTGCAAGGTATTCCTAGAATTGTTTAAAGTAGACATAGACACTTGAAATGATCATCATCACATCTCTTTATTTTAAACCATCTTTAGCTCTTTACAATCCAGGGAACACTATTTTCATATTTAGAAGTAAAACTGCTCCTGTAGAATGAATGCCAATTGTCTAGATTGTTAACTGGGGTGGGGAGTTCTCATTTTGTTATGGGGCTGCCGTTTTTCTACTGCCCAAGTTGTTATGTGAGGCAGTAGATTAGTCATTGGGGGGGCAGGGTGAGGAACTTTGCCCTTTCATCATGGTGTGGTGATGCATTTCAGTGTCTCTCTCCTACAGGTAAGGAGCCCAATGTTCTTAACATTGCCCTTTTTCATTGCCTCAATATTTTTTATATTTTCACTGGCTGTTAAACATGGAAACTTTTTAACATGCTTTGTCGCATTTATATGCTACAGGTTACAAAGTGAGAGCCTTGTATACACTTCAGTACTTAAAAAGTACCCGTACTCAATACTCAGCCGGCAGCATAATGAAAAGTGGGACTAGACACGGTGTCCATATGGAGAGGAAAAAATATACATAGAATATTTTTAACCAAATGTGTTCATTGTATAAATGGAAATCTTCTGTAACTTTGGTAACTGCATATAGTACTTGATGTTTGGTAATGAAACTAGAGGGGAGGTGTAAACTTTAGAATTGTGTAACATTAAAGTGTAAACATCTGTTAAAGGGAAACATTACATATAATGGTAAATATACTTTAACGAAAGAAGCAAAGCTGCATGCAACAGCTTGGAATTGTGTACAGTAAATCTTTTACGGATTAAAGGTGCAATACTTGCTCATTGATTGCTGTTCTTCTCCATCCTCGTAATTCTGTACAAATAGTTTATTTTTCACACATTCCCCAGTGCTAATCCGACTTGGGTTTTCCCCATAAATTTAAAACATTGTGACATCATCCTGCATTTAATTTCAAGGCACCGATTTTTGTGGTGTTTTTTGTGTGTGTTGCATCCACAAAGCTTCACTCTCAGACCTTTGAATGAACCCTGGTGTATTTTGTAAGCTCTTCATTCACAGACACTGTTAAATCCAGTAGTGAGACCTGAATGTATGGAGTTAGATGGAAAAATTTAGCGACTGTCAATCAGAATTGTGTTCTAGGGCTTGCTGTTTTCTACTTGTTTTTTTCCAAACTGTTAAATGTTTAAAGGTTCTCCAAGGACTTGGTTTGCTTTTCCGAGAGGCTGAGGGTGCAACTTTGTGTATGCATGATGAGGAGGGAGTTGACTAGTGGGCAATCATGCTTTTACAATAAATTTTTTTAAAAGGCTTAGTTTTTCTTTTCCATGGCAAGATATTGCATTGTTAATACCAACAAAAGTGTCCAACTGCCAGAGTGGGGTATCCAAACCCAGGCAAACAAAGGTTATGTGTGTAAAGGAGATTTGAACAAGCTGCCCTGAAGAAAGGCCTAGTGACGAGATGAGAGACAGAAAGACAGAGACAGACAGATGCGTTGTTTGGATATGTTTAGCCAGTGCCCTTCTTCCCAGTGAGCCCCAGAGGCTCCGAGCGGTACTGGCTTATTAAAGGGAAAGGCCTTCATTTCTTCGTTTATCCCCCCAGCAGCGCTGGAGAGCGAGGTGGCTTCAATAAGCCTGGTGGTAAGTTTTTGAGCATTACAATGGGATAGTGTTAAAAAAAAATGCAGCCAGAAAATAAAAGCCATAAATATTTATTTTCATAAGTGGTTAAAATGCCATAATGCAACATGACTTTTAATGGGTACTGCCGGCAATGCCTAGGGGTCTATGAGGTTTAACCTGCGGTTACAGAACAAAGGGTGATGAAGTTTTGAAAGAAACTACTTCTGTAATTTGGGGAAGGAACCACTTAAGAGGTTTCGGACTTTTATAACATAACGTTGGAAAAACGTGCACTGATTGGCCCAAGAAAGCCCCTTTAACCAAGTGTAATACCAGGTCATGGTTTAAAAGGCTGCTAACAGTAGCAAGCTGATCCCAGCAACAAATAAAGGGTGTGCATTGCAAGTTTTTTTGCAGTGCAGGTCAATTTGAGTTTTAACATATGCCATCAAGTGGTGGTTGTAAATAGGTAGCTGTTGTATGTTGGTAACATAGCCTGCAAGGCATGCACTAACAATACCTTCTGTGATTTTTTTTTCCTGGGCGGCAGGACACATGGATGAAGGACCAGATCTCGATTTAGGTAAATTGCTACAACAGTGAGAAAGGGCTGTCCATCTCAACCCCCTTAGTGGACTACAGCCAATTCTCCTGCTTGCCTCAATGATTCCTTGCTTGTAGTAAATACTGCTTTTCAAAACAATGGTATTTTCACTGGAGAGGGACCATGTCAAACTGCCTAAAGTTAATGTTGGGCAATTTGCCTATATTCACATCTGTCTGCAGTTCCCAATGTTGTATAAGGTACTATTCAGAAAGGTCTCCAGCTTCCAGGAGTGGTTTTTTTTTAGAATAGGAGGTGTTGTTGTTTGCATGGGGTGCTCAGTAAACTTGAACCAGAAAAAATATCTTGTTAGTATTTTGGGGGGAGTTTTACCTGGGAAAAAAAGCAGCAATAATAAAATGGATCTTGGAAAATTCCCCATTTTTTTAGGTGGCATTTTTTGGGCAGTTTGGCCTGCTGCCTTAAAAAAGAAAGGGAAAAACCCTTTCCTCCATCACATCAGCCTGACTGGATCCAACATTCAACTGCAGGCTCTTTCTTCAAAGTCCACTTGGATATCGGAGGTGGTGTGTGCAGTTCATTGCTGTATCCAGCTAGGCCAAGCACACACTTCAATGCTGAGCTTGACCTGGCCAGCTCAGCTTTAAACTTTGTGTTCTGTCTCCAGGACAGCAGGTGATGCGGGCTCAGCTCTGCACTGCCTGTTGTTTCCCGAGCCCACATGGAATTCAGAGGCAGATGTATTTTTCAAGGTTTTTTAAAATTTCCAGGACTAATAAACCAAAAAAAGAAAAATAACATTTCTTTTCTCACTGATAGTGGTGTGTTGCAAACAGCTAAGCTGCAACAGAAGGGCTTTTTTGGTCTTAATGCTTTTTGACACTATTGTATCATAGTCACATACACACACACAGATCCTCAGTGTCAGGGCAGCTGCTTCCATTAGCTTTGTGATTATTTTAGTCTAGCTGGGGCCTTTCATGGAAATACAGAATACCCTTTGGGAAGGTGGGGAAGCAGCCTGTTGGATTACTTTAAGGAAAAAGCTGGGAACGATGTCCAAGAGCTGTAAGAGTGTTTGGCTCATAAGGATATCCTTGTGATAACTCAACTGTGTTGATCAATTTTATGCCCACAGGCCCACCTTTAGACCTAGATGATGATGCTGACAACAGTTCAGTGTATGTTCAGGGGCTGACTGACAGTGTGACCCTGGAGGATCTAACGGATTTCTTCAAACAATGTGGCGTTGTTAAAGTAAGTGATGGCTTGACTTGTCAGCTGTGGTCTATTTAAGATGGAGCCTGTTGGGTGGAGCTGGTATATATTGAAGCAGCTGTTTGTATTTTTATTTACCAGCTATTCTTTGCTTTTTTCACCATTCCAGCACTACATTCCATTCAGGCATTTGAAAACCATGTAAGCAGCAGTGGCGTAGGAGGTTAAGAGCTCGTGTATCTAATCTGGAGGAACCGGGTTTGATTCCCAGCTCTGCTGCCTGAGCTGTGGAGGCTTATCTGGGGAATTCAGATTAGCCTGTACACTCCCACACATGCCTGCTGGGTGACCTTGGGCTAGTCACAGCTTCTTGGAGCTCTCTCAGCCCCACCTACCTCACAGGGTGTTTGTTGTGAGGGGGGAAGGGCAAGGAGATTGTAAGCCCCTTTGAGTCTCCTGCAGGAGAGAAAGTGGGGATATAAATCTAAAACTCTTCTTCTCTTCTCCAAGCCAGCAATAAGGAATGTGAATTTTTTAGGCAGTTCAGTTCTGTCTTGCCATAAACTTGATCTTTGAATGTTTTTGTAATCTTTAAGTTTAGTTTTGCAGCTTCATTCCCCTTGAAGTGTGTAGCAGAAGGGGTGACTGGTTTGCCACAAGTCAGAATTCAGTCCCATCGTTGCTTGTGTTTCTGTTTTCCACACAGATGAATAAAAGAAATGGACAGCCAATGATAACAATCTACCTTGACAAAGATACAGGAAAGCCAAAAGGAGATGCTAATGTGTGCTATGAGGACCCACCCACAGCCAAAGCAGCTGTAGAATGGCTTGATGGTGAGTGTACTAAACTGAGGCTGAGATAATGAAGGGTTCAGAGGTCAGAAACACCTAAAGGCATAGTTGTGCCACATCGATGTAATTATGCAGCAAGCATAGATATGTATGGGTGGTCTTGGGCAGGGAGTGCGGGCATGATTCTACAAAAACACTACAGTGTGAGTGAGAGAGAGAGAGAATGAGAATGTGATTGCGGCTGAATGTATGTGGGCAATGCCAGCTGAAATCTTGGGTGCCAACAGTTGGGGTGTGAGTCCTCAGAATCTTTGCTCTTTCCCTGATAAAAACTTTTGCATTGGGATGATGATTTCAGTTCTATATTTAATAATTTGTTGACTCTTCACCCTTTAAACACTGAAGTCGGTTTCTCCCTTCTCAAAGATGAGCCTGTTATAGATGCCATATAGGTCCTACCCCCTGTTGAAGATTTTGTTTCTAATATTTTTGCCTTATGTGTTCCCAGGTAAAGAATTCCAGGGGAGCAAACTGAAAGTCTCTCTTGCTCGAAAGAAGATGCCACTAAACAGCCTCAGAGGAGGGATGCCGCCTCGTGAGCCACGTGGCATGCCTCCTCCTCTTCGTGGAGGTAACAATTGGGCATGATATTCCTTTGTCTGAAAACATTGACTGGTTATCAGCCAGGGGCCTCTATGGTGTCAGTGGAATAACTAATCTCATTTGTACAGGTCCAGGGGGTCCTGGCGGTCCAATGGGCCGCATGGGAGGCAGAGGTGACAGAGGAGGTGGTTTTGCACCAAGAGGACCACGAGGATCAAGAGGAAACCCTTCTGGCGGAGGAAATGTCCAACACCGAGCAGGAGATTGGCAGTGCCCCAATCCGTATGTCATGCACTTAATTTCTGCCTTAAACTCATGTACACGGGTGACTGCATAACTGGATAAGCAGTTCCCTTGTGTTTATATTCATTAGAACCCCATGATACTTCAAAGGTATTTATTTCCAGTGAGAGAGTGGCTCCAGGTAGCCACATTTTGTAAAGTTTCTCTTGTCAGACCCACTATCATGAGAACAAGCCAGCTGGATCAGACCAAAGTCCATCTAGTCCAGCTCTCTGCTACATAAGAGTTGGAAGAGACCCCAACGGCCATCAAGTCCAACCCCCTGCAATGCAGGAACACACAATGAAAGCACTCTTGTCAAATGGCCATCCAGCCTTTCTTTAAAAACTCCACCACACTCCGAGATAGTGCCACAAACTGTTGAACAGCCCTTGCTGTCAGGAAGTTTTTCCTGAAGTTTAGGTGGAATCACTTTTCCTTCACCTTGAACCCATTACGCTTGGTTCTAGTCTCTGGAGCAGCAGCAAACAAGCTTGCTCCCTCACCAACATGACACTATTGTCCCATTCCTTCATCTTCTGTCAGTTCATCCGGAGTTGCCTGGAATGCCCTCAAGACTTAAAGGCAGTTTTTATTACTGGATGCCCTTGGCATCCAGTGTTTCCTAGCAGGGAAGGATTTCTTCATAGTACCACCTCTGCAAGTGGAACAAGCTCAGTTTTTGGTTGCCCATAATCAGACGTGCTTTTGTCTCCAGTGGAACTGTTCCTGTCTATCTTTTGCTCTTTTTTTCCTTGTTGGCTTTTGTGTGTGCAGCTCAGGCACCTGCTTGGCATCTTCACTGACTGCTGGTTCTTTCTAGGGGCTGTGGAAACCAGAATTTTGCCTGGAGAACAGAATGCAACCAGTGCAAGGCTCCTAAACCGGAAGGCTTCCTTCCCCCACCTTTTCCCCCTCCAGGTATGTACCTGTTGTCAGTGATCTGGGGTGGGAGTTGGAATATTTGACACTGATCTCTGCTTATGTGATGTTCACAAGGTCCTGGATTCTTGCTTGGAAAACCGCTGCCACTTAGAGGGCTCTTATCCGGGACAAATTATAGTGGTAAGGGAATTGCACAGGTGGTATATTTTTCCTTTGTTTGTGTATACACTTCTGGAAGAATAATTGGGCAGGTGAGTCTGCCAATTTTGATGATTGGAAGCACTGACCATGGACATGTTCTTTTTCAGGAATTTGTACTGGGGGGTGGGGTAACAGCAGCTTACATTTGGTGAAATGTGATGCTGTTCTCAGGGCAGGCTCCAGGTTTTTGTGATGTGTCCTCCTCACCCCTGAACAAGGTCTACACTCATGTGACTGACTGGGGAAGGTGCGGCTGATGAGAGGTGAAGGGAGAGCAGCCCCAACTGGTTGCCTTCGGGGGCAGGAACCTGCATTCATCAGGGGCCTGACCATGTGTGTGACCTTTGTCCTACCTTAACCCCCCAAGACCACTTGTGACACTTACATGGCAGTAGCATTAGGAGTGAGCCTCTAAGCCAGGAGCTTCGCATTGGCAAACCTTATTATTGGCAGGCTTCAGGGCCAGCAATATTAATTCTGTGCAGCCATCTTGCATATGACCACAGTTGGAAAAATAATTTGGCCTGGCCAAGCACGTGATGATCCCCCTTCATCAGTGGTATAGGGGGATCTGGGGATGGGATTGGAAGCATATTAAACATTTGTAAGCAGGAACAGCCTCTTCCTTCCCCTCCCGCATCACCTCCTCTTGCCTGGCTCCAGTCCCATTCACTCATCCAGGGCAGCTTGGTGCACTGATTCAAAGAGAGCGTCTTGTTAATCACTTGTTTGTCATTTTCACACTGTCAGAGCAGCTCATATAACTTAAAACATTGAAGATATTTTAAAAGAATTTAGAACATCTTGAAGGGTGTCTGCCTTGGTCAAGTTGGAATTCACCCTACAGTGTCACTGTGGCTCTTGCCGAACACTCTTGCTAACTGGAGTAGCAAACAGGCCTCAAGGTCTTGTCTTGGATTGTTCCATTGAGAGTGCCGTTCAAGAGTTTCATGCATTCAGTTGGTGGTGCAGTTCCTCAAAATCTGTGCATTCCCTGGCATCAAATGGTGCGTTCTGATAGCCCACTGTATGGGGGTTTTGTCCTCCTTTGTCAGTTTCTTTGTTGATACCTTGGTCCCTGGGTGTTAATTGTGGCAATTACTGGGTCCTTCTGTTGGAAGAAGGAAGCCCCGTGCAGGGACTTGAACAAGCAGAGTAGAGATGGCTGCTTGAAATGTCAGGGTATGGTTCAGTGTGGCCTAGGTGCTGCTGTGCCACAAAATCTTGTGACTGGGGAAGAGTTACACAAATTGGTCCCCTTGCGCTGTAGTTAAGGCCTGCCTGATCATGCCTTTATATCACCTTCAAGCCCATGCCCAAAGCCGGTTGCACTCCTCTGTCCTTGGGCTCATTTAACAGTAGGTCTGTGTGCCAAGCCATATTGTTAAACTCTCCTGAGGGGTTTTGACCTACAAGTTGCCCTCATAGAACACAGACACTGTCCATGTTCAGTTACTTTCACAAGTCGTTAATGGACTTTCGGTGCCTAACTTGGAGGTGCCAGGAGGAGGATAGTGCAAGAGGCTCTGCAAATGTCTGTAGCGCAGGTGGTAATTTGTGTAGGGCATTCTGAGTACCGGTTCCAACCAAAGGAAGAATTTGCTTCCCAGGAGCCACTCCTTCTGCACTTGCTTCTATTAGGAGCAATTAAGTGCTACAAGAGATCTGTGGGAAACCAGACTGAAATATTCTCCCTCTTGGATCTTCCTTGTGGAGGCTGTGTATAAAGGGAGTAAACACAAAAGTTGGGCGTTCTGGTTCTTGACGTTTATTTTTCAGCTGTGTCCATTGCCACTGCTCCCTGTCATGGGATGATGGAACAGAGATGTCCTGTTTCTTAAGGTGGTTGGCTGCCGGCCTGCTTCACTACTTTTGGCTCCAATTTGCCTGCAACCCTCTAATTCAGTTCTGCTATACTTTGGGGGCAGGTTTTCCGCAGCCTCTGGTGCTGCCACCCTGCTGGTGACCCTTTGCTCGAATGAATGATGCTGTTTTTCTGCATTAGGTGGTGACCGTGGCAGGGGTGGCCCTGGTGGCATGAGAGGAGGCCGAGGAGGCCTCATGGATCGTGGTGGCCCTGGAGGAATGTTCCGAGGCGGCCGCGGTGGAGACCGAGGTGGATTCAGAGGTGGCCGGGGCATGGATCGAGGAGGCTTTGGAGGGGGCCGCCGAGGAGGACCTGGGGGCCCACCCGGACCCCTTATGGAGCAAATGGGAGGCAGAGGCGGCAGACGCGGAGGACCAGGAAAAATGGACAAGTATGCCTGGGGGGGGCGAGGCAATGGAGTAGCATAGCAAGTATATTAGGGCTGCTTACAGAAAGGGGAGAAGGAAGGAGGATGTTCAAAGCTAGAGCAAAGGGGCAGGGAGGGTGGCTGCAGTGGTTGACTGCCGTCCCCCCTTCTCATTAGGCGGTCTTGTTGAAAGGCCTTCCCAGAAATATGAACTGAGCCTGACCCCGTCTCTCTTTTCCCTGCAGGGGAGAGCATCGCCAGGAGCGCAGAGACAGGCCCTACTAGAGGCAGCCGACCCCCTTCCCCCTGCAGGACTGCATTTACTACCAGATTTATTTTTTAAACCAGAAAATGTTTTAAATTTATAATTCCATATTTATAATGTTGACCACAACATTATGATTATTCCTTGTCTGTACTTAGTATTTTTCACCATTTGTGGAGAAACATTAAAGCAGAGTCAAATGGTAGTGTGCCGAGTTATTCTTTTTCTTTTTTCCTTTTTTAAAAAAGTGGTTGTTTAACTAAAAAAAACCAATGAGAAACTGTTGTTGTGAGCATGCTCAGTAAAACTGTGGAAAACCAGGAGGAGGAAAACTAAATGTAACAATGTTAATGGTTGTGATGTTTTTTTTAAAATAAAATTGCAAATGTTTATAAATGCAGCACCTCTTAGCATGTGTTCAGCGGCACTCCCATTGGAGTTGCTGCGTCTTCAGGCACCCATGCTACATGATCAAATGGATTTGCTGAAGAGCTGTTTTGTAACTGTAGTTTGCAAAGCTCTGGGGTGCCCCGTGAATATAACGTGGATTAGAGTAGGCTGTGAAGCATACCTGGCAAGGTACAGCCTGCACCTTCAGGATGAATTGCGGGACGTGTTCTTCGGTTTGGAAGGTAGAATTGTTCCAACAATGTCGTTTTCCAATACTGTCTCCTGGTTATAAATAAAATCACATTGCTGGGCACACTAACGGCTAAACTTTCATTCAGGGGGCTCGTTATTCCTTTGGTGGCTTGGAAGCATGCCTGCGATACTACTTCGGAGCTGGATGCACACCATTCAGAGATCCTTACCAGCAAGTGCAACCTTTGTGTGGAGTCTCTTGGCAGCAGATAGACAGGAACCATTAATAAAGCACTGGATTGTCTGGGCACTGAAACAGAGTGGTGGTCCCAATCAAGGGAGTTAGAAACTAAGGTCAAGACTAAGCGTACAAAATATATTAAAATATATTTTATAATAAAATATGTTGGTTTTTAAAAATCTCACAAAATTGCGCTTTTTAAAAATCTCACAAAATAGAACTGCCATCTCCAGTTTGTAACATGCCGGGGGGGTTGGAGGTAGTGCCCGGGGGAGGGCAGGGAGGTCACCAGGGGTCTATGGCTATAGTGTCTGGCCTCGAAGGTGCCATATTGCCCAAGGAAAAATATTTCCTCCAGTCTGACAATCGTGTATAATTATGGGAGAAATCTGGGCTGGTAACTCTACTTCAAAGCATGTCTGTCTGGTGCCACATCTTCAGCAAGGCACAACTAGCATGTTTTTCTGTTTTATTCAAAAGGTAGTTTGTGGAATCTTGATGTTTCAAAAATTGAGCTTGTCTGAGTATGTGCATTCTGAATTTGACACTATTTAGATCATAGCAGCCCATGACAATTTATCACTGCCTTAATACAGGTAAATTGTCTTCCTTCAGGTGCGCTTCCATTTCATTGCTACAGAAATATATATACTATAAATCCATCTAGCTATTAGTATTCAGGTATCCCAATACAGGAGAACTTTACAGCTCCTCCATCCTTGTAGCTCCTCTATCACGTTTAGAGCTAAAAAAAAAAACCTCCCCCAATATCTCCTGCTTTGGTAAAGGGTTGAGCTCTGATCTACAACACCCATTTTTCATTGGGCTCAGCATCCCAGCTTCTGTGGCTAGACGTCTCATGGATGATCTCTAGGTGTACTTTTCTGTCAGTGAAATGGCCTTGCAAGATCAAGCTGTATTTTCTCTGAGAGCAAACATGAGCATCGGATGGGTGGAGTGGTCCTAGCCCCTTTCTTTTAGGACCAAGAAGGGAAGTAGCAACAGCTTGTGTCTCTCTTGAGAACATTTGTATCTCTTTTGAGAACATTCCAAGAAAGTAGCTGGACCTGTTCTGTAGAAGCAAAAACTGGCAAAATGAAGCCTCGATGGGTATGAGAGCCAACGTGGTGTAGTGGTTAAGAGCATATTCCCAAGATGCATTTCTTCAAAATCAGTAATGGAAGTAACTTTTTGTCTACATCAAAGTCAAGCCTCTAAAAACTGCTGAAATGAAGCCACACTGAATGTAGGGTTTGTTTTTAGCTCTCAAGTGACTGATGTAAATAACTGCCTTGATCCACTGTAGCCACTAGGTGGCAAGTCTGCTTGTGGAAAGCGCAGTTTCTCTACTCAAGAGTCTCCATTAACCAAATATCTAAATATAGGAGTTTGAGTTTTCCCTTCCAGAGTAATTTGCTTTGCTTTCGAACAATGCCCCCCTGTTCAACCAAGAGTTCACAGGAGTGTGAGAAAGGGAGGAGGATACCTTTTCCCCCCTTTAGCTCTCCTTCACATGAGTTAATCCGGCTTAGCACTTGTGTCTGCTGTGGACTGATTGGATGTGACACAATTTTTAATTCTGCTGGGGAAATCTTCCCATGTCTTTCTGTGTTACCCAGCTGCTGAGGAATAATATCTGAACAATTCATTCAAACTCCAGTAAAACGCAGGGATGATCCAAGAACCTCTTACTGTCCCAGAAGCCAATAAATAAATAAATAGGCACATGGAGGTGATGGACAGAAAACAATGCAAATTCAACCTCTGATCTAATCTACATGAAGTACAACCTGATCTACTAAAGAATAATCATAGCTTATTGTCCTCTGTTTAACGGCCATCGTGGCCAAGTTAACTAATTTTAATTATGAAATGTTTTATTTCCAGTACTTGAAACATGGATATTAGTTTCCAAAATATTTTTCACTTACTAAGGCTTGCATATCTCCTGTGCCTCGCTAGCAGTGGCTTTTCTCATAGAAAGAGAGCGCTCTCTGATGCTGACCAGTCCACATTAGGGCCCTGTGCCACCAACTTCTCTCCCATGCCCCTGGTAGTGGTTGGCCCTCCAAGGTGTTTCCATTGGGTGCTTCTGCAGGGTGGAGGGTAAGCAGGCTATAAGGCCTTGGTGCTAGTTAATAATTCAAGACCTGCCATCTGCCCTTTTACAACCAAGTTTTTTTCCGGGAAATGGAGAAGAGGAACAAGAACAGAATCTACATGTGGATCAAGATTATCACTTCAAAGTACCTTTCCTCTAGAAGTACCACGCTTTGGGAGCTGCCATAACAGAAGCTGGGGGTACCCATTAAACGGTTAACTTTAATTAAACAGTCCACTTGCTGACCTATTCACTAATAAGCAAGAGGCGTTGCTGTAATAAATCCAGCGCATTTAACAGTGTTGGATTAGGAGGCCTGGGTTCAAATTCCCAATGGGCCATGAAGCTCATGGGATTACTTAAGGGCCTCTTCCGCACATGCAGAATAATTCACTTTCAATGCACTGTGCGGAATAGCAAAATCCACTTGCAAACAATTGTTTGCTATAAGGCCTTTGCGAGTGGATTGAAATTGTTTTCAACAATCCAACAATTGTTTTCAACAATCCAATTGTTAGCAAGTGATTTGAAAGTGCATTCTGCATTTTTGGAAGGGGCTTTGGTCAGTAACTCTGCCTCAGACTTGCGAGGATAAAATGATGGCTATGTTGTTTGTTGCCCTGAATGGACTAGATTTGAAGTGGCCAAACTGGCTCAGGAACCATGCGACACTTTGCATGGATAATTTGGTCTTGCCTTTTAAGCATTCCCTATTATTGCTTTGAGAGGCACATATAAACAAAGAGTGTTGAGCCAGTGTGGTGTAGGGAATAGAGTGATGGACTAGGGCCCTAGGTGCCTCAGGTTTGAATCTCCATTTCTACCACAACCCTGCAAGGGCGATCTATTTAATGTAATAAATAATAATAACCTTGGGCCCCTCACAGCCTGATTGTCAACAGCAGGTGGTAGCATCTCACAGCACATATACACACTCTTTGTTCCATCTAGTCCAGTATAAAATAACCCAAGCTTTTAATTGCCAGATGAGAAGGAGAATGTAGAGAGGGCCTGTTATACCTGCTTGAAACTATAAATTGGGGGTGCCATGAATGGGGGGAGACAGAGAGGCAGACGACAATGCTCTTGTGCACACACACACCACTTCATTTCCATGGTACTTGTGCAGGAGCTCTTCCTAGGTGGTTCTGAACATCATTATAACGGCATTACAATGGTGTTATAATGGCCTTATAATGGCACTACAATGGTGTTATAACGGCATTACAATGGTGTTATAATGGTGTTATAACGGCGTTACAAAGGTGTTATAACGGCGTTAAAACAGCGTTACAATCGTGTTATAACGGCGTTACAACGGCGTTACAATGGTGTTATAACGGCGTCATAACGGCACTACAATGGTGTTATAACGTCGTTACAATGGCGTTACAATGGTGTTATAACGGCATTACAATGGTGTTACCATGGTGTTATAACGGCGTTATAACGGCACTACAATGGTGTTATAACGGCGTTATAATGGACTTACAATGGTGTTATAGCAGCGCTACAATGGTGTTATAACAGCGTTAAAATGGCATTGCAATGGTGTTATAACGGCGTTACAATGGTGTTATAACGGCTTTAAAACATCGTTACAATGGTGTTATAGCGGCATTATAACGGCATTACAACGGTGTTATAACAGCGTTATAACGGCGTTACCATGGTGTTATAACGGCGTTATAATAGCATTACAATGGTGTTATAACGGCATTATAATGGCATTACAATGGTGTTATAACGGCGTTATAACGGCACTACAATGGTGTTATAGTGGCGTTATAATGGCATTATAATGGTGTTACAATGGTGTTATAACGGTGTCATAACGGCGTTACAATGATATTATAACGGTGTTATAACGGTGTTATAACAGCGTTATAACGGCACTACAATGGTGTTATAATGGAGTTATAATGGTGTTATAACGGCCATACCATGCATGCTATTAATGGTGTTATAAGCATCGGCATTTATAACACCATTGGCGAATGTATTGTGCTTTGTATTAAGCAGGCTTATTATAACACCATTGTAACACCGTTATAACACCACTGTAATGTCATATGGTGCAACGCTAACACGGCGCTAACATGGTGTTATAACGGGCGCTAATGCACGCTAATAATGGCTGTTATAACGCGTAGCTTATTATTCATAAATGGCTGTAATGCCGCTATGGTGTTATAACGGGCAAAGAGAAGTTCGCAATGGCGCTATAAATACGCTACCACATGCATGTTATAAACGGTTGTTATAACGGGCGCTATAACGCTGCTATAACGCATGCAGGTTATATCGGTGCTATAGTTAAACAGCCGCTGCATAACCGGTGTTAAGTAACGGCAAGCATACAATGGTGTTATAACGCACGCGCGCTATAGCCATTAATTGCAATGGCGCGATAACAGCGCATTTAATGGTGTTATAATGGCGCTATAATGGTGTTATAACGTTTATAACGGCGCATAATGGTGTTACAATGGTGGTATCGCGATTAATGGTGTTATAACGGTGTTAAGCAAATACAAGCATAATGGTGCTTATAACGCTGCTATATAAATGGTGTTATAACGGGCGCTATTAAATGGTGTATCGTTAATAACGCCGCGAGTAACACCATTGTAATCGCAAGAGAACGCTGTTATAACACCATTGTAATGCCGTTATGGTGTTATAACGGCGTTAAAATGGCGTGTTGCTAACAGCTTCGCTCTCAGTCGCTACATGGTAAAGTTATAACGGGTGTTATAACGGCATTACGGCCTATGGTGTTAACAGCTGCGAAACGCTGCACCGCCACGCTTTAACGGCGTATAAAATACTGCGTTATGCAACGGGCGCACTACAATGGTGTTATAACGCATGCGCATAATGGCTACGCTGTAATGGTGTTATAACGGCACTACAATGGTGTTATGATCAACGCTAAAATGGTAAGTGCCATAATGGCGCAGTAAATGGTAAAGTTATGAAACTTCGCAATACAATGGTGTTATGACGGCGTTAAAATGGTGTTACAATGGTGTTATAACGGCCTTATAACGGCGTTAAAATGGTGTTATAACGGCGTTGTATCAGCGTTAACATGGTGTTATAATGGTGTTATAACGGCATTACCATGGTGTTATAACGGCATTAAAACGGCGTTAACATGGTGTTATAACGGCGTTATAACGGCACTAATATGGCATTATAACGGCGTTATAACGGCGTTAACATGGTGTTATAACGGCACTAGTTAAATGGCATGCTTATAACGGAAGTGCTATAACGGGCAAGCTGGTAATGGCGTTATAAACGCATGCTACAAACAGCCGTTACAATGGTGTTTTAAAGGCGTTATAATGGCATTTCACTGGCGTTATAATGGCGTTGTAACAGCGTTATAACGGCGTTATAACGGCATTACAATGGTGTTATAGTGGCTAGCGAGAACGGCATTTATAACCTGCTATAAATGGTAAGTTATAACGGCGCTATTAAATGGTGGTAATGCTGTAATAATTCAAAGCCGCTATAACACCATTGTAACGCTGTTATAACGGTGTTATAACACCATTGTAATGCCGTTATGGTGTTATAACGCGCATAATGGTGCTATAACGGGCGCGGCAATGGTGTAATGTTGTATTAACGCTGCTAGAGGTAACATTCATTGTAACGCTGCGATAAGCTGTTGGTATAACATTGTAATGCCGCTATGGTGTTCATAAACGGGCGTTAATATCGCCGCGAGTAACACCATTGTAACTTATTGTTATAACACCATTGCATGCCGCGCGCCATAATCCATGCTAAAATGGTGTTATAACGGTGTTCTATCAGCGTTTACATGGTGTTATAATGGCGTTATAACGGCACGACAATGGTGTTATAACGGCGTATAACGGTGTTGCAATGGTGTTATAATGGCAATACAATGGTGTTATGACGGCGTTAAAATGGTGTTACAATGGTGTTATAACGGCCTTATAACGGCGTTAAAATGGTGTTATAACGGCGTTGTATCAGCGTTAACATGGTTTTATAACGGTGTTATAACAGCATTACCATGGTGTTATAACAGCGTTAAAACGGCGTTATAACGGCGTTAACATGGTAAAGTTATAAACGCCGCTATAATCGGCACTAATACATGGCTGTTATAACGGGCTGCTTAAAACAAAGCCGCTATAACGGGCACGTTAACATGGTGTTATAACGGCATTATAACGGCACTACAATGGCGTTATAACGGCGTTATAACGGCGTTGCAATGGTGTTATAACGGCAATACAGCGTTATAACGGCGGTACAATGGTGTTATAACGGCGTTACAATGGTGTTATAATGCATGCCCGTTTCATTCATGCTATGGCATAATGGTAAAGTTATAATGGCATGCTATAACAGCTGCTTATACCAGCTGCTATTTCATGGTGTTATAACGGCGTTATAACGGTGTTATAACAGCGTTACCATGGTGTTATAAGGGCGTTATAACGGCCTTACAATGGTGTTCTAACAGCTAAGCAATGAATGGCGTTAAGGACGGGCGCTATAACAGTGCGTTAACGGATACGGTGTTATAACGGCATTACTTACATGGTGTGTTAGTAAACGCCAAGTATAGTAACGCCGCTTAAGCAAACGGGTGTTATAACGGAGTTAAAGTGGCACTACAATGGTGTTATAACGGCGTTACAATGGTGTTATAACAGAGTTATAACGGCACTACAATGGTGTTACAACAGAGTTATAACGGCACTACAATGGTGTTATAACAGAGTTATAACGGCACTACAATGGTGTTATAACGGCGTTATAACGGCATTACAATGCTGTTATAACGGCGTTATAGCGGCACTACAATAGTGTTATAGAGGCGTTATAGCGGCGTTACAATGGTGTTATAACAGCATTAAAATGACACTACTATGGTGTTATAACGGCATTATAACGGCTTTACAACGGCTTTACAATGTTGTTACAACAGCATCTCAGACACCAGAAATATAAAAGTGACGATAGTCCTGTACTCAGACTGTGCCCTAGAATTCAAAGTAACACTAAGGCAAGCCTGAGCTTCTGCCCTTGCCTTAATCCTAACCCTAACTTATTATATTTATTTAATTTTCTTCAGTCATAAATTGTTCCCAAAATTGTAACAAAAACCCGAAGCCTAAAACTGACCATAACCCTATTCTTGGACTGCACCCTAGAACTCAATGTAACACTAAGGCAATCCTGAGCTACTGCCCTTGCCTTAAACCCAACCCTAACTTATTATTTTTATTTAATTTATTCAGTCATAAGTTGTTCCCAAAATTGGTGTTATAACGGCGTTGTATCGGCGTTAACATGGTGTTATGACGGCGTTTTAACGGCATTACAATGGTGTTATAACGGCGTTACAATGGTGTTATAACGGCGTTACAATGGTGTTATAACGGCACTACAATGGTGTTATAACGGCGTTATAACGGCTTTACAACGTTGTTACTACAGCGTTACAGAAAAGAGAAATATATAACTGACCATAGCCCTGTTGTCGGACTGTGCTCTAGAATTCAAAGTAACACTAAGGCAAGCCTGAGCCTCTGCTCTTGGTGGTGGAGGGTGGTCACCCATATGGCAGTGCGGGGGAGGGGGGAGAGAAAACTCAGATTTTGCACAGGGCTACATTTTCCCAGATACACCTCTGAACCAGTGCTAAGTGTGTTCCTTTTTTTGCTCACTAGAAAATACAGCTTCCTTACTCTTGACTGGTGAACAAGAAGGACATCATCTCACATTTTGCAGAAATGCAACAGCTGCTTCTCGCTTCTTAGTATTAGAGCCTCTTTCAAACAATCTTCTCAGGATGTTGCTCTGTACAGCTGCTGTGCCAGCTTTTCAAAAAACTTTCCAACTTAACAATGAGGTCATGACTTAGCCGCTGACAAATCCTGGCCAACTTTGCTGTGCAACAGGCAGGGGGGATGAGATCATCTTCAGCTGAAAAGACCATAGTGGTTTTTTTCTCTCTCTCTGGACACTGAAAGCAGTTTGAAAAACGGATTGATTTTTGCCATGTATACAGTTAATGTAGCCACTGCCAGATTGGTCTGGCAGGTTTTTATATGGTTTTGAAAACCTGCATGACCTATTGGATAAATGTGAAGCCTCTCTCAAACAACTGTCAGCTTTCAAAAATTACTGTTTATCTACAGCCCTAATGGTGCAACCTAGTTTTTCATTTCCCCCTGCATTCATGCAGTTAAATATGTTTATCTCTCCACGATATCCCTGGGGTGTGGGTGGATCTTCCAACCCAGACCAATTTCCAGACATAATTTGAATGCCAGAGAAACTAATACCTGCTACTGAATTCTCAGGATTTTGAAGCTACATGCCAGACTTTCTCTGTCTCTGATGTGTGGGGTCATTTAGATAATTCCAGCCCAGAAAAGTAGAGCCTGTAAATCAGAGAAATTGCCAGGAAAACAAGAGTGCAGAACTAAAAGGGACAGTGAACTCTTGCAACTCTGGTCCTTGCACTGGCTTTCTTCTTGCGGGTTGCACGGCATGATGTGTTCTAGGTTCTGTTGGGCAGTAAGGGCTGGCTGGCTGTGTCTTAGGCTAGGGTAGTGGTTCTCAACCTGTGGGTTGCGAGTCCTTTGGGGGTCGAACAACCCTTTCACAGGGGTTGCCTAAGACTCTCTGCATCAGTGTTCTCCATCTGTAAAATGGATAAATGTTAGGGTTGGGGGTCACCACAACATGAGGAACTGTATTAAAGGGTCGTGGCATTAGGAAGGTTGAGAACCACTGGGCTGGGGGCTCAGTGCCCATTTGGTCCCTTCTAAAGATATAATTCAGTCATCCCTAGTCTACCAGCCACAAACAAAATTCAGTGCTGGATAGGACACGCAATGCTCTGGATGATTGCCCAATGGGATGTTTAGAATAAAGTTGATTTCCCTCCTGGCAAAATGCTGGCTCTTTGGGTAAACTCTTTAGGGAAGGTTTTTGCTTTCTCTTTCTTGTATCTTCTGATAACTGATGCACACTCTTTCTTAATCAAAATTGGAGTGCTGAAGATTTCATTTTTGCACCTCAAACCATTTGCTGTTAGAACCTGAAAGAATCCAAAAGTGTAAATGGAGCCATTCTCTCTCCTACAGGAATCACTGATCTGGTCCAGAGCAGTAACTTACGCAGATACAAGGGTCAAGATCTTGCAGATTCATTCTGCTAATAGTGACGCTTTTGCGCAGATAAGCTTTTAATCATCCAGTGAACTTCTCCGTGCAAATGAACTATTTACCACAGCAGAACAATGGGGCATGGCCCACCATTTATAAGTAACTTCACCATGGTCACTGAGAATGTTATCCCTCCACTCTGAAAGTTGCATGGTTCCATGTTAGTGTGGAAGCTTGCATACTGTCCTATCCTCAACTTCTGGGGCTGCTGAAAAGGACTAGCTTACCTTTCCTTGCATCTTATATTGCATGGTGTGCTGAATTATTAAAGAGCTACATGATGCAAAAGAGTAATCGAAACACCTTAAATTATTTAGTACTAGTTTTAATGTGATTGAGCTTGTATTGCAGTCTGTATGCAATGCATTGTGTTTGTGTGTGAGAGAGAGAACCTATTGTGCATGTACAAAATACTCCTATCAAGCACCAGTATTTTAATATTGTTCTCACGTTTAATTTTACACTTACCTCTTGGATTTTGTTTAAGTGTGGTAGGCAAAAAAAAAGGTGTTGGCTAAAATGTTCCTTTTCATTTGTAATTTTATTAGCCTGGAGAACCCAAGTTGCACCCAGACATGGGAGAGATTCCCAGCGTTCAGTGCATCATCCCAGGGAGGAGAATAACTATCAATACTAGTAACTTCTGCACAGAACTGCGCAACTGCAAGAAGCACAGAAATTAACTACATTGTGTGGAACAAATCCTCTCACTCCTAATAGCTTAGTCTCACCTACAGGATATGTACAAATTTCTAGAGGGTGGGGAAGGGACTTTGCCCTCTTGTCTGATGACAGATTAGACAAACATGATTATGTGCAGGGGTGGGTAGGGAAGGCTGCAAAACTCCTTCATGGAAACGGAAGTGAACAATTCACCCAGGCTCTCACTTGTCAGAATGATCAGAGCTCTGACGTCAAAAGGAGGAACAGTGCAAACCCTCATATCAGTTTTTTAGAAAGATAAATCTAATTTTTTTCCACCTTGAACTTCTCTGAAAACTCAGGACATGTGCGTGTCTAAAATGCCATACAGTCCCAGCTCACTTATAAAACTCAGTAGGGTTTTCAAGAGAAGAGACTAACAGAGGAGTTTGGCCATTGCCTTCCAAGTACTAATCAGGGCCAATCCTGCTTAGCTTCTGTGATCTCACAAGATCAGGCTAGTCTGGGAAATCAAGGTCAGGACACGGGTCATCTTAAGATATGTTTTTTTTCCTGAGTGGAAAGGAGGCCTTCTTTTGGCAAAACAATCGCGATTGGCAGCCAAGTACCAGGAGAATGTTTTGAATTTTAAAAAAAGAAAGCAGAATCGTAACACAGCGATTCCCTTCTAAGCCCATTGACTTCAGCGCATTTAGATTTTTTGTTCTAGCATGGGAGACATAAAGTCAGAAAGCCAGCAGCAATAGCCCATCAAAGATATTATCTGGAGGTAGGGACTGAGTCAACCAGTCATGGATGCCCACACATTAGTCAGCAACCACAGAAGGGCAACTCAGCCTCTGTCTCAGTCAACAGACGTGAAAGCACAGTTCACAGAAATCCGGTAAAGATCAGCTGTAATTCTGGGAGATTTCCAGGGCCTACTTGGTCAGTCCTACTTCACAGACAGAAACTAATTTGTAAGGGGGAACGGCCCAGCAGCAAGCTGTCCTGAAAAAGCCTCATCCAAATGGGAGATCTTGTGCAAGAGAATCTCCTGAGAGACTGCAAGCCATCTACCAGTCGGTTCACATCTGTCTGTCCCAGCACTGCCCTCAGTAGCACTCCAAATTCTTTTGTCTATGTGCACGCACAAACCAAAATAAAACATAGCATCCCCAAATTCATTGGAATAGGTGTGTCTCCCTCCCCCTCCAATAAGATTGCTCTTGACTGTTTTCCAAAAGTCCTATTTGTTATTGCCTGGGGGAAGAACAGGGCAGCTACTTCTAAGCAAGAGTGGACTGACCCTTCTGATTTCCTGGGAATCTTCTTGGAGGGCTGTTTCCGCTGGCATCCTGGAGCAAGCTGGGCCAAGTAGGCCCTGAAGAGACAGATCCTCAGTTGCTTTTTACATATGAATTTACTAACTATAAAGGGAGGGTTGCATTGAGTTAAAATAAGAAATCCTTTCTTTCCTGTTACACATCTACATTACTGCTTGTTTGGTTGCATCTTGGTACCTATCTGGTGTCTTGTGCTTGTGGTCCTGTTAGTGTGCTCAAACAGAGTGAACTTTATAACTTCAGATGTACATGCTCAGTAACATGTAAGCAATGGCTATCTGACTGATCAATAGCTAATCAATAGATCAGGTCCTAACCAGTGACTTCAGCAACTTGTTTACGTACAAACAGTTAACCCTTTTATAACTGAGTTGTGCAGACACTCGCAAAATCCCCACAGGTTCTCATAGAGGGAGGGAGTTCCCATAGCAATAGGGAAGCACAAACTCTCCCGCCTAAAGAGGAAGAGAAACCCCAGCGCAATGGCCTGCAGACTGCGCCGGGGAATGGGGGGTTAATGGAGTCTGGAGCCAGCCTGGGAGGCAGTTTCCATTGCCAGGGTGCGGCACTGGAATGCTTTCAGGAGCAAAGGGAAGGCTTCTAGGCACCGACCAGAGATCCCTGGCGGTTGTATGAGTGGCACGTCCCGCTATCCCCAGGCTCTTACGTCATTTGGAAATGGGGTTGCCAGCCTCCCGCTGGAGCCTGCAGACCGACCCTGAACACCCGCCCGCCCCTCCGGAATTAGAGCTGCTTTCCAGACGACAGCATTGGTTCCCCTGGAGAATAAGGCTGCTTTGGAGAGTGGAATCTAGGGCATTAAGCCCCATAGCGGTCCCTCTCTACACCCTAAGCCCGCCCCTTCCACGATGTACCCCACCCCCACCTACAGGAATTTTCCAACAAGGAATTGGTAACCGTATTAAATTGGAAGGCAGCGGTTCGGGCGGGAGGGGGGGGGGAGCGGGTCTCATCCAGGGCCAATTTAACTTCGGAAGTTCCACCTAAAAAGACTTGAAGCACGTTAACACCGCTGAATTGCTGCAGTTAATGGGCCCTCAGCCTGGCAACCGTCCCTCTGAGCATCCGCAGAATTCCTGCCATCGTTACTTTCCCGGGTTTATTTCAAACTCCACCCACGAAATCTGAATCCCAGTCCCATCCCGAAGGATATCGGCGATGCCCTTGAGCGAGTGCAGAATGCATTGAACGCGCGCGCGCGCGCGCGTGTGTGTGTGTGTGTGAGAGAGAGAGAGAGAGAGAGACGCGTAGAGCTGGCCTTTCGTTGGGGCCCGCTGGAGAAAATGATCTTTTTCAAATGTATCCCCGTCCGGAACTCCCCCCTTAAGACTGAATGGCGTGAGCCGCAATTCCCCACCCGACTTCGTCCATCAATGACTCAGTATCTCTGAGCATGTGCAGAGCGCCTTCTTGTCACTGACGCATAGACCAGGGCAGCTTTCCTGGCCAGCGGCCCCTCTCAAACTCTTGGGAATAACCGAGGCACTGACCCCGAGCAGAAAGATGGGCGGGTTTCGTTTCTGATCCGGATGAGATCAAGGCGCCGGCGGTGGGAAGGAGGAGGAGGAGAAGGAGCGGCGGGGCCGGCCCTGATTGACTCCCCGCAGCCGGCGATGCCGCAGCGCGAGATGGGCGCGCTCAGCCCCGGCGGCTGGTGGCCGGGCTCTGCTGCCTACCTGGGCTAACCTTGGCGGCGACCAGCCCGCGGGGCCTCCCCGGGTGGCCCCACCTCTTCCTTCGCTCGCAGCCGGGCGCCGCTATTATAAACCGATTAATTCCCAGGCAGCAATTAGAAAGAAGAGCGGATCCTGCGGCAGGCGGAGCCTCCCAGCCCCGGCGCTCTGCAAAGGCCGGCTGGGTTGCGTCGTGTTGCCTCCCGGGCCCTGCAAAGGGGGAAGACGACGCTTCTCTGCCGCCCCCCTCGACTTCCCGGGCTCGTTTCCTCCACCCTGGGGCAGCTTCGGGTGTTCCTCCGCCCCCACCCTTTTTCAGGCTCGGAACCAACTGCAGAGGCCGGAACGAAACCGCCGAGCGCCCACCCACCCCCACCCGTGCGTAAAGTTCCCGGAGGAAAGCGCACGTGGGAAAGCAGGCCGAGAGAACCCGGGGATGACGCGTGGCTGTAGCTCCGAGGACTGGGCGGGCTGAGCGGCTCCTCCCACCCTCCCGGAGGGTCCACGTTGGATCACCGTCCCGCCCTCACCTGGGGAAAAGTGAGCCCGAAGGCCATCATGGAGACGCAGGTCGAGTCCCATCCCAGGTGTGTCACTTCCTTGGTGACCGGTAGCTGAATGTGTGGATTGGGAGCTGGCTGGCTTACACAGGTGTGTGCACCGCTCACGTTTTCTGTGCTGGGTATGTTTGGGCTTGGGTCAGGCAGGTCTAGTTGCCACCCAGGTGATAACTTTCAGGTGTGAATGGGACTGAAATTTCAGCTTATTGTGCCTTGACCATGGTGTTTTTCGATGGCATTCAGTTCAGGCATTTACTCCCTTGAGCAAGCAGATGTGAGTATTGGGGCTGTCATCAATTAGATAAATAATCTGTGTGTGGGTAGGAAAGTTCTGCCTATGATGTGGTAGCTGAGACAGTCCATTCACACATGCAAGACATCCTTGGATGATATATAAGCACATTTATCAGTATAAAACCGTTTAAAGTTTTTTGTTTGAGTCACTAGGAGCATGGGCCATCGGTGGTGGCTCATTCATTCTCCACTTGATGCCTCAGTCAACAAGGGATGGGAGTTCTTGTCTTCACCAGCTATCAGTTTCCTTCTGCTCTCCCAGAGGATATCTATTTCCTCCCTGTTTTCGTGAGGGCTGGTGAGTCTGAGCCCGGGCTCCCTCTGGAGCCGGATCACCTTTCTGGCTCAAATGACACATTTCAGAACGGAGTCCTGAGTCATGGTTCCATTTGTTCTGAGCTGCTGAGTGAGTGTGCAGCCCCACACCTTGTTGGCCCAGGGACGGCCTAGATGCAATGCAGCTATCCTGTTTGTTCAAATCTGGGTCTGTTTCAGTTGCGTACAAAGCAGCAGGTGGGGTGCCCAGTCTTTAGAGCAGTGTGTGTGTGTGTGTGTGTGGTAAGCGCTCATCAGTCTTGCATTTTTCTCCCCTTCCTCCTTCCAATGTGCTCCAGGATCTCCCCCTATTTTGCCTTCACAACAGCCCTGTGAGGTAGGTTAGATGGAGAAAATAACCGGTCCAATGTCACTCAGTTAGCTGAGTGGAGGTTGGAACTTAGGTCTCCCAGGTTTTAGTGTGACACTTAAACCACTACAAACTGTGAAATGTTCCTTCTATCCACAGCTTAGAGCCATAAAGTCTGTTCTCCCTGGTGCTTTTCTTCCCAGCTGTCTTCTGATACTAGACGATACCTTGGTTGGGAAGAAAGAACTTGCAGGGGGAAATAGAGGTGGCTCCATTCTCTTCTTCTGCTTGCTTCTTTTGCTCTGTAAAGAAGGCATAGACCCCCGGAGCAGAGCAGAGCTACTGCTTTATATGTAAGTGGAGCAGACCAAGGTTAAACAAATGCGTCGTCCATTGTCACGTCTAATTTAGGCCACTGTCAAATTCCCGGTGAATTTGCTTCTTGCGCTTGCGGGAAAGATGATTGCTGTGATCTCTTTGGGCGTTTGCAGCTTATATGTGAATTCCTGGGCTGGATAAGTAATTCTCAGTTATTTGCTATCACAAGATCCACGCCACTTACAGTGCAATCCTAAGGAGAGTTACTTCAGTTTAAGCCTGTTCGTTTCAATGGTTTTCGACTGACTGAATAGGATTGCACTGTTACCCACATAAAGTGGCTTTCAAAATGGAATGGGTTGGTCCGTCAAGAGTATATCTAAATACCAGATTCGGCCTATAATCTCCAAGAAGGTCTGTATTTTCCCATAAGTCTCTGCTAGGTCCCTGATAGAAGCAAGGCTGAGGGGGAGGGATCCTGAGTCTAGCAGTTCATTGATTTTTCAGTTTGGCCTTCCTTCAGGGAGCTTAGTCTCCCCCCCCCCACCCCCATTTTATTTAAACAGGAAAGTAGGTTAGACTAAGGACTGAGTTTCCCAGTTGAGAAGAGCCTTGGACTGGGGACTTCCTACACCACACCCAGTGTTCAAACTATTATGTTGCACTACCTCTTCATATGCTTTAGCGGCCTTTTCAAGTTTATACAAGCAGTTAATAGAAACCAGGGTTGGGGTTAGTGGTGAAGAGATTGCTTGGAGATCAATAAATGGGCTCTCTGACCTCCAAGTGAAGCACAGTGTTCAGTGTTGCAATGTATAAAAGTTAAAAGGTTTGGCCATTGGTCAGAGCCTTCCCTTTCTCCCAGGTGTTGGGAGTTATCAGGGGTTATCACAAGGCATTCTTGCATGTATTCCATTTTCTCCACCTCGTCCCAGGACTGAGTGCAGGCTGGCGTTAAAAAAACCCACAAAAACCCACGGGCTAAGTTCCCAAGCTTTGTCTCCAATGAAGCATGGCTGGCCTGTAAACACAGATCTTGTGTTTAATTAAGTAACCAGCCCATATGATCTTTTCCCAGCATTGGGCAGCATGAATAAAGAGAGAACGGCAGCATGTACAAAGAGGGCCTCCCTCCCCTTCCTTCTGTAAAGTTCAAAGACTTTGAATGGGAAACGCAGTTCAGCAAGCTGGCTCTGAATACAACATGTGAGTCATCCGTTAGGCAGGGAGGCCTGAGCCAAACGGAGTTTGTTTAGGCACCTGAAAAGAGTTGGGGGCTCTCGCCCAGCCAGCGATGTTTCTCTCTCTCCCCCTCCACAGAAACATCGGTCTCTTCTCTTGTGCTGACCGATTTATTGCCCGGTTCTTCTGGAATGCTCACATTCAGATCACAGTGCCGGTCTGTGGGATTCTTCTGTGTCGAGAAAAACGCCTCCCTTTAAAAAAAAATATTGACCTAATGCTCAAAGGCTAAAAATATTCGCGGGATTTTGGTCACTTTCCACCCCCCACCCAGTGGTGGGATTCAGCCGGTTCGCACCACTTCAGCAGAACCGGTTGTTAAAATGGTTCTTGTAAACAAACAACAACCAGTTGTTAACTTACTTGAATCCCACCTCCTGAACCGGTTGTTAAATTATTTGAGTCCCACCACTGCCCCCCACCCCACCCCCATCAAAGTGCTCCACAAGCCAAAAGAAAGCAGTTGGGAGACTCTAGGGGGGAAAGGAGCAGAAATGAAAGAGACTTTTAAAGAATGTGACAGTGACTTCAGTCATAAAGGTACCGTTCCAGTCACACTTCCCTGGAAGTAAGCCCAGTTAAACACATTAAGACTTCCTTTTGAGTAAATAGGAATAGCAAAAGGGTCCGTGGCTCATAACTGGTGCCTGTCCTTTGCCTCCAGAGAGTCCTGGTTTAAATCTTCAGGTTCAAACGCTCTTGTGCTGCAGAGCTGAGAGACCCCATTTGCTCTTGCACATGGGTGTCCGAGCCCTGGCCTCGTGCATCATCGAAGCCAAAGGTGCACATAACATCCTTGAATGAAAAGCATCAATTTTATTTATTTAGAGGTATTAAAAAATTGATAGGTGCTAAATCCTGATGAATAAAGAGGTGTCCATTCAGTATTGGTTACAATTTGTTCACCTATACATTTAATATTTAGGAGTAGCGGATGCTGTGCTCCTTTCCTTCATTTTATCATCACAACAATACTGTACAGTGCATTAAGGTGAGGGAGCATGACTAGGCCCAGGTCCCCCAGCAGGTTTCTGTGATAGTGGGGACTCGGATCTGGGTCTCCCAGATCCTGCTCTGACACTCAGACAGTACACCATGGTGGCTCTCAATCAAACCATACAACATCAAACACTAGCTTCCTGTCAAAATGTAAACACTGCGGCACACACACGAAGGGAAGTTGATCAGCTCTTCACGTGCTTTCACTTCAAGTTGCCTCTTCTAGAGCTTTTCCCTATCCCTGTTACTTTTTATTTTATTGACTGGTCACATGCTTCTGGTCAGCCTTGTCCTGATGTTTTCTTTCCGATTTGGTCTCAGCTTTTCCCCTTACACTGCTGGTTTCTCTTCTCCCAGTTCTAGTCTGCTGGGGGTGTTTAGGGTGTGATGGGAGGCTTGGTATTTTTTTTTTCCAGTTCCTTCTAGGGATACTCACTCACTTGTGAGGTTTGGGTGTTAATGATAATATTTGTGTGAAAGGATTTTTGATTCTGATAGGAAGCCGCTTAGAAATAGTCGAATTAGTCCAGAGCAAAATTCACAAACAGAAGCCATGCATTAGCTTTTATTGGTGGTGGAAAGTGGTCATCACTACTGACTTATGGTGGCCCCAAAGGGTTTTTTTAAGGGAAGTTCAGAGGTGGTTTTCCATTGCCTGCCTTTTGCGTTTTGACCCTGGTATTCCTTGGAGGTCTCCCATCCAAGTATCGGCCAGGGTTGACCCTGCTTATCTTCTGAGGGGATTAGGCTAGTCTGGGCTATGCAAGTCAAGGCTATCTGACCTATCAAAATAACACTAAAGACTGTGCAGGCTTCGGAGTTTTCCAGAACTCATCATCAAGCTGGATACCTGTTTTTGACAGGAAGCGGAGTCCTTTCTGAGGATAGTTAATATATAGGGGAAGATGTTCCTTTGGAAACGAAAGCTTCTCCCTCTCCATGGCCTTTGAAGGGATGCTCAGGTGAGGTACTGCCAAGTGTTTACCAACTTCCATTTTGGGAGACAGACTCGACAAGAAAGATTTTCACAAAGTGGCTTGTTATTAAGGATACATGGTGATCCCTGATGGATCAGATGGTGCCATTCTAAACACAGTGACTCTTTTCTGAGCCCGTGCTTGGAAGGGTGTAACTCTGCTTAACATTGCACTATAAGGACCCACTGGGTCCAGATTCCTGGCTCCAGCTATGACCAGCCGGATGTCTTTGGGAAGCATACAAGGAGGGCATAAATGAACAGCTCTCCTCTTTTGTGAGTTTTGTGAGGTATACTGCCTCTGAAAAGGGAAGTTCCATTTAGATATCATCACTGGTAGATGTTGGTAGGTCTATCTTCCATGAATTTATGTTTTTTAAAAACTGGTTTAATCAATGGTCGTGTCTTTTGGCAGTGAGTTCTAAAGAAGGGCTTGAAAGGAATTCTTATCAAAATGCATTGTTCATTCTACATTGAGCTGAATGTCAACTGGGGAGGGGTTGCACCTCTCTTTCTGTTTTCATAAGGAAAAGACAAGATTCACATTAAATAGCAAATCTTAAATGTTTAAGGTAGGCAGACATCCAGTACATCCACAATTAGCAGTGCTTGGTCAATCTGGTTGATTATAAGTCATGCCCACGCTAATGAGGTTGTTGTGGTTTCCTCTCTTGCTGCTCTAATGTTTGGCATTCCCCATCTCCCCACCCCCACCCCCAACAGTAACACGCCAAGAGAATATACAAGATGGCTGACCAGAGTAACATCCAATCAGCAGCTTCCAAGAGTATTCGCCCATTCCGCTCTAGCGAAGAGTATCTCTATGCCATGAAAGAGGACCTTGCTGAGTGGCTGAACACCCTCTATGACCTTGAGGTCCAGGTGGAGAACTTCATGGACGTTCTGGAGACTGGCTACGACCTCTGCCAGCATGCCAACAACGTCAACCGCATAGCCCTGGAGTTTCAACAGCTGCACCCAGAAGCAACAGCTCGCATGAAAATTCCGCAGAAAGAGGTCATCTTCCAAGCAAAAAACGTGGTGCCCGGCTCCTTCATTGCCAGGGATAACATCTCCAACTTCATTCAGTGGTGCCGTCAGGAACTGGGCATCCAAGACGTCCTGATGTTCGAAACAAATGATCTGGTGCTGAAGAAGAACGAGAAGAACTTTGTCCTCTGCCTCCTGGAGGTGGCCAGGAAAGGCTCCAAGTTTGGCATGCTGGCGCCCATGCTCATCCAGATGGAAGAGGAGATTGAGAAGGAAATGAGAGATCAGGTCACCTATGGAGAGCTGGAGACGGAGCAGGCGAGCGAAGACCTAGGGCCCCAGTCGCCAGTCTATCCAAGCAGGACTCAGAGAATAACCTTATGTGACCTCAAGAATCTGGATGAGCTGGTAAGTCTATTCTTTTCAGGTGGTCTCCTTCAATAAGCACAGCCTCTGCTGGTCAGCATACTAGGATTTAACGTGTTTATTGGCAGGGGTCACCCATGGAAAGACTTGGAGATGATCAGTGGAATATATCTGAGTTATCTTTTAACCTCTGATACATGACTGTATCCTTAGCATTTATATAGTACTTGTACATTATCTGTCAGTATCCCTTATCATTGTCCTGCAAGGTAGAACTGGATTATATTGCAGATGGGGACTGAGGATGAGAGAGATTGTCTTGACATAGATGCTTCTGTGGTAGAGGTGATATCTGAGCCAGGGATCTCCTGATCCAGAGTTCAGTTTCTTAGTACCATCCAGATCAGAGATTCTAGAGGGCATCTCATAAGTTGTCTATTTCTTGGCATGTTGTTTGCCAACATATGGGAAGAAGAAGAGAGTTTGGATTTATACCCCACCTTTCTCTCCTGTAAGGAAACTCAAGGTGGCTTACAAACTCCCTTCCCTTCCTCTCCCGTGTGTGTGTACATGCTGTCATGTTCATGCTTGATGCGATCATTGGAAGACTGTAACATCTGCCTGCCTGAATGGTTGACTAAGCTGCTTTGGGCTGGGACCTTTGCCGCTTTTTCTTGGCTTGGGTGGCAATTCTACTGGCCGGCATCCTGCTTCTTAAGTCTTCCTTACCAATTGGGAAGGATGAGGGATGAGGTCTTGGTCCTGGACTGGTGCTGAGTATCCGGGGAAGTTCCTATCTGGACATGCTATTCAAAAAGCAGCATCTGCTGGTGCCATGGAGATCAACTTCTCTTCTGATACACCGATAGTGGAGTAGGAGCTGTCTCTGAACAGTAAGGTATCGGCATCCATCTCCATTGCAGAAACAGCATAACTAATGTTCAGGTGGTTTTTGTGCACACATTGTATGGGGTTAAATAAGTCAGCAATTTCTCACAATGTCTACCAGGGCACACCCATGTGTTTGCACTCATAGAATAAGGGAAGGTTCCCACAAGACAATCCCCAAATGATGATGCTTGATGGGAAGGGGCTGTAGCTCAGTGGTAGAGCGTTTGATTGGCATGTAGGTTGTCCAAGGTTCAATCCTCAGTATCTCCAGTTAAAAGAATCATGAGGTAGGTAATGTCAAAGACCTCTCTGCCTGAGACCTTGTAGAATCACGGCCAGTCTGAGTGGACTACACTGAACTTGATGGACTGATTCTGCATAAGGCAGCTTCATGTTTTCACCTGTACTTTATCTCCACATTCTTTACTGTTGGGATCCTTATGATCACCTTCCAAAGTAGGTTATTCCACTGTATCTCTGCGATCCCTCTGCACAGTAGCAGTTCTTCAGAGGAGGCTGCCCATTGTGTCTCTCCAAGAGTTGCTGCTCTGGAGCTTCCTCTTCCCACTTAGAAAGCATATCCAGGGCAGTGTCTTATGCAGACAGACAAGGGATGGGCCTGTGAAGAACAAGGCTGAAGTGAGCATGTCCAGTTTTAAATGAGAAAAGGAAGTAAGCCTTGACAATCCTGAGATACCTTGCAGTAAGCTTCTGCCCAGTTTGGCTGTCTTCCCTGAAGGAGGATTCCTTTAAATAAGGGCTGAGTGTGTTCCTCTGTGCAACAGGTAGGCGCAACAAAACCTCAAATCCAAGATAATCTGAATTGTATTATCTGTATATGTTATGTAAGTTGAGAACATTTGCATGGTGTAATTTTTGCATAATTTATTCTGGTTCTGCAGTTCACAGGGAGCCCAGTCGCTTTCTCAGACGGTTGCAATTCTGCAACTTCTTCAGCTTCTGGGCCAGTAATGACTCCTGCTGCCCATGCATTTTCTAGTGTATCTCCACAGTCATAGAGTGAAAGATTCAAGGCCAGCCACACCTGGACTATAGACTTGCTCTTGAAATCAATAGCTGATATTTGTTCCCTTGTCCAATACTGACGCCAGTTTCTCATTCTGTGCCTTTCCTGTGAAAACTTGTCCAGCCTGCGCAAACCTATAGGATGCTCTCAATTTACTTCTAAAGGGCTGCAAGTGAATGCCTTTCAGAAGGCTGGCCAATAAATTCACAGCCAAGAGTGGCTTAAGAGTCTAATCCTGTGGGCAGAGAAAGGAAGTACAGTGCCCTCCTCTTTCCTGCATTTGCACTTAGTCACATCATTGCTGTACAGAAGGAGGGATCTGTTTCTCACCCCATATTATCCTCCCGTTCTGGCATAGTCTCTCTGCAGCTTGATTCTCAAGTCTTTGAACCTTGCCGATCTTCCTTCTTGTGGTCCAGTGTGACATTAATCTGTGCCTTATCTCCAGCCTTGGCAAGATCCGTGACCTTCTGGCTTCCCGCTTCTGAGGTCTCTGCACTAGGAGCCATTATGACTTTTCAAAATAATAAAATGCACCAAATTCATTTTGAACTTTTGGACCTTGTGGTATTACTCCTAAGCAAGATGGTCCTGATTCTTCCCCTGCCACCATGTCAGAGCCGGCTGGTAGTATTTCATTAGCCTGGGTAATTTTAATTCCCTGTCTCTGGTAATATTTCACCAGCATGGGTGATTTTCATTCCCCTGGGAGCCAGAGCAGTGTAGTGCTCTAATCTGGAGAAACAGGTTTGATTCCCCACTCCTCCAAATGAGTGGCAGAGCCTTATCTGGTGAAGCAGATTTGTTTCCCCTCTCCTACATTTCAGCTGGGTGATCTTGGGCTAGCCGCTAGTCAAAGTTTTCTCTGAACTCTCTCAGCCCCACCTACCTCACAAGGTGTCTGTTGTGGGGAGAAGGGAAATGAGTTTGTAAGCTGCTTGGAGACTCCTTATGGTTGAGAAAAGTGGGGACTAGATCCAAACGCTTTTTCCTTATCTGGACTCTAGAATTCAATCCCCCTTTAAGGTAACCATAACCAAGTCTGGGTCGGACCCTTGCAAACAGCAAAACCACGCATGTAAAAGCTTTAGTCTTTATTTCAGTATAAAATGAAAGATTCCCATTCCAGCAGGAGTCAGGTAAGTTTGTTCAGTAAACCTAAAATCTAACTCCTAATACTCACATATATGAAGAGAAGTTTTAAGTTGTAGGAGGTTCTGTGACTTCACTGACTGTGAGAGAATGAGAGCTGTCTTTTGTGTCCACTCTGCTGGTCTGGTGGAAATGGGCTCCCACCCCCTTTGCCATTTTGGTCCAGGATGCTAACTTTCAGGCCAGGTGTTGCTGCTGTTATTGTGCAGAGGGTTCTTGCAGGCTTTGAAGGGCGGTTGAGACTGTCCTCACAGTTCAACATGATGTTTACCCAAGTTTTATGATTTGACAGCCTGCTATCCTTTCGAGGTCTGTAAAATGAGTTACCCAGCTCGCTTTGGGGTAAAGTGTAGATGACTGGGGAAGGCGATGACAAACCACCCCATCAACATCATCAGCCTGGTAAGCGTTAAGATGTGGCATTGATGCATGGGTCAGTAATGACCTAGTCATGTTTGCGCAGGGGACTGCCTTTACCTTTTAAATGGGGTTTTTGGCTTCCCTTGCAGGATGTTTTTGAGTTCCTTTAGAACTAGGATGGCCAACCATATCCTTGAGCACTTGGGGTAGGGTTGAGCAGTGGGACAGCACACTATTCGCTTATGCACCAGCAAGGGAGAGTTCCGGAAGGATGGAATACGAAGGCTACCCTTTGGCTGAAATAACCTCCAAAGTGTCCTAGAGCTTAGGAAAATAAAAGGAGAAGAACTTCTAAGAAAGTGGTGGGATCTTTTCCAGGATCACAGGGCCAAACCCAGCACGTTATTGGTGGCATCGTCACTGCTACGATAGTCAGCTTTCTGAGAACCTTATATTTTAACAAATGAAACCCATGTTTTGCCCTCAGGGGGTTGTAAAGATATGCTTGAAAGGGTGTGGTCGCAGCTGTTGTAATCCCAGAAGCCAGGGAAAGCAAGTTGAAACAATATTTCCAGTAGTTGGGGAATGAGTTTTAGTTTTCTCGTTAGCTCCTTGCCTTTTTCCTGGCTAGCATAATCAGAATAAATTATGCATAAACAGGGCAAAATGGGTTCAGCTGCAAAAATTTATCGGCCAATTTGTGTAACTGTGCCGGTTATAAAAGTAGACTTGCTTTGATGCTTACATATTACCATATATATTAGTGCTGTGTATGCAGAAATCTAGGTAGCTGTGGCCAAGAAGAATCTGAAAAGCCAGGTGCAGCCTGCAGATCGTCGTATTTTTGTTTATTATCTTAGAAAAAGTCTGGTTGGTTGCCAAGTTTGATGCCTGAGTGTCATGCTGAGAGATGCTGATCCTTGCTGTGCAGATAGACCAGTGGTGGCGAACCTTTGGCACTCCAGATGTTATGGACTTCAATTCCCATCAGCCCCTGCCAGCATGGCCAATTGGGAATTGTAGTCCATAACATCTGGAGTGCCAAAGGTTCGCCACCACGGAGATAGACCAACGTTTCCGGCTCCTGTGATGAATGAATGGAGCAGAGAGGCTTATAGATGGTTGGGTCTGAATGACTGGTCTCCTGCATGTGACAATAACGTGGTGGTGGAAAAGATGCATGCTTTGAGAGTCAGTGTAGTGCAGAAGTCAGTGGGGAGCTCCAGTTACTCCCTCCTGCTCCCCTGAACTATACTGAGTGCCCTCAGCTTATCCAACCTCATAGGCTGCTGTGTAGATAAAATGAAGGAAGGGGGAACCATTTATCCTTCCGTAAGTGCCCTGGAAGAAAAGAAGGATAAAAGCATAATAGACAAATGCTGTCTTCCGAAACTGCTTTCTCTTTTTCTGGCGCCATAACAATCTTGACAGCTAATCCATTCTAGCGCTAGTCTAGGGTAGTGGCTAGTCCTTCACAGCTGATTCAGCCCTTGGAAAGGTGTGGGAGAAGGGCCGAGATGGCCTGGTCCTGTTGTGCTGCTGATCATGCGGGCGGGGGGGGGGGGGGGGCTCTCAGCATTTTTAAATGGCCCAAGTTCACCTCTAAAATGGTGGCAGCTGCTCAGGTTAGATCCATGGATGCCGTAACATAATTCACACATCCCGAGTAATGCACTTTAAATCCACTTTCAGAGCACTTTGCAGCAGGATTTTATTTTGCGAAATGGCAAAATCCACTTGCAAATGATTGCTAAATTGCATTGAAACTGGGCTGAAAGTTCATTAATCAGTGTGTCTGAAAGCATCCCTAGTTTAGCCCTTAGATGGCCTTCCATCTGAGGATGATGATACTGATGTGCCTCGCTGAGAGGGTGACTACGAAATGTTTTTCTAAATCTTTTCATACACCAGTATGGTAAAAGGTAGAGAGGCCCCCAGAGCTTGCCATGAGAAACCAACATCAGATGAATCACCCCCATTCATCTCTGGGTCCTCTTCATTCTGCAACCTATGAATGTTGTGTATTCTGGAGTGTTTATTCTTAAAGGGACATTGCCAGCTTTAAACCATTCTGGGAGACAAGAAGACTACTAGCCTCGGCAACTTAGAAAAAGGTTCCCATTCAATTTTGAATGCTGCAGTGTTTGCCTTCAGAGATGTGTTTATTTCTGCTTGCAGGTTTCCCTTTGGTTATTTTTATGGAAACTACTGTTTTAAGGCAACCAACCATGTTTTTAAATATTGATGGGTGGGCCTTTAATAAACGTTGTCTTCAAATCCCTAATCAGAGGCATAGCTTATTTTGGGTTTGTCATGTACCCAGGAAGAAGAGCACCATTCAGGCTTCTGTTTTCTTATTCCTGTGATGGGCAAATATTAGGACATGTCTAGTGAGAAGATGCATGGGGAGTACAGAGGATGTTCTGTCTGTGTGGTGCTCTTTGAATGACCTTAGCATCCTAAATAGCAAGGTTTTGGTTGTCAAATGCCTAGCTCACATAGGCTTATCAGACACCTTATAATGCAATGTTAAGCAGAGTTACAGCCTTCTAGGCACGGGCTATGGCTTAGTGCAGGGGTCTGCAACCTGTGGCTTTCCAGATGTTCATGGACTACAATTCCCATCAGCCCCTGCCAACATGGCCAATTGGGGCATGGGGCAGGGGCTGATGGGATTTGTAGTCCATGAACATCTGGAGAGCCGCAGGTTGCAGACCTCTGGCTTAGTGGGAGTGTATTGGCTTTATGTGCAGAAGGTCTCAGCAGCCCTCAGCATCTCCAGCATAAAAGGCTCAGGTAGTGGGTGATGTACAGTGTCCCTACCTGAGACTTTGGATAGCTGCTGCCAGCCAGAATAGGCAATATTGACCTTGAGAGGCTAAGCGCTTGACTCAGTATAATGCAACTTCATGTGTTCATATGCTCAATCTTTTGTTATTGGCTAGGTAGGGTGGGCTTTCTTTGCCCTTTTCCCCAGTTGCGCAGAAGTCCTAACTCTGATCTTGCTTGTGTTGATCCATATTTTGATTTTTTCCTGTATATTCCCTGTTTGCTTTGTCTCTGTTTTCAGAATCTCCATTAGGCTGAGCTGTGGGTAAAATGGCTTTTATAGAGCAGCTTTCCTTTTTCTTCTTCATATGTACTTAAACTGTGGTATGGAAGATGCCTGGGGAACATTGTACTGGGAGGTGGCACATAAATGTTCTAAGCTGGGGGAGGTGCCATGGCTCAGCAAGAGCATGTTGGCTTTCTTTGCAGCGGATCTCTGATTCAGACCCTGGCATACCTGGCTGTTAGGAGATAGCAGAGTTTGTGGAGGGAAAGGATTTCAGTGGGGATGCGATGGTACACAGTCCATCTTTTAAAGCTTCTATTTTCTCCAAGGGAACCAATCTCCAGGGGAACCAATGAGAGCCAGCGAGGTGTAGTGGTTAAGAGCAGGTGCAGTCTAATCTGGAGAACCAGGTTTGATTCTCTGCTGTGCCACTTGAGCTGTGGAGGCTTATCTGGTGAATGAGATTAGCTTGTCACTCCAATACATGCCAGCTGGGTGACCTTGGAGTAGTCACAGTTCTTCAGAGCTCTCTCAGCCCCACCCACCTCACAGGGTGTTTGTTGTAGGGTGGGGTGGGGGACGGAAAAGGAGATTGTAAACCCCTTTGAGTCTCCTCAAAGGAGAGAAAGGGGGGGAATATAAATCCAAACTACTACTACTCCCTCTTTTTCTTCTTCTTCTTCTGTTGTCTTGAGGTCAGTGGTAATTCCAGCACTCCATGCCCCACCTGCAGGTTTGCCACCTGCATTCTATGACAGACAAGTCAACATGGAAAAATATTATTGAATGTACACAGTTCAAAAACAAAGAACTCCAGTGTATTGTCGAAGGCCACGAGACCATGTGTATTGTTGAAGGCCACACGGCCTGGAAAACCAACAACAACCAAAAGAATTCCAGCTTTGGACCACGACAGCACCCACCTCTACACATCAATCCCCTTGTTTGGAGTTAGATCCAACTAGTTTGGTAGCCTTTGTTAGATCCAACTAGTTTGGTAGCCTTTGTTAGATCCAACTAGTTAGATCCAACTAGTTTGGTAGCCTCTGGCCGAAAAGGGTTTCCCCAGGCTCCACCTATACATTTCCAGGAATTTTCCAAACCAGAACTGGTAACTGTTTGAGACAGAACAGTAGTGTACTAAAAAAGTTTATGACTCATGTTCTAGACAAAAAGACACCCTGTTTACTTCCCTGAACACTCTGGTTATCTGATTAATTGTTAATTCTGGACCTGAGACATTTGCATGAACTCAGGATGTGCTCTTGAAACATCCAGTTCTTTTCTGTAGCCGCACAATGTCAGGGCAGACCTATCAGGAAGGGAAAACTACCTTTTCTGGAGGCTCATCTTCCATTGGTGATCTTGCCGAGGAACTTCTCTCTGTGATACATCTCTGAAGATGCCAGCCACAGATGTAGGCGAAACGTTAGGAACAAGATCTACCAGACCACGGCCACACAGCCCGGAAAACCCACCACAACCAGTTGAATCAGGCTGTGAAAGCCTTTGACAATACAGCCTCTAGTATGTTCCCCAGGGTCTTCAGGCTTCCATGGAATGTAGTTGAAGAAGCGCAGAAGGGAGGATGATCTGTTTTCAGAGCTGGCTCCAACCTCAAGCGTGAAACCCCCATCTAATATCTTGGCTCTCCCCATCGTCTTCTTTTTGGATATTCTCCCAGTTCCCACCTTCGATTGGTATGCCCTGCAGCTCTTGCAGAAATGCCCAGAATCAGAAATTAAAAATGACCTATTTAATCTGACCAGTAATCTCAGTTGTCCATTCTAACAGCCAGCCAGATGCCCCATGGTACACTCCACGAGTCTGGTATATTGGCTCTGAATATGGAGGCTCCATTTAGTTGGCTGCACATAATATTCTTTGCACACATCTTTCTGCATTGTGGATGGCAGTTTTCCCCTTCACAACTCTCTTCCTTCCTTGGTCTTAGCTGGGCGGGGGGGATCTAGGAGAGAAGAGTAAGGATAAGTCAAGTCAATGAATGACTATGTCAACAAACTACTCAAGGCTGGCTAGATGGAATCTTTCTCTGTAGAGATTTCAGCAAGTCGATTGTGATGCTGACCCAAACTGTTGGTGACAGGGACATGTAAAAATAGATTTAGTACCTATTTGATGGCTATATTCCCCTATCAAGGAATATAGCTTTCACATCCTGCATGTGAACTCCCAAAGGCATCTAGTGGGCCACTGCGGTTAGCAGAGTGCTGGACTAGATGGACTCTGGTCTGATTCAGCAGACTCTTTCTTATGTTCTTAAGGAATTCTGGAAGCAAAACATTATAATATGTTCAGGAATTAATATTCCTATGCATTCACTGATGATTCTGTTAAAACGTCTGGAAACTAAACAGCACATTGAAAAAGTTCACAGTCATTTGATGGCAACTGAAATGTTGATTCTGCAAAATTAGAAAGAGAAAGAACTGTGTAACAGCAGGATCGAAAACATCGGCTTAATAATGCTGATGTATATTTTGAGATTCCAGGAAGAGACACACACTGTACTTGGGGGAACTAAATTGATTAAATAACCTGTTGAAATATTGGGATAAAGAGAGCTTTTGATTTTTGATTCCATTTGATTTTATATCCTTGTGACAGTATTTAATTTTTGTAAAGTTCTATATGTCATTATTTTTTTAAAAACCCAAGCGGAGGCCGAACCAGAGCTACAACTCACCTTCAGTTAGGGTGCAGCTTTGTGGAAGATCTTTTTTGGTCAGGGCTGCCCTGACCCCCAAGCCACCTAAGCAGTGAATAGGGGCACCAGCAGTCTTTTAGAGCCAGTGTGGTGTAGTGGTTAAGAGCAGGTGCACTCTAATCTGGAGAACTGGGTTTGAGTCCCCATTCTGCCACTTGAGCTGTGGAGGCTTATCTGGTGAACTAGATTAGCTTGTGCATTCCAACACACGCCAGCTGGGTGGCCTTGGGCTAGTCACAGTTCTTTGGAGCTCTCTCAGCCCCACCCACCTCACAGGGCGTTCGTTGTGAGGGGGGAAGGGAAAGGAGTTTGTAAGCCCCTTTGAGTCTCCTCATAGGAGAGAAAGGGGGGTTATAAATCCAACTCTTCTTCTTCTTAGAGCAGAGGGAGCGGTTCTTTGGCATATCAGATGTTATAATTCATACTTTATCAGCCTTCGCCAGCATACACTGGCCATGCTGGCAGGGGCTGATGGGAATTGTAGTCCATAACATCTGGAGTGCCAAAGGTTCGCCATCACAGTCTTAGAGGGACCAGCAAAGCAGTGGAAGGGCTTCTTCCAAGGAGCATTGCAAAGCATCTTGGGACAGAATGATGCAGCCTCTTGTGGTGGAAAATGTCTTGGATTGACCCTTCTTGCGGTCCCATCCCGGTCTGTCATTCCATAATAAAGGGTTCGTACAGGGCAGGCGCTACAGAGGACGATTGAAGCTACAATTTGATTGTGGGGCATGAGTCAACTGAAGCTTCCTCCTCCCTTCTACAGCAGCCTGAAATAAATGCCTTTGGAGAGATTGCCGACTTTATTCTTGGACCTGGCTTTCTTGTTTTTACAGCTTTGCCAGTGGAAACTTGTAGCAACGTCTACAAGGTGAGGCACACCCATTTTGCAAAGCAAATCTCAGTGCGGGCCAAGTTGGCCATTTGGGGAGGATTCTGCATGTCATGGATCTCTGAAAGGATTCAGTGTTGAATTGACAGGATATCTTCAACTAGAAGGTCACCATGTAATTTAGTTTAAATGGGCATTTCGTGTGTGTACCTTGGCATTGTTTCCTTGGTTGCTTCATGCTTCGCACAAGGTATGATTTGTGCCTGCGTGGAATAATCAAGGGCATTTTTGTATTGCTGAGAGAAGATAGCTGTTCGGATGAAAGAACCAGATTTGGCTATAGGCAGCATCACGAGAACCAGTGTGGTGTTGTGGTTAAGCTTGTCAGACTAGTGTCTGGGGGAACCAGGTTCGAATCCCCACTCGGTGCCATGGAAGCTCGCTGGATGACCTTGGGCTAGTCACATTGTCTCAGCCTCACCTACCCCACTGGGTTGTTGTGAGAATAAAATGGACGAGAGAAGAATATAAGCCACTTTGAACCCCTGTTGGGGAGAAAGGTGGGGTAGAAATGAATTAAATAAACAAATGCCATAGTGCATTTCATGTGACCTGTGTTAAGATGCCCAGAACTTCCCTGTTTCCCCTAATATAAGACATCCCCGAAAAATAAGACATAGTAGAGGTTTTGCTGAAGTGCGAAATATAAGGCATCCCCTGAAAGTAAGACGTAGCAGTTTTTTTGTTTGAAGCATGCCCATGAACAGAACACAGAAAATAAGACATCTCCTGAAAATAAGACATAGCGCATCTTTGGGAGCAAAAATTAATATAAGACACTGTCTTATATTCGGGGAAACATGGTATTCTTGGGGACAGAGTCCCTCCCATTTTTTAAAAAAAGAGCCTGAATGTCTTTGAACTTCTCATGCAGATGCTGCCTGGGTCTCTCTTAGACACGCTGCTTCTTGCTGTGGCCTCTTTCCTAAACAAGGCAGTCTCAGTATAAGGCACTGGGGAAGGGTCTTGAACTGAGAGACCTAAACTAAGCTGCCCTAGAGTGTGCCCATTGCCGCCGTCTGGAGACTGTACTACCGAGACGGTACTACCGTTTTCTGCTTAGCAGAGATCAATGAAAGTCCCGTCTGACTTTATGTAATGCTTGTCTCTGGACTATCAGGCCTTGGATGCCGTCCTCCCAGGCATCAGTCAGGTTTAAGTTTCAGCTTATTTATTTATTGGTTTATTAGACTGTTTCCCCCTGCCCGAGATGGGCTCACAACAGTTCACAACATGCTTCTATCTATGATCCAACAATAAAATAAAACAAAATAATCATACAAATATCAATCCTGTTGCACCTTAAATTAGCATAAAACCCAACAAAAGATGGAATGGTCTTAAGTTAATGGAAATGGTTAATCATAAACATTAAAAAAGAATAGTTGGACACTGTTGCTATCCTCAGCCATAGACCTGGTAGAGCAGCTCTTACAGGTCCTGTGGACCTTTGAAAGATCCTCCAAGGCCCTGACCTCCTTTCCAGGGGCGGAGCGCTCACTGGGACACTTGGGGTCACTTGTCCCCAGTCCATGCTAGCTATCAATGGGCAGAGAATTGCTGCCACTCCCCCCTGATTCCTTCATCTCGCTGCTCCTTCAGCCAGCAGAATCTTCGCCAGCCGAAGGAGCAGCCTGGCTGGGCCACCGCCAGGCACCCCTCAGCCTGACCCTGCCAGGCTGCTCCTCCAGCCAGCAGAGCAGGTGTTGCCCCGGGCCCCATTCCCCTCCCTTCTCATGTCTCTGCTCATTTCACACAGCATTTCGCCAGGCCGGGGCCAGCGCTGAGAAGGCTCTGGTCGAGGAACGACAGTCTTCAGGCCAGAGATGATGAGCAAGTCAATATTTGCTGAGTGTAATGCTCTCTGGGGACTGTATTGGGAGAAGCAGTACTGCAGGTACAGTGATCCCAAGTCATTTTGCCACATATCTGATCATTTACCACACTCTTTGCAAATATGTAAAGTTACGTCATTGTTTACCACACTCTTTGCATGTATGAAACATGAATGGTTTCAACTTGGGCTTTATGCAAAAAGCTCTGCGCTTTAGAACATCTAGAATTCTGCCCTAGGAAAGTCAAAACTCTGCACCAAGAAAAGCTGGACTTTGTGAACTGTGTAAATTATGTATCCTAAGCAAAGTGAAAAATTCCTTTGTTTGCATAACTTAATTCAGCTTCTAATAACAATTGAGGAGAGCAGCACCATATCCTGAAGGAGAGAAATACTCATATCCTGAAGGAGAGAAATAATGTGGGGATAGGGTGAGATGTAAACCAAATAAATAAAATAAAGTCCTTTCCCCATCCTGTAAAGGAATCTGGCACATGCTCTACAATGTACATGCAGGTTGTTAATGCATTCTGTTGGGTCTGTCTATCAGCCTACATGAGCAAAGATGTCTTGAAGTGCTATGGTAACAGGATCTTATTTGATTTTCTCTTGCATTTTTTATTGGTCTTTAATGGGATTTTTAAAATTGGTTTTCTTGTGGCTGTCCTCTGAGGTCCATCTTAGAGACAGGGTGAAATTACACCTTCTGTGCTGGACTAGGTGTGGTTAGACCTCTGAGCCAAAGCTGCAGTGGAAAGATTGATCGTAGCTGTAATAGCAGGTGGGTAGCTGGCCATTTCTGTGGCTTCTCGGATACCTTTCCAGAGGGAGATCTGTAGAGCACAGCTGAGGCAGTGGAGGATTCAGAGGGAAGCAAACCAAAGTCTTGGTCCAGGAGGTCTACACATGAGCCCTGCTTCCTTAAGCATCTGCAGAAGTGGTTGGATGGGCATTTGGTACCCAAGCTGCAGTACAGGTGTCCGTATGTCACAGAAAGAAGATGTTTTACTCCACTTCTGTACTGGAATATGAAAATCCACAGGCTTCAGTGTGGTGCAGTGTCGCCAAATGCTGACAATTTCTATTTATCTTGGCCAAATAAAAGTTTTGCAATAGCGTTATTGAAGATAAGCCACTGTTTTGAGTAGGAAACTCTTTTATGGTATGGTCATGTGCCTCTTCTTTCCTTGTTGGCTGCAAGCTCCAGAAATATTCAAATGAACTTTAGTGGGTTGTAATGACCAAATGCAGCCCCCTTCAAGAAAGTGGAGGATGTTTCTTTCTCTGCCTGGTATTCTAAACTTGGGTTGACCTGTAGTTTAGAGTCCCCAGTTATGATGAGAACTCCCAACATTTTCCCCTTCAAAAACCAGATGTGCAAGGGACCCAGTTTGCATCAGGATTACCACTTAAAGGGAAGTGGATTAAGCCTTCTCTTCCCCCCCCCCCCCCAAAAAATATATATATATACTGTTTTCCCAATCTATTTGCTGTTCTGGAGTAAACATAAGATACCCTTATCAGAAAGAAAGAAAGAAAAGCAAATTCCAGCCTGTTAAGGGACCTGCATTGGGGCATTGCAACAAACTAGAGGAAGTCAAGAGACATCCAGGAACTGGGAAGAGGCAAGTGAGCTTTACAGTAAATGAAGTTTATCCTGGTGTACAACATCTGGCTTGTCTATTCGAGATTTGCGGGTGGTAATCCATAGGACTCCAGGATAAATTCATAACCAGCAATAAGTCTCCCCGCCAGCATGGCCACCGACCATGCTGGTGGGCTCATTGGATGGGAATTGTAGTCCATGAACATCTGGAGTGCCATAGGTTTACCACCACTGTACAGTGCGACTCAAGTCTCTCAAAAATGTAGGGGGATCTTTATTTAGGGCTCTGCTAAACACAAGGCTAGGTGATCACCTAGTGTACCACTTGGGGGCAAGATTTTGCACCTGTACAGCAAGTGTACAGTTTCACTGCCCCTCCTTTGCCTGTTTCCCTCTTTGATCCAAACCGAGACGACAGGGTGTCAAGCAGTTGGAAGAGAACCATTTAACTGATACAGGCAGTAGCTGATAGTATTCATGAAAGAGCCTGTTGGGTTCCCGAGTTGGGATCTGGAGGATGCCCTGGCCTATACAAACAGCATTCAGTCTGCAGGACGAATGGCCGGCTTCCCCCTCTTTGCTCTTCTGGCACCATAAAAGCGGCAGCTTTTGCTACCAGGGATGGGGACGAGGGGAGAGAACACGAGGGAGAGTTGGCTTCTCCCTCTTGGGAGATCACTGGGGCCTCTGTTCTCTCGAGCAGGTCCTTCACAAAGGGAGTTTTACGCAACCGAGGCCCTGAGCCAAACTGCAGCTCTTTCTGAGCTCGGCTCCAGTTGGCAGCTTCTCAGTCGCCTCTCTCGTATGGCCGTGGCTTGCTTGTTCTTGCCTCGCGGCCCTCTTGGAAGCCTTTCGGGCCAAGTTGCCTTTAGATCAGCATTTATTTGTTTCATCCCCAATGCGCAGATGTGTGTACCTGGCTTTTGCGAAAAGGTACTGCGGGTTTTGTTTGCTGAGAGGCTGTTTTCACACAGGATGCTGCAACAAACCCAGGTTGACGGTGGAATGCGCCCTTCATGAGGAGCTCCAATCAGTCCTGGTCCTCTGCCAAGCTGACCCGTATGCTGTGCGTGTGTCCAAACTCTCCTTTGTTGGGTTCGCTCTTTATTAACACACACTATTTTCACTCACAAAGAGCCCTAATGGAGCTTATTCTCAGGCGAGGACACATGGGATGGCAGCCACCTGGTGCAAAATGGTTTTGTTGCTTTTTCCCTGCTCTGGTTGAGAAAAGAGCCTTTGCCTCAGCCACCTGGCTGGAGGTAGGTGAGCCCATGCTGATCCATGCACACTGCTGCAGGTGCAAAGATGGATGGTCTGCAAACCAGCTGAGCATTGACATAGATGGTGGGTGACCTTGGAGCAGCCCCAAAGGTCCTGAGCAGCAGTGGCGTAGTGGTTAAGAGCAGGTGCACTCTGATCTGGAGGAACCGGGTTTGATTCCCCGCTCTGCCGCTTGAGCTGTGGAGGCTTACCTGGGGAATTCAGATTAGCCTGTACTCTCCCACACACGCCAGCTGGGTGGCCTTGGGCTAGTCACAGTTCTTCTGAGCTCTCTCAGCCCTACCTACCTCACAGGATGTTTGTTGTGAGTGGGGAAGGAAAAGGAGTTTGTAAGCCCCTTTGAGTCTCTTTACAGGAGAGAAAGCGGGGATATAAATACAACTCTTCTTCTTCATTGAGGAGGAAGGGATGGTTAAGCTAGGGCTGGGGTACGCCGTGTTCTGGAGAGGTGACCAAGTCTGGGCATGTGTGCCCAGAGAAAAGAAGGGAAGTAGTACAGGGGTTTGCCCTCACCAAACCCCTGTACTACTATCTGAGATAAGCAGCGAGGTTCTGCAAAGGGTCTTGTTATCATGCAGTGGGCAATGTGGCTCCCTCAATTCCACCTGGAAGACGCATGTGTTACAAGCCCTCTATACCAGGGGTGTCCAACTCTGGCGCTTTAAATGTTCATGGATTACAATTCCCATCAGCCCCTGCTGATGGGGGCTGATGGGAATTGTAGTCCATGAACATCTGAAGCACCAGAGTTGGACACCCCTGCTCTATGCAGTCAAGTACTTGCACATTTTAAGAGACTAGGGATATCAAACATCTCTGTATGCTTATTGTTTCCTGGGAAGGCCTCTCTCAAAACGGTTTTGAAAACAGACAGCCCTGTGCTGGTGTTGGCTTTTTTGCACTTTGCAAATGGGCACTATCATAAACTACTTCAGACAGCAATTTGGGGAGGGGGGAGGAGATCAAAGGGGCTGTAAACGGATCTCTGTATTTTAAATGAGCTTTCTTCTACCCACAGACTGATGCTGTATTGTAATTCACTCTGGGCTTTTGGAAGAGGGGTAGAAAGGAGTCTGAACTAAATTACACACAGCAATGTCTAAGACGGTCTCTTCTCCCCACAATCCAAACCTCTCACAAGACTGTTAATTAGGAAGCCCCAGTGTGTTGCAATATGGACGCCTATCCATTGGAAAGCCAATGGGCTGGTTCTGAGATTCTTTCAAACTTCCCTATCTTTAGGAGATTATTTTGCAAATAAATTATTGTATCCTTTCCCCTGTAGCCAACATGTGATGAATTGACTCTATAAAGCAGTGGTTCTCAACCTTCCTAATGCCGCAACCCTTTAATACAGTTCCTCATGTTGTGGTGACCCCCAACCCTAACATTTATCCATTTTACAGATGGAGAACACTGTTGCAGAGAGTCTTAGGCGACCCCTGTGAAAGGGTCGTTCGACCCCCAGGTTGAGAACCACTGTGCTAAGACAAAGCCCACTTGTGAGTCTTGACTCATTAAAAATCAGTACTCTATAACCCATAGCTATGCCACTGAAGAAACCAATGTAACACCACGGGGAAGGCTGTATACCTCAATTTCCAATGATTCCCCTCTTTTCCCCACAGTGCAAAAAAGTAAGTAAGAAAGAAAAAAGTCTTTGGCGACCCCTGTGAAAGGGTCGTTCGACCCCCAGGTTGAGAACCGCTGCTATAAAGAGAACCACAGACCTCAGTTTGCAAGACCTGAGCAAATCTGTTAACAGTTTGATGTTTGGGAGGACACTGATTCATAGGGTCACCATGCGTCGAAAGTGACTGGATGGCATTTAACACATTCATAGCCTGTGTGTTGTGTGGGTAGATTGCTGGATTAGGACTGGGAAGACTCACGTTGAAATCTTTATCTACCCTGAAACTTATTGGCTGGCCTTACACCAGCCACACTCTCTCAGCTTAGCCTGTCTCACAGGTTTGTTGTGAGCATAAAACCAAGGAAGGGGGAAACAATGAATGAATGAATGAATGTGTGTTGATTCTTCTTGGAGGAAAGGTGGCAAAAAAGAGCTAAAATTCCCTGGACATTGGGGAGATAGAACTATTCAGTAAAAATACCTGGGCTTGTCTTGTAGGCGCAGGGATCTAGCTGTCTTTTTTGATTGGCCTTTTCCTGATTTGCTTTAGGGCTAATCGCCCCTGTTGGAATTGGGGTTCCCATGCTGAGAGCTCTGGTGTCAGCTGAAGCACAGAATGCGGAGAAAACTCTGCGCAGCGTGTTCTGGAAGGCTGAGGCGGATTTGAGCCTGCCTTTGTGGGAAGGTGTTAAGCCCCAAGGGCTGGTGGGTGTTTGACACCACTTCTCCTGTCCTCATATGATTCCAGTTCCATCCCGGTTTACTCCCTGCTGGTTCTGAATCCCATCTAGATTACCAAGTGCTGTTTAATAACAGCCTCTCAGGAGGGGAGGGAACTGACCTCCCCTGACTCTCTAATCTCAAAGCCCTTTTTAATTTAAAACTCCTTCCCTGCCTCGATTCCTTGTTAAGTCCCCTGCTGGCAGGGAGGGTGACCTCTTTGTGCCTGCCAGAGGACTTGCTGCAGCTGCCGTCTCTCAATGGGGGTACTGTTGGGTGCCAGGGGAGAATTGGCGCAGGATATGGCGGAGCAAAACGCCATCCTTTTGTTGCTCTGTGTGGTCTCAGAGATGACGAACGGTTCCTGTCTCACTGACAGTCTGATCCCCCCCTCAAAAAAAGAAGAAAAGAAGAGTCTTGGATTTATACTCCACCTTTCTCTCCTGTAAGGAGACTCAAAGTGGCTTACAAGTTCCTTTCCTGTCCTCTGCCCACAACAGACACCTTGGGAGGTAGGTGGGACTGAGAGAGTTCTGAAGAACTGTGACTAGCCCATAGTCACCCAGCAGAAATGTAGGAGTGCGGAAACACATCTGGTTCACCAGATAAGCCTCCACCACTCAGGTGGAGGAGTGGGGAATCAAACCCGGTTCTCCAGATTAGAATCCACCTGCTCTTTTTTTTGGCATACATTTGTTTACTATTATTGCACATTCTACACCAGACATTGTTTGATGCATTCATTTATTATATTTATATCTAGCAAACAAAAATAAAACAGAACATGCAAACTATTTAATTTGTGTTTTTACCTAGGAACTCCCATGTAAACACTGATTAGCAGGCCATTATTTTCACACTCTTACTGTGCAATCCAAAGGAGGTGGGTTGAAGCTGCATTGGAAGTGGTGCGAGCCCTATGTTGACGTTTGTGCCCACTGTGCCCTGCAAAGCGGCATGGATGCCAGTGCTGGGCTGCTTACCTCCACACAGCTGCATAGTGGCCAAATTCAGAAGCTGGCCCCTGCAGCGGCAGGCCTCTGCTGCAAATGCCCCTGCCTGACCTGTGGAATGCCTCCTGGGAGCATTCCCAGAGGTGGGCTGACGTTAGTCGACCTGCAGTGCACTTTCAGGCTGGGAACAACCAGGGACGGAGCAAAGGGGGAAAGTGCCCGGTGCACTCCTGCATCCTCTGCCCCTGCCACGTCCCCATCTGCCCCGCCCCGGAATGTCCTCACCAAACCCCTGCAGGGTCACTTGCCCGGTGCGTTGCACACCCCCTGTCCCCTTGGAACTACGCCTTTGGGAACGGCCCCTCCCAGCAGCACATTTATGCCACTGGAAAGTGTGGCATAGATTACTTTATGCTATGGGTTTTCCCCTTCTCCTACGTTGTCATACTACCCACCTGCTCTTAACCACTACAAACCATCCTGGTTTGAGGCTTGGATGTAGTGGCATCAACTAAATCCCCTGTTGGTCTGTACTGCCTCGGAGGAGCCCCAAAGCAGATGCAAGCAGCTGGCTGAGTGTGCTGTGCAGCACACATTGGTCCACAGCTGGGATCTACAATGAGACCGTCCATTCAGGTGGGAGGTTCCGAAGGCATAAAAGGTAGACTGGGTGGGAAATGACTAGCTCTAGCTCATGGGGCCCAGTCCACTGAGAACTCCCTGGGTGAAGTGAACAGCACCCTCTCTGCTCTTGGGCACGTTTGTTTCAATGCGGCTTGTACCTTAGACTTTCCTGGCGCATTGTGCTCTGTGTTAATGGGCAGGAGAGGCAGGCACAATCTGGATTTCTTTTTGCCTCTGGCAATGAAACATCTTCAGCTGGCTTTAGGTTGCGTGCATATTGGTTCCTGGCAGCGACAAGGTTTGGCACCACCGTTTCCTAATCTCTCTTTCGCAGAGATCAGAAATCTAATCCATAAAGTCACAGTTCTAAAGGTGAGCCTTTTGAGATGATTTACTTGGGCCCTCTGTGGCTGAGGAACCAGGAACAAAGGTTGTCCAGCACAAAGCATTCTCAACCTGATTCCCCCCTACCCTCCGCCCCCATCGGACTGGAAAGACATTGTGTGGAACTCTGGTAGTTGTGGTTTTTTTTTCTGTCTCCAGAACTGGAGGCTCTGTGAGAGAGCATGCATGTGTCTGAGATATGACTCACTTGGTGTTTCCATCTCTCCCTGACCCCGTTTTGTACCGGAAGAGAGACGGGTGCTTCTGTGTCAGTGGGCTGATTGAAGGTCCCAGTTTTCTTGCTTGCCTGTTCCCCATCCCCAGAATGTTTCTCTGCTTTGTAATGACTGGGCTCCTTGACAATCGCTCAGCTTTTATGGGCATTGTCTGAGTCTAGGAGGAGGAGCTCAGCATCCAAACTCTCTTGCTTGGCTTTCTTTGTGCAGCACTCCGCTAGTCTCATGGTCTCTGACATTTCATGGTCTTCAAAATCAGGACTCTATGCTGTTGTATTCTTACATCAGAGTTGCTGCCTGAGCAGGAGCTGACTGGGATATTGAACAGCTCCAGAGCGTAGTTTTATTTATTTAATTGATTTCTACCCCTTCCTTCAGATGCACCCCATTTTGGCAGTTCCATGTCCCTGATCTATTTCACAGGCCTCCACAGAACCTACCTAAAATTCTGGTCTCTAAGAACTTCAGAATCACAGGTAGCTTGTCCCAAATAGTGGTCCACCTTGTAGGGTTACCATAAAGTCTGTTGACAGGTGCGTGCCATGAAGACCCTTAAGCACAACATAAAAACTAAATATAGCAATTCAAAGTATATATTCTATCCGCCTTAAAAGAGCCAGGGAAGAAAAGCCAAGGTGTTTATGCCGATGTTACAGATCTGAGAGGGATGGTTAGAGGTAAGTTTTTGATCCTCTGCTCAGACTGTGAACCACAGTGCACTTAAAACAATGGGGAGAAGAACAGCAATAAAAGGGGTTAGAGGAGATGTAACCCATAAACATAAGAAAGGCTGAGCCAAGCTGGACCCAGACTTCGTGGCATGTTGTGGGTTGAATTGTTGGCTTTCTGACTCTTCCCTTGCTGGCTATTTTTGCTCTGCTGTAGAACAGACCCAGCCCTACCCTGGACTGTACAGAGCAAAGTGTTGCAGCAGGACCTATCTAGCAGCTCTGGCCAATGCAGATCTTGACAGCTACTTGTGCACACACTGAGATCAGACATGGTCCTCCAGCTTCCTTCCTCTGGTGGTGTTTTACTCCCTCGCCCTGTCTTTAGAAACTGCTAATACATGTCAGAGTCCTGCCACTTCACAGCAGCAGATTTGCGAACAGGATAATGAGTGAGTCTGTTCCTTTTCATTTTTCAAATGTGTGCACAGCCTATTCTGCCCTCCCAGTAGGAACAAACACTTGCTCTTAAAGTCACCCCTCTTCTGTCATCTCCATCTGGCTTCTGACTTACCAGACCCGCAATTTCCTCTTCATTTGCTGTCTTGTACTGTTGAGCAGTAGAAAAAAAACCCATAATTGTCTTGCTGGATAAGTCGGAGGCGCATTGAGTCCAGCTTCCTGTTCCCTACAACAGTCTGCCCATTGTCTTTGGACTCCCGCAATCTGGACACCGACAGTGAAGCTTTTCACCAGCATCAGAGTCTGATCGTGGAGGTTCCATTGTGCTGTCATGGTAAATTGTCAGTTGATCTAGACCAGGGGTGTTCAATTCTGGTGCTTCAGATGTTCATGGACTACAATTCCCATCAGCCACTGCTGGCATGGCCAATTGGCCATTCCAGCAGGGGCTGATGGGAATTGTAGTCCATGAACATCTGAAGCGCCAGAGTTGGACACCAATTGGCAGGGGCAGATGGGAATTGTAGTCTATGAACATCTGAAGTGCCAGAGTTGGACACCAATTGTCCATGCCAGCAGGGTCTGATGGGAATTGTAGTCCATGAACATCTGAAGTGCCAGAGTTGGACACCAATTGGCCATGCCAGCAGGGGCTGATGAGAATTGTGGTCCATGAACATCTGAAGTGCCAGAGTTGGACACCCCTGGTCTAGACCAGGGTTCTCCACAGTATGGCCTGTGGGCCACAACTGACCCACCAAATGATTTAATCTGGCCCATGGCTGCTTGCCCTCTGCCTCTCCTCTTCCCCCATTTCTGCTGTGGCACAATCAGGGGCAGAGAGAAGCCCATTCAGTGCTGGAGTCTTCCTGGCTGGTTCCCACTTTAAACTGTGGACTCTGCCTCTGAAGCCTGCAGTTTAAAGCTGGACCTGTTAAACTGCATACTCAGCCTGGCCAGATCCAGCTTTACACTCCTGGCTCCACTTCCAAAGCGGATGTCAGAGGCAGAGCCTCTGATGTGGTCCTGATCTAGGTAGCTGTTTAACCCCCTTTTAAATGACTGGCTATCTCCACATCTTATGGCAGAATGTTAATTATATGACGCTGCCTTAACCTGGGTCAGACCTTGAGCCATCCAACTCAATACTGACTACTTTGACTGCAGCGGCTCAGACTGAGAGAACCTTTAACCAGAGATGCTGGGGACTGGACCCAAGACCATCTGCAGCTTGCTGCATCCTCCTCCAGTCCCCAAGCAAAGGCTGTACCTCTGAGCCATCTCACAGCCTTTCCCAGCTACACCATTATGTATGCTTGGAGGATGACTTTCTTTTGGCTGTCAATCACTTACTATTTGCTAACTTTGTTGGGGACAGTGTAGTAGTGAAAGTGCCCAACTACGCTCTGGGAGACGCAAGTTCAATTCTCTACTCTGCATGAAATGTGGCTGGGTGCCCTTGGGCCAGTTATCCTGTGAGGATAAAACAGCAGAGGAAGAAACAGTGCTGTTAGTTGCTTGAATCCTTGTTGGGGAACAAACCACAGCAGAGGTGTAACTCCAAGGGGATAGGGGGGTGCACACGAAGCACTGGGCACGTGCCCCTGTGGGGGCGTGGCGAGGGCATTCCAGGCCGGGCCGGGGGCATGGCAGGGGCGGAGGACACACCAGTGCACCGGGCGCTTTCCCCCCTTTCTACACCTCTGAACCACAGGGTATAAATGCCTAAAAGTATGATCCTCAGTGTTGTATGGAAGTGTCTGCGTTACTGCTTGATCCACACGTTTATAAACCTGTTATTATTTTTGGTCTTCTAACTTCCCTCAACTTCCTTCCAAAGCAGAGCCCCCGAAACTATTCAGCTTTCCCTCCTAGGTAATACATTGTTTTTTTTCTGCAGGTTGCCCTAGACCAGGGGTAGGGAACCTGCGGCTCTCCAGATGTTCAGGAACTACAATTCCCATCAGCCTCTGTCAGCATGGCCAATTGGCCATGCTGGTAGGGGCTGATGGGAATTGTAGTTCCTGAACATCTGGAGAGCCGCAGGTTCCCTACCCCTGCCCTAGACGTGTTTCCCCCTGGCTTGCTTTGATTTGGGGATTGGAGCTATCCATTCTAGCAAGCCCTGGGTTCGTGACAGGCTGCAGTGTAATCTGTGACGACGTTAAGCTTTGGTCCAGGTCATCCATCGTCGGGATGAGTTTCAAATAGACTTCCCAAATATAGGCACATGTTGGCAGCCACCCCAGTGGCGAAGAAAGAATGGGGAAGGATTGGGTGGGAGGCTGGGCTGATGGTATGAGCATGTCTATGTTGTTCTGGCAGCTGATTATGTTATGGCAGGGCAGGGCGAGACAGAGAGAGAGAGATGCCAGTCTGTTCCTAGGATGTGTCAGGCAGCAGAGTGAGTTGCAAGAGAAACGTTAATGTTGGCTATCCAGGAATTTTATTTATTTCATTTCCGATGTGCTTTTCTTCACAGTGAGATCCCAAAGCAGCTTTGCGTTGTCATCCTCTCCTCTCTTTTATCCTCATAGCAGCCTGTGAGGTAGGCTCAGTTGAGAGTCTGGGACTGGCTTGAAGTCATCCAGCAAACCTCCACTGGAGACAGGGGATTAGAACTTGGGTTGCCCAAATCCTAACCACTATAAAGCCTTGGCTGTTGCTGGGTGGATCCACTTCTTAGGATAAACAGGTTCCCCTCCACTTTGTGGAGCCCATGGGCACTTCTGGAGTGTTGAGAAATCATGGTGGGCACCAGGGCACAGTCTGCTAGGGGTACTGGGGGCTACCACAAAATTGTGGAGGGAAAGTATCTTCATAGGGTAGAGGAAGCTGTTTCCAAGTGGGCCCTCTGTGCTCCAAAGGAAAGTGGGCATCGGCATTTTTGTTTTGCAGAGGAAAGGGAAGGAAAGCTTTGCTTCTTGAAGAGTCCCAGGGGAAGGTTTCTAAGCCCAGAGGCCCAAGACACATCTGCTTAATATGAGTTCAGTGCTTTGCTTGTCAGCTAACGGGGAGGCTGGAAGTGCCCCTGTTTTTTCCAGGAGGCTTTGCATATTATCCCAGGAATTGAAACTGCAGCCAGTGTCCGGAAATACCTCAATAGGCACCGCATTGGAGATCACTGGACCAGTGAGATGAAACAGACATCTCCTCCTTTCCCCTGCCACCAGTGCATTTGCATGGGACATCACGTGGGACTCGCCCTGCCTCCTCCAGTCCCCTTTTGGCCAATCTGGAACCAATTTAGTTTGCAAAAGTTTCGTTGCAAAAGTCACCCGTGGTTCTCAGTAGAGTGTTACCAGTTTTATTGCTTCCTCTTTGCCCCATATGGAAGAAGTCAGGGCTCTGCTTGATGCTCACAGCAGTTAACAGCTAAAAATACCAGCTCTTCCCCCCTCCACGACTCTTTTGGCACGGAGCCTGCAGCTGTTGAGGTCTGGTCTCCGTGGTGACGCCGAGCCCACGTGGGTTGCCAAGATCTGCTCAGCCATCCAGCTGTGACACATGTGGAAGGCTCCCATTCTGTGATGGGTGATAAATAATTGCGTGTGTGGAAAGGGGGGGGGGGGGTGGAGCGCAAGAGAAGAGGGAGGCCTTGTTACCAGCCTGCAGCTTGCTGCATCCTGACACGAATCCTGACAAGATTGGGGAAAGCAGATCACTTGAGTCCGTGGTGGATTAGATCCAGCGTGACAAGGGATTTTGGTCATTCATTTCCTCTGTGATGCAGACCTCATTCTACCATTGATACTTTATTAAAGTCAACCCTGCCCTCTCCCATGTTTTTCGACATCTGCTTATTCCGAAACATTTCATAAGGGAAGCTTTAATAATCCCCGTTTGTCCCTCCCCTGCTCCTCCCACCCAAGGAAAACTGGCGTGATTGCCTGCCTGCGTGTGCAGTCAGAAACTCTGGAAGAAAACACAGTGTGCTGGGAACCCATGCGCAGCCAATGTGGCAGGGTAAAGCCAAAACAGTGCGTGGACTTGGGAACAGGATGCCTGGTGAAAGAGTCCTCCTCCTGTCTCAAAACCTGTTGCGTGACCCTGGGCAAAATTCCTGCCTTGCAGAAGTTTCAGAGGAAACATGGGGAGAGGGAGATTCCGCGTCATGGAAGCCACTCAGACTTTGCAGACAAAAACCCAATCAAATCCTCCACCCAGACAATCCAAACGCTGCACCCAGATAGCATATTTCTATGCTTTGCATAAATTATGCAGCGTGAGAATTATTAGGCAGATGTTTTAATTTTGTATTTGTGTAAGTTATTCTACTCTTTCTTTTTCAAACTAATAATTCTGATCCTGCGAATCAAGGGAAGGTTCCAACGGTAATGTACGAGATTGAGGCTGCAATCCTAATGCACTTTCCTAGGAGTAAGCTCATTGAATAAAATGAGTCATATATCTGTGTAGACCTGTTTTGGATTCCTCCCTGAAACTTTGCTCCCATCAGCTGGAAATCCCAACTAGTCAGCTGGTCTCTGAGATACCCACTACTTTTCCATCTTCCTCATCCCAGTCCTAGCTGCAGTATAAAAAGAGGTGATGCTTTTCAGCAACTTGAGTTGTGTGCCAGTTCTACCTTGTGTGGACCCCCACCTCCCACATGGATTTATGACTCAGTAGCCCTCATTGTAAGCTATTTCCCATGCAAATAAGGAAGTAAAGAGGACAGTAAAGAAACGTGCATTCCAATTGACAGTTTTTGGTAAAAGGTGATGGCATGGTTGGTTATGGGCTGATTCAGGCTTGCTTATGTTTCTGAGATGGGTTCAGTTCCTGTTTCTAAATAACTCAGGGAAACATTTGCCTGCTATACCCTACTCTCATAATGTTGTAGAACCTCCACAGAAAGTTTGGAGAACTTTTTAATTTTTAAAATGTATTCTACCTTGTTTATTTATTTGTTTATTAATTTATTGCATTTATATCCCACCATATCTCCAAAGACTCAAGGTGGCTTGCAATAAAACATATATAATCAATACAATAAATACAAAAACATTAAAACAGCATAAATATCTAAGTTTTAAAAACAAATACAGATGGCGTAAAAGTTCAACTTAAGAGCAGAAAAGAAGGAGGTGCATACATCGTATCCAAATGAGGACCAGAGGTAGTTTAAGAAGAAAGGAGATGTCCAGTTGGCTCGACAGAAAAGGCCCGGCAGAACAGCTCTATTTTGCAGCCCCTACAGAACTCCACAGGGCCCGGATTTCACTAGGAAGAGCATTCCACAAGGCTGGGGCCGGTACAGTTCCTTTGTGATTACCGAACCACCCTTGAGACAAGATATTGCTCTGGGAATAATCATTCAGTGCTGCTTTGTCTGGATCGTACCCAGTGGTGGGATCCAAACATTTTAATAACAGGTTCCGATGGTGGTGGGATTCAAACAGTGGCGGCGCCGCACACACACGCCTCCAGTCCCTATTGGACAGGGAGGTTGCTTTAGTAACCCCTTCTTGGCACTCAGAAAAAATTAGTAACCACTTCTAGAGAAGTGGTGAGAACTGATTGGATCCCACCTCTGATCGTACCATTTCAGAGTGGATCCCCTCCCCTCCAGTTTATATTTAAACTTCCCATGCAAAACAATAACTCCTTGCACTTAAGGGTCCTAACATGCCCCGGGGGGTGGGGGTGGGGTGGGATTTCTAGCCTATCCCTGCCCAGTCACAATCCTCTTTGAGAGAAAAGGCCATTGCTATGCTAAGCAAGGACAGCCATTTGGAAATGGATAAGGTAAACTTGATACAGTTTGTCTGTCTTTCAGTCCTTGCCTTTCTGGCTGCCACCTTTGGACTTGGTGACTGATGCTTCTTGTAGTTTCTCTGGCCAAGAAACTGCTGAATCGGCAGCTTTGGGACCTCTTTGTTTTTGGAAAAGATTTCTGTTGGCATACATGGTTCATCGCTAAAAACTCCTTGGGACTTGGCAGTTTATTTGCATCTCCTGAGTAATTCTGAATTATTAGGAACAGGATTTCTCAGGAGGGTAGAGTCTGGACTTGTGATGTGCCTGGTTTAGGGCGAACCTGGTAGATCTGGAATGAGTCTGATGGATCAGGGTTTGACCAGAGCAGAATTTGTCAGCTAAGGAACAGAGACTAACCAAATCTAAGTTTTCTTAATTCATCAAGCCCAAATACTACCAAATTAACTCGTAAGGAAGATGGTCCTGAATATAAAACGATCCCCTTTAAAATGTTATACACCAAAAAGTTATTATTGGACATAACAGTAACTTGTAGGCAAATGTAAGATAACCACCTCTTTTTATGGCATACCTGTGAAAAAATAGTTGCACCTGAGTAAGGACTGTAGTTACCAATATGACTCAGACCAATGTTGTACTGTCTGGCTTGGAAACCCTCAAGTGTGTGGGAGAGAGAAGAAGCAATCACCCTTAACATTATTTGGAATTTCTTTGATGTGGGAGCGTTGGCAAGCCCAGTTGAGCAACTGAGAAAAGAGAAGTCTTCCCTTTGCTCCATTTGGGTCTACCTTTATCTCCATTTCTATTTGGATGAAGGCATCATGTTCCAAGTCATATGACTTCTAAAGCAGCCCATGATGGGAAGTGGTAGCCTGGTCTCATGGTTTGTTTGTTTTCAAAGCTAGCCATGTGGGGTCTGGTCACAGCTTCAGGCAAAATTGTTCCACAGTCAGGAGTGAAGGCGGTGCTTCTCATGTAAAATCAGAAAAAATACACAAACATTGGTATAATGAGAAAAACTAGCAACTAAAAATGATAACACAACACTCAAGCACTCAAAAGGAGGGTTTGAATTTTTAGTTCAATAATAAACAAAAATACAGTTATGGAGACTGTACCCACATGGGTGTACAATCTAATGTGTAAACAACCAGGCAAACACAACTCAACTGCATTTTTAATCAGTAAACAATAATGACAAACAATACAGCCATACAATGTAGCAGTCCAGTAAACCGTACACACACACACACACACACACACACACACACACACACACACACACACACACACACACACACACACACACACACACACACACACACACACATATATATATATATAAATAAATAAATCCTTTTTCGTAGGGAGGTCACTCCCACCTTCTTCAGTAAGAACAACTGGACGTTTAAAGGGGAGAAACTCCATGTCAGTGTTAAATGCCGTTCCACTGCTGCCCAGGATCACTGTTTGCTCTGACTCTGAGTTGAAATGCTGTCGTAAAGACCCTTCACAGAGAAGTCTCTCCCCTCTGTATAAAATATATAAAGGACTAAAATAATACATCGAAAACCACTGCTTCATTAATTTACTAATGATAAAAACATTACATAATCACATACCTTAGCATTCATCTAATATCATACAGGATATAGAATCTCAGAGATAACACTGCTGGGCTAGCCATCAATCAACACATTCATATTGACAACGTAAGATAACCTCCTCTTTTAGCTATATTGGCATGAGTATGAGGCACTTAAAAACACACGTATCACAACATAGATCCAGGATAAAACACAGATACTTAGATGCCCCTCTAGTTAAACGTTTTGTTGAACAGCAACATTCAAACAAAGAGTTTTCTTTCAGCTATATTTCACTTCAAAACATGATCCAGATATAGAAGAGATGAGAAAAAATATTGCAGCAAACAGAAACAAAGCTTATTTTTTAATTCCAAATTCTATGAACCCTTTGGATCAAATCAGAATATGGTCTCATAGATACCAGCCAGAGTTCTCGGGGAGATGACTTTATTAACAACGATTGTTGTGCAGATTTAAGCAGGCTCATGGCTATATTCCCCAGGGGAAGGGTGAGATAGGCAGGTAGATGATAACCATCATAGACAGGTCAGGACAAATCCTGGAGGCAGGAAAGCTGCTGGCAAAGTCAGGTTGTTCTTGCTGCAAAATACAGAGCTGTCTTAATCTGAGTCACACCCTTCTAAGCCCATTGACTTCCAGGGACTTAGAAAGGCACGATTCTGCTTCAGTCTGCACTGTAGGCAAAAGGAACATGAACGAAGGTGGGAGGCAGCCAGGCACCCTATACTGTGCCTGGATTCTGCTTTGCTTGGAGGCTCCCATCCCCACTGCATATTTTACATTGAACATGAGTTGTTGCTACCAATGAGCTGCTTTGGGGGCTGCAGAGAAAGGGAACTGTTCACAGAGGAGAGCAATTCCCCTGCAGGGACCACCAAAGTTGCCAATTCCAGAGCAGGGGAATTTCTACAGATTTGGGGAGAGAAGGGAGCTGAGCAGGGATTTGATACCATAAAATCCACCTTCCAAAGCTTCCATTTTCTCCAGGGGAACTGATCTCTGTAGTGTGGAGATTAGTTGTAGCTCCAGGAGAACTCCAGTCCCCAGCTGGAGATTGGCAACCCTAGACTGACCACTGGCAGTGTACTCCATTGCTTTGCCATCTGTTTTTGGCTTAAGGAGGAACTGCGTATGTGCATCCTGTTATCGGTGAAGTGGTGCATTGATGCTGGACTCAGCTGCTGGATTATCCCAGTGTGCGTGCACAGGGCACAAAGTGTAAGCTTGAACACAAAGTGGAAACAGTGCAGCTGACATTACTATAAAATGTTTGGAACCATAGTTCAGAATTCTAGCTTTTACCTGCCCCAAATTCAGCAAGGCTCGGGCTTGGGAGGAGTTTGCACTTTTTGTTAAGACAGCATGCAAAAGTGCTTGCTTTTTCAAAGGATATTTTAAAAATTCCATCCCCCTCAATCTGGTTTAATTAATCTAGGGCAATTGCAATTCCTGGTTCTATTCTCACAACACACCTGTGAGTTCTATACATAACTTTGAAAAATGTGAAGGGAAAAAACCTCCTATTTACCTTACTCGAAGCGCCCCTTCCTTTGCCAACAAAATGTCAGTTATGAGTCTTAAGTAATAACAAAACAACGGACATTAACTAATGTTTTGGGGGAAAAATGTACCTGGGGAACTGGTAATTTGGCAGAACAGCGTGTTTACCTGAGAAGCTTTGTCTTAATTTTCAGTATTGCCATCCTTGTGCCAGAGTTCTCAGCTGCAACTCACTGTATCAGAGATGAGTGATATGCACCTGTGGACCCCATAGACCTTCCTGCACATTACTGGTGGGGTTGGGTCACTGTACTGTAGTAGCGTCTTTATTGTTTGAGCCATTGGCTATAACATCCAAAAAAAAGTGAATCGTCTAAAAGAAAAATATTATATACAATTAAAACATTAAAATTGAAATGATAGGCTTGTCTTTAGGTTAAAATATAAATAAATTACATTCTCAGCAAATAGATTAAAATGCCACATCAAATAGTGCCCACATCAAATGCTGCGACGGCTTCTTTCATACTGAACTGAATTGCCATTGGACTTAATAAGTCATCTGTTTAAGCAAAGCCTTCCCTCCTCATGTACTCTGCTTGCGTTTTCCTAGCCGTTAGGGCAAAAAGTGCCATCTTATAGGTAAAATAGGAGTCAATGTCAGATAGTAAAAGAATCAGTGTACCGAGCATCCTTGTTTTTGTCCTATAATCGTCATCCTTGGGATATCTATAGAGATTTCAGCGTTCAAAGCACATCACCCATTTTGTCTTCCTGTAACATTTACAACAATTCTATTAAGTAGGTAAGTATTATTACCTCTGTATTGTAGACTGAAAGAGAAGCCACTAATCTGTGAACTCATCACCGTGGCAAATTTTGAGCCAAAGCCCTCCTGCATCACTGTATCTTAGACATCAAGTTTAAAAAGGGAAGAAATAGTCAAGATTGCAATTGAATCATTCATGTTTAAAAGTCAGGAAAAAGACCAGATGTGATTTCGTAATTATGTTCTGCAAGACTGGAACTTGATATTTCACATCCTGGACATTTTATTTTTCTTTCTTCCTTTAAAAAAATCAAGTTTCTAACTCTCACGGCTGCGTAGATCGGGCAAAAAAATCCTTGAAGGTGGCTGGAGGATGTTTGGTGAGCAGGGTTTCCATTGATCAGTGAATGGATGCCTTCACTTTTGTCTTTCTCCATCATTAACAAAAAGGAAAATCAATGATGCAAACTGTATTTATTATCAATTCGAAGAAAGCAAACATATGCAGATGTGCTGAATTTGTATTAACTCAACATCAGTTGCAGCAAGTCCAGATTTCTGAAGGCCAGAATTGGGATTACTTCCTGTGCAGAATTTTTTAAAAATATTTAATTTCTTCATTTATATTCTACTTTTCTCCCTAATGTCAAGACCCAACGTGGCTTGCTTTATTCTCCTCTCCTCCATTTTATCCTCACAACAGTCCTGCAAGGTAGATTAAGCTAGCTTGAGTGTGACTAGTCCAAGGTCATCCAACAAATTTCCATGGCAGAGTGGCAATTATAACTTGGGTGCAAAAGGTAAGTCCAAAGCTGTTTGTTATAAAGGAAGCCATGGCCTTCAGTTTGTAGGACCTGAGCAGTTTGAAAACATTGATTCATAAGGTTGCGATGAGTCGGAAGCCAATTGACCACACTTAACATACACACACTCCCAGATCCTACCCTGATACTTGCTACTATACCACACTCTCTGCCAATGCAAGATAATATCTACAGTCCTGTTTATAATTCTGAAGACCAAAAGGACCAAGAATGTTCAAGGGGGGTCACAGGAGCCTATCATATTAACAGGCCATGATTTCTGAATAGGAAGATGAACAGAACGAATCATGCTCACCAAGCAACTCTTCTTTGGAACTAGATTCCTGAAAGGGAGATTACGGTTTATATTAACAGATTGCCTCCCTCAGGAGTTGCAGCTATTTGTGGCCTGTCAGGTGTTTGTCTGTTTCTTGTAGCTCACTGTGCCAACCCTCTAATCCAAATTTCCTCCTGACCAATTTTGTGGGTGGTTCAAGACAGACAAAGCTTTTCCCCAGAAGCACCTGCACCTGACAGTAAGTTCACCAGCCTAGAGTCGGAGTTACAGAGGCAGCTCAAACATGAGGCTAGATCAGAGGTGTCCGACTCTAATGCTTCAGATGTTCATGGACTGCAATTCCCATCAGTCCCTGCTGGCATGGCCAATTAGCCATACCAGCAGGGGCTGATGGGAATTGTAGTCCATGAACATCTGAAGCGCTGGAGTTGGATACCGCTGGGCTAGATGAAGAGGGCCTATGAGAAGTCAGCAAGTGGGAGACCTTTGTAATGCGATGAGCTGTTTTCTGCCTTTGGATACCATTCGTTGAACTACTTAAACTATGGTTGGACATCATGTCAAGCTGACGTTAAATTTGAGTGTGCACCAACCAACAGAGTTTGTAGCCGGGATCGTGTGCACGACTTGTTCCTGTCAGTTGTTTGTATAATGTTTTTATTCTGCTCTTCCTTTGAGCGATGTGCAGGATTCTCCTGTCCTCCATTTATCCTCACAACAACTTTGTGAGGTGGATTAGGCTGGGGGCCAAAATACATGATACATGTATTAGGACATGGGTTTCAGACATGGGTTCCAGACCTAACTAAAGGGTCTCGTCTTCAAAAAGCTCTTCCTTCCTCAATTTGGCTGTAAATGGGACCCAGAAGAAGGGGCAGACAGGATTCTGGGGCACCATTTTTGGTGGCAAAAATGTTGCTGAAGGCCAAAGACTCTCACCCCCATAGCCAAACCAAGAAATAGAGCTTTCTAAAGGTGAGTCCCCACTTAAACATATCATTGTGAGTTAAGACAGGAACCCATGTGGATTTCCTATTGTGTTATTTTGGCCCTGGGAGAAGGACTAACAGGGCTGTGCATTTCATGGCAGAGTGAAACAGGAGTCCTGTGGTTCTGACATAAACCTCACCAAGTCAGAGCCCACAACATCAACAGTTCTGGATGTTCCTCAAGACTGCCAAGTATCACCCATCCCTGAAACCCTAGCCAACTTCCTTCTTTTGCTCACTGTCAGCTCTTGAATGCTTTGCGTGCTTAGGTTCATTGCTTAAAATATTTTTATTGTTTTACTATATTTATTATTTAATAAAACTATAATTTAATTGTACACTGCCTGTTTGTTTGAGAGTTTTCCCCCGGGGCTATCCTGATATACATAGATTATAGATCCCAGCTCCCCCACCCCCTTTCACTGTCTGTCTCAAGCTAATTCTCCCAACAAAAGTGGAGGCTGCTTACTTAGTCTAGCTGTGCAGGACAACCTCTACCAAGGAGCACAGTTTTCCTTGCACAAGGGCTAAGTGAAAAACTCTGCCCCCTTCTGCACATGCAGAATAATGCACTTTCAATCTCCTTCCAATGCACTTTGCAGCTGGATTTTACTATGTGGAATGGCAAAATCCACTTGCAAACAATTGTGAAAGTGGATTGAAAATGCATTATTCTGCATGTGCGGGCCATAGGTTGGAAGCACTAGTGACAGGGGATGCTCGCTTCTCAGCAGAGACGTTCCAGTGCACATGCAACACAGTCATAAAATGCAAGCCACTCTTTCCCCATATATATTTTTCCTGTGTTACAATATTTGTCTGCCTTTTTAAAATGTTTTTTTTTTTTTGTAAAGGAGAGCTGACCATGTGGGGTGCAGCTCTTTAGGAAGGTCTCCACACAAGCCTTTGAAATAAGCATAGCCTTATTCTGGTACCGTTCTCAGGAAAGCTTGGGCGGGAGAATTTCCTGGCGGATAATGTCTTAAGTTAATTGGTGCTTGTGTTTATGGGGGGTGAGATTTGGAGAAGAGTTTGGATTTATAGCCTGCATTTCTCTCCTGTAAGGAGACTCATGGTGGCTTACAATCTCCTTCCCCTTCCTCTCCTCACAACAGAAACCTTGTGAGGCAGATGGGACTGAAAGAGTTCTGAGAGAACTGTGACTAGCCTCCGAGTTGGGTTCAGTAAACTTCTAGACTATGCAGATGTTCATGGACTCACTATCAGCCTTCTTTCCCAGCATGGCCAATTGGCCATGCTGGAAGGGGCTGATGGGAACTGTAGTCATGAACATCTGGAGAGCCACAGGTTGCAGACCCCTAACCTAGCCCAAGGTCATCCAACAGTCTTCCTGTGTAGGAGCAGGGAAACAAATCTCGTTCACCAGCTCATTTGTGATGCTGTCCTTGTTTCCACAAGCTAAAACAGTTAATATGGAAAAGTTGAGGTCATTTGTCACTCAACAACAATTTTTTTCCCCATTTTCTCCCTTTCTGTGTGAGAGAGGTGTTTGAAAACATGATGGCAAAATTCCACAATTCATTTTGCTCTGTAAAGGGAAAACAAATCTTAACAGATTTTTCCACATCACAATTTCTCTCTCAGCTTTTTGTGGCTGACGGGAAATAAAGAAACCAAAAACGATATAGCACATATTATTTTTAAAAAAGCTAGCACAATTTATTTTTATTAATGTTATATTTTAAATTATATAAAGCCATTCTTAACTATTCATGTAATATAACTGTTAAGATTACAGCCCCATCTAGGTGTCCACAGAGGTTTCTCCGGCAGCGTGAGGAAGCTTGTAAAGCGAAAAGCCTCCTGCCTTCGAGAAGCCCCTAGGGCAGGGGTCTGCAACCTGCGGCTCTCCAGATGTTCATGGAGTACAAATCAGCCCCTGCTGATGGGATTTGTAGTCCATGAACATCTGGAGAGCCGCAGGTTGGAAACCCCTGCCCTAGGGGGCACAGTAGACTTAGGCTACCTTCTTGGTGGCTTAAGTCTAAACCACCAGTCACCGGTGTGAGGTGGCGAATGGCCAGGAGAGAGCTGACTAACTTTTGACTCCTCCCCTGGGCCACCCCTGCTCCAGCAGAGCCAGGAGTGTTGGGACGCCGCCATGGCATTCCCAGCGCTAGGGAGGGTCATGACGACTGCACGTCAGCAGATTCACCCCTCCGCCGGGGCAAGTGCCTCGGGAAGGACGAATCCGCTGGTGTGGCTGCCAGTCCCACAGGTGGATTCCCCCCGCCCCCTTTGGATGCGGTGGCCAGACTTCTTTTGAAAGTCAGAACGGATGAAATATCTGCTGTTAATTATAGTAACTATAAATCAGACAGACTTCTCAAAAGCGTTTGCAAATAATAGTATACTGGATCTATTTGAAAACTAGCACAAGTTAGAAATGAATGCATAATAGCAAGTGCAGTCTTAGCCAGGGCAACAGAATTCTCAGCCCTTCTGAAAGATACCATCCAGGCTTATGAGAGGCAAACTTGGCCTTTTCTCTGGGAGGGCACTGCAGAGCCTCAGGACCAAGACTGTGAAGACTCTGTTCTGATGTTCTGATTTCCCAGAGGCAAACCACATGGAGAAATTTTGTCTTCATGGAATGAGGACCTTGCTTCAAAGTCCTGGGGGGGGGGGGGTGTTGATCAAATTGTAGGGATGCCAGCCTGACCCCAGAGCTGTCTGTGAAGCCTCCCCCCACCCCGCTCCAGTCAGATCCACAGCTTCTTCCCTTCTTGCTGTGTTTCAGGAACAGGAGAAAATAGAGATTGTTCATGCACCTCCCACATATGGATTTTGGCGCCAGGTCTAGACAGATCTCAGCTAACCTGAACTTGTCAAATCTCAGAAGCTAAGCAGGGTCAGCCCTGGTGGTTATTTGGAAGGGCGGCCTCCAAAGAACACCAGGATTATGACGCAGAAGCAGGCAATAGGAAGCCACTGCTGAACGCCACAAGTCAGCTGTGACCAAAAAACAGACAGACCAGACCTTGCTGACCTGTGACCAGATTATGTGATTTGCTCCTACCTTTACTGAGATCTCATTTGTTCATGATCTCAAAGGGCATTCCCTGTCATGTGTTCCTTTATGGAAAATGTCATGAGTAAGCTAGATAGTTACAGTTGATTACTACAGTCATAGGTCATTAAAACAATAATAAGAGAAATAACAATCCAGAAAAAAAAATCCAACGAGCGTGTCACAATAGAGTTTTAATAGAATGAAAGGAATGTATCCAAAGGTATTGCTATAAATACTGTAAGGAATGAAGTAATTTTCCTCATCATTTCTCAGCCTGTTCACTACAGGTTTTAACAACGTGCATGTAAAACTTGAAACTATTCTCAAAGCTTCATCGGCCCAAAGTTTCCTCTAATTGTACTTTTTATAGAGCAGTGGTGAACCTATGGTGACTCCAGATATGATCATACTACTCCATCAAGCCTTCGCCAGCATGGTCAATTGACCATGCTGACAGGGGATGATGGGAATTGTAGTTCATGAACATCTGGAGTGCCATAGATTCGCCACCACGGATCTAGGCACTCTCTAAACTTGTCTGTTATGGCAGTAAGGGTCTTGGAAATGATTCATGATCCAGGGACTCTACTTCACCTCGTGAGTCTGAGAAAGCTAGATAGAAAATTGTTGAAGTAATAGCAAGAGGGAGAGGCTGAGAAGAACTGATACACAAGCAGGCTGCCGTTGTGTGCTGTGACTCCGGGAGATGGACAAAAAGTTGCAGAAGCTGACGGGGACCGTGGACATATCAGAGAACATCCACTTACCTTACCTGTTAATCAGCCCAGTAAAAGATGTACATTACATTATGGCTACCAATCTTGATCCTCTTTGTTCTGAGATTGCAAATGCCTTAGCAGACCAGGTGCTCTGGAGCAGCAGCAGCAGGCCATTGCTTTCACCTCCTGCATGTGAGCTCCCAAAGGCACCTGGTGGGCCACTGCGAGTAGCAGAGTGCTGGACTAGATGGATTCTGGTCTGATTCAGCAGGCTCTTTCTTATGTTCTTACAGGCTTGTGACTGACGGTTTTGTAACTTACAGCCCGTTTTATCAGATCCCCAGTTGTTTTCATCAGATGCTAGTAAGCATCCATAAAAACTTCTGCCAGTATAAATGGATTAGTCTTCAGCGATTTTGCTGCAACAGCTTACTAAAGCTACCTCTGAAATCTCTCCTGCGAGAGATGTTTTTGGACATGCTTTCCAGTGATCAAGACCAGGTCCCCCCCCCTCCACTTTAACGTCCCCCCCCCAGACAAGGAAAACCAGAATAAATAATTCCCAGAAGAGATGGAGGTCAAGCTTTTTTTCAGTGTAGCAGACTGCAGATTCTTCTTAGTCCTGTGACAAGGTTTTGGTTTATAGTTAAGAACACCCCGTGGGTTTGAAGTGGGGGTAGTTCACTGGTGAAGGGTTTGAGAACCTCTCTCAAGCCAAGTTGCAAAGCTCAGTCCCCTCTCCTGCATGTGGTAAGAGACAAGAAGAAGCCCGGCCCAGCTGCCAAGATGTTTCTGTTTGGCTTGTTGTTTTTCTGTCTGCTTGTGAAGTTTCCCTGAAGCAAGAGGTCATAAATTATAGAAACTAGAAGTGGCTTTCTGCCAATAGCAGTATCTCTCCTGCAGCAGACAAGGAGGGGCTCTTCCTTGTTTTGAACTGGTTGCCAAGGCAAAACGGGGAAACATCTCTGAGTGTCAGCCTCCCATTTCTTGTTGGTTAGCAGCTACCGTGTTTCTCCGAAAATAAGACAGTGTCTTATATTAATTTTTGCTCCCAAAGATGCGCTATGTCTTATTTTCAGGGGATGTCTTATTTTTCCGCTCCACAGCTGCATGCTCTGGTGTTCTGTTCGATGGGCATGTTTCCAAACAAAAACTTTGCTACGTCTTACTTTCGGGGGATGTTTTATATTTAGCATTTCAGCAAAACCTTTACTATGTGTTATTCTCAGGGGATGTCTTATTTTGGGAGAAACAGCGAACTAGTGTGTTGATCTAAGGTAGTTGAAGATCAAATTTTTCTCCTGGGTGCAACAAGTATTCTCGTAAGCTTAGGGTTATCAGCCCAGTGAAAGCCCAGCCCAGACTTGGAAATATCTGGAGGTTTGAGGATGGAGGAGCCTGGGAGATTGGAGTTTAAGGAAGGGTAGGGCATAATGCCCTGCAAGCCGCCTTTCAAAGCAGTCATTTTCTCCAGAAGAAATGGAATAAATAGTTTAAATAAATAATAAGTAAGCAACTTATGTGCAGTGGTGGGATTCAGCCGGTTCGCATTACTTCGGCAGAACCGGTTCTTAAAATGGTGCTTGTAAACGAACAGTTGTTAAATTATTTAAACCCCACCACTGGAACCGGTTGTTAAATTAGTTGAATCCCACCACTGCTTATGTGGTCTGGAGATCAGCTGTAATTTTGGGAGATTCTTGGCCCCCAGCTGAATGTTGGCAACCTTACTCAAGCCTCATTGAAACGTGACATTGGTATAAGCGTAAGAACTCGCCCATGGAAATTTGTACTTTTGCACAGTTTCATGCTCTTAACCAACCAGGGGTGGCAACATGTGTCCTAAGCACACATGATTGGAAGCCATATTTTTAACAGCATTTTAAACGTTTGCCCATGTAGATTCTCTCATAACATTTGTTGTCAAGTTGTAAGAAATGGATGGAATGCACGGGCCAACAAATGGCACCAACTGGATTCTGACCAGCTGTGAGGGGATTAAAATAAATTCCCAGGCCTGGAGAATGAAGTGGCTCCCAATATTGCATGATGCTGCCTCCCAGAGGCGTTCCTCCCATTGGGCAAAGTGGGCAGTTGCCCTGGGCGCAGCCCTGTGGGGGGCGCAGGTTTGTTTGTGTGATTTTTTGTATTTTCAGTGTTTTTCCATTTTTGGCCTGCAGAGGGCGCAGTTCTTAGGCTAGCAGCACCAAAATTTCAGGGATGTTTTGGAAGACTCTCCTGATGTTATCACCCAGGTTTGGTAAGGTTTGGTTCAGGGAGTCCAAAGTTATGGACTCCCAAAGGGGGTGCCCATCCCCCATTGTTTCCAATGGGAGCTAATAGGAGATGAGGCTGCACCTTTGAGGGTGGATAACTTTGGACCCCCTGAACCAAACTTCACCAAACCTGGGAGGTATCATTAGGAGAATCTTTTACTGATACCACCCAGGTTTTGTGAAGTTTGGTTCAGAGGGTCCAAAGCTATGGACTCCCAAAGGGGGTGCTTCATCATCCATTGTTTCCAATGGGAGCTAACAGAAGATGGGGGCTACACCTTTGAGGGTCCATAACTTTGGACCCCCTGAACCAAACTTCACCAAACCTGGGTGGTATCATTAGGGGAGTCTCCTAAAGATACCCTGAAAGTTTGGTGCTGCTTGTTTAACAATTGCACCCCTGCCAGCAAGCACCTCCCAAATTTCCCCAGATTTTCCTTTTAAATCCCCCCACCTTTGACATAGATTTAAAGGGAGAATCTGAGGTCCCCAGTTTAAACATTGCAAGTGATGCTGTTTCAGGGTGGGGGAGAATCAACCCCAAAATAGCATCACTTCCAATGTTGTTTAAACTGGGGACCCCAGATTCTCCCTTTAAGGTGGATTTAAAAGGAGAATCTGGGCTCCCTAGTTTAAACACCATTGAAAATGATGCTGTTTGGGGGTGGATTCCAGCATCATTTGTTTAAACTAGGGAGCCCAGATTCTCCTTTGAAACATTGAAAGTGATGCTGTTTTCCCCCAATTGGGGGTACTGGATACAACACCATAAAATGTTTTCATAGCAGTAATAAAACATTTTGAAAGCATTTTGAAAATGTTTTCAAAAAATTATTTCTGCTGTGTGGCATGGCTTATTGCTGTGCCCAGATTTGTGAGTTGGGGCATGTTCTATAATGTGATGGTGACTTTGAAACAACCTGGTGTAAAAAATCATTGCTTGGTCACAGTGGGGGAGGGTGGCTGCCCATGGGGGATTGCCTAGATACGCCACTGGGCGTAGCTACAAGGGGGGTGCGCGTTGCATTGGGCACGCGCCTGGGGGGGGCATCAAACTCAGGTTTTGCCCAGGGCTCCAGTTTGCCTAGTTACGCCACTGCTGCCGCCTCTGTCTTTCACCAGGCTGTGGGGATCAAATTAAGGAATCCTTTCCTTAGTCACAGATCTGGATTTAGGGTACTGCTGGGGAGGAAAGAGACCTAATGGGCTATTGCAAACCAGTTTGCTGCTGAACACTGACTTCTCTTGTCTTGTCTCTCCCCTTCCCCATTTTTTCCCTCCTAGGTAAGGGAGATCCTGGGCCATTGCACCTGCCCTTCTCAGTTCCCCATGGTCAAGGTCTCGGAGGGCAAATATAAAGTGGGAGATTCCAACGCGCTGATCTTTGTTCGAGTAAGACCCTCTATGGATATGTCTCTTTGTTCCAGTGCTTCTTTCCTCTCCTTATTTGTGTTCTGAATCTGTAAGGCAGATTCATAAATGCTCATTTCAGTTAGGCTTTTGGCTGGGTGTTTCTCATAAATTTAGAGTAGTAGTAGTAGTAGTAGTAGTAGTAGTAGTAGTAGTAGTTTGGATTTATACCCCACCTTTCTCTCTTGTAAGGAGACTCAAGGTGACTTACAAGCTCCTTTCCCTTCCTCTCCCCACAACAGACACCTTGTGAGGTTGGATGGGGCTGAGAGAGTTCTGAGAGAACTGTGACTAGCCCAAGGTCACCCAGCAGGAATGTAGGAGTGCGGAAATTCACCAGATAAGCCTCTCGTTCACCAGATAAGCCTCTGCCACTCAGGTGGAGGAGTTGGGAATCAAACCTGGTTCTCCAGATTAGAATCCACCTGCTCTTAACCACTGCACTACGCTGGCTGTCTTTTAGGAAGGAAGGTAGAACATGCATATGCTGGAGGAGACCCTTAGTCTATCAAAGTTTACTCTGACTGGGAGTGGCTGTCCAAGATCTCAGATTGAGTGAGGTCTTTCACATCACAAGCTACCTGATCCTTTTAACTGGCGGTGGCAGGGATTGAACCTGGGAGGTTCTGCCCAGAAAGCAGATGCTGTCCCACCGAGCCGTGGCCCCTTCCTAGAGGGTGCAACTTAGAAGACTGCGTACAGGTTCTGCTTGAGAAAATGCCACTTTCAGTTGCAAGAGCTCTGCAGTGTCTGTTTTAATATATTGCTAAAAATGCCATCAAATTAGAAGTGCTGGGGCTGGCCAGCTGAGGCCGTGTGTTGGTTTTGGATTGATGGAATTTCAGGATTACATTCTAAAGCTGCCTGTTTTGTAACTTGAAATCTATCATACTATTTTTTATTTTTAGACCAGAGCTTTTTTTTAAAAAAAGAAAAGAAAAAGCCTCTGTCACAAGGGACTCCACATGATGCAGAATTTCTCAATTGCATATTTTAATGGCTTGATTGCGATTGCTTCCTTTCCCCATTACCCCCACTTTCTCAGAGGCTGGTTTGTTTGCTTGTTTTAAATGATAACATCTGGGGGCCTTGCATATCCGTGATGGGAAAGTTAGTGTCTCCAAACGTTAGCGCATAAGGAGAGCCCTGCTGGGCACTTGGCGCAGAGTGTTTGATCTGCACTCTCTGGCAAGTCACTTGAATTCTGCAAAAAGCTTAATCCTGCAACTTGTATAAATGTGCACTGTTAATTCTATTTGCATTATTCCCCCTGGTTCTATATACTGTTCTATTCTTGGGGGTGGGGGGGTGGGGTTGTTTGCTGCTTTTAATAGTTTAATTTTCTGCTTCTGCTCAGGAGACCGCAAAAGGTGTTAAAGTCCCACCACTGGAAATATCTCTCAGCTGTTCCTCTGACCTAGATTTCACAGCAGGCATTACCTAGACACACTGAAGCATGAGATCCAAAGGGCAAGAAACTTGTGTTTAAAAAAACAAGTGGAGATTTTTAGAAAATGAATTCCATTCCCAAGGCTGCTTTCTGCAGTTTTTCTTGCGGAATCATCGCATTTGTGCAGTCCCAGGGAGGACAGAGTATCTAAACTAGGGGTGGCCAACCTATGGTGCTCCAGATGTTCATGGACTACAATTCCCATCAGCCCTTGCCAGCATCTGAAGCACCATAGGTTGGCCATCCCTGATCTAAACAGTGTAGAGGGAAAAACCCAAACCTTTGGCCAGGGGGGATGACTGAGTCCAGCTGAGCCACGAGGTCCCTCTTCTTTCCATCCAGCATGCTCTGGCCCTACAATTCCTACTAACACTGAAAACCCCACCCGCCTTCCTAAGCCAGCAAGCAGCATGTTTGATGTAAGCCAGTGGTGGCGAACCTGTGGCACGGGTGCCAGAGGTGGCACTCAGAGCCCTCTCTGTGGGCACATCCAAACAGAGTCCCCCCCCCACATCTAGGTTGGCCTGGGCCACTGGGCTCAATTATTAGCATTAAACCTAAGACCTAGTTTTGGGGAAGCAGTGTAGGTAACCTTGTTAAGCGCTGTTAAACCCCACTGATTTTCATGCAAAGAACTAAAGCGCGATCCTTTACCTGGGAGTAAGCTCGGTTGCTGGCAATGGGGCTTGCTTCTGAGCAAACCCTCCTAGGATCATGATTCACCCGTTGGAAGAGTTGCACAGTTGCTTCAAAGCAAAGCCACCGACTACCACCAAGCTTACTTCTGAGTAATGCATACTTTGGAGCCAACTGTTTTTTCTAAACTAAAACCTCAGTATTCAGATTAAATTGCCGTGCTGGCACTTTGCGATAAATAAGTGGGTTTGGGGTTGCCATTTGGGCACTCGGTCTCGAAAAGGTTCGCCATCACTGATGTAGGGTTTGTTTCTTTGGTTGCCTGCACAGGTACTGAGGAGTCACGTAATGGTTCGTGTTGGTGGAGGCTGGGACACTCTGGAGCACTACCTAGACAAACACGATCCATGTCGATGTAATTCTCTCTGTGAGTATGAAGGCTTGGGACCTCTTGGCTGGTGGGTGTTTATGCTGCATTTCTGGAGGCCCGGGGGCTTTTTACTGGTGTGCCCTTGCGTCTCTTGTTCCAGTGGCTTTGTCAAATACCAGTGCACCCGTTCGGAGTTGGTGGCCAATGGAGTAAACCTTCAATTGAGGCCTAGTAGCTTTCACCAGGTCCTTTAGATAGGAGCAAGCAAATGTCCTCAACTTTATGGGGAAGTGAGTTTTCCATTTCAGCCTTTGGAGACTTAGGCCTTTGGGAATACATCACTGAGCAAGAGACTTAGCTTGTCGTTGGTTTAACTAACAGTTCAGTAGTGGCTAAAATGTTTCCTCAAGGGGCATGGGTGACTAAGAGAAGGGTCTTCGGCAAGTGTTGGTGAGCTGCCAACTGAAGTGGGGCTGAAGCCAGAAATTACAAAAGAGGGAACTGGATTGTAGCCAGTAATGGAAAGGGAGGTTTTGAGAACAGGATGGGAGGCTGTTCGCTTTGGGGGGAATAGAGTCTGCATCATGAACGTGACTGTTTCCCTCTGACCCTCTATTTGCATTTTGCTCAATAAGTAGGTAGGGAGCTCCGTGGTGCAGAGTGGTAAGCTGCAGTATCTCAGTCAAAACTCTGCCCATGACCTGAGTTTGATCCTGATGGAAGTCAGTTTCAGGTGGCCGGCTGAAATTTGATTCAGCCTTCCATCTTTCAGAGGTCAATAAAATGAGTACCCAGCTTGCTAGGGCTAAAATGTCGATGACTGGGGAAGGCAGTGGCAAACCACTCCGCAAACAAAGTCTGCCTAGTAAATGTCATGATGTGATGTCACCCCATGGGTCAGTAATTACCCGGTCCTTGCAGAGAGGACTATCTTTACCTTTTACAATAAGTAGGTACCACTGCCTATAAGTCTTCAGTAACTCCTCCCTTTCTAGGAAACCAGTTCTCTAGAACTTTCTACTGTGGGAAATGGGGAGTATGAAATCATCTAAACAGTCTCTACCCCATAACTAAGCGAAAAGCAGGCTTTAAAGTGGTAGTAGTGATTTGGAACGTTACTGTAGTGCTTCCTTGTGGTTCAAGGGAATACTCGTTCCTAAGTATGTTCCTTGGATTCTCAAAGGCTGTTGGTGCCAGTGTTCAGCCAAGTAGGCATCCATCTTCTTCTGCCCCATGGCATGGGGCAAGACCCTAGTGCGGGGGTCTGCAACCTGCGGCTCTCCAGTTGTTCTTGGACTACAAATCCCATCAGCCCCTGCCAGCATGGCCAATTGGCCCCTGCGGGCCTAGTGCAAAGACTGGAAGTCTGATCATCACTCTGTTGCCAGGCTGGGGTGTGGGACGCCAGTCAGATGTGCAAATAAGTGCATTAAAGTGACTAACCCATAGGAAGGTTTACTATCCCAGCTGCTCTTACCTCCTTCGTTAGTCAATTGTGGCCAATAAGAGACAGTTTGCTTGTTCGGTCATTTGTTGATGATTCTTCCTCGCCGCAGGTGACCAAGCAGGTGGCTGTTTTCAAGTCTGGGGTTGGAGACACAGCTGTAAGCAAGCTCTTTGCTGTGAACGTTCCCTAAGAGATGAAACACAGTTCTGTTCTTCGTCTCCCCTCGCTGAAACCTCCTCTTCAATCAGCTCACCTATCTCCTGTTTTTGCAGCCCACCGTCTGACACAGACACGAGGCCTCGCTTTCTCTCCACAAAAGATGGCAACTCCAGGCAGCCCCCAAGCCGGCAGCCCCAGCAGCCAGCGCCGAGCTGAAGCTATGAGCCTGCACAAGTCCTCTGAACCCATCCGGGCAGGTGATAAGCGAGGCGATCCAAATTATGCCAAGGCGAACCGTCCAGGCTACCCAACTAAAGGAACTGGAGATGCCACTGCTCTGAGGCAGGGGTCAACTGGGAGACACAATGGACTGACCATAAGGTCTGGCCCAGCTGCCCAGAGATCTGCCAGCCCCTTAAGGGGCTCCACAGCCCAGACCCACCGGGACAACTGTGACCTACACGGCTCCAACATTCTGAGGTAAACTGTGCCAAGAAAGATTTGCTGCGCACCGATTGGTAGCTCTGGGTCATGTGATCAAGTGATTGGCCCCGATCATGTTTGCAGTTTTGAGCCAAAGAGGTTTCACCTGAGGCAGTATCACCTTTGGATGTTGCTAAAGCTGACATTGTTGACAATGTGGCCCCTGATTGACTGACCACATTTACTGTGAAAACATGCCAGAGTCTTGGCGTCACTTTAATGACACTCAAATTCCAATTCTGGAGTGAGATTTCATGTACAGGAGGTCCCGGACTATAAAATTTCAGGCTGCTGGTTAGGAGATCACATTCTTAGTGCTCCCTATATTATAGCTCCATGCAAATAAAAACTGAGTGCCTCACATGAACAGAGATGAAGCTGCCTTATATTGAATTAGACCCTTGGTTAATCAAGGTGAGTATTTCTGCTCTGACTGGCAGTGATTCTCCAAGATATCATTCAAAAGTTCCCAGCCTTGCCTACTGCCCTATCCTTTTAACTGGAGATGCCGGGTGTTCAAACCTGGGGCCCTCTGCATTCCAAGCAGATGCTCTACCACTGAGCCACAGCCTCTTCTTAGCCCTCTACTTACAGGAGAATAATTCATATAAATGTATGCATTTGTATTGGTACTAAGAAAAAAATCATCCAGATTCCATGCCATGAGATCCCAAATCCTACAAAGCTGTGTTAACTATGCCTGTTTCCACATGTTTTGATGGGCACCATTGTATGTTTTCAAGCATGTCTTCATGACAACATGGACTAGAACTATATCTTTAAAACGACATTTATAAATGCTGCCGCCTTCTGAATCAGGCCACAAAGCCAAGTAGGGCTCAGTGTTCTTCGGCTAAGTGAGTGATCCCAGCGTGGTGCCCATGGGATTGCATGGTGTGCATGGATTCTGTGGTGCCCCCAGTTCGTTTCCTAGCACACATTTGCAGAGGCATATCTAGGGAAAATGTAGCCCGGTGCAAAATCTGAGCCGCCCCCGCCAGCCCGCATGGGCGGCTGCCCTCCCCCACCATGACCAAACACTGTTTTTTTGCACCAGATCTTGAAATCAGTGTATGGACCCGGGGGGGGTGGAGTGGAGGGGGGGAGCGATTTCCCGCCCCCCATGTGACTAAATGGCCGCAGCCCAGGGACATTTGATCCCATATGTTCCCATGGGCGTTATGCCCCTGCACGTTTGCTTCTTCAGCAGAGCGTACCCTTTCCCCAGAGAATGCTGTGCTCCTGTCAGGGAACCTCAGTTTCTGGGTTTCGAGGAGAAGAGCAAGGGGTGGACTAATGTCTAATGGGGGCATAAGATTATATTTAAGGAAACGTGTTTGCAGGGTGCATGGGTAGCTCTTGGTTAATGCTGGGGCCAAACCTTCCTTTCCGGAAACTCATGGGTCAGTTTCTGTTATCAGTTTTTGCCTTTTGACTGAAATCAGCCCTCCTATTTCCTGATTTCCCTTGTAGCTTCAAAATGTGCATTCAGTGTTTATCTGATTGCCTGGTTACATTCATATCTCAGTGCCAAAAAGGATATGCCTTTTTATGCACACCCATGAGCCAAGGCAGGGCCCACAGCAGGAGGTATATGAACCTACAAAAATATTGCTGGCAAACATACCGTGAGTTCTTTTACATTTGTTTTAAACCAGTTTGGTTTCGTTGTCGTGCTTCTCTCCAAGAATCTGAGAAATTTCAGATTTGCTGAGGATCATAAAGATCCCAGACTTTGCAAAAATCCCAGACGTACCCGGTTTTTGCAGTACAGGTTGCAGAGTTCCTTGTGAAGTGGGAATGATGGGGTGTGTGTGAGAGAGAATGTCAGCACAAAAGAACATGGGTGATTCAGAGGCAGGCTGGACCATGGTGGGAGAGAGACTCAAGTTCAAATATTGATCTTGCCCTGTAGTTGTTGAGAAAACATTCCTCTGTCACACCCACAGACACACAGCGATATTCTGTGAAACTAATATGACCAAGGATCTAACATAGGTTATGTTTTCATACATGGTACAATTCACATCAGGAGTATACTGTATGTTGGGAGAAATCCCCCCCCCCCTTTTTCCCAACCTGAGACACAGGGCTGGAATGAGAGGGAACTGTGCCCAGGGGCACGTGTGCGCCCTGCGCCCCTGCCACACCCCGGAACGCCTCTGCCATGCCCCCTTCACGCCCCTGCACCAGCACGCGCCCAGTGTGTTGCGCGCGCCCCTGTCCCCTTGGCACTACGCCACTGCTGAGACATCCCTGGGGACTGCTCTTTGTGCCACATGTACTGATGGACCACATGTTGTATTTCTCAAATGGAGCAAGCTTTGGTTCCCCAGGGTCATTTCAGATCAGAAGCACAACACAGTGAGGTCTAAGCCCCCTCTCCTTGCTTGCCGTAGTCCTGTTCCAACTCCCCTGCCCCCTTCCCCATCATGGCTTGGCCCTATAAAATAACCTGTCCCTTGTTCTTTTCTTCTCTGGTATTGCCCTCTGGTGGTGATCATGGGAAACTGCGTAGATGGGTGGCAGGACGAATCCCACTCTCATAGAAGCATCTCCGTCATCTGACTGTATCAAATCATCCTTTATTCATAGGGTGTAGGAGGCAGCCTGACTCGATGCACAGTCATAGTTTCCAGGTTCTTCCAAGGAAGGGATAAAAAAAGAACCTTTTATAAGTTGAAATATGTACACAAAGCAGTTTGCATGTTACTTGATAACTGAGGCCTAAAATGGGGAGGAAGGGTTGGATTTGCAACAGCTCATTGTGAGAATGGGTGTTATTGGACGCTGGCTGCAGTGGGCAGTTAGGAGCCAGGATATCCTAGTTCCAGATCTTCCATGAAATGAGTGTAGGTGAGGCTTGGCTCCCCCAGATCTTGGCTCCCCCAGATCTTGGCTCCCCCAGCATTTTACTCTGCTGGCGCATTCCTCTGAAGGAAAATGCCTTTACCAGTGGAACAGATGTACAAAATCCTCATAATCAAGTATGGTTTTGAGTGTGACTTCTGGTGTGAAGGAATTCCACCCTGGCTTGAAATCTCTGTTGCAATGTGCTCTGTTTGGGGCTATCTTTGAAGTGTGTTTGGAGGCTGCAACTAGTAAAGAATGCTGCGGCTGCATTGCTGGTTGGGGGCAGTGGTGGGATTCAGCCGGTTCGCACCACTTCGGCAGAACCGGTTGTTAAAATGCTGCTTGTAAACAACCAGTTGTTAAATTATTTGAATCCCACCACCAGAACCGGTTGTTAAATTATTTGAATCCCACCACTGTCAGCTGTCAGGGAGCATGTGACCCCAATATTACCACAGTTACACTGACTGTGGAGCCCAGTTCAGTGCATTGGCTTTGACCTTTACAGCTCTATATGGCTTGGGACTGGGGTATCTGAAGGACCGGCTTCTCCCATATGTTCCTTCCTGGGAATCAAAATCACAAGGAGAGGCCCTCCTGACTGTCTCATCAATTACAGAAGTGTGTGTGGTGGATACACGTGAGAGGGCCTTTTCAGTGGCAGCCCCGCAATTATCGAACAACTTTCCCAGGGAAGTGTCTGGCTCCCTCACTTTTGGTCTTTAGGAGGCAGTTGAAGATGGTTTCCCTTCGGACTGCATTTAGTTAAGTTTAGTAGCTGTCCCATTTAGTAGCTGTCCCCACTTCTCCACATGAGCTGCAGACTCTTATCTGGTGAACTGAATTTGTGTTCCCCACTCCTACACATGGAGCCTGCTGGGTGACCTTGGGCGAGTTACTGTTCTCTCAGAAATATCTCAGCCCCACCTATCTCACAAGGTATCTGTTGTGGGGAGGGGAAGGGAAAAGAGTTTGTAAGCCACCACGAGTCTCCTTACAGGAGAGAAATGTGGCGTATAAATCCAAACTCTTCTTTTCTTCTTCATCATTTTTTAAATTGTTTTTTTTATTTTATTGCATTTTTATTTGATGTTTGTTTGCCTATGTTTGTAAGCAGCTTGGGAAGAAGGTAGCTGATGTTTTCAATAAATAGCTCACCATTGAGTCTCACTGCCTCAGCCTAAATCCACCCCCAGATGTGCAATTGGGGCAACTACAGTACTGGATTTCCTTACAGGAGCGTTGTAAGGAAGCATTTTTACCACTTCAGAAAGGCACCAGATGAATGCAAAAATAAGTTTTTAAAAATTAATTTATTTTCTCCTTTGCTTCAGGCTCCCTAGAGCCCGTCGACTTTCTGGAGACAGTGATTCCTCAGCGTCGTCAGTTCAGAGCGGGAGTCTGCCCAGGAGACGTAACGAAGAGGGCAGCCTGGCACTCCGAAGGGAGTCTGGAAAACGCATCTCTGAAGGAGTTGGGCTGCACGCCAGCGCCAGTCCCAAGAGGCTGCCGGACAGCCGCAGCCAGTCGCGAGAACGGGGCAGCTTGCCGAGGCCTTCGCCGGGGGCAAAGAGGACTGAGGCTGGCGACCGGGGCCGTCCACGGCTGCCAAATGGGTCTAGCAAGCCAGTGGCCCAGAGCCCACACCCCAGAGCCCACAGCCAGGGGAGGCCTGTTGGAGAACCCGTGCTCCTTATCAACCGAGGGAAGGATGGGCAACATTCTTGGGCACGATCTGAGGACCCGAAGGAGAACTTGGGCAGCTCTGGCAGAGTCACCCCCAGGACCAAGAGCCCGGCAAGGGGCCACTTTGCTTCTGCGGGTTCCAGGAGTCCAGTGCTCACCAACCGAAGGGGGTCTCTTCCTGCTACCAAAGTCACAGACGCCTCAGCCCGAGGAGCGTCCTCAGATTCCGGGTCCCAGAGGCAGCGGCAGCCATGTTTGATGGCGCCAAGAGTCCCTTCAAGGGAGCAGTGGTCTAGGGGGCCCTCACATGTCCGGCAGCCCTCAGACAGTTTAGGGCAAGAGTTGGAGGAAGCGGCCCGCACCTTCCGGACCCCGCTGCGTCTCGACCCGAGCCAAGAGCAGCAGCTTTACCGACGGCTGGAAGAGGAGTTTCTGGCCAATTCCCAAATGATGGGCCTACAGGAAGACGAGGAGCAAGAACAGGTGGAGCCTCTGGGGCGAGGCTGTGACGGCTCTCGACTCCTGCAAACCACCCCGGACCAAGGAGCTGCTGACTCCGCCTACTGCTCCTCCAGCTCTTCATCTTCTTCCCTCAATTTCTTCAGCAAATACGGCCTCCAGGCCGAGTCCAAAGAGGAACCCAAGAGGAACCTTCCCTCCCAAAGGGTCTGGGCCTCGGATGCGGGTGCAGCTCCCTCTGACATCCCCAATGGCTCTGCTGACGCCTCTGACCTCTGGGACTCTCCCACAACTCTGGAGCGAGCCACACGTTGGCGGAAGCCGGCCTTGTCGAGTTCCTCTGATGAAAGCAACTGCTACGTGGGCTTGCAAGAGGTGCAGGAAGGAGTGGAGCTGTCCAAGCCACGAGCAGGCAGCCCGTGGGGCGCTGTGGAACAGGCGGCCTCCGATGCAGACTCGGAATCTTTGCACTGTGAATTTGGCAAGGAGCCTCCGGTGCAGCTCCCCGATGGGTCCCCAGGAACTCCTCCCCCTGAGGAAGTCATTCTCAGGCAGAAGACATCCCTGAAGAAACCCGACCGTGTGCCTTCCATCTATAAGCTCAAGTTGCGTCCCAGGATCAAGCCCCGCACAGACTCTCAGCCAGACAAGAAGCCGACCAAGATCCCCACGCCCCTCAGCTACAAGGCCGTGGGGGCCAGCAAATCTCCAGCAGGGGGCGCCTCGCCCAAGGACAGTCCTTCCAAGCGCCAGACCGAGCACAGGACCTGGACGACTTTCCACAATGTGTTCTCCTCCTTTGTGGAGCCTGCCCGGGGCCCAGCAGAGTCAGGGGTGGCCGACGAAGGCACGTGGGCCTGAGGGTTCCCGGAAGAGAGTGCAGCGTGGGCTGCTTCCGTTACCCTGCTCTTCCCCTACCTGCTGCTGCCATGGGCATATTTCCTTCATGACCTTGATATTGCTGCTGTTTCGAAAAGTTAGGCGGGGGGGGGGTCCAACTCTGGCACTTCAGATGTTCATGGACTACAATTCCCATCGGCCCCTGCTGGCATGGCCAATTGGCTGTTGGGGATTGTAGTCCATGAACACCTGAAGTGCCAGAGTTGGACACCTCTGAGATAGAGGGAATGGGGGGTGGCTTTTATCCCGAAGGTGGTACTTCCGTCGTTATTTTTTTAACCGAGGCTGGAAGTTGGCATGGCTTTTTAATTTCCTTCTCCGTGAAATGCTTTTAGGGGAGAGTCCGTCAGCACTGGATCCATAGAGGGAGGAGTCTCCAAAGACAGCCTGCAAATCTCTGGGGCTGGATATCTCCCTTTGTGATACTATTGCAGTACTTTACAAATCTCCCTGTTGTAGTACTATTGAATTCCCCCCTCTCCTTTAGCCTTCTGAATTCAATAGCACTTTGCCTCTCCGACCCTCTTGGCTGGCCTGGCCTCCCCATATTTCTCCCTCAGGAGAAGGGCTGAAACTCTGGCCTCTTGGGGGACCGAGTCCTGAAAATACTTACTGATACGGGATAAGTGTGCATGGGGTGTGGGAGGGGCCTGCAGAGAGCAACTCCCTGGTATGCAAGGTGATGGCGTTTATTTTTTTAAAAGAAGCTTCTCTTTTAACGGATTATATTTTTAACAAGACGTGTTTTGGAGAGGAGGTCAGGGAGGGGGTGCTGAAGTCTTGCACATGAATTTCTCTTCAGCCGGACCCTCTCGGCTTCCTAGAACCTGGGCCATTAGAGTCCCCTTGACCCTCGATGTACTGTAGGTGTGTTTTAATAATCTATGCATATTTATATATGTAATATGGAGGTGTCGCACTTGGTCAGGAGCGACCCCCTCCGCTAGAGCGCCCGCCCATCGTCCGACCCCATGAATGTAGCTAACTGAACTGACCTGCAAGCTCTCGAAACCCAGACAGTAAAAATGGACAAATCGAACCGTGTGTCTCTGTGCCTTTATTGCAGGAAGGGGAGGGAGGGTCTGCATGTCGGGGCGGGTCACGGGGTTGTGAGGCCATTTGCTTAGGCAAGTTAGCCTTTTGGTGTGTGAACCCGAAGAGTGCTTTTTCTGATGGTTGTTCTGCCTACATATTACATTTATGGGAACTGTGACTGATCTCCCAATGTGTAAAAAGCAGCCAAAGGCATATGTGGGTGGGTGGGAGAATTATTTGGATTGGAGGTGCCATTTCTCCAGTAGGGAATCACTCCCACCCCCCTGCTTCTTCTGGGAAAATGGCACAGAGGGAGGAGATTAAACAGGGCTGGGTGGAGTCAGGGTGTATGTCTGTTTTGCATGCAAAAGGTCTGAGGTTCAGCCTGGTCTGACTTCTAATCTAAGAGAGCCAGCGTGGCGCAGTGGGTAAGAGCAGGTGCACTCTAATCTGGAGAACCGGGTTTGATTCCCCACTCCTCCACTCGAGCTGTGGAGTCTTATCTGGGGAACCAGATTAGCTTGTACACTTCAACACACGCCAGCTGGATGACCTTGTGCTAGTCGCAGTTCTTCAGAGCTCTCTCAGCCCTACCCACCTCACAGGGTGTTTGTTGTGGGGAGTGGGGTGGGAAAGGAGATTTTAAGCCCCTTTGAGGCTTCTTACAGGAGAGAAAGGGGGCATATAAATCCAAACTCCTCTTCTTCTATGTCCAGATTTTGGAGCTTGGTGTTGCACAGTGGGGATAGATAGCCCTTAACCAGGACTTAATTTCACACAATCGCACTGTGATTGTATAAACAACAACCACGCTCTGCTATTTGTCTGGAGCTTTGGGGAAAGGCTTGTGGCTCAGTGATAAAGCCTCTGTTTTGTGTGCAGAAGGTCCCAGATTTAAACTCCCCCACCCCCCGTGTCCATTTAAAAGGGTCAAAAAGAGCAACATGAAATTCAGTCACCTAGGACTGCTGTCAGCCGGAGCAGACAATAGTACCAATGACGTGTCTCATTATAAGGCAGCTTTTTGTGCTCACGTGATGAAGAATCTCTTGGTGGGCTTGCTGCTCCTGCTGCTGTTTTGGAAAGGTGGGACACAGATGTATTTATTTGTTTAATGTATATCCCTCCCTATCTCGACAACATTGGGCTCAGGGCAGCATTTCAGCTGGGATGGGCGCAAGGATCTCCAGGACCCTTGTGGGGCTTTTGCGGAGCAACCACTACTGGCATTGTACGCGGGGGGGGGGGGGATTTACCCCCGACAGACCCACAGGAGGAGCTACCTCCAACAAGACATTTCAGAGGAGTTCCTTAACCTGCTACCTTCCACGGGGCAGACTGGCAGAAGGATTGGTACAGGATGAGAGACGAAGAAAGCACCCCTCTTTACAAGACTTTGCATCAGGGTCTTTTTAATCCAAAGGAAGCCAAATAGCCCAGCATAGGATACTGGGCAAGAGAAGTCACCCACTTATAAAAAAAAAGCAGGAAGGGGAGAGCAGCTATACGCTCCTCCTCCTCCACTTTTCCAATGCAACCCAGTAGTTCAAAGGGCATTTGCTGGCCACGTTTGCAGTAGTGCCAACACAGAATGTTGTGCAACCTTCATTCTGAGTGAATTTGTGGTGGGTGCTCTTGTGGATGTGGTACGTGGTAGGGGGCCACAGAAACAGGCCCTCCCATGGTAAATTCCTGAGAAGGCAGAAGTGACTGCTGGATTAATTCCTTTTCGGACTTCTGCAATTGCAAGTCTTGATTCCTTTCTCGGCTTGGAAAAAAGAAATCCCTCCCCCCCCCCAACATCCCCCTCCTCTATTCGGTCTCTTTGGGGGGGGGCGCAGTTCACAAAGCTCCCCGTGGCTTCTTGAAGCTGCTATGCTTGGCAGCTTGCTGCTTTCACCTGCATGGTGGCCAGCCTTTCACCTGCATGATGGCCAGCCTTTCAGTGCCTGCTTGCCCTGCACAATACCATGCAGTTTGCATACATGCCTCGTTCAGGCCCGCACATTCAAGGAAATGAATAGCAACATGCAAAGAGCCAGACCCTCTGGGGGTGTGGACAGCTGGTGCTTCTGGTTGGTCAGGCGTAGGAAAGCCATGGGTGGCTCTCTCATGTACAATGGAAAGTCCTCTTATTTGAGCCCCATTAGAATGGCCGGGAGATACCCAGCAGCACCCAGCAGACTATGCTCAAGCAGCTCGGGGCCTGTAGTGGCTTAAGCAGAGAGAGATAGGTTTCCCGCTGCAGTCAGGAAAACAGTTTGGGCTAGCCCTGCCTGTGAGCGAAAGGGCAGAGCCATCACAAGACTTGCTTTCCTGGACCAGACCATGGCTTCTTTCCAAAGGAGGCTAGTCAGATCTAACCATCATACACCGTTTGCCTGCAGCCAACATTTGAAGCCACACTGCCTCAAATATTGGAGGGTTCTTTGGACGGAAACCCACAAGCCACTGAGATAAGTGGAGCTTTGATGAGCAGAAGTCATGAGATCCTCATCTGCTCGAAGCCTTCCGGGAGGCGGCTTCCCAGCTGTTGCTGGGAACAGGGTGCTGGATTCGATGGGCCTTTGGCTCTTCCTGGTTCACGTTTTCAGCCACGGTAGCTGAATGCTGCATCCATATTCAGAGGCAGCCCACTTCCTGAATGCTAGGGGTTGGGTCAAGCGGTTGCCTTCCCACTTTGCTGGTGATCTTCTGTGGGGAGGGGGTGTTGCCATGCAAAAGAGGTCTGCTGGACTACACAGTCCCTTGGTCTCAACTGAGACATTTTAAGGATCTCTCTATCTAACTACAGCTGTTTGTATTCAGGTGTAGGACAGCCAGTTTGAAATATTGTGACTCTCAAGTGAAAAATGCTATCCCCACCCCCTCTGCTTATGAACACTGAGAGATTCTCTGGCACAAACCCTATTAAAATGGATTGTCATGCTTTTAGACAGCTCCTGTGAATTCAGTGGCCTGTGCTCCAGAATTATCTGCCTCCCATTCTGCCACCCGTAAGGACACCCTAAATCTTCCACAGGAAGCAGTTACCAAGCTTAGTTTCCCAACAAGGTTGCCTTCTTGGACAGCAGTCAATCCACAGCCCTTTCACATGGCTACGGCAACCAAAACGGACTACCTGGAATTGACTCCCAAATCCAGATCTCTCTACTCAGAAGTTCCCAACCCCTTGGAAGAGCACATGAACTAGCTTGCCATTGGAAGGGTGCATCTCCTCACATAAGGCAGCACCTGTTTCTGTGCAGTGCCCCCTGCAGGCGCGTGGTAGAGTGGTTGTTCTTGCACCCCCGGGCCAAAACGGTGCACATCAGCTCCTTAAAGAGGAGCACAACGTGCCAGTTGTATTTGGCCGAGCACTCCATGTAGCCGCATTTCCAGCTTTTCTTCACAAGCACCGAAAGGGCCCGCCGGGACATGAAGCGCTGCCTTTGCTGGTCCCGCTTGTTCCCTACCACGATGATGGGCACTTCGTTGGCACTGCTTGTCCTAGGAAAGAAGCCAGAAACCCACGTGAGACAGGTGAGAGCAAGACTGGCACCAGCCTGCCCTGAATTTCCAGTATCAGACTCGAAGAGCTGCTGTTAAAGTGGCAGGATCCTGGTAAAGCAGGAGTCTGCAACCTGTGGCTCTCCAGATGTTCATGGACTACATGGACTACAATCCATGGACTACAGTTCATGGACTACATGGACTACAATTCATGGCCAATTGGCCATGCTGGCAGGGGCTGATGGGAATTGTCGTCCATGAACATCTGGAGAGCCGCAGGTTGCAGACCCCTGCCCTAAAGCAAGGGCACACAGAGGTGTGGAGGGGGGAGGGCTGGCTATATCCCTGCATCTTATATCACCTGGCATGGGTCACCTTTTCAGTGGATGCCTTCTCCTGGATGCCACAACTGTCTATCAAATTGAGACCAGGACATTTTCATCCCAGTGGATGAAACAAAGCAACTCTGGAGATTACTGTGTTTCCCCGAAAATTAGACAGGGTCTTCTATTAATTTTTGCTCCAAAAGATGTGTTAGGGCTTATTTTCAGGGGATGTCTTATTTCCCGCCCCCCCATGATTTTGCGCCCCCCACGTGACCAGATCAGCTGCGCCGGGGAATCTGTAACTAGGGCTTATTTTTGGAGCAGGGCTTATATTTCAAGCATCCTCCAAAAATCCCAAAAAATGATGCTATGGTCTTATTATCCGGGAAACAGGGTAGGAAGGAAGGTGGGAAGATTCACTGGTGGAAGGGGCAGAACTAAGTCACTCTATGCAGCAGCAGCAGCAGCAGCAGTCACTGTTCTGCATTAACTTAACCCCAAGTTCTGCATCCTCGGTGTCTCCTTGATTTGTGTCATTCATTCTGCTTCTGCAAGTAAAGGGGAGGAGCGGAAGGCTGCGGAGCCCTACCTGGCACCCAAAAACTGAAGTCTGTTTCTAATCTTGCAGATTTTGCTGGGCCGGACTGTGTACAACTCCAGTGCCCAAAGTTTGCTGTTTCAAAAAAATAAACATTTGTTCACTGGATCCTCAATTCTCCTCCTAGGGTCAAATTCTGTGACTTTATGTGCAGGGAAACATATTTGCTGCATGGGCTCTTCTCAGATCAAGGTAATCCCTTCACCTATTAGGTGAGCATGAACTTTTGAGAATTTGAGGAGTAGTGGGAGAGAGGATGAAAACAAACAGGAACCATGTCTTGTAACATAAAGATAGGATGTTGTCGGTTTTTAAGGAGGGAGAGGGAAAAGGACACGAGCTTCATTTTCCAACTTTCCCCTAGCGGTGGTTTGCTTTCAAACTGTCAAACTTCTGCTGTTTTATCCAAATCTGAACACAATGTTTTTATTTAAAGAAGTGTGTCAGAGCCAAAGCCTTTCACAATTAGTTCCACATGTTCAAGGAAGCCCCGGAACTGTGTTTCCCAGACTGTCGCCCTCCCTCTCCCTCAGCTAACAGATACTGAAACTGGAAAATAGAGCTTGTGTACTGCCCCAGGAGAAATAGTAGGGAAGAATCTTCCCCCACCCTCCCAACAGCACAGGCTCTCCTGTCTTTCCACATCTGGCCAAAATCCCTGTTCCTCTCCCTCTCTTCTTTCCCCCTGCCTTGGGCTCACCTGTTTTCCTGTATCTGCTGACGGATCATTTTCACGTACTCAAAGCTTTCGGGATTGCAGATGTCGTACACCAGCACGTAGGCATCTGTGTTCCTCAACCCTCGGCTCTTGAGGTCTGACCATTCCTTTTGTGGAAGAAAACAGACAGACACACTCTGCATAGCCATAGTATTCAGATCTGCTTGGTTTCTTGTAGGAAGGCTTCTTTCTCTCTCTTTTTTTCTCCCTCTCTATCTTTCACGGTTTCTTGTAGGAAGGCTACAGGCATGGCTAAGGTGAGGATGAAGACACCTGTCACTGCTGGGCAGCCTGAATGTCCTCCATGCATAGTCTTTGGATGACGGAATTGCATTTAACCCCAACCTACAGCACAGAATCTATTTTAATATTTTACCAAACTGATTTCTGTCTCTCTCCACGCTTATTGCTCTGGACTGTAATAGCATTTATTTCTGCATAAATATGCCTGGGAACTACCCGGGTAGAGCTTTGCATGCAGAAGGTCCAACATTTGATGCCTTCGTTTGAAGGATCTCAGGAAGAACACAAAACCCCTTGTTCTGCCTGAAGCCTTGAAGAGCCACCGCCAGTCAGCACAGACAATACTGAAAAAGGTGGACCAATACTCCATTGGCTACCAAACAGTTACCAGGCTCAATTCAAGGGAGTGGCCACCACCAAAAAGCCCTTCACACCTGCAGGACTGACTGCCTCTCCTACTATATTCCACCACAGCAGCTTAAATTATCTGGGCAAAACTTTCTGAAGGTTGCTCCCTCCAAACTGGTGAGATGAGCAAATGCCTGTTCCCCTACATTCTCTGGGGTGGCTCCCTCAGCACTGGACAAAATATGAATACCAGAACCTGGAACTGTGGTAGGAAAGAATGGTCCAGAAAGCTACCTTCATATGGGAATGGGTACTGCAGTGCTTTGCACATTTATAATCCCACATTCTGCATTACTTGGGTCATGTTGGCCTGGGCAGTTTGCTGTTCACATCAGCATTACATTCTGTATTCCTAGTTCATTATTCAGTGCATGTCCAGTACTGTATGGTCATACTTGCTCTTTTTCTGTACCTTGTAATCTACCTTGAGGGTCAGTATTGTTTCAGTTGTTCTTACTAAAAGGTGCTACACAAAAGAGTATTTTCTTTTGCTGTGGACCAACAGCAGCTGCCTGCAATCCACTGGTTTAAAAAAGGACCTGTAAGGATGTCATGGTAGGACATGGCCAGTAGGTGGAGCCAATGGGAGAAGCAGACCATTTCACTTCGCCCAGTTCATTGTTCCCTGGTATTAACTCTTCGTTTGCAATATTGTATGCCATGCATTGACATCTGGAAGATGTTTTTGTCTCTATAAAGCTGGCATTCATTACAAGAGCGTTGTTACTCCTGGACAATTACCAGGACACCTGAGGACCCTAGGCAAAACTATTATAAAGCAACTCTGTTCATATAATGCTCCTGTGCTTCATGGATAGGGCATTCCCTTTTGGAAAAGATTGTTCAAAGATTGTACCAGGGTTAACCCTAACCCAAACACACAAACATACCTTAGCCAGCTCTTTGCATCACCAGTGGTGACCTCAATATCACCAAAAGTGCCAAGGAAAAATCCTCAAAAATAGGAGAGTTTTCTATGGCTACCAATCTTGATCCTCCTTGATCTCTGATTGCAAATGCCTTAGCAGTCCAGGTGCTCAGGAGCAGCAGCAGCAGAAGGCCATTGCTTTCACATCCTGCACGTGAGCTCCCAAAGGCACCTGGTGGGCCCCTGCGAGTAGCAGAGTGCTGGACTAGATGGACTCTGGTCTAATCCAGCAGGCTAGTTCTTATGTTCGTATATGCTATTCAAATCTCCTCTCCTAGGCTTTCCCCTTAAATGGGCCCAATGACCAAACAGTTCATTCAACAGACAGAGGAAGAATATATGGTTACAAGAGTAAATTCTTTACATCTCCAATTAAAAGTAGTTTGGGGGTACAAGACAGAGAAGAAGATTTTGGAGAGCTGCTACCAGCCAGTGTAGGCAATACAACGTGGATCAATAGACTGACTCAGTGAAAGGAGAATCTCACTGATACAGGAAAAATTAGACCTCTTCGCCAGTGTGATGCAGAGGTTGGTGAGTGTAGCTAGGATTTGGGAGGCCGGGTTCATTAGCACTGAGTTAAACCAGAGCCCGTTACCCCTCTTAACACAAACTTTGATTGCAAGGCAAGACAAGCTCTCTCTGCCTATGACCATCTAAGAAGTAGCTGTCCATCGCTAAACTTCATTTCTGACCTGTCTCCAGAGGCCTTGAAACCCACTGAGAAACACAATTAGGAGCTCCCTGACAACCAGAAGTTGTGAGAAGCAAAATACCTATTTTTAAACTCTGATTTTGAAACAAAAAGCACAGCAACACAGCAAAGGGGTGGCACACAACCACAGCAACTCTTCCTATGGCAGTGATGGCGAACCTTTTTGAGACCGAGTGCCCAAATTGCAACCCAAAACCCACTTATTATTGCAAAGTGCCAACATGGCAATTTAACCTGAATACTAAGGTTTTAGTTTAGAAAAAACATTTCTAGGCATGTGTTACTTGGGAGTAAGCTTGGTGGTAGTCGGTGGCTTTGCTTTGAAGCAACCGTGCAACTCTTCCAATGGGTGAATCACAACCCTAGGCGGGTTTACTCTGAAGCAAGCCCATTGCCAGCAACCAAGCTTACTTCCAGGTAAAGGATTGTGCTTTAGTTCTTCGCATGAAAATCAGTTTAACAGCGTTTAACAGGGTTACCTGCTTCCCCAAAACTAGGTCTTAGGTTTAATGCTAATAATCGAGCCCAGCAGCCCAGGCCAGCCTAGATGTGGGGGGGGGGGGACTCTGTTTGCGAGTGCCCACAGAGAGTGCTCTGAGTGCCACCTCTGGCACCTGTGCCAGAGGTTCGCCATCACTGTCCTATGGTCATATTCACTCCGAGCCAGACAGAAGAGGCTGCTTTCAAAAATCGCTACTACCCCATTTCAAAGGGAGCATCTCTAGCTCTCAGAATGAATCACAGTAGTGAAGAAGAACCACATGTTCTAGAACCGTGGTGGCGAACCTTTGGCACTCCAGATGTTAAGGACTACAATTCCCATCAGCCCCTGCCAGCATGGCCAATTGCTAGAAGAAGATGATAGTGATTCATCCACAAGGTTTATTTGGGGTTGGGAAGACATTCTCCACTAGGAGCACCAATGGTATTGAGGGTGGGTGTGGGAAGGCCAGTCCCCTTAAGATCAACTTAATGGGATGCTATTCCCCAGGTGATGTAATTTACCTCCAGGTATTAAAACACTTCAGCTACTGATTTCCACACATTATGTGTGTGTGTTTAAAGTGTCATCAAGTTGCAGCTGACCAAGACAAGACAGCGAAGGAATTGTCTTGCTTTGCGCATTGACCCTGGTCATCCTTGGTGGTCTCCCATTCAATTGCAAACCAGGGCCAACCCTGCTTAGCTCCTGAGAACTGAGGAGATCAGACTAGCCTGGGCCATCCAGGTCCCATTAAGAAGACAGAACATTTTTCTCCAAGCCTGTTAACAACCCTATTCTCAAAAGAACATCGTAGGAAAGAATTTGCTTGCATCCCCTGTGTTGGTGGTGATCCAGTTAGAAGTGTATTCAAATGCATACCTGTGCTTCTACAGCACACGGCATATTTTATTTGATGGGATTATTGCTTCCCAGGATAGTTTCAGCAATGTTCTGCCTCTCTGCTTAAGAACAGTATGATAGCTAGTGTGACATAGTGGTGCCAGAGTGTGAGGCTAGGATCTGGGAGAACCAGGTTCAAATTCCCACTCTGCCATGAAGTTGACTGGGTGATCTTGGGCCAGTCACGTACTCTCAGGTTATTAGCATAAAATGGAGAAGAGGAGAATGCTGTAGACTGCCCCGAGGTTCTCAGAGGAATGGTGGGAAAAGTGAGGACCTCCTGATGAACCCTCCTTCAACGCTTCTGAAGCATCACAGAGTTTGCTTGGAGCAGTTTGACAAGAGCCACTGCTAAAGAGCATGACATTTCCATCTGTGGAGTGAATTGGAGTGTGTGGGATTTTGTTACGTAATGATCAGCATTACATGTAGGACATTTGCATATGCCAAGTCAATTATCCGCTGGGAATAACTGGATTAGCCTTGGTCTGAGCAGGCTGGGGGAAAAAAACCCTCTGTCTTTTAAAGGACCAGAGTAATCCAGAATAAGGGATGGAGGGGAGCAATGTTTATTTTTATAGAGCAACAGCTTTTATTGCCACTATTCTGTGTATATTATTATGGCTGGAACTTTTTCAAGCACACTTCTGAGACTGGGTTAGAGAGAAGAGCCATAAGATTTGGTCAAAAATTAGAGGGCTGCATCAGTGAATAACAAAATCCCCAAACAAAAATCCCATCATCCCTTTTTATTAAGACCAAATAAAATAATGCAGTGCAGTGTACAAGCTTTAAAGCGCTCCAGAACTCTTCATCCAACTGGATCTTTACAAAATGAGAGTTAAGTTGCCTCTTCAGCAGAGAATGCATACAAAGAGTCATTTCCACCCTCCCATCCTCTTTTGTTTGTTAAGCTCCAAACGGATGAAGAGTTCAGGAGAGCCCAAAAGCTTGCACGCCAAGCTGTGTTTCTTCATTTGGTCTTTTAAGTAGTGCAAATTACTGCACAGATAACAACACCCAATGGAGATCTAGCTGACTAGCCAGCTAAATCAATGGAAAAATATTAAATCAGCTGTGTCCAGAAAGCACTGTATATAGAATGTTGTGTTCCATTTTGCAGAGTTCTCCAAAAACCCGATAAATAGCAATTAGCCTAATATAATCTGGCAGACTGTTCTAGTGAAGGAACAGTCACTGGAAAAGCCTGGATCAGACAGTGGCAAATTGAATCGCTTGGAAGTAGGGAAGAATCAAGTCACCTTGCTGTGCTGATTGTTAAAACTGCACAGGTGGGGATTGGGGAGGGGGGAGGGTGATGTCTGGTGCAAAAAGCAAAGAATCCTCCCTCCCTATCAAAATTCTTGCTGCACCCGCATGCCAACTGTAACCACATTAAATTTATTACAATTAATGGAAGAATATTTCTTTAACTGGATGACGTTGCCAGCTACCAATCTGGACAAATGACAAGATGTGTGACTTTACAAGGCATGTTTTACACAAGTAGTTTGGCTTGGAAATAAAAGAGAAACTGGGGCCTTTTAAAAGAAGGACTTCCCAGGAGAAAAACCCAGCAATTTCCATACAGGGGGGCAGGATGCTTTTCATGTATGTGTGTGAAGCGTCATCAAGTCACAGCAGACTTATGGTGATCCCAATGAGGTTTTCAAGGCAAGGGACATTCAGAGGCAGTTTGCCATGATGACCTTCCTCTGCACAGTGATTCTAGTATTCTGGGTGGTCTCCCATTCAAGTACTAATCAGGACTGACCCTGTTTAGCTTCTGAGATCAGATGATGAAGAAAAAGAGTTTGGATTTATACCCCACCTTTCTCTCCTGTAAGGAGACTCAAGGTGGCTCACAAGCTCCCTTCCCTTCCTCTCCCCACAACAGACACCTTGTGAGGTAGGTGGGGCTCAGAGAGTTCTGAAGAACTGTGACTAGCCCAAGGTCACCCAGCAGGCTTCATGTGCAGGAGTGAGGAAACACATCTGGTTCACCAAATAAACCTTTGCCACTCTGGTGGAGGAGTGGGGAATCAAACCCGGTTCTCCAGATTAGAATCCACCTGGTCTTAACTACTACACCATGCTGATGAGATCAGGCTAGCTAGTTTTCTTAGTAAAAGAATATGCTCATACCTCTGGTGCCTGGTTTTTCCCTGTTATGCATTACTACTCTATAAGTAGAAGGCAAATTCTGTGCAGCTTCAAGTCTCAGAAACAGGGCACATTTCAGGCACAAAAATCAGCTGCAACCTACAAATTCTCTGGCATAAAAGAAAACACCCTGCCTGCATTCAAAGGTGCCTCCCCTCCCATTTCTAGGATCCAGCCTGCTAGTGAAAAACAGATCTAGAGCTGAGTTGTGGCTTGGCACTCAGCTCAGCATATGTGACATCCGAAGGCAGGGCTGCTGTACAAACCCAGCAAGGGCTCCCCAAGAGACCGGCCTTTTCTTCCCCAACACCTTTTGCTCAGACTGCAGGGAGCTCTGCCAGGTACAGAAGCTGCCCTTTCCTCTCTGAACCATCTGCTTGGAATCTAATTCACACATCCGGTTTTGCTCCGGCTTCCCACAGAGGCCTCGTCTCTCAAGCTGCCAGCTGCCAGCCTCTCTAGAGCCTGTTACGGACCCCTCTCACCACACAGAGGACATGATTGGAGTGCATTAAGAAAAGTGGTCCCCAGCGAGCAGCCAGAGAGATGGATTTCCTTCCCACCTGCTTCATTACAGCTGACTCTCATCCTTACTAGTGCAGCAGCATTACGCCAGAGGGGGTTTAGGCCTTTCAAAACTTTCTCCCTTTTTGGCTCTTCCTGCAGAGGCGTCGTGGAGGGTTCTTGAGGCATTCTAGGGCACACAGTTCTTGAAATTGCTAGCCGAGCCCATGAGGCTGCAAAAGTGGAAGGTGTGTTTTAGGCTATCTCTAATACTGCCATGTGGCTGCAGAGGTTGGTAGTGTTCGGCTAGGAACCCTTTCTGGAAATTTATGTGCCATTACTGATTTTTAAACCTCTGTGATGAATCTTATAGCAGTCCTACGTGTGTCTTTTTAATCTCATCCTTTTTGCAAGGAGCTCAGGACCGCATTCTTCCATTCCCCCGTGTTATCCTCATAACAACCCTGTGAGGTAGGTGAGGCTGAGACAGGGTGACTAGCTTTAGATCAGGGGTGGCCAATCTATGGTGCTCCAGATGTTCATGGACTACAGTTCCCATCAGCCCCTACCATTATGGCCGATTGGGGCTGGTGGGAATTGTAGTCCATGAACATCTGGAGCACCGTAGGCTGGCCACCCCTACCTTAGGCAATCCAGCCAGCTCTGCAGCAGAATTGGGATTTGAACCCAGTATCCCAGGCTCTTGTTCAGCACTCTGACCAAACTTTTAAGCACCAAGTTCTTTGCTGCAGGACTCAACAGCAACACAAGCGGCCATCAAAGAAGATTGCTGTTATAAAGCAACCTGCAAGACCAGCTCGAAAGGTAAGTGCCCCTGCAGAACCACCTCTGGTGGATGAGTGGTTTGTCAGTGGGTGTGCTCCCCTGCAACATAAACTGCTCCCAAATTCTGTCCAAACAATACTCAACTAGTCCATTGAGACTCCGCAATCAACGATGGGAGAAAGCAGGGACGGAACTCCAGTTGACAGAACAAGTGTTTAGCTTAATTCCATCCATGTGAACAATCGGGCCATATGGCAGATTTGGAAAGGGGTCAGATTCCCTGATGGCACAAATAGTCATCTCGGTCTTTGCCCCTAACGATATCTAACCCTGTCAAAGAGGTGTCAATGAATCTTGACTGCTAGGTACATGTCAGAAGGGTTTTTTTAGACACAAGGATTACCTCAGAGAGGTTATCCTCCAATATTTTCTTTTGAGTAGGGTGGGTGGGGTCAAAAAAAAGGCTTCTTGGCCACTTGTGATTGCCCAGCTCCAAGCAGGGGCGTGAGATGCAGGGGAGGAGGATGGAAGAAAAACAGACCAGCAGAAGGGTGGGTGGAATAGAGAGAGAAGTGTGAAAGAGTGAGTGGGGTGGGGGCATAATCTGCAGTGGGTTTCTAGATGGCAGAGCAGCAGGTAGCACAGTTTTTTCACTTTGCGTAGCTATTTCAGGAATCCTAGAAACCAAGATGGAAGCACGGGCAGCTTTCAGAAACAGCATTTGTGCAGGGGGAAATTACCAGAATGGAGGGACTGAGCCAAAACACACTGTCTTATATGGGTAGTTGGGTTTTGCTGAAAGCAATTGTTTCTGTTTTGCATAAACTGAGCCCAGTTCTGCTAGTTCAGAGGAGAGAAGAAGAACTAAGTTGCACACTGAGTCCCTCAGTGCAACCCCTGGAAATCTCTGCCTTCTGAGAACTTAGTGAGCATCACCCCAATACTTTCAAATGGATCTTGGCAACTCATAAAGTATTGGAATTTTGCTGCTTTGGAAAAGGTGAAATTAAGAGGGAGGAGGAGGAGGAGGAGAAGGAGAGTTGGATTTATATCCCCCTTTCTCTTCTGTAGGAAACTCAAAGGGGCTTACCCTTACCTTTCCCCGCTCAGAACACCTGTGAGGTAGGTGGGGCTGACAGAGCTCTGAAAAGCTGTGACTAGCTCAAGGTCACCCAGCTGGTGTGTGTGGGAGTGCACAAGCTAATCTGAATTCCCCAGATAAGCCTCCACAGCTCAGGCAGCAGAGTGCAGAATCAAACCCAGTTCCTCCAGATTAGAGTACACCTGCTCTTAACCACTACGCCACTGAAATGAACCCAGAACACAGTGCTACTCTGCCCTTTCTCTAACCTCCACTGGAGTCACAGCATAGCCACAGCCCTGGGTAGAGGTCCGGTTTAAGTTATAGCTGCATAAATGGAAGTTCCTATGCTTGATAACCAAGTGCTCAAACGCTGCCCTCCTTACTAGCAAGTCTCTTCCTGATGCTCTGCAGTGCCTCTTCCCCAAGTAGTTAGAACTTAGGGAAGCTTTGACTGATTCTATCATTCTGCTGGTTCCTGATTCTCTTTCCTTAGATGAACCTTTTGTGGTGTATCAGAAGCTGCCCAGTGGACACTGGATCAGAAGAAATCCTACTATGTGATCAAAGTGAGTAGCCAGAACCACCAAAGGCACTGGGAAGTTGGTCCAGAGAGCAACAAGAACCTTTGGATCAAGCACCGGATCAAATGTTTATTTTCAATATCACCCCAAATATTTAGCTGCTGTAAGCAAGAACTGTTAACACAACTAACTTCCATTTTTGAAAACAAACTACGTAAAGATATGCATTGTCGAAGGCTTTCATGGCCAGAATCACTGGGTGTTGTGTGATTTCCAGGCTGTATGGCCATGTTCTAGTAGCATTTTCTCCTGACATCTCACCTGCATCTATGGCTGGCATCTTCAGAGGATCCTCTGAAGATGCCAGCCACAGATGCAGATTAAACGTCAGGAAAAAATGCTACTAGAACAAGGCCATACAGCCCGGAAACCACACAACACCCGATGTAAAGATAGATGCTATCCTATCGTGTGGCAATATCCACGCTATTTCCAGTGTGTGCAAAGATAAGGGAAACTTCCTTTCTGACAGTCCTGAACATGAGCTCAACTAGTTAAAAATTGGAGATTTAAGTTGGCTGAAAAGATGGAAGAGCTTGAGATGGGAAGAATGTTGAAGAAAGACTCTCCCTCCCTCCCTCCCTCTCTTCTCTTCATCAAGGTTTGCACATAACCATGATCTACCCCAAGTCCTTGGTCTCAGGCAGGCCTTCTATACAAATGAATCAGAGGGGGAAATTAGTCTGGCACAAAAAAATGAGCTTAAAGGGATTGTTTTCTGTTTGCTAAAATGTGCTCTTCCCCACTGGCATCTCAAACAGGCCTTTAAATGTTAGAGGTTAAGAAGATCGTTTAGAACTCGATTTAAAGACATGTTGTGGGGGGGGAAAGTGCTTCTCCAGGGAGCCGGAGACACAACTCAGTAGAAATGAAAGTGGGAGGCTGAAGGTTATTCAGTCCCATTCACTTTGCTGATGGTCCAGCCAGGGGGTCTAAATCAGCTTAACATGCCAGTAGTTTAACTTAAACAGGGGGTGGACTTGAAAGAGAGGAAAGGGATTAGTGGGAAACTTTTTTAAAAAACAAAATTAATGTCTTCTGTTGTGGCAGTTGATAGAAAAATTAAATGGGTAAGGAAATACTCTTCATGTGAGGTTAATTTCTATAGGCATAAAGGCAGGCAAGCTTCAAGTTACCCAGGAGCCTTTCCAACATATTTAAAGACGGTTTCAGGTGGCTTAAAAGCCTGAAGACTCTTGACAGAAGTTGGTCTAGTTAAAAACACTTTGGTTCTTTATTACCTGACAGCGTTCACAAGCAAAGTTGAGATCTGAGGAGTTAACACCCACCACACACATAATCGTTCCCCCACTATGCTGACCAGTCTATACTTCCCCACATGTGATCACACCTGACCTTACCTCCAGCCTATACTTCCACATGCTCAGAATGAGCTGGGGGTGGGGGAAGAGCCACACACTCACCTGAGCGCTGTTTGCAGGGAAGGCCGTCAAATAGGGCACATCCATGACCTTCATGTCATACATGTTCCCGTTGAAAATGACCGATGGCCTGTAGGTGTAGCGGCTTTCCGTGGGCCTGTATTTCTCTGTGAAGTCGTGATAGAGGAACTGGCGGATGATGGCCGTTTTGCCCACTTTCGGGGCTCCCAAGACAGCCACCGACAAGGTCTCCACCATGGTCTGCTTGCAGGACCTCGGACAGCTCCCCGGCGGCGCCCCCCTCCCCCAAGAGAAGGGCGGAGGGGAGAGGAGATCAATCACATCGTGGAAAAGTCCAAGGAGGCTGAATTTACCACTTTCCCGGCCCAGGTTCTCTACGCCTCGCTCAGCTGGAAGGATCTCGCCAACATCTGGAGCGGATTCCTTCTCGTTCGCTGCTACGCCTCATCCCCAAAGAGAACTCCCCAGAGGAGCGAAGTGCCTTCTGTGCCGTCCAGGCGCCGTCCCAGGAGTAGCAGCAGCTGGTGAGCCTCCATAAAAAGAAATTGCATTCCGATTGGAGACCCGAGCGGGGAGATGAAGTTCTCGGAGTCGGGCGGCTGTCAAGAGAGGGAGCGGGATTGGAGCTGACAGGCGGCCTCGCGGGATGGGGTGGAGGCTGCTGGCTCCGGTTAGTGTCTCTGCCGCGCTCGTTCTCCAACGGGACCGAGTGAAGCCGCTCCGAGGGCTGCGCTCGCCTTCTGCCGGCCCCGCGGAAAGAGGGGCGGCGGGGAGAGAACTTGCCAAGTCCCGAACCAGCGGGAGGGAGGGGGGAGGAGAAGAGGCGAAAGCCGGAGCGGTCACCGTCCCTTTCCAGCCCCTCTCGGGCAGCTCTTGCTCCGGATTCTTGCTACCAGCCAGGAGCCAGTGTGGATGGGAAACGCCACCCGGGATTGCGGAGCCGCTCCAGCTTCCCGAAGGGGCTCCAGGATGGCCCTGCGCCTGTGCACCCTCCCGGGCATCTCTGCCTCTTCAGTGAACCGGGATCCTGCCCGGCTGTGGCCTCATCCTGGCCGCCCAAGTGTCCCGCAGATGGCCGCCCCGCCGACGATGGTGGCCGGCGGGGCAGGGCTGGCTCCGTGGCTGCCGCCTCGCCTGGTTACCTAAGCCCGTCCCGAGCGCAGCGGAGAGCGATGCGTAAAGGGAGGCAAGCGCATTGCACGCGGACTGCCCGGCCCGCGCGGTCTTTCAGCACCTTGGACAGGGCTCGGCGGTGGCCCTCGCTCCGGCCAGGCTTGGCCCCCGCTGAGATCATCAGCCGGGCTCGGGGACGGAGCTGCGGCAGGGAGAGCGGCTCCCGAGTTGGGGAGGTCAAGCACGTGAGAAGGGCAGGGGCGCTCGGAGAGGGGAGGGGAAGCGAAGAGCGGGGCGGGCTCTGCGCCTGGCGGGGGGTGGGGAGGAGGGAGCCCGGCCGTTTGCAACCAATCTGGCGCCAGAGAGGGACGAGGTAAGCTGCAGGGCCGGGGTGGGAGGCAGGTCCTCCCCGAGCGTCCTCTCCTTCTCCAAGGATGCAGAAACTGTGCCTTCAGACTCCCAGGCTAGGACGCAGCCGCCTCCTCTCCGCCTTACGCAGGAATCCAGCAATTCAGTTGGCGGAAGAAAGTTCCGCTGGACCGGAGGCGGACTGACTTCAGTTTTGCTTGGGCTGTGGGGTTGAGCACCGAGGTTGCTTGCAGAAGAAGAAGAAGAAGAAGAAGAGTTTGGATTTATATCCCCCCTTTCTCTCCTGCAGGAGACTCAAAGGGGCTGACAATCTCCTTGCCCTTCCCCCCTCACAACAAACACCCTGTGAGGTGGGTGGGGCTGAGAGAGCTCCGAGAAGCTGTGACTAGCCCAAGGTCACCCAGTTGGCGTGTGTGAGAGTGTACAGGCTAATCTGAATTCCCCAGATAAGCCTCCACAGCTCAGGCGGCAGAGCTGGGAATCAAACGCAGTTCCTCCAGATTAGATGCACGAGCTCTTAACCTCCTACGCCACTGCTGCAGGGAATGCTGTTGGGGGGAGAGGAAATTGCATGGTAGATAATGCGAAAGACCTGTGTCTAAGACAGTGCAGAACCCTTGCCAGTTCAAGTAATCCAGAATGGATAGTCAGGGACTCTTAAAAGGAGGAAAGGACTGACTGAACTGTTCCAAGTGATCTTGAGGACACACACCCTTTCATGAGAAGTGCTCTGCTGGATGAGACCGAGGACCCACCTAAGGACATATTGTCTCTAAGGACATGTTGAGAGAGGGCAGATGAGATGTTGCTACAATTAACCCGTGACAGGTGAATCACACACCCCAGTTGTTTCTTGTCAATACGCCAGACTGGTGTTGCACACCTGCTTTGATATGCAGCACAGCGTGAGAAATGCGTTGTGTTCACAGGGGTGTAAAAAGCCTGTCTCAGGGTGCTAGACTACCATGTCACACAGAGTCCGACAATGTGTTGACCAAAAAATGAGACAGCTCTTTTAAAAAAGCAACTCTCACACACAGCCTCAGATGTACTCACAAGTTTGTGTGTTGGGAAGGTAAGATGTTTAAGCAGTGTGCCTTGTGAATCACATTTGGTCTGAAGCAGAAGAAAAAAGGCAAGCAAAATTTCTTTCTTTATTCGAGAATGAAGGTGTCTTTGGATTCAACCATTTTTCTGCCTCATGAATGAGTTTGTCCCACTGCACTTCTCCTTGAGCTCATAACTCCTGGCCTTCACCCTTCCTACAACCAACATCCAAAAAGGTTCAGGCTAAACACTCAGTGGTTCTAGTAGGTCTATTCATATGAGCACCAACAGTTCAAATTGTTTTCACTGATTAACCAATCAACTCTTTAGCTGATTAATTTTTAATTGGAAGGGCTGGAATGTACAATGCACCCTTGTTCTGGTGGGTTTTCCAGGCTGTGTGGCCGTGGTCTGGTGGATTTTGTTCCTAATGTTTCGCCTGCATCTGTGGCTGGCATCTTCAGAGGTGTATCACTGAGAAACAGACTTTCCTCTGTGATACACCTCTGAAGATGCCAGCCACAGATGCAGGCAAAATGTTAGGAACAAAATCCACCAGACCATGGCCACACAGCCTGGAAAACCCACCAGAACCAGTTGAATCCGGCCATGAAAGCCTTCGACAATGCACCCTTGTTCATTTCCAAGGCTCTGTCGGCTCGGATGTATTTCTGTAATTAAGAATGGGAAAGAAAATATTTTCAGCTACTTTTCTTTGTAATCCTTAGTGGAAGAACGCATGTAATAAGCAGGGAAATCATCTCACGCTTCCTTCAGTATCAGAAAGGGGCACCTCTAGCAGGGAGAAAATATGAAATGGCAACACTCGTCCCTGTTAGAAAAGACAGGTGATCAAGAGGATCTTTTCATTTGCTAGCAAGCCTTCTTTGACTTGAGGATGGTCACACAAATGACAGGAAGAACATCTTTCAGTCTGAAATGCTTCAGTGATCAACACAGGACTCAGGTATGGGAAAGACAACAGAGGTGGTATTTGCATTTCATTGCCCATTTGGGAAGGCAAACACTCAATTAAGCTGGGCAAATATGCCCTCTCCAGCAAAGGCAAAACTCAGTTGAAGCTTTCCTTGCCTGAGTGGCAAAGCCCTGAAACCCTCCCCTCTTGCCCAATGGCCCTGCCTCTTGGTTTGTTTGTTTATTATATTTCTAGACCGCCCCCCCCAAAGGCTCAAGGTGGTGTACAACATAATTTAATAAATACAATACAATACATAAAACATAATTTAAGATCTGCAATTTAAAACAACCAGTATGGCGACTTTACCTTCCTAACCATCCCCATCCACGGGGGGCCAAGATGACATGAGAGCCTGATGGCTATCCCAGCTGGCTAAAAGCCTGGCAGAACAGGCCCGTTTTGCAGGCCCTGTGGAAACTTTGAAGGTCCCGCAGGGTCCTGGTCTCCTTAGGGAGCCTGCTCCACTAGGTGTAAAAGCCCTGGCCACTGTAAAAGCCCTGGCCCTTGTAAAGGCCAGCCGGATCTTTTGGGGGCAACTGGGGAAAGGAGTTCCTCATCTCTTCTCTACCTCCCCTTTGGCTCATCCCTTGTTCTCTCTGGGACTTCAGTTAGTTCAGTGCCTCTCCCTTTCCGCCTCCAATTCGTGGTAATAGAATCTGTATTTGGCAAGATAGATATTTATTATTACGGCCTTTTGGCCAGCCAAAGTATTTGGCAAGAGATTTTGCAGGCTGATGGAGTCTCTAAAGTCACAATGTAATAAAGCCAGGGCAAGTCTCTGAGTGCCCTTTGACTATAAAGGAAGTACTAGAACCGTGGTGGCGAACCTATTGCACTCCAGCTGTTCATGGACTACAATTCCTATCAGCCCCTGCCAGCATGGCCAATTGACCATGCTGGCAGGGGCTGATGGGAATTGTAGTTCATGAACATCTGGAGTGCCATAGGTTCGCCACCACTGTACTAGAAAATCCCATGCATTTCACTTCCTCTCCCTACAACAGACACCTTGTGAGTTAGGTGGGGCTGAGAGAGTTCAGAGAGAACTGGGACCGGCATCAAGGTCACCCAGCAGAAAAGTAGGAGTGTGGAAATACATCCGGTTCACCAGATAAGCCTCTGCCACTCAGGTGGAGGATTGAACCCAGTTTTCCAGATTAGAGTCCACCTGCTCTTAACCACTACATGACGCTGGCTCTCTAGATTATGATGATGATCCAGTTCTTCCAGACCAACAAAAAGGAACCCAAAGGCCCTGCCCCTGATCTTTCATGGGGAAATATTTTCCTTCCAGAGGTACCAGTTTTTATGCCGGACACGTTTAGTATGCACACAAAGTTCTCTTGTTCACAATGAAATACAAAGATAGTCAACAGGGAAGTTACCTAACTCACAAGGTGTCTGTTGTGGGGAGAGGAAGGGAAAGGAGCTTGTAAGCGAGTCACCTTACAAGAGAGAAAGGTGGGGTATAAATCCCAACTCCTCCTCCTCCTTCTATACCACATGCATAAGATGACCATGAAATGAGGACAATGGTTGTGGAAAATGCCATCAAATTGCAGCCAACTCCTGTGGTTTTTGAGACAAGACACATTCAGTGGTGGTTTCGCCATTTCCTTCCTCTGAATAGCGACCCTGGACTCTCCTGCTGGTCTCCCATCCAAGTACTAACTAGGGCCAACCCCTGCTTAGTTTCCAAGATCTGATGAAATCAGGTTAAGCTGGGTCATCCAGGTCAGGGCAAGGGGACAATACACATAAGAAATCAAGCAGAGACATCAGACTTCCAGGTGGGAAGTACAGGATTCTAGCAAAAGTGGAAAGAAAATAGGTATGGTTGAGTTAGCAGTGGAGAATGAGAGTACCCCACATTCAAAACAATCTTGGGCCATTTCAGATCCACTTTTCTGTAGAATAGAATAGAATCTTTATTGGCCAAGTGTGATTGGACACACAAGGAATTTGTCTCCGGTGCATATGCTCTCAGTGTACATAAAAGAAAAATACATTTGTCAAGAATCTGTACTCTGCCTTGAGACTCTTTGAGAAAGATATACCCTGAAAGAAGTAAAATAAATGCACATTGTCCAGTGTGCTCAGATAATGCTGTCAAGGGGAGTGGGAGACAATCTTTCAGGGCTCCACAGCTTAGATCTACAAGCTATCTACTGTGGAAAGGAAGGGACTTAATTCTGGGTGCAATTGGCCAGGTTTCATTACCATATTTTAGCAGCTACTTTAAAGAATGGGCGTAGGGATGTATTTTTTTCCCGGCAGACTCCTGGTCTCCTGAATCATTTGCTTGATTATTCAGATTTTAAGGCCTCCAGAACCTAATGAGCTAATGCCTAATTCTGCCAATGGACACAGCAGATTCTATCAGCTTCTCTGACAGAAGAAGGCTTGGGCATCACAACAGCTTAAGTCCCAATAAAAACAGTTCGTCTTGGAAGTCCCGATAAAAACAGTTTGACTTGAGCATCTCTGTTTGGGATTTCTGTCCTTCTGAGATTCAAGGAAATAGTTGAATATTGGCATCCCTCTCGCTAACCAGCCAGCCGTTCCCGTCAAAATCCGTGACAAGATCCCAGTGCACAGAGCGTGCTCTAGGGACCCAGCACAACCGCGTGTCGGAAAGCTGGCCGGCTTCTGACTGTGGTTAATGAAATGATTTAATTACCTCAGCTATAAAAAGAAATATCAGCCTCGCACTTGAGACACCATCCTCAGACTGAGAGAGAACCAAGGAGTCTGGTGGGGAGGTGGGAAATGTCCACGCATGATGCTGGTGCATTGTCAATTGTTTATCTCCCTCTCCCAACGCCCACTTCTTAATATAGATCAGCCCCCTTCTCCCTCCTCTGTCGCTGATGTAATATTAGCCCCCCTAAAGAAGGATAAAGCAATAGATAGGGCTCCTATGGATTCCTTGCATGTCCTTCAACAGAATCAGACAGAAAGACATATAGATGTGAGTTATCATTGAACTGACCCCCCCTCTCCCCCCAAAAAGTAACGTTGACCTTGGGTTGGCTTGAACCTGCAGCCTGCTACACTTCCAGATTCTTCTGCTGACAGAGGAATGGAGTACAATCCTGTTCCTTTCAGGACCCCAACATCTCATTGAGGTGGAAGATTCCAGCAGGACAGATGCAAGATTCATTGGCTCAAGGCCTCACCAATTTCAGGAGCAGATCCGAAAATCATCTTTGTGCTGCCCTGGTGCCTCCATCAAGACTTGAGGGATGCGTGCTGTGTTGCCAGCCCTGGGACACAAACCCCCAGGGGAAGGAGCAGCTTCTTGGAGCAGGACTACTCAGAAGCTTCAAAGAAGGCGAGAGGACCCCTGGGGAAACCTGGTGGCAGGCCAGGAGTTCTTTGCTGCAAGGATAGCCTCCCAGGAGAGATCCCACCAAGGAGCAGACTCCAGGAGGCTTTGCACAAAGCAGGTGGGAGCTGCAGCTGCAGAAATCAAGTGGCTTCGCCCTAAATAGGTTGGGCATGAAAGGTGTCAGGAGCCCGCTTTTCTTCTTTCTCTTCTCCCTTGCATGGGCCTCGGTGGTAGGGGTCCTTCCATAGCATGGGTCTCCCCATGCAGGTCTCCCCAGAGGCATAGCTTCAAGGGGGCAGGGGCGGGGATGCACAATGCACCAGCCCCCCCCCTGTGGGGGTGTGGTGAGGGCGTTCTGGGGCGGGGGCATTCCGGGGTGGGGCAGAGGACGCGGTGCACCAGTCGCCTTCCCCCCTTGCTACGCCTCTGGCTGACCCTATTGCCTATTGGCTAAGACTGCTCCTGATGCCTCCTGCTTTCACATGCTTCCTTTCCATCAGCACAACTGAACACTGCCACCACCGTCCCAGAACATTGCTGCAAAGTGTTGAAGCAGATCCTTTTTGACTTCCACTCAGTTTTCTTCCTGCAAGGGATGTACACATTGACAGTCATGAGAGTCTACAGGGCAGCACAGTGACCTTTGAATGACCCAAGACAGTCAGCTGAGCATGTGTAAAATACACAGGAAATATATATTTTTTTGGTTCCTGAAAAGAGAAGCGGCTGTTTTCTGTTTCCATCTCTCCTACATCTTTATTTCTCAGCAAACAAATGACAGCAAAGCACGGTCTGCACTCCAAGTCACTTCACGTTGCAAGCTGGCAAATAAGCGCCCTTGGTTCCAACAAACAGATCTACCTGCTTGGAAAATGTTGTACTGTTGCAGAGTTTCAAGAGTGCCCCTGCAAGACTGCTGGAATGACTCGATCGTCCTGAGCTGAAGGCCCACACAAAGGGAGGCCTGCCTCAAAGAAGCTGTTTGCGACTTCCTTGGCACAAAAGCTCGACCGGGAGGAGGAATACTGATTGCGGCAAAACGTCGCTGGTGCTCTTGGAAGGAAGAGCTCACATCATCTAGCAAATTGATGTAGGAATGAAATTAAGTGTGTATGCATAAATGGATTTGCCAGAGCCTCATGGGACACCAATCAGAAAAGCCCAAGAAAGGGACATACTATTAGAAAGATTAACACACTTTCCCCCTGCCCATCTGTTTTTGGGACTGGATCTCCCCATTAGGGCAACACTTGTCTTGGCCCCTAAAGGCCCAGGGTCAGCCAAAGACCTTTTGGCAAAACATCCAAATGGCAACCCGTGAACGATTATCATGAAACATAATCCACTGGGACATCTGCTGGTGGAAGAATAATTGGAAATGAATGGGATCCGCATAAGCTGATATTCAGAGCACATAGGGAAGGGGTGCATACCCCTAGCCCTCTTTCTGTATTTTTATGTGTGGGGATTTGATCCCACTTTTGCTTCAAAACATTATTCTAGTCCTCATTGCATGTAAGAAAGAAGTGCAGCTGTAGGTTTCAATGGGAAAGAGAGGAATGGGCCAGGCTTCTGTACTGAACATAACAGTTGTTCCCAACCCCCACCCCTTGGTGTGGCCTCTGCTTTAGTCTTGTCATTCAATATTGCCCTCCTAAATCTGTCCACGCACCTTCCTTTGAAGGAACAGACAGGCATTCTCTAATAAACAGAAAGGATCTCCCATCATATACAGACCACACACCATAAACACTTTATTACACAACACAAACTGGAATTCACCTTCCACAAAATGCAGACATGGCCAATCATCAGGTGGCCTTAAACATGGATTTGAGAGAGGATGTGTCTTTCATTGGGTGTTAGCCACGATCCATAAGTGGAACCCCCACATAAAGAAGCAATCTACCTCTCCATATCAGATGCTGAGGATAGACAGGAAAGGACCATGACCATCAGAGAAGTGCTACTACAGGTTGTTGCTAAAGTGAACTCACCACTCCCGGAGTCGAGCAGCAGCTGCCTGTATTGGCTATTCCTACCACGGGGGTGCTGAATTGCAGATCTAGCTATCACAGAGCAGCACCCGGGGCTGCTGTGATCATTTGGGCATCTTCTGGCAACGGAAGCTGAGGGTTCATCCTGAACGCAGCCCTTGGTTGGGTTATCAAGCAACTGTTTCCAGAAAAGTACCCAATAGGGCTGCTAAAATATTGTGCAGAAGGGTGAAAGGGTGCAGTCTTAGGACTCTCCCAGTAAAACCCCACAGGCCACGTCTAATGGTGCTCTTGCTGCTCCTGTACAAGGTTCCCCGTGCGGCAAAGGACGGCTGAATTTAGCTACCCACCTGGATGGAATGTTGGTCGCCACCCACCTGCCACCAACAGCAATGACTTCATTATGGTTTAAGCAGGACAGACTGATTATGGTTTAAGCAGGACAGACTGCAAGACACCCCCCCCTTGGGGAGGGGGGTGCCAGGGAAAAGAAGAGACAAACGTTTTGTGCTTGAGTTTCAGGACGGCAGGAGGTATCGCCCTTGCTCCGAGAGATCTATTTCAGACGGGGAACCTGGAGTGAAGATGGAAGGGCTCACAGGTTTGACGAGCAGATGGGTGAGGCTTGAGCTGGGGGAACTGCAAGTCATATGACTGCGCGAAGCGGGGGCAGCCGTGCAATATAAACAGAGGCACCGGGAGAGGGTATTTTGGGATCCAGGCTCCAGAGAAAAGATGAAGGGAACTGCCAGGGGAGGAGGAAGGAACGGAGCTTTGGGGAAACTTTTTAGCAGCACTTCAGAGCAGCCCACACCAAGGGGTGGCTGCAGTTGTCCTGAGCGAGGGTAGCTCAGAATGAATCTCTCCCTTGAAAGTCCCACCGCCCAGGGTGCTGCAAATGAGGGCAGTCTCCAGCCCCGGAACGAAAAAAGAGCATGCCTCAAGAGGTACAGACAGGCCTGCTGCTAACAAATTCTGAGCCCAGACTGGAGGAGGGTCATTGCTCAGGATAAAAAACGGCCCTTATTTTGGGTAGGAAGCCAGAGCAACAGCTGGACAGAGCTAGATGGGGAGGCAGGCCAAGAAGGTTCCCAACCGCCAGGTCAGGCTTGAGATCTCCCAGAGACCCAACTGATCTCCAGATTACAGCGGTCAGTTTCCCTGGAGGAAATGGCTGCTTTGGAGGATGGACATTATGGCATCATACCCCACCGCACAGGTGTCAAACTTGCAGCCCTCCAGATGTTATGGACTACAGTTCCCATCATCCCCTGCCAGCATGATGCTGGCAAGGGATGATGGGAATTGTAGTCCATAACATCTGGAGGGCTGCAAGTTTGACACCTATGCCCCACCGAGACCCCTTTTCACTGAGGCCCCTTGAAAGTATTGTTTTAATATCCCGTCTTTAAAAATGTTTAACCGTTTGAGCAAGGATTTACGCCCAAATGAAGCGTTTATTGCCTCAAAAGCACTGATGGAGAAACAGAACCTTTTTTCCAGAAGCATTACATCTCAAAGTATCAGAGGGTGGAAGTAGAACCCAGCGAAAGAGGACGTGACCTGTATGCCTTTCTCATGAACTTCCTAGGCCAGTGGTGGTGAACCTTTGGCACTCCAGATGTTATGGACTACAATTCCCATCAGCCCCTGCCAGCATGGATAATTGGCCATGCTGGCAGGGGCTGATGGGAATGATAGTCCATAACATCTGGAGTGCCAAAGATTCGCCACCATGGTCCTAGGCTCATCCCAGTGGGCATTGTTGGAAGCAAAATACAGCCTCAGGCGAGGCTTTAGGATGAGCAAGCTGGGATCTTCTACGTTGTGGTTTGCTGTTGCTGGGATTTCAAGGCTTTGACAAAGTCTCTCAGGTTGGCCAGCTGCCATGGTCACCCAGCTGCAGAGCTCTTCTTCCAAATGCTTCAACCCACTCAGCAAAAAATTGGGTCAATGGACAAGTGTTCAGGCACATTGAGAAGGCAGAGGCCGTAAAGTGTTTTCACAAAGCAAGCAGAAACAAAGCCCAGGGGAGAAGAAAAGGGGAAGGGCACAGAAAGGGAAAAGCAGCAACTTTTATGCCAAAATGGGAGGTGGGGAGGTGGTTTGTGCTACTTGCAATGGTGAGCACTAACAAATGCAGACATTAGCTTTGCACACAAGAGGAGAGCTTGCATCCTGAAATTATGCTCAAGGAGGGTTTTCTAGGGCAAATATTGGCTTAGCACAAATACCTGCAGCCCTTTCTAATGAAACAGCCAGAACGTATCAACGTTCAGACCAAGAGCTCAGCATAAGACAGCCTGCTTGCATCACTGAGAATACCACTTTCCAGTATTGATAACTGACACGTTAGCAATCCATCCAATTTCTGCAGCTCAGAACCCTGCTTGTCATGAGACCTTCATTAGGAAGTGGCGACAGATCACAATGATAAATGCACAACACAGGAGCACCCTGGGGGGATCAGTTTAGTTCACTGGAATAAAGCTGCACATAGTTCACACGGGAGTACTTGCTGCTGGCCGCGTCTGTCATTTCCCTTTCTGAGAAGCATCTCTCAGTAGCCCTGTAGGCCCCTAATAAAACATTTGCTTGCCACTACTTTCATTCAAGCATCCTACCAATTGACAAGAAGAAGAGGAGGAGTTTGGATTTATATCCCACATTTCTCTCCTGTAAGGAGACTCAAGGTGACTTACAGACTCCTTTCTCTTCCCATCCCCAAAACAGACACCTTGTGAGGTAGGTGAGGCTGAGACGGTTCTGAGAGAACTGTGACTAGCCCTAGGTCCCCCAGCAGCAATGTAAGAGTGCGGAAACACATCTGGTTCACCAGATAAACCTTTGCCACTCAGGTGGAGGAGTGGGGAATCAAACCCGGTTCTCCAGATTCTAATCTGGAGAACCGGGTTTGATTCCCCACTCCTCCACCTGCTCTTAACCACATTATGAGGGGTATGAATGGCGGAAAGCGGGTATGTATGGTGGAAAAGAAATGAAAACAGGGCCTGCAACTGGAAAGGGGCAAGAACTACCAGCTTGGAGAAACTTTGCTTGCCTTCTTTTTTTTTTTGCTGGGGTTCCCCCCCCCCCCCCCCCGATTGTAGTAGGGGAGATACGCCAACACTTGACATATCTCTCATGACACACATCCCACACAAAATCTAGCTGCTACAGCTCAGCAGAGCTATGTGCTTGGAGCGCACTGCCTGTCCTCTCATGTTGATTTCTGAGTTGAAAATAGCACCGGTGGAGGGGTAAAAGTCCCCCGCCAGCTTTATTTATCCCACAATGCTTGGTTTGATTGCTTCCTTTTTCTTCCTTCTCCAAATAGGCATGTCATACTCAGAATTGTGTTCCAACGGGATGGCGAAGGAGAGGTTGATCAAACTGCTGTCAGTCAGATGTGCCTGTATGGTTTCAGTGCTTCGTTTAATCTGCCCTGAAATGTTCACACAAGTGGCAAAAAGAAAAAGGACCAGACGGGCAGTGGCTTTCACCTCTGGCACAAGTTGGTACACAGTTTTGGTTGCACCCTATTGTTGAGATTAACACCTCAGCAAAGACTGACTCGAAAAGGTCACTGCCATTAGTGCTGGAATGCAAGTAGCAACTGGCCCACAAACAATTGAGAAAACAGAGCTGACCCCAATGGCTCAGATCCCCATACTTGAGGGATGCTGCAATTCATCCTGAAAAAGAGCAGAACCATAGCAGAACCCAGTTCCTTTGGAGAGGTCGAGAGGCCTTATACTACATCATCAGCTTCAAGATGTTTCTGTTCTTCTTTGGTTTTTGAAACATAAAAGAATGGCTTGAAATCCTCCCATTTCCCTCTGGTTTGAGACCTTCTGCCGGAGGAAGAGCCATTTAAGTTGGAGCAAGGGGTCCTCAGGATGGAGGGATTCAAGTAGAAACCTTCACTGAGTTGGCAAATGTTTAATACCATTCAAGCGGAAGCTGATACTAAATGGAGGAGGATGTCTGAAGTGGAACGCTATATACATGTGACATGGACCACTCACAGCATTCAAGCAATGATGGTCATTCTTCCAGTTATACAACCCTCTACTGCCCAGCCATATTGTCCATGATGCTGGAAACTGCTTCCCAGAATACTTAAACCACCCCTCCACCTTCCTCCCTTCAGGCTTAACACCTTTGTTCCCCCCCCCCCCCCCGCTGTTAAGTCACAGCCGACTGAGGGTGATCTTATAGGGCTTTGATGGCAAGGAACATCCGGAGTGGTTTTCCATTGCCTGCCTCTATGTCACAACCCTGGCATTCCCTGGAAGTTTCCCATTCCAATACTTTCCAGCCGGAGTCGAGGTTGAGTGTACGACTGGCCAAAGGTCACTTAGCAAGTTTCCATGGTGTGAGTGGAAATTTGCAAAGGAAGAAGAGTTGGATTTATACCCCGTCTTTCTCTCCTGTAAGGAGACTCATAAGAGGTAGGTGGGGCTGAGAGAGTTCTGAATGAACTGTGACTGGCCCAAGGTCACCCAGCTGGAATAATTCTGCCTCCCCCAGCAAGTCTATCAGTTCTGTAACCCCTGGGAGAGGGTGTTGTAATGATTCTTGTAATGATTCTTAAGAGATGAGGGATGTTGTAATGATTCTTATGAGGGATGTTGTAATGATTCTTAAGAGAACTGTGCCTAGCTTAACTGTGAAAACTGTTCCACTTTTATGTTTTGCTTGCCAACCCAAATAAACTGCTTAACACTTCTTCAGAAGAAACAAACTCATTATCGTGTTAAAGTCAAAATGAAGGGAAGAGGAAACATCCCCTGAAACCTGGGCTACTATCCATTGGTGAAAGCAGTAACCTCAACACATTCTCCAGCCTTCTTAATATTTACTTTATTTACTTGAGGGTTTTTATCGCCATCTGCTTTATGTTTTAAATATCGTAAGTAGGTTTTAAACGTTGTTATATTTATTTTCTGTTGCATGTCGTCCTGAGCCCTCCAGGGAAGGGACACTAATAAATCGAAAGAATAAAAAAAAAAAAACATGTCAAAAGACAGCCAATGTGATTAGTGGTTAAAATGTCAGATTAGGATTTGGAAACCCAGGTTTGACTCCCTACTCTGCCATGGAAACTAGCTGGGTGAACTTGGGTTAGTCTTACACACTCAACTTTAACTCCGGCAAGCACTTAGATGGGAGACCTTCAAAGGCCCACCAGGGTGCGAAACAATCAGACCATGACAAACTACCTTTGAACATCTCTTGCCTTGAAAACCCTACAGGAGCACCGAAAGTCAGCTCTGACCTGATGGCAAAGAAAAAAACCATACCATTACTGTATGCTTACCTTCCATTGGTCAGCTATTGAGGACTGTGACAGGTTGTATGATTGGTATAGAACTCTGCCCATCACAGCAAGAAGTGTGGATCTTTCTTACTCCCGCCCCAGCGTTCTTTCCAAGCTATGGAATGTATGTCCTGATGGTCACGGAAACTTTGGAGCCATCAGTCGACACAGATTGAAACAGGGAAAGGAAAGACTTAGTGACCATCAGCACTGTATGTTCCAGAACTGCCATTCTCGCCCAGTACGGCCCTGCTAAACAGAAATGTTCTTGGAGGCATTTTTATAAATGATAATATAATGGAACACCACAAGAGATTGCTTCAAACAAGGGACGGTATTGTAGTCTACTGCAACAGTTACTGTACGCGTCCCCTTTTACTATAACGTCCTCTACCTTTAAAACCTCCTTTCTTCATTGCCTTCATTCCACACCTTGAACAGTTTGCTTGCACTGTCTTCCAGTTCTGTAATCCCATTCCTTCAGCTTACTGGAGGCTGCTGCTGTCCGAACTGCTATTTATATTTGGGAATCTGCCTTGAGTCTCAGTGAGAAAGGTGGGGTATTAATAAGTTATATTGTTTTACACAATGCTATTAACTTTGGTCTACTGCACTTCACATTTGCAATATAAGGAAACACCAGAAGCCGACACAGGAAAGTTTGTCATCGGATGCTTTTCTAGACCCAATAACTTCCACATCCAAACAAAACGCAATGCCAAGGAGAAGACTACCCTTCTTGCTGATATTACTAGTGTTGCATGCAAGAGGATTTTTAGCATATGGTGGCATTCAGCCACAGAATCCACTCCTTGCAGTCTCAATGTATCCATCTCTCAGTGACACAGACCCATCTGCAAATCCTCCAAAGCAGAGAGAGGGTGTGTGTGTGTGTGGTCAGGTCACAGCTGACTGATGGCGACCCTGTAGAGTTTTCAAGGCAAAAGATGCTCAGAGGTGGCTTGCCATGGCCGTCCTCCACATGGACTGAGAGAGTTTTGAGAACACTGTGGCTCAAGGTCACGCAGCAGGCTTTACGTGCAGGAGTGGGGAATCGAACCCAGTTCTCTTGCTAACCACTACACTAGTGGTTCTCAACCTGTGGGTCATGACCCCTTTGGGGGTTGAACGACCCTTTCACAGGGGTCGCCTAAGACTCTCTGCATCAGTGTTCTCCATCTGTGAAATGGATAAATGTTAGGGTTGGGGGTCACCACAACATGAGGATCTGTAATAAAGGGTCACAGCATTAGGAAGGTTGAGAACCACTGCACTACACACTGGCTCTCCAAAACAGGCTCCCCCCAAAAAAGCTAAAAAAAGAAATAAAAGACTAGATAACTACAAGAAAAAGGGGCTAATAAAAAGTGGGGTCTCTGTACAGCCTTCCTTCCACCCACACTTTCTCGAGCTGGACAATAAAACACAAAACCCTTTTTCCTAGTTCAGCGTTTGGAGCTTTGATTGTTTATTCGGGTGGGAAGATAGCAAGACAGCAAGGTGATTTGCTGCACCGCGCAGCCGCAGCATCGTACGCACACCGCCTCTTCGAGTTCCAAATGTATAAATGGGGGGGAAAAGACTGTGCAGGGCATTCAAGAATGGGGCAACATCAGCAGAGGGGACACGGCATGACTTCACACACAAAGCGGCTCTGCCAGATCTCCCATCTCCTTTGTTCATTCTTTTCTGAACCCCACCCTGTTTCTTGAGGCCAAAGACAGCCCCCCCACCCCCGACCCCCTTCAGGCCCCAAAGCTTCCAATTACTAGGAGATGAGACAGTTTTGGGGACGTTCAAATACCCTGGAGTTCTTGAGTTCATGTCTTCTGTGGACAAACGGAGGCATGCGTGGAGGGGTCTTGGTCCCAATAACACCATTACTGCTTCTTCTGTTTGGGAATCTGGGGAGGGGAGGAGGAGGAGGAGGAGGAGAGGAAGGCGGGCGGCTGAGGACATCAGTTCTTCAGAATGGTTTCGTAGGCTTGGAAAACATGCTGTGCGACTTCAGGGGCGCGACACTTCAGAGAGAGCTGCGGGGGAAGAACAGGAGAGCATCTGAATGCAACAAGCCAAAGTTTGCCAACCAATTTTTACTAGGCAGCTGTGTTAATACCGGGAGCAAATGGAGTCCAGAGGAGGGCAGAAAAAGGACATGCTCAGAGATTAAGGAGGAGGACAGTGAAGCCAAGTCGTCCGGAGAGGAGAAAAGCGCCAGCTGCTGTCGGGAGGTAAAGCCTTTGCCAGTAAACTCCTCGAGGCCACCTCTGTTTTCCAGACGGAAGTTTTCCCTCTACGCCTTGCCATGCACACCAGCTGATGCCTTCCCATGTCACACTCAGCCATCAGAAACTGAAGGCACAGATGCCTACACTGCAGACTTGGAACTGGTTCAGCAACAGTCATGACCTCTCCCCCCACCCCCTCCGGGAAATGTAGTTTTCACGTGCTGCTACAGTGCAAAGTATCCTAACAAAGCTGGGGACAGGGGAGGGAAACCATTACTGCCAGCAAGGCTGGTGAACCAGTTCAGGTTTGCAGTGGAAATGCAGCCCATGTCACAAATGAGACGTGCAACCCGGTCCGATGCATGTTTACTCAGGAGACAGACCCAGTGAACTGAATGACTCAAGAAAATGTGAGGAGGCTCGCGGGTTCCACAGATTCTCCAAGAGCCAAATAAGTGACCATGAAGGTTTTAAAGTAGTTTTTTTAAAAACCTTCCAGCTGCATTTGATTTATTGGAGATGGTAAGCTTGCAAAGAGATACTCGCCCACTCCCCTGTGGCACATAATGGGCTCTCCCTCCCCCTCCCTCCCAATCTGTTGTTCTGCCCCAAGATGGCTTGGGCCGACATGCCAATACAAGCAGGGTAGGAAATTTTTTAACTTGCATCCTGGTCCAAGATGGTGCTTCTTTCAGATGCTGCAGAGAAGCCATGTTACCTTAACGCTTTAGGAAAACACACTCCAGAAGGCAGCGTGCCATCTAGCGTATAGGAAACATGACCTTTTTGGGGCTCCGAACAAGCTGCATCTACTCCCCTTGACCCCTGCGTGTGCACGCTCACCTGCCCATTGGCATGATCTGTTATTGGTTAGCATGGGTCAGGCTGGAGGCGGGTGGGTAAAGGTGCCACTGAAAGGTGTGTCAGAAGCGAGCTGGGGGAAATTAATAAAATGCTAAGGATGAAGTGGTGAGTAGGCAGTTGGATTCAGAAGATCAAGAGAGAGAGCACAGATGTTCTGCTAACCTCCAAATCCTGCAAGGTCAGGGACAGGCCCGTGGTGGGCGGGTGGACACGCCGCAACAAAAACAAAGAGGACATTGTCACCAGAAGCAGAGAGAGGGTCTCACAACCCAAACAGAGAGAACAAGCCATCCCAGTGTTCCTGATGTGTCGTCGGGGGGGATGGGGGAAGGTGCGAGGCAAGAATATTAAGGCTAATCCTGCATCATTCAGACAGACCAGGGGGCTTCAAACTTGTCAGTGCAAGGGTCAGACTTGCACATCCTCCCTCTGTTTACCATCACAGCACCACACCAAGATGCACATTTTACAAACATCCAAGGGCCAAGTGTTGAAATCTGATTGAACAGCAGGGCTAGCTTGGCATCCTGGTCTGCCCTTCATAAAAGCATGGCTGGGGATGGTGGAATTGGGTATCTGCTAGAACCACATCCCAACCCAAAGCATGAAAACAAGTGACAGCACAGAAATAAATCTATCTTTTACTTCAACTGTCCAATTTTAGAAAAAGACCCATTTTAAAAGGTCCCATTTTAGGGACAATTCGGACACTACTGCTCTCAATACCCCAGCTGATTCTGAGGGTCAAATTCCTATCCTGATGGGAATTAAAAACCCTTTAAAAACTCATGCTGACAGACGCCAAAGTTGCAAGATTCCCCAACCCAGAGCTGCAGATCACTAGCAGGGTAAGGGGCACTCAGTGTGAGGGCACGGGGTCAATATGGCAAATGCTAATGCATGGAGTAGGAATCTAAGCCAGGAATCCAACTCTGTGGGGGTGATCGTACTTTAGATGAAGAAGATCCGAGGTTCCATCTCCAGTTCTAGTGGAGCACCACACCAAGATGAAGTAAAGAGTATCAAACTAGGGGGCCCAAGGGTCTGACAAAGGTAGATTCTTGTATTTGCAAGAATGAGCATACTCATTCTGGTGCATATGCAGTGCACACAAAGAGGTCTCCCATTCTGTGCCCTATGCTGTCTTGTGCTTAGAAGTAGACCAGCATTTGATGGAAACCAGAGCTTGGTATCTCACCTTCAAGTTTTGGATACGAATTTGCTATAACAACGAGGATTCTAGCTGTACTTCTCATGCTCTGATCTTCCTTCATTCAAAGGGCTGGTGGGCTCATTTGAACGCCAAACTACAAGATCTGGATTTGCCACTGGACTCTTTGCTTAGGCTAACTGCTAATAAGATATTTCGTAAAGTAAAACACAGACTTTTTGAGCAGGAATCACAGAGACTGATGGCCCAAGTGAATTAAGTCTGCTCCCCTATCCACCTGGGCATCCTCCCTCTGTTTACCATCACAGCCAGCTATCTCCATCTTTTAACTGATCCCAAACTGCGATGAGCTGTTGCTCTGGCTAGATGCAATGTGCTTCCTTCCACTAGAACACAGGTGTCAAACTCGCAGCCCTCCAGATGTTATGGACTACAGTTCCCATCATCCCCTGCCAGCATGATGCTGGCAGGGGATGGTGGGAACTGTAGTCCATAACATCTGGAGGGCTACGAGTTTGACACCTGTGCACTAGAAGATTCAGCAGAGAGAATCACATTGCAACCACTGAGAGAACTTGCAGTTGCACCCTTGGATTGGAGGAAACCGTCCACCACGTCCTTCACCACTGCCCTTTTTACGACTCTGCGTGGAAAAACTTACTTAAACCTCTTTTGTCTGGCCTAGACAGCATTGCGGATGCTGCCAAAACTGTTTTTGTTAGACAGCAACTCTGTCTCAATACTGGCACCTATGGCTAGATTTCTGTGTGTCGTCGTCACCACACGTTCCAAATTTTTCGCTTAACAAAACTTTTAATCCTTTCTTTTTTAAAAGATTGTTTTACTTAATGATCTTACTTTTTATATTCTTCAAGCCTATTGCACATCATATGTTTTAAAATGCCACTAAAGGTTTCAGTTCAAAATTCACAAAAAGATTTTCTGTCCACATAAAATCAGGGAAGGTCTTCAGCCATCCCCTGGGACCACTTCATATCTTATTGAGACCCAAAAAGAGAACAAAGGGACCTACCGTGAAGTTTGCATTCCCTGGTTGGATTCGCAGTTCTGCCAAGACCCAGATTCCATTGGTCAGCTTCAGCGACTGGTACAGCATATCTTGGCCTTCCACGTTCCTCTTCGCTATGGTGAAGATATTGCTGCCCTGTAGTTTGCTACTAACTGCATCTAGGGGGGAAATGGAAACTGCTTTTACCAACTCACACTCTCAAGCAGGGATTATATAAGCCTATCACCTCAGCACAGAATATGGTAGTGGATGCAAAACCCAGCTGCTGGCAATTCTACCTCCCATTTAAAGGGAGTTGGAACAATGACCAAAACCAGACAGTATACAGAAGCACTTATAAAATCTGCATAATTCATTCAGCTTCTCAGCACAGTTCATTCAGCAAGCAGCCCTGATTATGGGAACTGCATCAATCCTGCTCATCTGTACTGCAAGGCATAGAATCCTGATTACTATATTTTTATCTTGCTGCTCTTCATAGAGCCAGGAAGCGGTGATTAGAGTAAATGCACGGGAACAAACAAATCCACACGGGAACAAACAAATCCACAATATAGTGTGATTCACAACAATTGAACAAACCAAGGAACAGGATGTCTACAAGTAATGGGATGTAGCAATTCAAAGCTCACTTAACGGGACGTATCTCTCATCCCCTAAAGGTATGCAAATGAGCTAGAAGGGTATCCTATAGGATTTGGAATCTGTTGCAGTAGGCAACATCTATAAGCACTGGTTGCAGGGTCCACACTTCCAAGTTTGAGCACACAGTTATTCTAGAACAGTGGTGGCGAACCTATGGCACGGGTGCCAGAGGTGGCACTCAGAGCCCTCTGTGTGGGCACTCGCGCACAGAGTTCATCATGTGGGAGGGGGGTGGAAAATCACCCCCCCCAAACACATATCTAGGCTGGCCTGGGCATGATCCTTTACCTGGGAGTAAGCTCAGCTGCTGGCAATGGGGCTTGCTTCTGAGTAAACCCTCCTAGGATCGTGATTCACGCACGGTTGCTTCACTAAGCTAACTCCTGAGTAACGCATGCCTTGGAGCCAACCATTTGTTCTAAACTAAAACCTCAGTATTCAGGTTAAATTCCGTGTTGGCACTTTGCGATAAATAAGTGGGTTTGGGGTTGCAATTTGGGCACTCGGTCTCGAAAAGGTTCGCCATCACTGTTCTAGAAAGAACTAACCAAAGTGCATGCTGTTTGGCTGCAACTCAGTCATTAATACTTGCAGATTATATTATCACAGGGATAAGTTCTTGGCTACTTTAAATCTTGATTTTTTTTCCCATTTGTTTTCATAAGACTGTTTCCTTAGATTACAAACCAGAAGAGAATGATTTCCAGACACCTCTGTTTAACTTGAATTCTTGGGAAGTTAAATGAGGTTATGTCCTGGGACAGAACTGGAAGTCAGCCAAGTATCAGTCATGTCTGATGATACTCATATCGACAGGAGTGCAAGTGAGGCGGTTGAAAGTACATTCTATGTGAACGAGCAGCATTGTCCAGTTTACCCTGAATCCATAATCAGAACTGATGTCTTTATTTATTATGAAATTTGTACCCTGCGTTTTTGTCCTCACCAGGACCATCATGGCAACTAACTGCTTTAAACCGTGCGTAATAAAGCTCTTGAGGTAAAATACACATAAAAACAAACAAAGCATAAGGCAAGGAGGAGAAATGTCAACACACACCTTGACATGTCAAGGTGTGACGACATTCGGCCCTCCCAAGGCCCCTCCCCGGCCAATGCTAGTCCACGACTCTACTGATTCTCTATCAATAAAGGAGATTTCATTCACAATTAGTCTACTTTATTTGAGAGATCTAGAGGACACAAGGGATTACTGAGGGAATGTCAGGCAAAACAAGGAAGTCTCCATCCACTTGTGGAATGTGGCAACAGAAAGTGACAGACAAGCCTCCCTGGGCAGAGATTTCCAGAGTTTTGGTGGCACAGCCAAGAAGGTCCCATTCCAGGTTGCCAGCTGCCTAATCTCAGGCAGCAGGGACACCCAAAGCAGGGCCTGGGAAGATAACCGTAGTGGTTGGATAGGTTCATGAGGGAGTAGGTCACCCTGAGCCATGTACAGCTTGAAAGGGCAACACTAGCACCTTGAATTGTAGCTGAAAATATACTTGGCGCCATCATGGATGGGCCAAGACTGGAGTGATATTGGTTGGTCATGTTCTAATTATTCCAAATTCCCTTTGTTAAATCAAAATATAACTCCCCAGTGGGCTTTGTCAGTTTCTCTCTATAAAGACCAGCTATTCAAATGCCAGAAGCACAGCATTCCATCAAAAATGTGCTTTAAGGCATTGCAAAACCTTTATTTAGTATTTAAAAAAATATTTTATCGGTTTTTATACTACATTATTATTATTTTCCTCTCCCTTCCCCTTATCTCCTTTCCTTCTCCCTTTTTCCTCTTTCATATTATCCATAGGTGTAATCTGCTCTTTTTATCAGAATTTAAATTTGCCTGCCCTTCCTTTTGATTTGCCCTTGATTGTTCTAGCGCCATCGAGATGCATTAATTAAGATTCTAATGCTAATTATATTTTTTCACTGACAAGGAAACGGTCGGAAACTGCCCTGAGTCCGATATGTCGGCAAAGGGCGGTGCAGAAATCAAATGAATGAATAAATAAATCATTTTATTACTTTTAGTAAAAACATAAATGATGTGATAAGTTTGGTTTTATAAAAAGGTTGTGATGCATTTTGATACACATTGTTGATGGGGGGTGGGTGGGGAGAATCCCATCCTTTTAAAGAACACGGTTGCACCCTTGGGGACCCTTGCCTACATTTCTGGAGTTTAGTGAGCCCCCTACTATTTCTTAGATTGACATAACCTATGACAGATTTTATAGCTAATGAAAACTGACTTGATAGGCATCTAGAATGGGAGTTGCTGTGTTTGGATGGCTTGCTCCGGGCAAAAAGATTTCTGTTGCACATTTTATGACTCATAAAGCACATGGTTGTCTGACCTTCTGAAAAGCTGACTTGCACGATTGTTTTTGAAACAGTGGGTTACACGTCTGTCTAAAAAACAGCTAATCAAGGGATATTTATAACAACTAAAAGACTGCAGCTTTTCTGTGAAGGAGGTGCCCGGTGCCGACTTTGCTGCTCTGGGCCCAAGAATGTTTTTACCTTCCAGAAAAGGAATACCAACCAGAAAAGGAATTTTACCAACCAGAAAAGGAATTAAATGCTGATCAAATCTACTGAAGTTGGCCAGAACAGAAATACACGGTAGGGACACAGATCAAAAGGAAGCAGCCTTAGCCCATCATGTTGTGTTTCTCCATTTCAAACTGGTTATCTACGATTTGCTCAGAGCACATTATGAAAAGATGACAAAGACAGAATAATGGAATCTTGTTTAAGGATGGGAATGAGGAGTTTTAGGCTCACTGCGTGATAGAACAGTCACAAAACCTTTGGACAGCAGGAACGCTAAAGCCAGGCAAGTGTGAAATTGCAAGCTGTCTGGCAAGGGAAGATTGCTCGGGAACCAGCCAAAGCAGATCGGAGTTCGGAGAAGGAATGCAAGAATAGCGGCACTTCTAGCCAAGCAAGATTAGGCGGCTCTTCCCTCACCTGCGTTGAGAGGACAGTCTTTTATCTGAAATTGTGCTTCGTTCTCATTTGGGATGTCTTTCCAGGTAGCCAGGAACATCTGCCGCTCTGAGGGACCAAGGAAGAAACTCCAGGTGAATCCTGGGGACAGGAGGGCAACTCCCTTTCCAAGACACAGACCATGCTAGCTTCTGGACAGATGCGCCCCCCCCCCCCCGGGCTTTAAGTCCATGCTTTCACCATTAAGGGAATATGCTTGCCTACACTGTCCTTGAGATCTACTGTTCAGAAATATACTGCCTCTGACCATAGAAGTTCCATGAAGCTGCCCTTACAGAGGTATCTTGATACTCGACCGTGGATACCTTTGTCCCCTTTAAACCTTTTCAAGAGGGACAAAAAGATCACAATGATTATAAAATGCTGAACCAGACCCCCCAGTTCAACTCCAGTGTACAAAATAAGCACACACAGAATGCAGCTGCTGTCCTGGACAATCAGCTCCACCTAGTGTTCATGAGAAGTTGCAAACATGCTTACGACACTGCACCCTGGCCCCCTGGCTCTCCCCGTTTGAAATCAGAAAAATAAACAGAGTGGTCCATAGTAGGCTTGAAGGGACACTCCCTCTTCCATAAGAGACCTCTCAATCAGTTGCATAACCTCACCCCTGCAAGGTCGGCTTTAACTTTGCAACTGCCGAAGAGTTCAGTTAATATTGCCTCCAGCTACTCTGCTTTCTCCTCTGCCCAGTTAGGGATCAGAGAGGACACCATGTTTTCTGGCAAGGGCTTCTGGGATTCCTCTGCACCTGTTAGCTGTAATGAAAGCCACATCAGGGACCCCCTTAGCTCTCCTTCAGGACATCACTGCTGGCTGTACATTGCTAGGGAGTGGAAGAAGCCAGCATTGCACAAGGCCCATTCACTCCAAGGGGCAGGCAGAGTGGAACACACCTAACATGACCTCCTTTTCAGAGCATACTTCTGCCGTCCCTCACTGCACACAGAAGGCTCGGGATGTGAGAATGCCACTTTCACACCTCTGTTTGGCCACCGAGCAGTTTTGAGTACAGGTAGCCGAACCTATCTGTGCAGGTTGGTTGAGACTAAACTGTCATCAGAAGTCCTTTATGCAAACGGTCAACAAAACTCAATAAATCCCCCCTATTGATTTTTTTATATCTTCTATGCATTGCCACTGGTATGTCAGCCGACTTACCCATTTTCCCATCTTCCACAAAGAGAATGTGCAGAGGGTAGAGGGTGCTGAAATAGAACACATCTATGTTGTTTTTCACGGCCACCTGGAACCAAGGAAGAAAGATTTAGTTTACAATATGAATCAGAATATACTCCTTCTCTGCCCCCCCCCCCAATAATACAGTTGTGAACAATATAAAATCCAACTCTGCTGTCCACTAAGATGTCAATTGGTTTCCAAACAAGATATTTTTGAACGATTTCACATGCTTCAATTCTGAAGTAATGCAGATGGATGCAAAAACCGTTTATAATCAGGTTTCTAGCCCTCATGACTTTACCTTATACTTAAAAGTGTACAAACAAAACCAGCAGAATCTCCAAGAAGCCACAGAGGTGGCTGGATAAGATTAAGTGGTTGGAAGCAGGAAACCAGTGCCCTACCTGGTCTCTTGCTCATCCCCAAAAACTAGTAAAATCAAGGTTATGATGCAATACCAGCATGCACAAAATAAAATGTTTTTAGTGCAGAATTGTTTTTAGTGCAGAACTGGTTGTGAACAGAATTTGCAAAGCATAGCACCTGTTTAGGCAAAGGTGACAAGCCAATAGCTACAAGTGACACGTTTATCAGTCCTGGCATTTTGTACCATTTGCTCTTCCTTGGAGCAAAGTATAAAACCTTAGGTTGAGGCCATGCTGATCCAGGAGGTCCTTTATTCAAATCCCACCTTTCACAATTCCCCACCATTGGGTGTCTTTAAGGCTGGGAGTGCCTTGCTTAAAACCTCACTCCAAAGTCTGCAACATGCAGATAATACTAGCCTACCTTATGGGGCCATTGTAAGAGTTAAAATATAATATACCTTTTGAACTCCGGAAATTCTACATAAATGCTAAGCATTAACAACATGTATTGGTGAAGATCTGTATAGTTGGAATCAAGTGGGTATTCTGGGCTGTGTGGCCACGGTCTGGAAGTTTTTGCTCCTAACATTTTGCCCCCATCTATGGCTGGCATCTTCAGAGGCATGCCACAGTAAGATGTGTTTCTCGCTGAGGCAGTGAGAGAAACTGTGCCTTTGAGAGAAACACATCTTACCATGACATGCTTCTGAAGATGCCAGTCAATGTTAGGAGCAAAAACTACAGGACCAGGCCACACAGCCTGGATACTCACAATAGCCACACGATTAACAACACGCTTCAGAAAGCAGCCACTGGCCAGCGAACTCTGAAAAAATCTCATAGGCGTTCACTTTGGAATAAATTACCACAGTTAATTCCTGTGAAAGTTATTCTTGCCACCTCAGAAGACAACGTTATCCATTGGTTTCTGTACGAAGGAATCAAACTGCGCCCCCCCCCCCCCATTTTATAATACTCCCCTTGACAGGAACACCCAACTGTCAATCTTAAGTTTACTACCAGCTACTAATTCCTTGGCTCACCTGAAGGTTATTAAGAGGATCCATCTTCATGACTGAGCCAACTGTGTTCAGGGGAAGGGAGATTTCCACACTCTGGTTCGGGGCAAGAGGGGCATGGACTTGAAGAGGAGCAGCGGGAGCCAAACCAAAGCTGGAGAGGAATATCAAAGGTGACAGCTAGTGTCTTGGCGGATGCAAGCGCAGAGGACTCCTTACCGGGATTGACAGACATGCTAGCAGTAGTATTTTTTCCCCCTTGTATGTGTTGTGAGCAATGGAAATTTGGATGCTAGGCCACTGCCAGCCAGTAGAAAGCTCAGAAATGAGATGTTGCCAAAGATGCCTGGCCAGAGTACATTCTTTGGTGCTGACAGCTCATGGTAAGCCAAGTACTGATTCGAGAACTACTGCAGAACTGACCCTATTCAGTTTACGGTGAAGTTTTTTTTTTAATCACTGCCAAGAAAAAGGCTTCCTTTTCAGTTCATCCATCTTTTTACGTTGCTTTCACCTACCCTCACCAATGTCAAAATGTGGCTACATACAACTGCAACATAGTCCCATTCACTGTGGAAGCCCTATCACCCAGATACAGAAAAGGACAAAACATATGCTGTACAGGAGATACACATTTTTATTTTCACTTTAAAAACTGCTGAGCTTTTGGGAGGGGTGGGCATGGAGGCAGTTTTCCTGTTCTAACCCCCCCCCCCCAAAAAAAAAACACTAGTCGTACAGCAGACAAAATATACACATCTGTAGTACTTGAGAGTCAGTGTGATATAGTGGTTAAGCCTAGGTGACTTGGACGAGTCCCACACTCTCAGCCTCAACCCAGAAAAGTGTTTGAATGGGAGACCTCTAAGGAATACCAAAGGCATAAAGCATAAGCAGTCAACGGCAAACCACCTCTGGACATCTCTTGCCCTGAAAGCCCCACCAGGGGTCGCCACAAGTCAGCTGTGACTCGATGGCAAAACACACACTGCAGTACTCAGGTGAGAGGTGGGAATTGACCAAAATGGTACAGTGGGAGAAGCATTAACCCTCCATCAAAACTCAGCCTCCCTCCTTTTAAATTGGGGGGGGGGGGCAGGGGGCGGAAGAGAATACCACCATTAGGAAGAGATTTATGCTTGGAGTTGTTTTATCATATCTGTTTGCCATCACCTAGGAAGAAGAAACGGCAGCTGGGGGTGGGGGTGGGTGGGCACCAAATATGACAAAGATTTACACAAATTGATTTACACAAATACAGTGGAACCTCTGTTTTCGTCGCCGTCGGTTTTCGTTGTTTTCAGTTTTTGTCAGTTCTCTAAGTGAAAATTTTGACTCTGTTTTCGTCACTTGCTTCAGTTTTCATCAGTTTTTGTCAGCGCGCGTGCTAATTTTGCGACGAAAACCGGTGACCCATGCCTCCCCATTGCTTGCCAGTGGTTTCCTCAGTTTTTGTGGAGGCTTCCCAGATGAATTAACAATGAAAACCAAGGTTCCACTGTAATACATTTGCATACCCACTCACCCTAAATAGAACTGGAAAGTATTTGGCACAGATCTATCTAAAATGGGCCATTTTGGTCCCAAGGCGACATTTGGTGCACTGGTCACCTTGTGTGCTCTGGCAGGAAGCTCTAACTCCGGAGCAGATAAGCCTCTTCAGTCAACTTCTTAGAGGGTTAGGAAAGCTCATCACGGCGATCCTTCAGAGAGTGGATTCATCATGCGAGGCTGGCTAGCTAGCCCTCCCCCAAATCAGAGGGTTTCTTTAGGGAACAGGGGGAAGACTCAGCACAGGAAAAAGGGAGGTGGCAGCTTTACCTGTTCCGGTTGAACTGGATGGCAAAATCGGACATGACTTGCAGGGCCTTGTTAGCTAGGACCAGATCCATGCTGATGGAGCCCACCTGGCGGCTGAAGGTCCCTGAAATCTCCAGGCCTTTGGCTTTCACAGCTGGGAGCCACACCTAGATGAGTACAACCCCAAACACACATCTATTAGAGCAGACCAGAGTCTCGGTTCACACTGAGAGTTAATGTGACAACCTGAAGGGTTTGTAAATTGAGAAACATTGCAGTGGCCCGGGGCCTTGGCAATGGCCAGCAAGAAAAAGCGCCCCTCTAGGCATGGGCTTCAAAAATTGCCACTGAGTACAGATTAATAAGACCTATAATCATTACCAAGGAAAACTTAAACAGACTCTTTGAGTGTTTGATGTCTGACTGGGACTCTGATGTCACTTTAGAGAACCAGCGTGGTAGTGGTTAAGAGCAAGTGGATTCTAATCTGGAGAACCGGGTTTGATTCCCCACTCCTCCACCTGAGTGGCGGAGGCTTCTCTGGTGAGCCAGATGTGTTTCCGCACTCCTACATTCCTGCTGGGGGACCTTAGGCTAGTCACAGTTCTCTCAGAACTCTCTCAGTTCCACCTACCTCACAAGGTGTCTGTTGTGGGGAGAGGAAGGGAAAGGAGTTTGTAAGCCACCTTGAATCTCCTTACAGGAGAGAAAGGTAGGGAATAAATCCAAATTCTTCTTCTTCTCCTAGTTGTAGCTAAGCTTTTGGCATCAGTTATAAAAACAAAGGATGATTATCCGTCCCAATTTGGACACTGTTTTATGAGCTTTTAAAATGATTTACATTAATTCCAAGTTTAATGTATTTGACACAAACTTTATATTTTGCTCTCTACATATGTATTCCAATAAAGTTTGATTGATTGAATACATTGGGGGTGGGGGCGGGGGGAGAGATAGAAGGAGTTCCAGGTACCAGAATTGGTCCCAAGAGATAAGCTCTGGCTACTGGCAAGCCTCTGAAGTGCTACTCACAGTTTTGGGAGCCACGTAAGATCCTGACAAAGTGCCCACACCGCCAGCCAGGTCAAAGAGGTCCCCCAAACCGCCTCCAAGGGGTGCCCCCAAGTTTTGGGGCATGACTGCACTGGGAGCTGCAAAGCTGGGCCCACCCATCTGCCAGGGAGAAGGACATCAGTTATTACAAGGACTCAGAGAAAATTGAAAGGAAGGTGCTTGGAGACAGACAGGTGTCAATGAGATGGTTCAGGGGAAGGAGAGGAGCATGAAACAAGGCACCACGTAAGGAGCCAAAGGGCTTCTACCCTATGGCTTTCAACTTAACTGCCTGTAGAACAATTTATCCACACAGACCTATCAGCTAAGGATCTCTTACCGTCTCAGGATTCAATGCAAAGGGTTCTGGGGCATGTCCTAAGGCACTGGCCAGATCTTTGGGGTTGATCATGTCCTATGTGATCCAAAGTATATCTCCTACAACATGCAGCTCTGCAGCTGTGCACAGCAAGGGATGACTTTACTATTGTGGCTGACCATCTTTCAGGGAAGTTTGTTTAATAACCAAGCCACTCACTCAAAAAGCCTCTCTGGTGGGCTTCCTTGGATGTTCTCGAGCTCAGTTTGATAGCCATAATGAACAGAGGCAATGAAGTATAGTAGTTAGAGTGTTGGACTAGGACAGGGGTGTCCAACTCTGGCACTTCAGATGTTCATGGACTACAATTCCCATCAGCCTTACAATTCCCATCAGGGCTGATGGGAATTGTAGTCTGTGAATATCTGAAGCGCCAGAGTTGGATACCCCTGAACTAGGACTAGGAAGAGTGAGATCAAATCCCCACTTGCCATGAAACTTTCTGGGACACCTTGGCCAGTCAATCACACTCGTCCTAACCTGCTCTGCAGGGTTGTTGTGTGAATAAAATGCAGGAAGGGAGATCAACGTATGCTGACCTGAGCTCCACAAAGAATGAGTGGGATAAATGTGCTAAAATATCTAAACAGCTTTGACACGCAAGGCCATGTTTTATGATGACGTCTAAACATAGCTAAGCATTAGACATTCCACATAAAGCAAGGCAGGGTGAGGAAGCCAGACAGACAGCTTTGGGTTTTATCATGAAGGACAGACCCCGCAACAATTTCCCAGGACATCAAGGTTCTTTTTTTTATTTCTGAAGAGGGGTGGTGGCCTTCCTTTTGAATCTGTACCGTACCTAAGTTTGCTTTGAGGACAAAACCATCACAGTGGCCACTGCAAGCACTTTTTAAATGTGCAGAATTGAAAATGAGCAGACATCTATGTTACAAGGTTAAATCAGGTTAAATGACATGGCAAAAACCATTGCTAGCATTGGGGGAGGGAGGGGTCTGGGACCACCAGTGGAGAGTTCTCATTAGGATCCCAAAACAACCTGCAGTTTCCAGGAAAGAACTGCATTAGTGGAAAGAACTGCATTAGACAAAGGACAATTCTAGATGGAATTCCTTTGGACTAAGAGTGGGACCTGTCTTTCGTGTCAATCAAGGCAGGTTGAACTAGAATTGAACTAGAATTATGCACCTATAACTCCTGAAGTTGAACTAGAATTATGCACCTATAACTCCTGAAGTTGACTGTATGAGATAAAGGAATGAGCAGGGTTCCAGCCCGAAAAAACAGAATGGTCTTTAGGAGGTTTTGGGAATCTTGGCTCCCCTCCCCCGCCACAAAATAAGGGAAACCTGTAACCTCTTCGGTTGTGAAGCTTAACAGTGTGAGCATTTGCTAAAGCTGCAAGGAATGCTAGGAAGAGCCTGGGCAAGCAATTCCAAGATTTGCAACATTTGGGGTTGTAGATGGCTGAACCCCCACCCCCTCTACGTTTACTAAAATGAGAGGAGAGAGAGGAAAGGAGAAAGGGAATGGATGAGGGTCTCGAATGGCAAGGCAGGTTCTAGGAAGCTAGTAAGAGGGCTGAACCATACCCCTTCGGCTTCGTCCCCCATCTCCAAGCAGAGAAGCAGGCATGGTGCAGAGAAGAGCCAGCCACATGCAGAGAGAGACAGAAGCCAGGAGGGGGGAGAAGAGAGAGACAAACAGAGAAGGGGGGGGGGGGATGAAAGAAAGAAGTTAGCCAGTCAAGACTCCATCACACAGATGTTGGTCACAGGCTGTACTAAAGTGAGACAGTCCCTTCAAAGTACTTCTCCTGCCATCCCATTCCAAAAAACCAAAGTAAAGGTCTGTTCTAAGTAGCTGGCACATTTAATAAATTCTGTCCGGCCTCTCTACACCAGTCAGCTAAGTAATGCATCTGCAAGACTTATGAGTTCACTTTTTACCTTGAAGACAAATCTTTTATACTTAGCTAATCATTTTAGGACTAAAAAGAAAAAAAGATCTGGAATATTAGTTACCTGCCCTTTCATAGAATCATAGAGTTGGAAGAGACCATAAGGGCCATCCAGTCCAACCCTCTGCCATGCAGGAACACACAATCAAAGCACTCCCGACGTATGTTCACCCAGCCTCTGTTTAAAAACCTCCAAAGGAGACTCCACCTCTCTCCGACGCAGTGAATTCCACTGTTGAACAGCCCTGACGGTCAGGAAGTTCTTCCTAATGTTTAGGTGGAATCTCTTTTCTTGCACCTTGAATCCATTTCCATGAAGCATCCCCCCAAATATGTAAGCACATATACACTACATAAAAACCAGACAACATCCACGTAAGTGAAATAACCAGACCAAAAGCAACAGCCGCAGCCCAGTTAGAGCTTCTGACGGATAACTCATTGGCTTATTTATGGGAAAGAAGCTCTACAGAAGCAACATACAGCAACATGGGGGAGGCTGCTATTCCAGGGGTACCAGTCATACAAGACTTGGAGGCTACTGGGACTTACCAGGCTGTCCAGACCACCACCCAGAAGGTCCACAGCTCCCATCTGCACTGATGACGTGGCAACTGGAGGGCCACTCACTGGTGGTCCAAGATCGAGATTCAGTAGGTCACCCAAGAGGTCACCCTGTGTGGGGATGACAGCAGGCTGCTCGGAAGGTGGAGCCCCCACAGGAGCAACATCCGGGCTTTCTGCACTCTCACTTCTAAGTTGCCAGGATGAGGGGTAGGAGAAGGACAGAGAGGGAGAAGAACGTAAAATGAGGCACAGTGCAATTCAATTACAAACTTTGCTTTCAGATGGTTGTTGTGGGCTTTCCGGGCTGTGTGGCCATGGTTTGGTAGATCTTGTTCCTAAAGTTTTGCTTGCACCTGTGGCTGACATCTTCAGAGGTGTACCCCAGAGAGAAGTGTGTTCCCCACCCTGGGACATGGACAATATATACCCCACTAAACATTCCTTTCTCACTGGACATTGTGTAACAGACTTCCCTCTGTGATACACCTCTGAAGATGCCAGCCACAGATGCAGGCAAAACGTTAGGAACAAGATCCACCAGACCACGGCCACACAGCCCAGAAAACCCACAATATCCAGTTGAGTCCGGCCATGAAAGCCTTTGACAATACATTTGTTTTCAGAGATCTTTGAGAAGGTCAATAGTCATACAATGCACATTAAAAAAAAGATACTGTTTCACAGTTACAATACTTGTGGGATTTACTTAAAAATAATCATAACTGATTTTAAAAACTTAAGATTGAGTGTAAATAATTGATACTTAGGGGCACCTTTTAAAAAAGATGCTTAATACTAAACTATTTAAAACACAAATCACTACACACAGTCTTATAAACAGCATTCCTTCTTCCCCTTCTATTAAGAGGGAATGACTCTCGTCAGAAATGCTGCTAGGATACCTATGTGCACTGTCCAAAGACAGAGAAGAAATACTTTTGGTTCCCAAACTATTTTATTCATAGACAAACCCTTAAAGATTTGAACCAGTCAAGCAAATTTTAGATGATTAAGCTTACTTTAAGCAGGTGGCGTCCCCATTTCTTCCTAATAACTCCACTCCTTTGATGTAAACTTATACATAGGGCTCTCTTACTACAACCACTTTACAAACTGGGGCAAGACCCAGAGCTGGAGACTCTACATCCCACAGCTAAGCAGTGGATCTAAACATGCATCTCCTCTGCCTCATGGCCTCTTGCATCAGGACTGGTGTAAAGGACAGCCTGAATACTCACGAGCCTGTACGGGGCGGGAGGTTCTTGTGAACAATGCCTCTGCTTCCCTCCACAAAGGCGCTGGGGGGCTTGTGATAGACAGAGGCCAGCGTGCCAATGTAGCAGATCAGCTCGTCCAGCAGAGTGGGTTCAATCAGGTCTGTCTCCTCGGAGATGAGGGGCTTCTCAGCCAGGACCACTTCCTTGGCTGCCACGGGATCAGTTGAAAGCAGACGCCAGTAGATGTAGCCACGGTCTCTCAGGTCAGGGTTGTCCGAGTCCTTTGAAGTAGGAAGAAAGTTAGGCTTGGAGATTCCGATGCAACAAATACCAGATCTGGGTGAATTTGGGCATGTTCAGGCAAAAATCGGCTGAATACCTGCCTGAATATGAACTAATCTGAATGCAAGGTATTCGGGCTTTTGGGGGTGTTCTGTCACATTTGGGGGTCCATAACTTGGTTCAGGGGGCCCCCCTGAACCAAACTTCACCAAACTCGGGTGGTATCATCTGGGCAGTCTCCGGATGATACCCAGACATTTTGGTGCTGCTAGCTTTAAAAATGCGCCCCCTGCCTGCTGAAATGTGAAAAAACACAAAAAAATCAGACAGATCCAAATATTCGGGCATATCCGAGTATGTTATTTGTCTTATTGGGGCATACAGATAATTTTATAAGTGAATAAATCCGAATCTGAATTTTACCAAATTTCTAGGGTATTGACCAAGCCTAGAGAAAGTTGATTTGGTTTAGGGATTTTCAAGTGGGCCTTCCAAGTCATGGCGACTGAAAGTCTCCAGCGTTCACCAAGATAAAGGATATATTCTTTGCTGGAGTTCACATTTGGCACACCCACCATCGATATGCAGAAGTTGGTCCAGAGCATAGACTTCAATACCTGATGACCACAGATAAATACCAGGGGCCTAAAACATGGGACAACTGCAAGAACACGTTTAGATGCTTGCGAACAATGCTGAGAAGGGCTGAATAAAATTTTCAGTGATTGGGAACAGATGGGACCGCAGTTCTTTGCACAGCTCATTAATCCTCCCCTTGACCAACATATAAGAAAGTTTTGTAGCATTTGTTTTCAACGTGCACAACATACAGTTTAGATTACGCCAGCACAGAATTTAGAGCCCAGCCCTTGCATCCGCTGTTGGTTGCCAAGGTGGGGCAGGGTGAGACAAGGAGAGCAACAAGGTAACAGAACTGAGGTAGCAGAGAATATGTGGGGACTCCCCACAACCGCATCATCGTTGCACAGGAATATCGCAGGAGGTATAGTATAGACCAGGGGTATCCAACTCTGGCACTTCAAATGTTCATGGACTACAATTCCCATCAGCCCCTGCTAACATGCCAGCAGGGGCTGATGGGAATTGTAGTCCATGAGCATCTGACACGCCAGAGTTGGACACCCCTAGTATAAACCTGCCTGCATTCCGCCCACTGGATTAGGGCACATTCTCTCCCCTAGCCCAGAGAAAGGCAGAGAAAACTGTTGGATGAAAGCAATGAGGACTTGTGGTGGGAAGAACCAAGGATGTGAACCACAGAAACCACGGATGAGAATCCCTGCTTAATTAGTCTCTCTCATCCTAGTTTACCTTGTAGAGCTGTCGCAAGGATAAAAGTGGACATCTTGCCACATGAAGCCCCCTCAAGGAAGGGCAAGATGCAAAAAGGCGGTGAAAAAGTGGCCCTTTTCTGAGCAAGGAGGAGACAGAGTGACTTCAAAAGGAAGGGGATTGGGCCACCAGTGAGACTGAGCTCCCTACCTGTGTAGCCAAACTCAGAACCTGCTGCACCAGCTCCTGGGTTTCGGTGGGCTTCTTGAGGAAAAGCTTTACGATGGCCGTCAGCAACTGCAGCTGCACCTGTGTGATGAGGGGGAAAGGTGTGAGCTCAAGAGGCACTGCTTGCTTGCTGCGCTTTACCCCAGGGTAGCTGGGCAACTCTGAACTGTGCAAGGCCAGCAAAATGGCCATCTTCATGAAGAAGGGGCAGAATGTGTGCATCCAGAGAACCCTTGTTATGAGAAAGGAACCCCCCCCCCACCTTCATACACACACTTTACCATTCTTTGCATACTCTAAGCACAGACACGCACTGCAACTCTGCAATTCCCCCCTGCCCCAACTTGTGGGATGCTCATCAAATGAGGCTTAGGCAATCTGGTGTCAAGGATGGAGAATGGGGTTTGTTTGAACTGAAACAACTCCCAGTACTGAACTCTGCTTTCTCCCAGGAAGGCCCTTCACTTACAGGCACTTCAGGAGGCCAGCGATTCTGTTGCTCAGTCCCTCCAGAAGATGACTGTCAGGGCTGTTCGACACTGGAATCTACTGCCTTAGAGAGTGGTGGAGTCTCCTTCTTTGGAGGCTTTTAAACAAGGCTCGATTATCACATGTCAGGAGTGCTTTGATTGTGTGTTCCTGCATGGCAGGGGGTTGGACTTGATGGCCCTTGGGGTCTCTTCCAACTCTATGATTCTAGGGCCCGGGCCATTCATCCTATTAGAACCAAGGAAATCAAGCAAGCTTGTGTGTCCAATCTGTTTACTTCAGATGGTGAGCAACTTGGAGTTGTTCTCCTGAATCAGTCTCTCTCTCTCTCTCTCCACACACACGTGCTCAGGAAAAGGAATTCTGGGAGAGTTTACTGTTTACCTCAGCAAGTTCAACCCAACAAACTGTATAACCATCCCAAAGAGAGGCTTAGGAAAGCCCTGCTTTAGGCAGATGCCAAAGAAACCATCAATCTCACTGTGCACAGCAACATAATCCCAGATGTTGCAGAGTACACCTGGGATGCTCATTCCAGTGGTACAATGCAACGGTTTTTGGATGATGGATGGCCTTTCAACTACAGCCGTGTCCTTTGCCTTGCCCCATCACCTGAGTGCTCTCATCATGGAACCCCTCCAGGAAACTCTCCAGCAACTCATCCGCATTGTCAATGCGCTCGGCGTATTCTCCCACAATCCAGATCATGGCAGCTCGGGCCTCTGGCTCATCCAGGGAGTCCAAGTTCTCACACAGGGTGGCGATCACACTCTCATACCTGGACACAAATGAAAAGGCACCCACGGTGTAATACAAACATGCAGCTCCCAAAGAAACTGCCTTCCTGCTCTTTCAAAAATTCTGGTTTTGACCCAAGGCTTTGCATTCACAGAGAGGAAGCAGTGACCAAAGGGCATGACGGTGGAGGGATCAGATCTGAGCATGGGGATGGAGAGATCAGATTTTAAACAGAGGACACCTTAAACGTCTAACAGAGGGGGCGTTCCAGGGCAGGGGCGTAGGCCGCACCAGTGCACCGGGAGTTCCCCCCCTTGCTACGCCTCTGATGTCCAGCTCTGGATGCTCCTGTCTCTGAAATTATGTAGCCCCCCCCCCCCTTACTCTCCTCCTGGGAATTCCTCATTGTTTTATCCAGTTGGTGCCTGTGTTCATGGCTTTAAGGCACTGTTTAAAAACAGTTCCCCCGTTTTAGGGATGACTGACACATTTTGCTGGACATTTGACAGATTATACTGGTTTTATCTACGTATTTCATTGTTTTTGTATCCTGTCACGTTATATGGTTTTCTCAGTGGGCCAGGGTCGTTTTGTTTTTGAGCCTTCCTGCACAGCCTGAAACCCTTTCGGAGGTAATGTGGTGGTGCAGAAATGGTGCCATTTCCGGCCGCCTCATCCTCTGAATTGGGCTGTAAAGTCAGCAGGTCGGTGTCAAGGAGTTCACGTACTTGTTGGGGTATTTGCGGAAAATGTCCTTGATGACAACAATGGCCTCCTGCACCACATAGTTGACCTTGGTTTGGATGAGGTCAAGCAGTGTGCTCACACAACGCTCGGCAGATTGCTGGGTGGACAGAAAAGAGAGAGAGGTCAGCCAAGAGGCGAATGAAAACTGCAAAGGACAGCAGGACAGAAGTTACAACTCATCTGGATTATCTTGTAGCGAGGGTGGGATGTGTAAACAGGAAGACCAGGAATTTCCTGGTCATGGCAAAACAGCCAGAAATACATGCAAGTCACACAGCTTTCTGCACACTGTAGAATTCTCATGGAAAGCACAGTGCCCTGTGCGACTAAAACCCCCTCCTTGGCCACTGTTTTTAAAAGCATAATTCATATGGACACTGGCAACACCCCCTCCCTTACGGCTGCTTACAGCGCTTGAACCACGCTGCACCCAATCTCTGTAATCCAAAACAGAGTGCCCCTTGTGTTCCTCCACTCACAAACGGCTTTCAAATATTTCAAAAAAGAGTAGCACAAGGTTCCAAGGGGAACCAGATGTTTTCACATCCTCAAACATGAAGTCATGGAACAGATGTTCACCCAGGCCCCTCCTGGACATGCAGAATAATGCACTTTCAATCGACTTTCAATGCACTCTGAAGCTGGATTTTACTGTGCAGAATAGCAAAATCCACTTTCAAACAATTGTGAGTGGACTGAATGTGCATTATTTTGTATGTGTGGAAGGGGCCCGAGTTTCCTTCAAGGTTATATCAATTGCCCTAGTGGAAAAACACAATTCAGAAACCACTTTTGGTTGTACTACAGAAGATCACCTCAGAGGTGGACTCTGGGATGCCCCACGTCCAGCTGCAGGTAGGCAAGTCACACAGTGCAATGCCTCTCCATGCATAAAGAATCCCTTCTCATTTCGACACATGCTGCCGCCTAGACCAAAGTTCTGACCTGGCATACCAAGGTCAGTATCATCTACTCGGATTGGTAGAGGTTCTCAGGTAGAAGTCATTCATCTACCACCTGGTCCTTTTAACTGGAGAGGCCGGAGATGGAACCTGGGGCAGCTGACATTCTAAGCAGATGTGGTACCTGAGCCACCGTCCTCACGTAGAAAGCATGTACGTTTGGGACGAACGCTCGTGTTCGTTATGCAAGGAATTTCTTAATAAAGGGCTTCCAGTCAGGCAGACCTCCTAATCTGATCAAAGAACCACCATCAATGGTAAGGTTTCCTTTCTCAGTGAGAAGCCAGCTCAAGACTCACCTCAACCTTGATGGCACAACGGCCAATGGCTCGGACGGCTTTCCTCACAAAGTCCACATCCACTTCTGTCGCATACTCCTTCAGCTCAGCAAGGACCTGTTTTGAGACACAAGGTGAGAAGAACAGAACAAGACCGTCCGCTTAGCCTAAAAATTGAAATGGCCAGTGAGGCAAAGCCCACAGAACATCTACCACTTCATGGCACCAGCCTGCAAGTGTTCTGATGCAAGGAGACTCCACAGAAAGGCACGAAGTGCATTCTCCTTTACCTGCGCAATATTGGCTTGGGAGGCAAGGCGGATCATGATGTCCAGTTTCTCCAATTTGACGTAGATCGGGTCATTGTACTTCACAAAGAAAACTTTCATCTCGTGTTTCAGGATTTCAGGCCTGGAGGGAGCGAGGACATGAGAAATCTCTATCACCGTCTAAAGAGCACGCAAATGTGACAAGAACAATTTTGGTTACTTTTCCCCTCACAACTGGAACAGAACAAGGGAGCCTGAGGAATTCCCCTGGGAACAAGAGCCACGAAGAATACTGCCTATACCCGTGGTGGCAAACCTTTGGCACTCCAGATGTTATGGACTACAATTCCCATCAGCCCCTGCCAGCATGGTCAATTGTAGGGCTGATGGGAATTGTAGTCCATAACATCTGGAGTGTCAAAGGTTCACCATCACTGGCCTATACCTTGTGCACAAATGGGAACCTGCAGGTTATCTGCCCCCGGCTTCCTCCCCAACTGCATAGGGCAGAAGAAGGAACGACTCACCTTTTCTGCACTATGAGGTTGATGTTGCGGAGCGCCACATACTGCAGCTCGGGCTCTGCCGACAGCAGGGTGACAAGCGGGGGAGCCAGTTTCTTCAGCAACGTGCCGTAATAATCCAGGTCCTTGGAGAGCATCTCCATGAACTTCATTAACACTTTCACTGCTGAAAGGACTACGGCAGAGTTGGCATGGGACAGCCGGGGGGTCACCCGCTCGCAGATGCTGTAAGGTGAGGGATTGAGGGGTGAACAAGAAGGGATAAAATGCAGCCGCCAAGTGTCAAAGGGCAGTAGGGGGGGATTTTTGCCAGCTCACAGAGAAAGCAGAGGTAACAAAAAAATACATAATGTAGCCTTCTTCTAAAGGCAACATAGATTGTCCACACACATTAGCTTCAAATTACTCCATGGCCCTTGATCATCAAGACGCTAATGTACACAGACAATCTGCACTGCATTTAGAAGATGGCCACATTCTAGGCCGACATTTCATCACATAACCGAATATATAATCATGAACAAAGATGCAGAGATCCAGGCATGACTGAAAGGTTAAAATTGGACACCTTGATTGTTGAGCTCTGGAGCATCTTTCAGGCTTTCAGCTGAGGCAGTTATGAACAAGTAGCAAAAAACCCAAAGTGACAGGCCGTCCTGATCACTCACAGAAGGAAGAACTCTCTCATCAAGGCAGGCTTGAGCTTTAGTACCACTCAGCCAACTACCACTCTCATCACGGCAGGCTTAAGCCTTAGTACCATTCAGCCAACTACCACTCTCTCATCATGGCAGGCTTAAGCCTTAGTACCATTCAGCCAACTACCACTCTCTCATCATGGCAGGCTTAAGCCTTAGTACCATTCAGTCAAGTATCACTTTTAGAAGAAGAGATGGTGTGGAAGACCGAACAGGATGCTCTAGGGAGAATTGGACCCCTCCCACTAGCATAGTCAGTGTCTCATCTTATGATTTTGGACTGATATGGTGCAATTCCTTCATGCTAAACTGACTGTTAGCCACTGGGAGCAGCTGGTGGAAAGGCTGGATACAAATTCCTTTAATTTTGCAAAAGGACAGAGAAGGCCACATAAGCAAAGAACCGGCCCTCCAAAGAAAGGGGCCTGCACAGCAACTCATTCGAAGTGGGAGTGAAGCCTCTCTGCAGCCTCCATCTCTTATGTGGAGTTCCAGTTGGTAGCCAATGGTGTGGGGAATGATCATCCTCCCATCTCCGTAGAGGCTTCAGGGCAGCAAAGGATGAAATCCTCCTCCCCTCCCTAAAGCTGAGCGTTTGTCAGGGTGCTCACCCACCCCAGGTGTTTACCTCCTCCACCAATCTGCTTCCAGTTTCACAAGGAAGCCATGTGAGATGTCTGAGCCTCTTGGGGCCACTTGTGCTGCTGCTGCTATGGCAACAAGCATAGCTGCTCCATCCTCCTTGCAATTTGTTGGAGCAGCCCGTGCCAGCATCGCCCAGCAACTGCTGTTTCCCTTCTGCTGTTTCAGTGGCCACTCCAGGGTTTGGCAAAAGGATTTCCAGGCTTCTCCTTAGCAGCACTAGAGGAGCCTTGCAGGAGCCAAGCCACAGCGCTCACCTCTGGGCCTCGCGGTCGTCCTTGGGCATGTAGTTGGCCAGGCAGTCGAGGATGAAGATCTGGCCCCATTCTGTGCATTCGTTCAAGGCCGTCAGCAGCTTATTGATCGACTGCGGGTTCAGGTCTAGCAGGTTGCTGCTCGGGTGGGATTCTGCTATCTCTGAGAGGGCTGCGACTGCGTTGGCTACCACCTGACGAGACACCCAAGAAAGAGCCATTCAAAAATCCTATTTCTTAAAACCAGCAGGGCAAACCTACAGATGCTTTATCAGACTAATCAAACATTCCCATCTTGTGCGCCAGAGGACATTCTGAGAATGCCTTGGAGGAATTACACACAAATTCAATAAAGGCTCCTAAGAACCCAAATTACTCATCAGATGTAGCTGCCTGCTGAATCCCAAATCGATCTACTGTTCTTTCTTTGCATCCTTGACTGTGTCTCTGAATCAGGTATGATTTGGGAGCGACTGAATCACTCAAAGCATATGTGCAGCAGGGCCACCCGTTCTCAGGAGGCTTCCTGTTGTATCTATGAATAAGTAACTGTTCTGAGCTCCCCTCCTTCCACTCATAAGGCACACCTAGAAAAGCAACTCAGAAATACAGAGGGTACATTTCTGTTCTTGCACACAAAAATAAGTACGGCTTCCAAAGTAGAAGTACATCCATCTTTGAATTTGAGGCCGGAGGGGTGGGGGGTGAGGGCCTGCCTCAGCTGTTAAAAGTTTGAGAAACAACGGGCTATATGCTGTCACACCAAAAACCTACACTGCTACCATTACAGTGAAAATCAGGCCAGTCATAATAGCCAAAATGAACATCTCCATGTTCACAAGCAATACACAATCTGCTAAGGAGAAACATACATATCTAACGCACCCTTCTTGCATTTGCTAAAAGGCATCTGGTTGGCCACTACTGGAGACAGAGTGCCCAACAAGTCAGGCCTTTGCTATGATTGGACCAGCTATTTCTTTCACCCTTTTAAGCTGCTATGTCAATGGCACATATAAACACAGGCTTTTAAAGACAACCTGGTCTCCACTATTACTCAGCTGTCCATTGCATTGTGGTATTTGATCCATAATAGAGAGAGGTGTGGCTTTGCTCATAAAAAACAGCCTGCGTTCAAGCCCAGAAGGGCTATTGCTTCTGTACCAAGTACAGGGATGGCAACTCATGATTAAAGTGACAGCTGGCAGGCTTGAAGTCATTTTCAGGAGGAAGAAATGGATTAAGATAGGCAGACTGCAATAGGCTATATCTAAATCTGCAGATAGAGGCTTCTTCAGTCCTGCTCAAAAGGAAAGCAAACTACCAATTTGCCATGAAATCTTCAGGGGAAAAAATGCTCCAAAACGCAATTACCACTATTATTCAAGAAAGCTTTTGCATCATTCAACACCAAGCTTTTTAGCAGGGGTTGATGTTAAAAGTTGTTTTTACAGTCTCCTTCTAGTCTGAGGACTGTCATGAGGATCATTTGGCTGCTAAAATGTTAACATTCTAGGTTTTTAAAGTTTTGTTGATTTAAATGGTTTTATATGGTTTCATTCTGTTGTCTGGAGTCTCTTTCTTTGGAGGTTTTTAAACAGAGGCTGAATGAACGTTGGGAGTGCTTGGACTGTGTGTGGGAATGGGGGAGTGGACTTGATGGCCCTGGTGGTCTCTTCCAACTCTAGGATTCTATGTCTAACTAAAGCAGGCCACTGAAGAGGCAGCATACAGGTTTTCTAAATAAACTCTCGACAGAAAGATGACAAGTTGATCTCGCACTGTTAAATCTAGTTGGGGAAGTTCAGATATAACACCCCTAGTCCTTCAACCATGATTGAAAGAGCAAGGAGGAGGCTAATTCAGGGTTAACCATGGTCATTTCAAACTACAAGTTGCAGCCGAGTTGCAAGACCTAGTCAAAAAGCAAAGCACAGTTAATGCCGATTTATACTCACTGCTGATGTTCACTTCAGTTTTATTTTAGGAAAAAACAAAGCAACAAGAGAAAGAGGGATAAAAACCCAACAAGCGTACAAACAACCTGGCTGTTGTGGGGTTTTTGGGCTGTATGGCCACGGTCTGGTGTTTTTTGCTCCTAGCGCTTCACCCGAATCTGTGGCTGGCATCTTCAGAGGCGTGTCACGGAAAGATGTGCTTTTCTCTGTGGCACAGAGAAATGTGTCTTTCTGTGACCTGCCTCTGAAGATGCCAGCCATAGGTGCGGGTGAAATGTTAGAAGCTACAACCATGAAACTACAGCCACACAGTCTGAAAAACCCACAACAGTCACTTGATTCTGACCACGAAGGTCTTCGACAATACATGCAAGCAGCCTTAGCGCTGCATCTTGGCTGGCTTTGAACAGAAGTGGAAGGAAGAGAATTAAAAGGCTGGGAACATTTGGTCTAGACCTGACCTGTGTGGGGTAAGTTTTTTTAAAGTTACGAAGTCTATTAGTGGTTGCTGCAACTTCATTACTAAGTTCCTGCCAGAAGCAAAGCAGCTGTTTTGTATGCCATCACATTAAACATTCATCTGGTTCTCTCCAAACAAGGAGGCTGGTGGTTCTCCAATTACATGGCTTTTAAAAATATAGGAAAGCAAAGAGCAGCTACCTTGGGTTGGCATTTCTCAAACGCTGCATGTTTAACCAAAGAGTGATAACAGAGAGCACAACATGACACTTTATCCTCAAAGCAGCTATTTAAAAGAGAAGACGGCTGCAACTCAGACCTAGGGGAGGGAAATCAATTCAGGGCTAACTGGAATTCAGAACCTGGTTTCCCAGGACCGATTCTTGACTACTGGAACAAACTCGTCCTAATGAGACAAGTTAGATTAAATTATACACAGGCAGTAAAAACAGAGGTGTAAAAGGAGGAATGGATACACACAGAGCATTAGGATATTAAGAAAAAGTACAGGGTGAGGCTGGACACATATGCAATCATTCTGTGTAGTTTTCTGCGTTTCCTTTTTAAGTGGGGTACCACTCAAACATCCTTTCCCCCCGCCACATTACACTCCTAGAAAACCCTGAGCTCTTGATCCAGCTGAATCTATGAACCTGGTCTTTCGGAGACACCGGCCAACAGCTTTGAAATGTCTGGCTTCTCCCTGGATAAGAGCACCACCCATTGGTTCAAGATGTCTATCAGGAAGAAATATGAAGCTGCATGCTGATGAGGCAAGGGTGGGACTAGAGCAGGGGTCTGCAACCTGTGGCTCTCTAGATATTCATGGACTACAATTCCCATTAGCCCCTGCCAGCATGCCAACTGGCCATGCTGGCAGTGGCTGATGGGAATTGTAGTCTATGAACATCTGGAGAGCCACAGGTTGCAGACCCCTAGACTAGAGAAAGCCAGAAGAGCCCCCTCCTCAGACTGTTGGGAAATCTTACTATCATGCCCTCTAGCTTCAAAGCCATCAATGAAGAAGGAGAGTTGGGTTTATATCCCACCTTTCTCCCCTGTAAGGAGACTCAAAGGGGCTTACAAACTCCTTTCCCTTCCCCCCTCACAACACACACCCTGTGAGGTGGGTGGGGCTGAGAGAGCTCCAAAGAACTGCGACTAGTCCAAGGTCACCCAGCTGGCATGTGTTGGGAGTGCACAAGCTAATTTAGTTCACCAGATAAGCCTCCGCAGCTCAAGTGGCAGAGCGGGGAAGCCCGGTTCCCCAGTTTAGAGTGCACCTGCTCTTAACCACTACACCATGCTGGGACAAAGAGGAAGGGGATAGGGACATTCCCCAAACAAAGAAATCAATCACCATAGGGTTGGAATCCGATATCAGGTCCTTCAAGGTATCCAAAAAGCCCTGGTCCTCCACTAGTTGCGCATTGATGTCGTGAAGCTTTGCAACGCAGACTGCTGCCGTCTTACGCACATAGGGGTCCTCATCCTTCAAACACTTCCTCAGCGGCTCACACAGATACTCTGTTATCTTATCAACCCGGATGCAGCCCATTGTACGTACTGCCAGGGCCCGAATAAGGGGGTTTGGATCTTCACAATCCTATGAGAGATTACAGGAAGTCTGTTAAAGTTTCTGGCTTCCATATATGCAGATTATCTTTGAGATCTAAGCTTTCTTAAAAAAAAAAAGTCTCTAACACATGATGCAACTCTGTGAAACTTTAGATCATTCACAACCAAAAAGCAAGAAGGAACATGTTTCAGCTTCTTAGGGGCAATGCTTGATATTCATTGGCAATTTATAAATCCCTCGCCAATCTCAGTCTATCTGAATACTTGGATTTCAATCTCCTAATTATATTCTTTATCATCTGTGATGCGAGATTTAAGTACATTTTCTGTATTTTAAATATCACCATAACTTAGACACTTCAATCTACTGAATGCTATTACTAAATTGAGAGTTCAAAACACATTCCACAAATGATCTTCATAATACTTACCACCCAGTAGAATAGGCCAGCATTACTGTTCAGATTGGGGGTGGGGGTGGGGGGTGAGAAAGCAATCTGCCTATGCCACCCACTGAGATCAAGATTTGGATAAGAATTTCCTGGTTAGCGATTTACAATTTCTCAGCCAATTTACAATTATAAACCATCTCTCATGATTAAAAAGCAAGTCCAGGCTTTAAAAAATTTTCTTTTTAACTCCCTAGCAAAAAACCCAAACATCAAAACCACACACAGACACTGGAGTCCAAAACACTCGATGTCATTAAGACAGTCCCTGCCGCCAAAATCCACTAATACGCTTTCGTTAACTACCTTCCTATTAAAGTTTACAGTTCTACAGCTAAGCATTTATATAGCTTTAAAAGAGCATTATGAAATGGATCTCAGACATTATCTTTTGTAGTCTTTCTGGACAATAACCCTATAAGATAGACCATTTTTGCATCCAATACTGCATATGGCGGGGGGGGGGGGGTGCTCAGAGGCAGATAGAAATGGCACTGCTTCAAGTCTTGCAGTAAGCTCACGGCTGAGGCAACATTCATACCAGGGACTTCCTGGCTAGCAGATCAACTTCCTCAGCACAACGTTACTACAATACACCAGCTACTAGATAATCCTCTCTTTATCTGAAGGCAATCCCTTGAATCCTGCCACTTAGCAGTTATTTCCCCTCCCCCATTCCCACACTGTTTAAGCTCTTTCCCTACTCTGGCTTCCCAGTCAGAGATGCCAATAACAGGACTCTAATCTTCCTTTGTCTACACAGAGTGCTGTTGAGACACCGCAGGTGATGGGCAAGGAATCGACAGCACTCACCTTGACAAACGTATTCACAGCCATGATGGCCATATCTGGCTGGCTCTTGGCATAATTCATCAGGTAAAGGTAAACCAGCTTCTTCAGTTCCAGATTGTCTGTCTGCATGCAATTGACAACATCTGGAAAGAGAGCGCTGGAAAGAGAAAAAATGAGATTTGCTTAAGTTAGGATACTCACAGTTTGGGGGGGGGTGTTGATTTCTGAGAGTGATATTTTATAGCTGCTGCTCCCTTTGCCAGAGAAACTTAAACCTTAAACATTGATTTCACATGGGCCAGGTTGGGTGATCGAGAGCCAGCATAGTGCAGGGCAGAGGTCTGCAACCTGTGGCTCTCCAGATGTTCATGGACTACAAATCCCATCAGCAGGGCTGATTATTAGTCCATGAACATCTGGAGAGCCACAGGTTGCAGACCCTTGGTGTAGTGGTTATGAGCGGTGAACTCTGATCTGGAAAACCAGGTTCGACCCGCCACTCCTCCACATGAAGCCTGCTGGGTGACCCTGAGCCAGTCACAATTCTCTCAGGACTCTCTCAGCCCACGTGGAGGCAGCCAATGGCAGACCACTTCTGACGGTCTCTTGCCTTGAAAACCCTACAGGGGTTGCTATAAATCAGCTGTGACTTGACAGCTCACACACACTCATAGGTTGGTCAATGAGACACACCTCTGTCAACAGCAGTTACACAAGTGGGCTTCAGCATAACTGCGTGTGGCAAAGAGCTGCAATATTAAGTCATCAGCCAACCAAGTGAAAAACCTGGATGAGTCAGAAGACTTTGACCAAAGAGAAATCTTCTTAGGAAAGGATCTGGACGGATCTGCCATCCTGTGTAGGGCTTAAGTGATGTCTACGCTTCCCCTCCCCCAGTTCATGTCGAATTTCCCCAACTCTGTCAAATTAGGCATCAACCCACAGCTTGTAGTTTTGCCCTTGTGGTAAAGACATCTGGATTGTTTGCTAACTGGCCGAGCTCACTACTTGGCAAACTCACTTCTGCACTGTGCTGCCTCAGACTCCAAAGGGGTCACATGACTGAACGCTTTTTACCACCTGCAATGCCCACTCTTATTTCTTTACAAATAAATGTAATAGGTGCAAAGTAATGGTTATTTTTCCCCTTGTTTCATCTCCCTACATCTTACTGCTACCAGGAATTTAAATCCAAACCCCTTTACACTTTCTCCTGAAATAGAAGAAGAATTTATATCCCCCTTTCTCTCCTATAGGAGACTCAAAGGGGCTAACAAACTCCTTTCCCTTCCCCCCTCACAACAAACACCCAGTGGGGTACATGGGGCTGAGCTTTAGTGTGTCTGAGCTTTAAAGCAGTTTCAAAGGGCTACCTGGTCCTGATCTCCAACCAACAATCAGGAATGGGTCAGTCCTGGAACAGTTTTACTATGCTGCTCATCTGCCCTCTCCTATTCCAGAAGCACCTCTGGCATTGATTCCTTCTGTCACAATCTGATTTATAGAGTCTAATGTATTCAAATAACTAGCCTTGGAACAGCAAAGAAGATGACGTGCCTCTCCGCGGCTTTCCAGACCTTAAAAATGTCAGTTCTGTGACATTTCCCCTCCCCTCCCCCCCCCCGAGCTTATCAGATGGGTCTTATTTCAGAATCACAAGATGCCTGGCGTGTGTTCCAAATGCCCTACTTTCTGAAGGTCGAGATCATCACAGCTTTACTTAATCTGTGCAAAGAAGCATAGAATCCAGCCCAATCCTCCTTCACTTATTAGTAACTGGAAGCAAACCCAACAACTCAAGGCTGTCATGTGTAGGAGGGGCTTTGGCTCTAGGGAAAGCCTCTGCAGATGCCAGAAGAGGATTGCTGAATTATGGTACACAGCACAGTACACGTAAGCTGTTGCTCACATTCACCCCAAGAATCAGAGAGAATTGTGGGTAATACTCTAAAGTAGAGGCGTAGCTCCAAGGGGGCCTGGGGGGGCCCCAGCATGCACCCGTGTACACCCCTGTGAAGTGATGGTGGTGGGGAAATGCGTTCGGGGCTACAGGGTGGAGGGATGATGCACCAGTGCACCGGGTGCTTTTCCCCCTTGCTACGCCTCTGCTCTAAAGTGCCATTCAGGTCACATGGAGCACTGACATGGTCCACTGGGATGAACCAACATTAAGGCCTAGAAATTAGTAGAATCCATCCTATACTGTACTGTGTGAGACAACAGAGTGTCACATGATCATAGTCAGTATTTCTGTAAATTCCAACATTCTTTAAATTGTTATAATTAATATAGTTAAGCACTGTCATAGTATTGTATATGTGGTAATAGTACAAAATATAGCAAATAATATCAATGATTAATAGTTTGCATGTGTCATCGAGTGTAAAAATATCCCTTTGTTGACTATTTGCTCATCACTGAAAATTGAATGGGACAAGCATTAGGAACCATTTACTCAACTTGTCCCATGGATTACAGAAATGCAAATAAGATATGTGCCTTTGTATGACTGCATTTTCTGAGATTTTAAATTTGTACAAGATATACCTAATATTTTTTAAAGAGATGTTTTGCAGATAGAGCTGGCTCTTTGCTGCTCTTCCGGCACAAATAAGATGCAGAACCACAAGTAAAGTGGGGGGGGTGGGGAGAACCACAGCTTGGAAACCTCATCAAAATCACCTGCAAGCCCCATCTAAATATCACAAAGTGGGAAACACACCTGACATCTTTGCCAACTGTCATCGAGGCAATCACCTTCTTCACAGCCTCTTTCTTCTTTTCTTTCTTGTCACTGTTCAGCTCTGCCTTCAGCTCAAATATCTCCCCTGGAGAGGAATGCGGGAGATGTCAATGAGGACTGCATATGCAATCACACTGATGGAAGAAGACAGCCAAGCTGGCTATAACCAAGTGGGTGTTCTGCTTCACGTGTTTTGCCTCCATATTTCAAAGGTCTCACACTTACTTCAGCAAGGCAGCAAGGAAGTGCACGGCAAGGAAAGAAAGAAAAGATTGACAACAAGGACAGCTGTGTCCCACCTTTCTCAGCCCTGAATACAGGCTTTCCAAGAGGCTTATGAACAATTACTTAAGCAACACAGTTGCGGCTAGAATCAAAAAGGCAATGCAACTAATGTCCCTCTTGATCAGCCAGGCAGCCTTCTGGAGATGGGGAACTGCAATAGGGAAGGCTTAGATTCTTCTGTCGAGGTCCATGTCTTCATCAAAGCGTGATCATGTCTTCATCAAAGCGTCCATGTCTTCATCAAAGCGTGACATGTGAAGCACTTTAGAATATCCTGGGCTTGGTAACTTAGGGCTTTAAGGTCCTTTGAGATGAACCTCAAAACAACCCAGCAATCAATAAAGCTCCTTAGGATATTACACCCTTCCGTTAATGCTGGACAGGATTACAGAATTTGTATTCTGGTCCCCCTATAACAGTGGTTCTCAACCTTCCTAATGCCATGACCCTTTAATACAGTTCCTCATGTTGTGGTGACCCCCAATCCTAACATTTATCCATTTTACAGATGGAGAACACTGATTCAGAGAGTCTTAGGCGATCCCTGTGAAAGGGTTGTTCGACCCCCAAAGGGGTCCTGACCCCCCAGATTGAGAACCACTGCCCTATAAAGTCAGATACCCTTCAACAGCAAAGAGTGCACTGTAGGAATCTAGCCTGGAGTTTGCCATGGTATGTATCAGGGAAAAGCCCCTGCATTGAAGATGGCATCCAAACTCTACCCCCTAGCCCAGATCCTTATCACCATTACTTGCAGGTCCCATTGATTGAATAGGATTTTTATTCAAGAAAATTTAATTAACACTAGGATCCCAAGTGTGTTACTCTGGCTGAGCTACGTTTTCTAAGTTTTAGTTCCCAACCACCCTTGCTTAGAATTGAGGAGCGTCATTAAGACTCCTGTCCAAATTCTTGATGCAAGGCATAGGTGTCAGACTCGTGGCCCTCTAGATGTTATGGACTACAGTTCCCATCATCCCCTGCCAGCATGATGGAAACTGTAGTCCATAACATCTGGAGGGACACGAGTTTGACACCTGTAATGCAAGGTAAACATTTCTTCCTCACAACAAGACAGTTCTGACAATGCTCCAATGCCTACCACCCTCCCCGGAAACTGCAAGCTTTCTAGTTATTCCCCTCAAGAGCATTAACCAACAAGATTATCTTCAAGGGAGAAGGGAGTAGAAACGAGACTGTGAACAATTAGGAAGGTTTTCCAGGCTGGAATCAACTGGCTGTTGCGGGTTTCCCAGGCTGTGTGTCATGCAGAGGCCGTAGCAGATTGTGAATATTTGACAACATGAAAGACCAAGGTGGCCAGCTACTTTCTATTTTGTTGTCTTTGAACCATTTTGCCCACTAGCTGCCCACTGTTTCTAGCATGGTCTGGGCACGTGGGCCACCATACCGTGCAATCTAACTCTGCATTAGATTGTCTAAAACAGGGGTAGGGAACCTGCGGCTCTCCAGATGTTCAGGAACTACAATTCCCATCAGCCCCTACCAGCATGGCCAATTGGCCATGCTGACAGAGGCTGATGGGAATTGTAGTTCCTGAACATCTGGAGAGCCGCAGGTTCCCTACCCCTGGTCTAAAAGGAAGTGAGTCTATGGTTCCTGCTCAGACATTCACAGCCAAAGAAAAACTCATTCGTGTTACAGCCTCTTCTCTCATCTCTAAGCACACAGAATTATAGAATGCAAAATAAAGGCTACATCACTATGAGTAGTGGTGGATTTTGTCCCTATGGGACAGCACACAGGCCTTACTTAGTTGCAATCCAATGATGTTTTATAGCAACTAATTTGTGTGCACTTCTGCTTTGGAAAGCTATTAAACACACAATGCAAAACTTAATTTCAAGTCATTGTACCCAAACTCCACATGAAAGCATAAAACCGTTCCTGGGCTCTATCACTTCAGATGGGAGACTGCATAGCTGAATGATTCCCTTTTGGGAAATCAGTTCCTTGTATGCACAGCCAGTACCTTTGAAAGAATCAGAAAAATCCAGAACTCTTTTCCTTGACGTGACATTTTTTACACACAAGGATTTTCTTTTAATTTGGAAGCATTCAACCACGCAATGCCAACAAAATTCAGTCCACGATTTTATCATCACACCTGCTTTTTAGGTGAACTAAACAACGCCCACATCTGCATGTTTCCATAAGAAGGAAAACTACCTACTTAGAAAGAGTTACCTTTCTTAGTAGTGGTGAAGTACTTTGAATCTGTCATTTTTGTCTCTGGTTTGCTGCGTGTGGCTGAAAGTGACAAAAAAGAGGCAAATTAGGCAGAAGCTTTGAACACCCAGATAATCCTCCAGACTCAGAAGGAGGGCAAACTTAATTCTTTCTTAGGATAAACTGCGAAGGGGAAAGGAGGTTCGGGGAGAAAAGAAAGGAAATGACAGAGAATTCCTGCGCTTGGCAAACAGAGGAGTCATTGCCTATCTGTAACTTTCAGTGCTGCCTTGACAAGGTACTTTGCAACCGCTCCTCCCCAGAAGGATCAGTAGTAGAGGGAAGGCAGAGGCCGCTGTTGGCCCTGACAGGGCGTGGGCGGGAAGTTCCCAGAAAAAACAGCCTGGATCGGAACAGCAATCAAATAATCCAGCAGCGACCAGGACTGAATAAAAGTCACCCAACTGCCTTGCAGCTATGGGAGCCAGCTGGAGTGTGCAACTGTGCATTCCCAAACCCCCACAAAATTATTCTCCGTTTTGTTAACGCAAAGACAAGCCTGGCACAATAAGAAAAGCCACAGAGTTCACTTGAGGAATTCACCGCCACGGGAAGCCACAGCAGCTCCTGGCCCAAATGGCTTTTGAACAGAACGTCGTTCTGTTTAAACTTCCTTTGTAGCTGCTGGAATCCAAAGATCGTTTTGGGTCAAAATTCAGTGTAAATACATGAGCTGAAATAAGGCAGGGGGGTTAATTACACAGATACGCCTAATAGCCACAATCTCCAACTGGCCAGTGTCACATAGTGGTTTAATAATAAATCATAAGCTGGGGAGACCTGGTGCTCAAAACGCCTTCAGTGTCAGCAAAAAGAAGACCTCTACCCAAGAGAAGAACTGGTAAATCATTCCCTTGTTCAGAGTGCCCAATTCTGGGGATTAACTACACACAGGATAGATTTACAGAATCAGTACATACTCTCTGCTTGGCAGCATTTGAAGTTTTAGGGGCAACAGCAGAACTGCTAAAGAGATGTCTCAAGAATATTGCCAAAAGGAACAATTACATTCAAATAAAATTACCAGTTCCCGACTAAAGCAGTACAGCCTAGAAGCAAAGTATCAGTCATTAAAACATTAACTCCAGAGGCATAGCAGAGTCAAATTTATCATGGGCAGGCCAGGTATGTTAGAAACCACACCATCCTGCTTTTCTGATACCAGAATTAACAGCCAAGGGTTGACACCCTCATCTGCATTAGCCAGTCCACTGCATTTAGGACAGCCAATTTTTGCACCAAGGGCTGGTTACACAAGCGCCCCGTCACAGTGGAAGCACCGCAGCTACCTATTGGCACTGCAGCATCTCGCGGCACAGTTCCATTAAGGACATTCGGCTCCTTGCGGCAAATCCCTCCATTGTCTTGCTGCATTGAAACAGTGGGGGGACTTTCAAACAGCTCTTGCATTAGCCGGCACTCTGCCTGAGCAGAAAGTCTCAAACTCAGCTACATCCTGCCTGCTTTTTAGGCAAAAGAATTAAGTGCGAGCGTGATAACAAAAGGACCGCTATGAAATATCGAACGTCATACAAGACAAAAATACAGGAAGCAAGTATGCAGAACATACAATCAGACATTCAGAAACATAAGATCCTCATGAAGAAACAGGAAGTTCTGATGGGCAGGTGCCTTAATATGGATAAGTCCTTTGATTCTTCCTGTGCTACATGCGAACAGGTAAGTTCCAATTATTTATTGTGCAATGTGGAGCCATGCTGGGCAAGTGTGGTGTGGTGATTAAGAGCAGGTGGATTCTAAACTGGAGAACCGGGATTGATTCCCTACTCCTCCACCTGAGTGGCAGAGGCTTATCTGGTGAACCAGATGTGTTTCCACAATCCTACATTCCTGCTGGGTGACCTTGGGCTAGTCACAGTTCTCTCGGAACTCTCTCAGCCCCACCTATCTTACAAGGTGTCTGTTATGGGGAGAGGAAGGGAAAGGAGTTTGTAAGCCTCCTTGAGTCTCCTTACAGGAGAAAAAGGGGGGGTATAAATCCAAGCTCTTCTTCTCTATGTGTATTTACTGAAAATGTTGCTGATGAAGCAATGGGCAGGAATCCGGAATTCCCGTACTGCTTTGAAGAATCTACTTATTTGGCTCCACATCGCACACTGAATAATTGGAACTTACCTGTTCATATATAGTACAGGAAGAATCAAAGGACTTACCTATATTAAGGCACCTGTCCATCAGGGCTTCCTGTTTCTTCCCATGGACCTTAAGTTTCTGGATGTCTGTATGTTTTATACACTCGCTTCCTGTACTTTGTCTTATATGTCGCTCGATAATTCAGAGTGGCTCTTTATGTAATTTGTTATCACACTTGCACTTATTTTTTTCACGTTAAACTGTGCACTATATTATTGGTTGATGTTTGTAATTTTGAGAGCTATAGCATAATAGGTTTTGCTTTGGTTGTTTCCTTGTCCTTACCGCTGTACTCCTTTGTTTTCCCTTGGTTCGTGTTTGCTTTTTAGGCAATATATACCTGCAGGGAAGAACATTATCACCATAAAAGACACACGTAGGTGTACAGTAGACACAAGCTGATGGCTTTAGGTACTATGTGCCCATTGCATCCTGAGGGCAGGGATCTGAGGTTTTCAATGTATTGTCAAAGGCTTTTATGGCCAGATTCAACTGGTTGTTGTGGGTTTCCCAGGCTGTGCGGCTATGGTTTGGTAGATGTTCCTAGCATTTCGCCGCCAAATGTTCGGAACAAGATCTATCAATCCACGGCCGCACAGCCCAGAAAACCCACAACAATCATCTGATTGTTTTGTTTCTTTTTGCCTCTGTTACACTGAAAAGCACCATGTAGATTGATGGTGACAAGTAATAAATATAAAGCAGGCTTTTGATACTCAGGGGGCAGAAAGTTTTGTTGAATTAAAATTGGAACCAGACAACTGTCAAAGAAGAGATCTGGCTTTTTAATGGTTTGATAGCCACCACGAAAAACTCAGTTGCCAAAAAAATATACAGTGTTTTCTAAAATTAAATTTTATCTCAATTAGCTTCCAGTCCAATGGGATTTTGCCACGCAGAATATAGTGGATGTATTCGGTGCAGAGGCTTAATTTTTCAACATTTCAGCCATTTATGCAGAACAAAAGTATACCCCCGAACTAGTTTAGGAGTCGCTGGGTTGTGCATCACCCTGGGATGTGAAAGGTACCTAGCCTACTACTGTTTGGCAAATAAGGTAGTGAAGTACTACAGTAGTACTACAAAAGGCACCTCCCATGAGACCCTGCTGTACTTTGGTTGAGCACCAAACCCTCCCACAAAAAAGTGCAACGGGGTTTTCCTTTCACAATTTGCCAGGATCAGGTTGGCATTTTAGTGCCATCAGATAAGCAAAATGACTCTAGCTGCAGCAACTAACCAACACAACAAGGAAGGATTGTTACTTGCAGTGTCAATCTGAAAAAAAATCATATTGGAAGGAAACATGAAAGCCCTCACAAATTGTTTTAAACTCAGCAGATCACAGCAACCAAAGAAATAAGGCCACATCTTTGAACTGAATAGGAGAAGAGTTTGGATGTGGATCCCTCCGCTATCTCTCTCCCCATAACAAACACCTTGTGAGGTAGGAGGGGCTGAGAGTTCTGAGAGAACTGTGACTAGCTCAGGGTCACTCGGCTAGAATGTAGGAGTGGGGAAACACATCTGGTTCACCAGATAAGAGTCCACCACTCATGTGGAGGAGGGGGGGAATCAAACCCATTTCTCCAGATTAGAGTCCACCTGCTCTTAACAGCTACAGCACGCTGGCTCTCACATTTGTTTCCATTATCCACTCCTTTGTAGTGGGCCCCACTGCTAAGTTTAAATTTTAACCTTCTTGGGGAGGGGACTATACACTTGGGCTGCTCTGTGAAGTACCAAGGATATTCATTGATCGTCCAATATAAAAAGGAATCTGTAACCACATTCAGCAGCTCACCCCAAGGCCCACTGCATTCATATAACAGTGAAAAGGTTTGCAGCTTTCCAAGCTGATCTGGCAGGGTTGAACCCAATGCTGCCCTCCTCAGAGAGGGCACTGTTTCCCACTGCAACCATGTAGATCTCAGAGGTGCTTAAAGCACCTCCAAACCTAACATACACGGCATACGAACACCAGGGAATCCTGGCTCAGAATCTCATGGTGGTGATCAACAGCTATGCTGCCTTCATGCCATACTTGGGAGAGTCCCAGTGGTCACACTCAAAAAGAGGATGCTACAATGATAGAGGGTGGAAATTTTTCCAAAGCTATATTTTTCAGTGCCATTTTTTCTGTCCCACATAATTAAATAGTCTGTTTATCTATATTTAAATTAATATAGTCTTAAGTAAATATAGCCTGTTTATATTTGCTGTGCTGCTATCCCAACCACATTAGATGGGCTAAACATGCGGTGCAAAGCATGGACAAGCTCCAGTACCAGTACAAGATGTATTCTGCTAATATTTAAATATTTATTTATATTTGAATCAGAAAACTTCTGGAAAAAAACTCCCATTCAAATTTTCCCAAAAAACCACACATCACTGAGATGCTAGACTGACTCTCCAGATCTTTCATTTGATCCAGCCGGGCTCTTATGATCGGTGCCCCACTGTCGACATTTATTTATCCTGCAAGTTTTTTACTGCACAAAACTGGTTGCTCATTCTATTCATCTCACAGAAGGCATAAAAATACAGTATTTGCTCTTTTGCTTTCTCCTCTACCGATATGCATTTGCTTGTGCTCTTCAGACTAGGATTTTAACAGATTTGCCTTTCTTATGTCCTGTCCTGAACATGGAATGAAATTGGTTGTGGTGGGTTTTCCGGGATGTGGCCGTGGTCTAGTAGATCTTGTTCCTAATGTTTCACCTGCATCTGTGGCTGGCATCTTCAGAGGTGTATCACAGAGAAAAGTCTGTTTCACATTGCGCTTTCGGGCCACACAGCCCGGAAAACCCTCCACAACCAGCAGAATCCGGCCTTGAAAGCCTTCGACAATACATGGAATGAAATGTTCACACTGACCCAAACTTGTCCTTCCAAACACTTTCAGTTCTCTCTGTTGCAACTTAGCTGAACATAGCTTGCATCGACCCTTTCTGTGCTCTTCTAAAATCAAGAACAATCTTTTATAATCAAAATGAGGTCAGAAGAGAGAGCATACAAGTCTGAAGTTCTAAGAGAATAAAAATCCACATTACTCTAACGGGAGGGTCTAAATGAAATGATCTCATTGTAGCCATTCCTTCAGTGAAAGTTTGTTTTATGAGGGCAGCCAAATCTTTGTCCACCACTGCCCCAAACTTCTATTTACAGCCAAGTTTTGATGTCACAGCAAGGAAACATCACTGTGTTCCTGCCATTCAGCATCAAGATCATCAACTTGTTTCCATAAACAATCATAGAATCATAAAGTTGGAAGAGACCCCAAGGGCCTTCAAGTATAACCCCCTGCAACGCAGGAACACACAATCAAAGCGCTCTCAACATATGTTCATCCAACCTCTGTTTAAAAACCACCAAAGAAGGAGACTTCACAACTCTCCGGGGCAATGAATTCCACTGTCAAACAGCCCTGACAGTCAGAAAGTTCTTCCTAATGCTTAGGTGGAATCTCTTTTCCTGCACCTTGAATCCATTGCTCCGTGTCCTACTCTCCAAGGGAGCAGAAAACAAGCTTGCTCCTTCTTTGATATGGCATCCCTTCAAATATTTAAACCTAGCTATCATGTCCACCCTTAACCTACGCTTCTAAGAACATAAGAACTAGCCTGCTGATCAGACCAGAGTCCATCTAGTCCAGCACTCTGCTACTCACGGTGGCCCACCAGGTGCCTTTGGGAGCCCATATGCAGATGTGAAAGCAATGGCCTTCTGCTGCTGCTGCTCCTGAGCACCTGGTCTGCTAAGGCATTTGCAATCTGAGATCGAGGATCAAGATTGGTAGCCAGAGATCGACTTCTCCTCCATAAATCTGTCCAAGCCCTTTTTAAAGCTATCCAGGTTAGTGGCCATCACCACCTCCTGTGGCAGCCTATTCCAAATACCAATCACACGTTGCGTGAAGAAGTGTTCCCTTTTATTAGTCCTAATTCTTCCCCCCAGCATTTTCAATGAATGCCCCCAGGTTCTAGTATTGTGAGAAAGAGAGAAAAATTTATCTCTGTCAACACTTTCTACCCCATGCATAATTTTATAGACTTCAATCATATCCCCCCTCAGACGTCTCCTCTCCAAACTAAAGAGCCCCAAATGCTGCAGCCTCTCCTCATAAGGAAGGTGCTCCAATCCTTCAATCATCCTCGTTGCCCTTCTCTGCACTTTTTCTATCTCTTCAATATCCTTGTTGAGATGTGGCGACCAGAACTGAACACAGTACTCCAAGTGCGGTCGCACCACTGCTTTATATAAGGGCATGACAATCCTTGCAGTTTTATTATCAACTCCTTTCCTAATTATCCCCAGCATAGAGTTTGCCTTTTTCACAGCTGCCATGCATTGAGTTGACATTCCCATGGAACTATCAACTAAGACGCCCAAATCCCTTTCCCGGTCTGTGACTGATAGCACTGACCCTTGTAGTGTGTATGTGAAGTTTGAATTTTTCGCCCCTATGTGCATCACTATGCATTTTGCTACATTTAACTGCATTTGCCATTTCTTAGCCCACTCACCTAATTTATCAAGGTGCACTTGGAGCTTTTCGCAATCCTTTGTGGTTCTCACCACCCTACATAATTGTATCATCTGCAAACTTGGCCACCACGCCGCTACCCATCCCTACTTCCAGGTCATTTATGAATAGGTTAAAGAGCACTGGTCCCAAAAAGGATCCTTGGGGGACACCACTCCCTACGTCTCCCTACATTCTCCACACTAAACATCCCCAGCTCCCTAAGCCTCTCTTTGTAGGGCTTGGATTCCAGACCTTTTACCAATCGATGCAAAAGAAACCATGAAGTTATCTTTTTTTTTTAAAGTGTGGCTTTCAGAAACTTATCTTCTATGTTTCCAAGAGCAGAAGTCCACCATTCCATGGGCAAAGCAGAGGTTTTTACAAGTATAGCACCCCAGATTTTCTCTTGGTGTCTCCAATTAAAAGAATCTCAGGTAGCAGATCTAGGAATACTGTATGTTTCCAAAGACTGTGAAGAACTGCTGCCTGTTGGAGTCAATGGCAACTTCATTATGTTTATAATTGCATTAACTGTTGCACAAGTAAATTCTGTTCCAATTGCATCAAAAAGGGAAGGAGAACTGATTAGAGTTTCCTTCAGAACATCAATGACTTATATTTCAGGCCAAGTTTAGGACCAAATGTGGTGACAATTTTGTGATTAAAGGAAGCACACTCACACGCCCAGAGAAAACAGAATCTTTCCAAGGAAGAGCCCTAAGGAAATCTCCCTCAAAGAGGAAACCATCCTAGAAATCTGAAAATATTAATCTTATTCTCTCCCTCCCATTCTTTTTCGAAACTGGTAAACTGTCTCTAAATTCAGATGCAAAGAAAGTTCTTAATACAGAGTTGAACAAACCCACCAGAGAAATTTGCACCAGTTTTATAAAACAAACTTTCAATTAACTTTTTAATGCTTTGGATCTGGTCTTCACGGGTCACAGGATGAGGTAGTAGAAGGGACTCTGTACTGCAGAACAGCAACTGTATTACATGTTTCTATACAATATACTGGGAGGGAAGGCAGCATGACATATCCCGATCTCATCAGATCTCGGAAGCTAAGTACTTGGAAGGGAGACCAACAAGGAAGACTCTGAAGAGGAAGGCAGTGGCAAACCACTTCTGCTTCTCACAAGCCTTGAAAGCCCCTTTCTTGGGTCATCATAAGTCAGCTGTGACTTGACAGCACTTGACACACATACCACATCCTAGCCTCACCAATTCCCTACAATGCTAGCTTTTGTACTAACAGTGGTGTAGTGGTAAAGAGCAGGTGGATTCTAATCTGGACAACCGGGTTTGATTCCCCACTCCTCCACCTGAGTGGCGGAGGCTTATCTGGTGAACCAGATGTGCTTCTGCACTCCCACATTCCCACTGGGTGACCTTGGGCTAGTCACAGTTCTTCGGAACTCTCTCAGCCCCACCTCCCTCACAAGGTGTCTGTTGTGGGGAGAGGAAGGGAAAGGAGCTTGTAAGTCACCTTGAGTCTCCTTACAGCAGAGAACGGTGGGGTATAAACCCAAACTCCTCGTCCTCCCCCCTCCACTCTCTTTTTAAAAAATGGTGGATGGGATTTAAAATAGTACTCTCCACCTTCAGATTAAGCGATGCAACTCCATTCTACTATTTCCTCTACTTAATTTTATGTATAGGCCAGGCCTGAGATAGTTCACCTAGAAAGCAATCACCAAATCCACTTCCAACTAGTCTAATGTGAAGTTGCAATCTTGCACTAAATCTAGTCTAAAACAGTCCTCACCAAACCAGAACAAGGTCCATGCATACTGACTCCTTGCCTCAAGAGGATCTCCAAGGTCTGTTCAGATGTTTTTAGAAGCTACAATACACAGAAGACATTTATATACATGGATTTCAGCTGGAGAACTTCTTCCATTTAAAGAGTTGAATTGGACTTCTGAAAAGCCAGAAATTGCTGGAAAATAAGAGCTGCAAAGGCTACGGATTCACATGTTTCATGGGGAAGATTCCAGCCTCCACTCACTAAGTCAAGCTAGCAGCTCAATTCCTGAAGACAAATATGTTGCCCTTGCTGGCAGAGGGCTGATGGGAACTGTAGTTCATGAACATCTGGAGGGCCAGAGTTTTATATCGCTGCTATAAACTGTATAAAGACTAAACCCAAGTACTGGAAATCTCAAAAGGATACTGAAGCATTCCTCTTTTTTTTTTAGAAAAATAATTTAAGATGGAGAAGCACTAGAGATACAATATGGATGTTTAATTAACTATTTGCTTGTGGCAATTAACAATCAGTTCTAGCTGACCAGCCAGGAAAATAGCTAAAAGCTGAATGAGAAATCTGTTGCCCTTATCTTGACTGAATGGCTGGCTAATAAACATTGAAGCCAATGACTCTTGTAGATTTATTTTCAAAGCTTTAAGAAAAAAGAACTGAAGGAGTAAAGAGACCATACTACCTTATTAACACGTCCAACTTGTTTCAAAAATTTAACCAGATGTCTTTATAACAGACATCATGCGGTTCTGGTGCAGATGAACGAGTGCCAAAAAGCTAATAATCTTTAAATGAATTTAACACATCAATAAGCACGGTTTGCATTGTGGTTTTCTGTGTGTCCCAACCCAACGGCTTTACCATATGTTCTGAAGAGCATAAAGTGAAAAAGCAAGAAATCCATGTTAGGGGGATGAAAGTCCACTGGCTTGCAGGCCAGTAACCCCAAAACTGGCAGGACATTGCTGTCTGAATTATAGAAGAGATACAAGATTCATACCAAGATCTCTTAATGGTCACTTTTTTCTGAACACAGGGGTATGCTAAAATCTTTAGAAGTTAGTGGTAAGTGATGTGGATTTTCTAGGCATTTTTTCCAGTCCAAATTTAAATAAACAGCATATTTAAATAGTGTAAGCAAAACAAGGCAAACATACCTGGCAGAAGCAATTGGCTTTGTCTGCACTTTCTATCCTACCTTTAACCCATTGAGTATGACATGATTTGTGGCACAACAGCCCTGACAACTGTAAACAGATACTACACTTATGTGCGAGGTGGAAATGTTTCCATGATCAGGATATTTATATTTATTATTGAGACACCCTTACACCTGAAATAGACTCACCATTCTAGACAAAGTCTGCAAAAAGTACTAGTCCACAGGTATTCATCTGACTGCCTGCTTACAAGAGCCCTCCCCTTGTTATTCTTCTACTTTTCAAGCCCTAGACAGAAGTTTAAGAATCGCTTTCCCTATTTACAGGCAAGCTCTCCATGCCACAAGTTACTAAGAGGTGCTATTAACAGGGCAGGGTTTAAGGGAGTAGAAGTCTGAAAGAAAGATAGAGATACAGTTCTTCTTATGCAAATAACAATTGCCTATCCCTAGAAGGTGCCTGATTAAAACATCAATATGAGAACCATATGCAAATTGCTTTCAGTGTCTTATACGAAAGGACAATGTAGTGTGATCCTACTCAGAATTACAGATACTGAAATCAATGGCACAGTGGTTAAGAGCAATATACTCTAATCTGCAAAACCAGGTTCATTTCTCCACTCCACCACATGAAGCCTGCTGGGTGATTCTGGGCCAGTCACAGTTCTCTTAGAACTCCCTCAGCCTATGCAGAGGCAGGCAACCTCTAATATATCTAGCCTTTAAAACCTTTTGAGGGTGCCATGTCAGCTGTGACTTGGCAACAAAATCACACACAAAGTCTAGAGTAACTATGAACTGTACTGGGAATTTCACACAGATGACTTCCTTTTTTCATGTATTTGCAAGTGCTGAAAAAGGCACACAGCCTTTTTAGTTATCACAAATGCAAACATAGCTTGATCATTTAAAGCTGCAACTTTTTGAACAGGCAATTGGGTAGGAAGCCCATTAAACTTCTAATCTAACGGAAGAAGCTGTTAAGAGCTAGCCAAGTCACACTTGGTCAGTTGTTCCAACAACTTCATAAAGAAGCACGACTTCCACCTTTCATATGCGGAGACAGGCAAAGAAGAGTTTGGGCAAAAGAACATCTTGTGAGCCCACCTAACTGGTCTGTAGCACAAACAAGATTAGAAACAGGGGCCTTCCAAACTTTAGGCCATTTCACACATTACATAATGGTAAACCAGATTTTACCAAATGTCTCCTCAGAACTGACCAAAAATGCAGCTTTTTCAGAACTTATCAATCCTCAGGTGGTGTGACCCTTAGCATCACACAACACCCAGTACCAACTCACATTATCCATACTAATCACATCTGGAATGCTCATTGAGAGGTAGCAGGAAAACCATATAAACAAGCAAAAACTTTAAAATCTTGTTGGTATACCCCAAAAGCAGGCGACTAAAGGGACACAAGTGTCCTTACCAGTGACATATCCTGGGGTCAAGAAGAACAGGCAGTACCTTCTCACCATTCACTCCAGAACCCCTCTAGATTACTATGTTAAATTTTTGTGCCATTAAGCAGTTTTTAACGTTTGTACTTTGTATTGCTTTAATTATTTTATATTTTATATATATATGTAAGCCACCTCGAGTCCCTGGGAGACTGACAGGCTATCAATGTAAAATATAAATAAATACATACATAAATAAAAGCCCCCTTTCTTGTTCATTAACCCAACCCACGTCAGTGCTCAATTTCCTGGAAACGAGTCCACTTGGATACAAAACCACAGCCTTCAAGATCTAGAAACTCTCCCTCGATCCCTGCAAACGAGTCAACAGAATCGCAAAATACACTCTGCACATGCTCAGGGGAGCCACTTTCATTCTTATTTCTGAACCCCAAAAATCTACCCCTCCCGCAATTTGCTTACAAAGACAACACAGCACCACCGACAAACAAACCCAGGGCAATGCACCTTAAGAGGAGAGAGGCGAGGGAAGGGGATTAGACAGCTAGGGAGCCAGTTTAAGAGGGACCCTTTAAACAGAGGGTGGGTCGGGCTGGTGCACGGAGACAGCGCTGCCTTCCTAGTTCTGATCCAGGCCCAGACGGACACTTTGCAGGGAGGCTCGGCCGGACCTTTCTACCTGACGCTGCAGCTCCCGCGGGCGCGACTCACCTCCTCTCCGGCTGCAGCCGCTTCGTTCTCCCTTCTTGGCTTCAACCCCAGCGGAAGTGGAGAAGAGAAAAAAATGACACGAAGAAGCACTTCCAGGGTGGCAGGAGGGAACCGGAAGAAGAGGAAAGAGTGGGATGAGTGCTAGGAGCACTTACGTGGTTATTGCTGTTTTGTGTAGCGCAGCGCGTTTGTTGTTGCTGTTGTTGTGCATGGTGCTTTTTTTGAGCAGCAATAATGATAATAAGATAACACAAGATAATATGGGGAGAGTGCACGTTTAAAATGCTGCTTGGAGAGTTCTTGCTGCTGCAATGACAGCGATTGCAGGGAGACATCTGCGGATTGTGAAAGCTTTTGCCCAAGTGAATTTACCATTCCAAAAGTATTTGTGTGCAAGGTGCTGTCAAGCAACCTAATAGGCTTTTCAAGGCAAGAGGGTAGCAGAGATGGTTTACCGCTGCCTTCCTCTGCAGGTCGATCCTGGTGTTCCTTGGTGGTCTCTCATCCAAGTGCTAAGGCTGACCCCTGCTTAGCTTCGGAGATCTGACGAGATTGGGCTAGCCTGGACCATTCAGGTCAGGGCTGACTGTGGTTGTCAGGGTTCAAATCCCAATGAAATCTGTATGACTTTCTTCTGAGTAGACATACATAGAGTTGTTCTATAAATCTGATTGGCCTTAGGGATGTTTTTACTTTAAGGCTCCAATCATATGTGCATGGAAATAAGACCTGCTGAATTCAATTAAACTTACTTCTGAGTAAGTAGGTCCAGTTTTGGGCTACGTATCTGAACTATTAACACATTTATGTTAAACCTTAATGATCAAAATGCTTTCATACTTTGATTTATTACAAAAGTGTGTAAAGATTAAAGTTTGAGAGGAAGATTGAAATCACAGGTGTAGGACTCACTGAACTCAGTGGGAGTTACTTTTGAGTAAACATGAACTAGACTGAACTCAAATAGGGGGGAAGATTGTAGTGAGGCTCTTATGTTTGTGTTACCTGCATAGCTGACAGAAATCCAAGAGGTGAGATTTGCCTATTACTTTTTTTCCTTAGGAAGATGACTATATCTATTGGATATCTGCTCATCAAGCCTTGCTTGGGCAGATGTCTCAGGGAAGCATTTTTTGAAGATAAGTACAATATGAAATCAACTTCAGATATCATCCAGCAACACTGTTCTCTCGTGTAATTGTTAAAGGCTCTTGTTGAAGGGTTGTTCTCACATGTTGCCCTTGAAGTATCCTTTCCTGCTGTAGCTTGTGGTCACTTGTGAATGTCATAACCAGATAATCAAGAGATGTTTTAGTCTGCATTCTCATCCATGTGGGTTTAATGTTCATATTACAAATCATACAAAATAATCTCCCAACACCCATTTGATCTTACACTTCAAAATACTCCCAAAAGTCATATGTGAAAAAATACATGGAAAATGTATAGTAGCCCAGAATGGGTGCAAAGAGAAAGATAATTTATTGTAAATATGTTGGCTCTGCCTTTCCTTTTTAAGGGTAGCTTGAAAAAGGAGGGCGATGTCAGGAGGATCTGCAGAACACAGAGCAAAGGCCCATTTTTGAAACATTCTCAAAAGTCTGAGGATGTATTAGCATGGCCACATCCAATATGATAATTTATTATTTGTTTACATTATTTATTGTCTACCTTTCTTACTTGAACCCAGGGCGGATTATACGGAGTGAGAGAACCAAAGGGACCTATTTCTTCTTCTGCACTGTCTTTAGGGGAACTACCAGGATAAGTTTTAACTCTACATACACAGGGAAAAACAAACCAATTTAAGCTAAGTTAAAACTCCCATGCAGTTAACCCAAAGCCCCTACATACATTAATATTAAAACCTTGCTTTGCAATTGCAGCTTAGGCTGGTGAACTGAGAAGATAATTTATAGCCCTCAACAGGCATAGTACATATATGTGGGAGAGTGAAGTGGCCAACTCTGAGGTGATACAATGTTCTGTAAGTGAAGAACCAAATGCTTTTCTATGTTAATAAATACCTACAGATCGAATACCATGACTGTAAGTAAAGAGACAGGGTGGAATGTTTCTTCTTGCTGTGCTAGTTTTCTGTTGCAAGGTATTTTGATGCTAAGGAACATTCAGACCTGGAATAATTTTTATTTGAATGTAAATGTTCATCATGCAATGTACACCCCAACTAAATATAACAGAAGACAAAGAACAGGAGAAGAAAGACATAGCAAACCTCAACCAAAACATTTCAGTTCTACTCTTTTACATTTTAAAATAGTATTTTTTCAGGTTTTAACTGGTTTAATTTGGGGAATGGTATGCTTCAGGTATCTGGGCAAGGCCGCACTAAGCAGAGTTTTATTCACAGTGGCTGTTTTTTGTTTGTGATCAAATTGAGCTGAAGGCCACTTGATTCCTCAAGAGAAGGGGGAACTGTTCAGTTTGTGCAGCTGTTTCCTGTTTGGTCTGCAGCACTTGGCAAATGTGATGCTGCAGTGTGTGAGCCCAAGGTTGCTGACACAGCTTCAGCACTTCTGTTTCCAGTAAAGAGTCCACCACCGTCCCTTTTGCGGGTCTTGCTGACCTCCTTTGCTCCAGGAAGGCTGCCAAGGTCTGAGCAGGGTGGGGGAGAGAATGAGAAACAGATGTCTGCTTGTTCTGTGTTGTTCTGCTAGGCATGCCAGAACACCTCAAAAAGTAACTAAAGGGACCTGGCTGGGCAGGAGTGTTGCCAATTGATCAGCTTGCAACCATCTCCAAATTATCAGGTTTTTCTCAGTGCTCTTGGTGGACCAAGTTGATACATTCAGTAGATTAACAGTGAAGCTACTGCCCAGCATTCTGCACTCTAGGCAACATGTGGGGTCGGTTGCATGTTTACTCTCCTCCCCCAACAAACAAGTTCCCTACTTTTAAATAAACAGCACCTCAAGGAGAAAGAGAGACCAAATTCTTCTTCATGGCATACTTATTTTTTACATGCAGTGAGCTGTTACTATAGGTAGTCATTCCTTATGCACACCCCAGGCCTTTCAAGGGAATAGGTTTTGGGAAAGGACTGGCCCTATGAGTTTGCGGTATGCACACACATCCATGTTTGTGACCCCAAGTGCAACCTCTTCCTCTTTCATTTGCAGTAGCCTCTTAAATGGATTAAATGTCATCACGTTATCACAAAGCTCAGCAATTTTTCCTTCTTGCCTCAGTCATCGTAAAGAAGAAGAAGAGTTGGATTTATATTCCCCCCCCCCTTTCTCTCCTGCAAGGAGACTCAAAGGGGCTTACAATCTCCTTTCTCTTTCCCCCTCACAACAAACATGCTGTGAGGTAGGTGGGACTGAGAGAGCTCAGAAGAACTGTGACTAGCCCAAGTTCACCCAGCTGGCATGCGTTGGAGTGTACAGGCCAATCGGAATTCCCCAATAAGCCTCCACAGCTCAAACAGCAGAATGGGGAATCAAACCCGGTTCCTCCAGATTAGAGTACACCTGCTCTTAACCGCTACGCCACTGCTGCTTCTGGCCCATGTCCCCAACATCTATGTTAACATAGTATAGTATGCTATGTATTTTCCATTAATATGCTTTATAGGACTTTTTCATCAGTTTAACCATCTATGATGCAGCTTTTCAGTTCTTGGCCAGTGGTCACTTCATCAAAGAGGATGCAAGCAGGTGGAGCTAGGCTGAAAAAGGAAAGGCTGGAAATAGATGCTTAAATCTTATTTCACAATCTGAATGTTCTCTTGGCACTTCCAGACAGTTGTTTTGTAAATCAAGTCATTCCTAGTTAAGATCATAAATGTTTTGTTTTTGTAACATGGTTCTCACAATATAAAACAGGGTTCCTTTTTTTTCTTGCAAAAAAGCTTGAACCAGGATGGTCTTTTGCACAGCAAAGCAGTGCCATTGGGACAACACAATAATTAATGCAGAGAATTCTCCCAACTAACCTCAATTTCTCAGGAATTTTGTATGCAAATGTGCCAGAAATTATATGGAGGACCTTGGCGCTCAAAAAGGAGAGTTTGCATCCTTCTGGAATCTGCTGGGAACAGACTGTCCATTTTCAACAAGCCAATTCCATTATAACATTTGGTGGCCAACCTCTAGGTGGGGCTTAGAGATCTGCCAGAATTGCTGCTGTACTCCAGACTACAGAGATCAGTTCCCCTGGGGAAAATGGCTGCTTTGCAGGTGGACTGTATAGCATTATACACAGCTGAGGTCTCTCCCCTCCCCAAACCTTGCTCTTTCCAGGCCTGCCCCCCTCCCCAAATTCTAGGATGTTCCCATCTTGGAATTAGCAATCCCACTTGTGTTACAGCTGGAATGCTGTATAGTACCAGTTTTGGAGGGCTGGGCATGAACCACTGAGCAGGGGGAGGAGAATTTTTTTTTCAGATATTTGCCCAGATGTCAAAACATCTTGGGGTGTAATATTACTAATGAGTACCATAATCAGAGGTGAGATCCAGCAGGTTCTCACCAGTTCCCGAGAGTGGGTTACTAATTATTTGTGTGTGCCGAGAGGGGGTTACTAATTGGGTCTACTTTTCCGTTAGAAATTCCATTAGGTCCAAAAATCATAAAGTCCTGTTGTTTCCTATGTGGCTGGTTAGCGAAGGTAGAAAACGGGATAATTCTCCCTGTTGGGCTGTTTTAAAAACATGTTTTAGAAATATGGTAAAGTTCCTTGTTTAAGGAAAGTATCCTTCTTTTGATTTCTAGAAACAAAATTAAGTATTTGAAAGTATTAAGTATTTGACAGTCAATTAGAGGAGAAGTAGTTGTTTCTGTTGGCAGTAGACAATAGGACTTGCTATAATGAGTTTAAATTATGGACAGAAAGATACCAGCTGGAAATTAGGAACTTTTTTTACAGTAAGAGTTTTTTACAGTAACTGAGAAATTATTAATGCCACACCCCCAGAATACCCAGCCACGCCCCAGAATTCCCCACTCAGCTCCATTGGCGCTATGCCACTGCTTGAATCCCACCACCATGGGAACCTGTTACTAAAATTTTTGGATCCCACCACTGATACATAATTATGTCTGTTTGGTAGTGAATTGAAGCTGGCTAGAATGAATGGATTGATTCTAAACATGTGGTTTGGAAAGAAAGGTGGTTGCAGGTATGACTCCTCAGTTTGAACAAAAAGGGCTTCTTGTTTACACAGAAGTGTATAGTAGCATTTCAAAAAATTCTTAGGAAAGGCCATGCTATCAGAAAGCCTAAGAACAGTGCTTCTCATTTTGTGGGTTCTCTGCCATACTGCCCTGTTTTAACTTAAATCCAATTCACTAATTTCCCCCTGCCAAACAAGAGAAGGATTGAAGAAAACCCACCACAACCACAAGAGAAGGATTGATTGTATAACACTGGCGGAGGCCTGTGCGCCATGTCCCAGTTTCTGGGCCCCTTGTGAAAAACGCTAATAATGTCCTTATGGACCTAATGCCACCCAGGTGGTGAACACCTGCAAATGAAGACCAAGTGGAATGACGCAGCATCAGCAGCCTTCCGTCTGGTGTACCTTGATCTCCCTCTGGTGGCGAGACTCTGCCTTTCCCCCCAGGTTGCTCTGTCTTTTGTAACACCCTGAAGACTTCAATTTGGAAGAGAGAAAATATGAAGTGCGCCCACCGTTTAGCCAGGTGGTGGGTGGTGGGGGATGTTAGTTCACATCACTGAGTATAAGTGCTTATCAGCCTCAAGGTTTGCAGAAGTACTCTGTTGAAGAAAAAATAAGGCTCTAGGGAAAAATGATCCAAAATAAGATACCTACCTGACCACTATGGAGGGCCTCTTTTGGGTGTCCTCCCTTCTGAGGTTAGGTAGGTGAATGCCTGGGGAGGACCTTTTCAGTAGTGGCACCAAGACTCTGGAAATCTCTTCCCAGGCATATTTGCCCGTTCCTGCTGGTTAAGGTTTTATTTATTTGTTTGCCTACTTCATTTATACTCCACTTTTACCCAAGGTGGTTTACAAGACCTGCAAGACCGAATTGTTCCACTGGGCCTTTGGAGAGGTCGGCCGCTGAAGGCGCCTCCCCCCCCTTACTTTCTTTCACCTATGTGGTCCCTACAACATCTGTGGGACCTTCCGTTCCCCTCCCGACAGGGTTTGCAGTTGTCGGATGCTGCATATTATTATATATTGGAATGCTGTATTTCAGTGGTTTTAGCTATTTTAATGTTATAGAGCTTATATCTATATTTTAGATTTAGATATTTAGATTTAAATATTTTAGATTCCCCCTCCCCATAGGGTTGTCAACTGACCTAGAGGAACTCATCTTATCCCTTTAGCAGAGGCTTAATGGGATGTTATTTACTTCCATACCTTGTGAAGCTTCAGCTGGTCATTTTTGCAGATAAAGTCTCCATTAAAGGGCAAGAAATTGTTCTTTAGGTCTGCTGGCAACTGTATCCCCCAGTTTGCACAAAACCAGAGGCAAGTCAAGCATACAAGACCCACATGGAGCCCCACATCCAAAGGCAGCCAGAATCACTTATAGGGCTCCCAGACAGTTTATTTAAGGCTTCCAAGATAGAGGGTTGCCAATTTCCAGGAAAATGTGGCAAATTAATTAATTCATCTCCTGAATTCTTTACATTGAAAAGGGTATAATATAGTCTTAAACACATGCAGAAACATTTCATATCTGGAGAGGCAATTGTGGAAGGATAGATGGGAATTCACTACAGTGGGAGTTTGTGATCTTGTGCGCTAGACTAGAGCCCTAGACTCATTGTTCCTCCCCTTTACCTTATGCAGAAATACCCACAGATAGCAGCTCAGGTTAAACAAGATTCTGTGCAGGTGCAAAGTCCCGTGGGAGAGTTCTGTTGTGTAAAGCAGCATCATGTTTAGATCAGACAGCACATATACAAGACCAAAGATTAAGACTAGGAGAAAGGCCCTGAAATCTGCACCCAAATCTTGAAACAGTATATTTCCCAAACTGACACAAGCTAAGAGGCAAGTGCCGAAAAATCAGGACGGTCCCTTTTAAAATCTGAGCAATTTGAGAGAACTCTACCCATATGGAGCGGGAACGCTTTCTTGCGGCACAATTCCACGGACAAACCATGTTCTTCTTTTCTTAACTGCAATGGCTGAATTTGGCTTTCTGAGCGGCAGACCTTGGGTTTCCTTTGGCCAGCCTCATGCAAAAGTGCAACCATGCGGATGCTCCTAAAAATTGCCCCTGCAGCAAGTTCAGCTGAATCCAGTCTTGCTGACTGCAACGAGCCCGCTGCTGGCTCGCTGAGACAGGAAGCCGCCTGCAGACGACGGCTGGCAAAACCACAAACGCTCTGCAGTGTTGCTGCGACTGCAGCGGGCTGCCTTTCCTTTCCAGGGCAGGGAAGTAACCAGACACCTTGAGACTCGTGAGTTCTTTGAAAGCAGGCAGAAAACACAAGAGAGTGCAAGCAGGGTCACCATCCGTGCATCCTGGCAATTTAGCAAGTCATTTCACTGTCACGCTGTGTGGCTGAGCTTTACAGGCTGTCAGAATGAGCTAGGCTCCTGCCTGCTCTGTATCCATCTGGGGGAGCCAACACACGTTGCTCTGGATGGAATGGTTCCTAGCTGTGGCCTACAGAAAAAGCACGGCAGCAGCTTTTGCACTGAAAATTGGGGCAGGCTGGTGATTTGGGGAGGGGACAGGACAAGGTTAGCTGGCAGCACTGAGCTGCTTTGTGCCCTTGCAACGGTCTGTCAGGATCAGGCGGGGCTGGAACCAGGAAGCGTCTGCCACTGTTCCATGAAGCAAATATTTCATTGGGAATCCTCATCCAAAGATCAACATTGGTGATGTGCCAGGGTGAGGATTACCAGCTTGCAGGTGGGGCCTATAGTTCTTCCAGAATTACATCTGATCTCACATCTGCATATTTCAGTTCCTCTGGAGCAGGGGTCTGCAACCCGTGGCTCTCCAGATGTTCATGAACTACAATTCCCATCAGCCCCTGCCAGCATGGCCAATCGGCCGTGAACATCTGGAGTCCATGAACATCTGGAGAGCCGCAGGTTGCAGACCCATGCCCTGGAGGAAATGGTAGGATTCTGTGGCTTCCACCTGTCTTCCTCAGAGTTTGGATGAACTTGGACAGTGGAATTGTTAGACTGGTGCTAGGAAGGTGCAGGGTGTGCTCAAAAGAAACCCTAATGGGCATCTGTACTGGACACCAAAGGAGTGGCGCATGATCTGATTGGTACACCCAGAAGCTTTGCATTGGGGCAAGCGGCGTTCAGATTTTGAGGATTAGCCACTTGAGGCTACAAACTGTCTTGGGTGGTGGACTCTTCCAAGCATGATACAACCTCATTGCATTGTAGGAATTATTAGATTGTAAGGCAGTGGTGTAATGGTTAAGAGCAGGTGTACTCTAATCTGGAGGAACTGCTTTTGATTCCCTGCTCTGCTGCTTGAGTTATGGAAGCTTATCTGGAGAATTCAGATTAGCCTGTGCACTCCCACACACACCAGCTGAGTGACCTTGGGCTAGTCACAGCTCTTCGGAGCTCTCTTAACCCCACCTACCTCACAGGGTGTTTGTTGTGAGGGGGGAAGGGAAAGGAGTTTGTAAGCCCCTTTGAGTCTCGTTACAGGAGAGAAAGGGGGGGATATAAATCCAACTCTTCTTCAGACTGCCAGGGTGTCAGTGTCTAAAAGGAACAGAGACAAGAGTCAAGTGAAAGCTGTCAATGTTCATATTGTTGATATGATCATGTTTTGAACGAACGAATGTACTATCTGAGAAAACACGGAGTATGTGACATGATTCTGATGTTCTGCTCTGCTACAGGCTCTACTAAATCATACCTGGGTCCGCTAATAATTAGCTGCAAATAGACCCTTTCTTTTAAGAGATACGGGGTTCCACCCTACAGTTGGTCCGGGTGGTGGTCAATGCTGGCTCCAGATCAATCTCCAGCAGACAATTGGATGGTGGCAAAATGTAACCAATTAGGTATTTGCAAAGTTAACTACTTGCTAGGAAAACTCTGTGAAATTGCTCTTTGAAATGTAGTCTTTGAACACTGTTTTTGGCTGATTACAGCACATTGTCCTGCTATTATTGCAATAAAAGCTTCTTTGCTTCATTGAACCAATCCACATGTCTCTTTATTACTGAGAGACTATTGGACATTTTCCCAACAGCATCAAGATGGTTTTCTGGGGAGTGGAGCTAACTGGAGTAAGTCTACCCCTCCTCTTTGGAATTACACTTACTAGAATCATGCTTCCTCTAATAATGCAAGTGAATTAACCCAAATTGCATGTGTGGCTCAAGGAAGAAGGGCAAGCACACTAAACATACACAGACCCAGCTCCCAAAACTCCTTATTTATTTTATTTTATTTTATAATTAGACTTTTAGACCATCCTCCCCTGGAGGGCTCAGGGCGGTGAACAACAAAGAAGAAGACAATGTTTCAATCATAACACATTAAAACACATGATGTTTACCCACTTGGAAGTTAAAAACAGGTACAGAACACCACTCATCAATTTCCACTCCCCAAAATTCACAAAAATTTTGAGCAACCAAGAGTCCCAAATTTTGAGCACCTGAGCACCCCAAATTTTGAGCAGCCGAGAGTCCCAAATTTTGAGCAGCCGAGAGTCCCACATTTTGAGCAGCTGAGAGTCCCAAATTTTGAGCAGCCGAGAGTCCCAAATTTTGAGCAGCTGAGAGTCCCAAATTTTGAGCAGCCGAGAGTCCCAGTTCTGCTAAAGGACATTTTCCAAATTGTGCCTCTCAGTGCAGCAGCACCTTCTTCCTCATTGTCTGCACACAGGTTAGCAAGAGAGGCCTTTTGGGAGGGATGAAGAGAGCTGGCACTACAGAGACGATTCCCTGGACAGAAAAAGGCAGCATGGGAAAATAAGCAAGGCATTTAAAAATACAAGCCCTGTGCCAATCATCTTGGAGTAAGTGTCACTTGAGATGTTCATTTAAGTCAGGGGTGTCCAACTCTGGTCCTCCAGATGTTCACGGACTACAATTTCCATCAGCCCCTGGCAGCATTATGCTGCCAGGGGCTGATGGGAATCACAGCCCATGAACATCTGGAGGACCAGAAATGAATACCCTTGATTTAAGTAAACATGCATAGGACCACACATGAAGGGAACTGAACATTTTCTCTCTTTTTTTCTGTAATCAAGTCTTATTTCCTAATAAATACTGTCTATTTCCCTCCCCAATCTTTTCTTTGTGACTAAAGGCAACGTCTGGAAAGCAACCACCTAAGGCCACCTGCATCTTGTGGGCTATACAAAAGAATAAAGTATCCAGCATCCCTCTTGCTAGGGTACCTGATCAGTTAGTCCACCCAGACAGGGAAGTTCTGCCCAGGTTCATAGAGGACCTTTAAAAAGATGCAGGAGGTAATTCTACAACTAGACAGAGAGGTGGCGCTCTTCTCCCCAGAACAGTAAAACGAAGTTGCAGACAGTGATCATAGAAGAGAGTGACTGGCAGTGTGCTGTCATGACTATAGAAATCCCTCTGCTTTGAACCAATTCCTAGCTTGTGTAGGCATTTCCTTTAGAACCATAAGCCACATTACTTCAGCTGCGCATTTGAGAATAAGGAGTCATCCCACATAATGGCAGTTTTGCTATTTCTGGAGCTTTCAGCTGAGTTTTAAAAAATGTACTTAGTATTGTTCTGTACAAGGAAAAGAAGAATCCTGTGCAGAAAAAAAAAGTACAAGGACTCTGACCTGAACCATGAGCAGAATTCTCATGCCAGCTAGATTACAAAATTACTGAATGACTTTTAAATGGCAGGTTCAAGTGGGTTTTCCGGGCTGTGTGGCAGTAGTCTGGTGGATTTTGTTCCTAACGTTTCGCCTGCATCTATGGCTGGCATCTTCAGAGGTGTATCACAGAGAAAAGTCTGTTTCACTTTTCTCTGTGATACACCTCTGAAGATGCCAGCCACAGATGCAAGCGAAACATTAGGAACAAAATCCACCAGACCACGGCCACACAGCCCGGAAAACCCTCCAGAACCAGTTGAATCCGGCCATGAAAGCCTTCGACAATACTTTTAAATGGCACTTTGGAGTCCTTCGATCGCTTTGTGTGCATCACATTTCATAGTCTTCACAATAACCCTGTAAGACCAGCATGAAATTAACTTCTTGACTGAAGTTAAGAAGCTATTCCATCTTAAGCCACTTGCCAGACGTGCTACTTAAGCTGCTGTAAGTGAACGAGGTCCACACAGGTAAAGGGTCAGTGGCTGCTTCTCTGAGCCAGATGACAATGCGTTGGTTTGAAATATTCACGATTCAGCACTCTTGGTTCTGAAGGAGACATAGAGAACAATGCAGGGACCCTCCTGGGTGAAACACGAGCCATTCAGCTGCAGGCTAGGCAAATTCAAGCTCTGGGACATGTTACCAAGAGGTTGATATATCTTTGAGGTCAACCCCTGTCAAAGCATCTCCAGATGCTAATCCTGTTAAAAGCTGTGCAGTGTTGTATGGCTAATGAGAGTCAGGAGACGGAAGCAGGCAAACCGAGGGCCAATAAGCAGCAGCAGGCACAAGAGCCAGCTCTGGAGCCAGGCAAAAATGCTATGCTACGGAATTTGTCTGCTCCTCCACCTCAGAGTAAAGGTGCTCGCTGCAGATCTGACAGTCCCTGGGGCAAAGCTGCATGTGTTTGTGAATGTACGTGTGTTAAGCTGTTTTACTGCAGTGCTGCAGGAATGATTGCTCATGCTCAGTGCATTATGCCGTTTGACTAGAACTTGTTTTCTGAAATTATACAAGCTGGCATGCAATGTACGTCGCTGACTTCCAGGGAGCAAACTGAGTAGAATTACAGTACAATTAGACATTACCTTCCTCCTCAACAAATGGTTGCCAAGTAGAAGCCCTTAATTCTGTAATAACTGGTTGAACAGGAGCCAGCGTCACTGAGACCCCCTCCGCACGTGCAGAATAATGCACTTTCAACCCACTTTTACAATTGTTTGCAAGTGGATTTTGCTATTTTGCACAGCTGCAAAGTGCACTTAAAGTGGATTAAAGTGCATTATTCTGCATGTGTGGAAGGGGCCTGTGTTCAGCATTTCCTTACTACCCTACATATCGCTAGCGTGATGAAGCCACAGTAGAGAAGGTGGGAACAGTAATAGTCAAGATTCCATTCTTTTAAAAAGTATTATATTGAACAGTTATTTTTAATATTGAAATAAGAAAACAAATAATAATGATAATTGCCTTTATATTGCTGGAATGGAATTACATTCGTTCCCTGCAGAAAGGAGAAAAACATACTAGTTGGGGTTTTTTTAAAAAATCCTTTCTGTCGACCTCATTTGTAAGGTTCTTCAGACTCCATTGATTTTACAGAATTAGATTATCTTATCTGGACATGAAACAATTATCCAGCGCTTGCAGCAGGTTTCACTTAAAGCCAACCAGCGTCAGTCACGAATTCCAATAAGTATAAAATGTGAATCCTTATCGTCTACAGCAAAACCCAGCACTGGCATTTCAAGGCTTGAGGTCACTGCCTGAAGGCAGCATTCAATTTGCACCCATTCCTAAGAAAGTGTTACGTTCACACTAGCATTTCTCACCATTTTTTATGCTGATCAGGAGGAGGAAAAAATAGACAGATGTTTGACACTTGCCCTTCACAGAGAGGAGAAGGGGAGGAGGCAGAGATGCAGTGGAGGTACGTGGCAGAGATTTGAGATAAGCAGGGATCCTTCTTTGACTACAAAGCACATTGGCCAAGCTAGGAATGAATCCCTCCTGCGCTGCCAACGCTTCAGAAACCTGGAACAGATTCTGCACAATCCATTCAAGGCATGCACAGAGAGAGATCTCATGCAATCCAGAATATCAGTGCATACTCTGATGCCAGCGCACAACAAAAGGTCACTGACTCTCACGGTCCCCTTACTACACTGAAGCTCTTGGGTATGCCAGTGGAAGATCTGGAGTAGTCCAGGGTCATCTTCAGTCAATATGAAGAAGAAGAAGAAGAAGAAGAAGAAGAAGAAGAAGAAGAAGAAGAAGAAGAAGAAGAAGAAGAAGAAGAAGAAGAAGAAGAAGAAGAAGAAGAAGAAGAAGAAGAAGAAGAAGAAGAGGAGGAGGAGGAGGAGGAAGAGGAGGAGGAGGAGGAGTTTGGATTTATATTTCCCCTTTCTCAAAGGGGCTTACAAACTCCTTTCCCTCCCCCCCCCCCACAACAAACACCCTGTGAAGTGAGTGGGGCTGAGAGAACTCTGAAGAACTGTGACTAGCCCAGCTGGCATGCGTTGGAGTGCACAAGCTAATCTGGTTCACCAGATAAGTCTCCACAGCTCAAGTGGTAGAGTGGGGAATCAAACCCGGTGCTCCAGATTAGAGCGCACCTGCTCTTAACCACCACAAACCCCATCTTGTCTTCCCAAAGTTTTCCAGTGTAACAAATAAGGTTGCCAACAAGCCAGACAGAAATGAAGGCAGTTTTTTTTCTTTTTGTTGCAAGGACAAAGTCTAATTTGTGTTAGTTGTACAAGTGTGACTGGACTGCTTTGGCACCAGGTTCCATTACCACAAACCTTTGCCCCCTTGGAGTTGGCTGGAGCCATCCCTGGCCAGCTTTCTCCACGTGCCGGGAACTGCACACTCACAGAGCAACTGGGGCAAAGAGTGACCGGGCACCACAGGGCCAGACTAGCAAGAGCAGGATTGGAGGAAATCCATTTCTCTTGGTGTTGCCACTAGAACCCCACCTCACTGGCTCGCTGGCATCTCTGGTGCTCCTCCAGATGTGGCTGTGCTGGTGCCTTCTGGGGCTTTTCCCTCTTTCCACTTTTCTCAGCAAAGTTGCTGCTGTTCTCCATTTTCACATCATTTGAGAGTAAGCAGTAATTGTGCATCTCACAGGCTTCAGGGACGCATCTTGCTGATGGTGCAGTCTGCGTTGTTCCTCTCCCCCCTTCCCCCCCCCCCCGCAGCTGCTATAGTCGGGTGGGAAAGTGGGCTGCCCACCTGCCAGTGTGCAAAGAGGAGAGAGGATATGTCAGAAACTGGGGCGGGGTGGGGGAGATACTTTATGCTGGAACTCCAAGAAGGTGACACTGAGACACCGGCAAAGTTAACAGCAGCAAGCCAGCGGCATGCGCTTCCAATCAGTTGGCTCTGCAGAATCTTTCCAACTGGGAGAGATATTATTATTATTATTATTATTATTATTATTATTATTATTATTATTATTATTATTATTATTATTATTATTATTATTATTATTATTATTATTATTATATTGATACAAAAACAGTTATACACAGCAAACAAGATCATCATCATCATTATTATTAATATTATTATTATTAATAATATTATTATTATTTTATTGATGCAAAAACTGTTATACACAGCAAACAAGATCAATATGCTGGATTTTGTATTACATCACATGTCGGACAGTTCCCAAGCATCTAGGACTGTGTGATGTATCGACGAATAATGCGTGCAGAGCCGAGTAGGGTGGCCTTTTGCAGCTGACATATGGTGATTTTGTCAGCGCCGATTGTTTTTAAGTGCCGTCCAAGGATTTTTAGGCACTGCACCCAGTGTGCCGATCACCACTGGGACCACCTTTACTGGTTTGTGCCAGAGTCGTCGCCGTCGTCATCGTCGTATTATTATTATTATTATTATTATTATTATTATTATTATTATTATTATTATTATTATTATTATTATTATTATTATCATCGTCATCGTTGTTGTTGTTGTTGTTATTATTATTATTATTATTATTATTATTATTATTATTATTATTAATTTGACTTAATTCGATTTAATTTGACTTAATAATCCGTCTCCCCCAAAAGGCTCAGAGCAGTGTACAGACAATAAATACCAAAGTACAAAAATATTGAATAATATCATTAAAATACATAAATCAATAAAAACAGTAGCAGCGATACAACCAGTGGTAAGATCCAAAACTTTTAGTAACAGGTTCCCTCGCCAGCCCCCGCCCCCTCAGCAAAGGGGGCAGAGGCGTACCTAGGCAAACCTGAGCCCTGGGCAAAACCTGAGTTGGATGTCTCCCCCCATGGGCAGCCACCCCACCACGACCCCCCCAATTTTTTTTGCACCAGGTCATTTCTAAATAATCATCACATTATAGAAAATGCCTCAACTCACAAATCTGAACACAGCAATGGTGAAACACACAGGTTCTTTGATAGAGACTGGTGAGATAAAAGGTATGAAAGGCTGAGAATCAATGAATTGCAGTACTTGAAAGGGATTAACCCAGTTCAGGGAGTTACATTATTAGTCGCAATTGCTATATGGAACCTTCACGTTCAAAGGCAGTATGCCTCTTGGGGAGGCGAGGGCGTGGAGATGGAAAAGCGGACCCAATTAGTAACCCCCTCTCGGCACACACAAATAATTAGTAACCCACTCTCGGGAACTGGTGAGAACCTGCTGGATCCCACCTCTGGATACAACCCACCCACAATTTGGTGGATGGCATCCAATTCTAACCCTGGGAGGGGACCGGCAGACAGCCGAAGAGAAACAGATGGTACATGGGCATCAGGAAGGGGCATCAGGAATTGCCACAATGATACAAGCTCAAGCAACATGGACCCTTTTTCCTTTATGTTTCATTTGCTGAAGACATTTCCACTGCCCCACCTTCTATCAACCCAGTCTTCAAAAATCCAACTTAATAATAAAATAGAAGAGTTTGAATTTATATTCTGCCTTTCCCTCTTGTAAAAAGACTCGAGGTGACTTACAAACTCCTTTCCCTTCCTCTCCCCCAACAGACATCTTGTGTGGTAGGTGGGGCTGAGAGAGTTATGAGAGAACTGTGACTAGCCCAGCAGGAATATAGGAGTGGGGAATCAAATCTGATTCACCACATAAGACTCTGCTGCTCATGTGGAGGACTGGGGAGTCAAACCTAATTTTCCAGATTAGAGTCTTAACTACTTTGCCATGCTGGCATACATTGAAACTAAACGTAATTTAAATATTATGAAAAACATAATTTAGATATGGAGGGACATAACAGCAATAGAGAAAACTGTTCAAGGAGGTTCAAAAGTTTCCTCGCAACACACCCCATTCTCATTACTTGCAGTAGTGTTTTCAAAAGACAGAACACTGAGCAAAATGCATACGGATGAATGTATCTTTGAACTCATTGTCCCCAGACATTTAAGACATCATCCATCATTTCCCAATATATCCGTTAATCTGTGATGTCTAGAGTCACCCCTCTTAAAATCTATCATTTCAGACATGAGCACTGTAAGCTAAATTCTTTTAAACTGCTCTGCAATAGATGGAGCTTCTGACTTTTTTCCCCAATAAGAGGCAGCCATAGGCAAGTTCACCATGCATTCCAAGCAGAGGCGTATCTAGGGAAAATGTAGCCTGGTGCAAAATCTTAGTTTTCCGGGGGGGCGCCCATCCTCCCATATGGCCACCCCCCCACCCCTAAAAACAACAACTTTTTTTACATCAGGTCTTAAAGTCAGTGTATGGACCTGGGGGGGAGGAGGAAGGGTGTGGGGGGTGATTTTCCACCCCCACGTGACTAAATGGCCGCAGTCCAGGGACATTTGACCTTATATGTCCCCCTGGGTATTACACCCCTGATTCCAAGTTAGTACTGCTGCCTGGCAGGGCACCCAAGTGTCGGGATTGAAACCCACAGCAGATATTGAATTGGGGATGCTGGCCAAAGGAGGGCATTAAAAGAGACTTACCTCTGCTTTTTGGTTAGTCCCATGGAGTAGAACCATCATCAGGCCAGGTGATACTCTGTTTGTGACTGAGCAACCATGGGTCTGACCAACCAGGAATCTGCTATGTCTGTTTTTCCCTTGCTCCTTTTTCTCATTTCAACAGAAGGCCCTCTGCACTTCAAGTGGATTACAGCCCAGCGCTGGCAAGCACATACGGTACGAAGGAGGGTTTTTCTTCTGAGCTCCCTGACCATTAATTTCATCACATCCATTAATGTCTCACTTAAGAGCAGTTACAGTGTGGGATAATGAATGAGGTCCACCAACTAATGAAATGCATCCAACTGGCTTTCAAAAATTTCAGCACACGCAGCAAAGGTAGTCCACAATCTGCACTGCACAGAAGGAACTGGCAATTCCAGGAAATTACCTAGGGCAGTGGTGGCGAACCTATGGCACGGGTGCCGGAGGTGGCACTCAGAGCCCTCTTTGTGGGCACGTGCAAACAGAGTGCCCCTCCACACATCTAGGCTGGCCTGGGCCGCTGGGCTCGATTATTAGCATTAAACCTAAGACCTAGTTTTGGGGAAGCAGTGTAGGTGACCCTGTTAAGCACTGTTAAACCCCATTGATTTTCATGTGAAGAACTAAAGCACTATCCTTTACCTGGGAGTAAGCTCAGTTGCTGGCAATAGGGTTTGCTTCTGAGTAAACCCTCCTAGGGTCGTGATTCACCCGTTGGAAGAGTTGCACGGTTGCTTCAAAGCAAAGCCACCGACTACCACCAAGCTTACTCCAAAGTAACGCACGCCTTGGAGCCAACCATTTTTTCTAAACTAAAACCTCAGTATTCAGGTTAAATTGCCGTGTTGGCACTTGGGGATAAATAAGTGGGTTTTGGGTTGCAATTTGGGCACTTGGTCTCGAAAAGGTTCGCCATCACTGACCTAGGGGTACTTGCAATACCACTAGATGGGTACTGCCTTGCATCCTGGCCTGAACAATTTGTATGAGAGTGTGATACAGACGTATAAGTGATGGGCTAGAACTGAGATTTGCTTCATGTTCTAACGTTTGGAAGCTGAGTTTGAAATAGCTACAGCTTGCATTTTTAGAAGTTCAACCTACATTTTGATGTTGTTATTACTGGAATTCATTTTGTCCACTGCTATATATCCAACTCAATTTTTATTTCAGAAAATAACTTATTTCAGAAAATACACTATAGTATGTACATAGGCATAGATTCTATATTTTTGCAAGAAATCTTTCCCAAATTCCCAAATTGCAATTGTGACCCATCATTTCTTTAAATGTGTCCGTTTGATTTGGAGAAAGATTTCCTTAGATTTCAGAATCCAATCGTCAACTGTAGGACTGAGGTCTGATTTCCAGTATCTTGCAAATACTAGTCTAGCAGCTGTCAACGGATTCCTTTTTTCCTTTGGCAAAATAGGCTGTGTAGCTTAGTAGCAGGATCTCAGCAGAAAAGGGGAAATCTATATCAAAGCCTTTTTAGAGATAAGTTAGAGCCAGCATGGTGTAGTGGTTAAGAGCAGGTGCACTCTAATCTGGAGAACCGGGTTTGATTCCTCACTTTGCCACTTGAGAAGCCACCTATCATTGCCCAGCCCTTGTGGGGAGGCCCCTTTTCCTTTTTAAAAATAATTGCAACTTTCAGCTGTGTAGCTACTCAGGTGCAGCCAGTCATATCGTGGGACATCAGCATGGCTGTGGGGTTCATTTGTACATGCCTGCATAGCTAAGAGCGTGTGGCAAGTCATTAAAAAGAGAGAGAAGCATCTCCGTGTGACAGCATGACAGCAACCTGGATTGTTTCTGTGGGCTCCAGCCACTGACTGCACGAAACGCATGTGAACAGGTAAACAGGAAAACAGGTTCCTCTATTGCGACTGCAACTCGTTTTACATTTGCTATGTGGAATCAGCCTTATAGAGGGAAAACCTACACTGTTAAAGCTATGGAAGCGACTGAGGAAGTAGGAAATACTAATTCTTATAATTGAGAATTGGTTAGTATAGACATTTGGTAGTGTTCTCATTTACATTTGGTAGTGTTCTCATTTAAACAAAGTAAGCGATACATCATCAATTATCACTTGGGAGCAAAGCCTTCTTTATGGGCCTTGCTTTTAGAATTAAAGCTTATTTCTAAAAGAAATTGTGAAGCTGAAATGCCTGAAAAGATGAAAGAGAGTAAAGGAATTAGAAAGAGAACATTAAAAAGATCGTAACAAAAGTGCTTATCAAAACCTGAAAGGAGCAGGAGCAAAGTTAGATGAACTGGGAAGCTGAAAATATACATAATCATCCACTTTACTGAAGATAAAATTACTTTGAACACAGCAATTAGGCTAACAAGACTTGACAAGTTCGTGCTACAGTATGCCACCTTCATTGTAGAGGGAACTAGATGACTATAAAGAAATGAATACAATTGATGATGCAGGTGGAATTTCTGCCTATTTTAATCTATAAGTGAGCAGCAGTGGTGTAGTGGTTAAGAGCAGGTGCATTCTAATCTGGAGGAACCGGGTTTGATTCCCCGCTCTGCTGCCTGAGCTGTGAAGGCTTATCTGGGTAATTCAGATTAGCCTGTGCACTCCCACACACACCAGCTGGGTGACCTTGGGTTAGTAACAGCTTTTTGGAGCTTTCTCAGCCCCACCCACCTCACAGGGTGTTTGTTGTGAGGGGGGAAGGGCAAGGAGATTGTAAACCCCTTTGAGTCTCCTACAGGAGAGAAAGGGGGGATATAAATCCAAACTCCTCCTCCTCCTCCTCCTTCTTCATCAAGACAGGAAAAGCAAGCAAAAAGACAGAGCTAGTTTTTCAAGCAGCATCATATTCTCCCCCCCCCCCCCCCCCCCGCAGCAAAATATGTATCCAAGGACTATCCACTTTTCACAACATTCCCAGTGGCAATGTTCATACTACCTGGCTGCTTGTCTTATTCTTCGCCTAAGATATGTGAGTCCTGACCTGAATGACCCCGGCTATCCCCATCTCAATACAACTTGGAAGCTCAGCAGGACTGGTTCTGGTCAGTATTCGCATGGGAGACCACCAAAGTAGTCCAGGGCCACTATGCCAAGGAAGGCAATGGCAAATCAGCTGTGTTAGTAACTCTTGCCTTGAAATCCCCACCAGGGGTCACCATAGGTTGGCTGCAACTTCACGGCGCTTTACACAGACAAGCTGTGCGGTGGGCTGTGTCCAGCAGGCCCCCCCCCCAAAAAAAACCCCAAAAGCTGTTAGAGGAATGGAGGAATGTCTGTAGCAATTTGTTATTTATAGGCCTGGAGAGGATGATCTCTTAACTCAACCACATTTTCTCATTCCCAGTATAATACAATGAACAAATGCAGAGGTTGGAAAGTGATTTGAGTTCTTCCCTAAAACTGCTGGCAGCCAGCAAAACGGTTTTACAGGCTCAAGAGCTTGCAGGAGAAATTCCACTCCTTCCAGTGCAAACCTGATCTCTCTCCACTCTCCGCAAGCATCCTGCCAAGATGCTTGGTGATATTGCTTCTTCCAGCATTTATCCCCTCCCCCCCCCCCCTTCATTATTGTTGACAGGGTCAGAGCTCACTTCAGCATTTTCCTTTTTTTATTCGCTTGGGGGGCAGATTCCCAGATGTGCTGAGCCAGGACAACTCACCTTCACTCCCATCAGAGTTGTCATATGCAGCACTTGTGGGGTGGGGGAGGAAGGAGATGGATCTGGCTGCCAGCAGAAGCTTCACAGCCAGGTTTCATCAGCCTGTGACTGTGCCTTTAAGAGAGAAAACTGCTCCATCATGTTCAGCATCAGAAAGCGTCCTGATGCTCTGAATAATAGATTCTTCCAAGCACTTTACACTGAAGAGCCAAAGGATCTACTTTATCTTATAGAAACAGCATGCAAATGGTCAGGGAAATGACTGAGTTGGGGTAGGTAGTGGGGACTGTGCATTCTTTTAAGCAGGAATTCTCCCCCAAATTCCTCTGCTCTTTTGTAGCAACAATATTCTAAAGGATCACATCTGTGTGCCTAGTGTTGGTCTGAGGGGAGGAAGGTGTAGAATTAGCCCTGTTGCAAAAATGACTGGTTACTTCGGGACTAAAGATGGGTCAAACACAGAGGTGGTAGACTGCACCTCTCCTAGCACCTGATCAAGATCCTGAAGCTGCAGCAACTGGAAATCCATTTATTATACTTACAATACTTACAGTGTCCAGGGAAGGCGGCTGCTGACACAAGACAACCACCCAGTGATTCTTTGGCCCCTTCCACACATGCAGAATAATGCACTTTCAATCCACATTCACAATTGTTTGCAAGTGGATCTTGCTATTCTGCACAGTAAAATCCAGCTTCAAAGTACATTGAAAGTGGATTGAAAGTACATTATTCTGCAAGTGCGGAAGGGGCCTTTGATCTGCATGTTCCTGCTAATCATATGGCTCACCCAGATTACATTGATGCTTCTGGATTTACATGGCAACTGATTTGTGGGCATTGGCACCAGTGTGGGAAGTACACAATCCAGGTGATTCATAAGATCAGTGTATGATTTGGAGCCCAGTGTATATGAATGGTTCTCTTTGACAACCACCATCCCTCAACAGTTACCAAATAATCACCTTCTGGGAGGGAAAGGATGGTGAGAACAGAGCATGTTAAAAAATTTTGACCCCAAAATTCACATAGGAGAATTTTGCACAGCATACGTGAGAACAAATTTATTTAGCATATGTGACAGCAAACTGATTTCTGTTCCGATACCTGCCGAACCTATAGTGACAAAAGCAAACCAATCACATTTAGTAGCTTATATTTGATCTCATCCTTATAGGGCCGTTACACTTTCTTCAGTTATGTCAAACTAGCAGGACTGACTTCAGTCTGTAGCAGTGTCCCCTCATTAAAGAAAATGACATAAAAGGATATTCAGAAGGCACTCTATCTATGCTCAGAACTACCTTTTTTCATTCTATATTAGCAGCAACATCATTATCTATATACACAACCTTTTACTGTGTAATAACAAGCCCTTCTGAGCCTGAGGAAGTATCTTTCCTCCAGACTGAGCCCCTCAGCCCTGCCACAAAACATTTAGAATTTAGCAGCAAGATTCCACACCAGGGAAATAGAGAGTTTAGCATTCTTTAGTGGTTGGAATGTTGGACTGGGACTTGAAAGACTCAAGTTTGAATGCCCACTTTGCAGTGGAAGCTTGACTAGGTGACCCTGGCCCAGGTCTCATATGCTCTTATCCTGTGTTGTGAGGATAAAATGGAGAAGGGGAGAATATTGCAAGCTGCTTTGGGGTCCATTGGGTAGAAGCATGAAATATAAATTAAGCATACAAACATGGGGACCTGCCCACCTAACCTCAGAGTTTTCCTTTTTGGAAATGACCAGCTTCTCTTCACTTCCTCTTTGGAAATGATCCACATCCCCAAAGTGTCCCCCCTCCCCCCCCCACAATAACTGCCACAGCCTATATTTTCTGACTGCCATCCATTACCATCTCTAAATCTGATGTTGGTGCTCCATGTCTGCTATGTGCATCGTTGCGAAAAGAGAGCCAGAAAAAAGGGGAGGGGTCAATGACAAATAGTTCTTTGTGAGTCCAGGCTGTGATTTATAGTCCAAAATCTGGATTTCTAATTCTGAATTTTCCTCGATTAAGAACTTCCCAGCCCCTCTGATGACTGCGTTTATGATTTTTGTAAGTCTTAATTTCCCCCCAAAACTATTAACTCATACTCTTTGCTGCCTTAAACAGCTGCAATTGTGTGTGTTTCTGATGATAGATAGATAGATAGATAGATAGATAGATAGATAGATAGATAGATAGATAGATAGATAGATAGATAGATAGATAGATAGATAGATAGATAGATAGATAGATAGATAGATAGATAGATAGATAGATAGATAGATAGATAGATAGATAGATAGATAGATAGATAGATAGATAGATGTTGGTTGGTCTCTCTGCCTAGCCTCCTCTTGGATTGCAGGCATCCTCCCTGACAGCCCTCCACTTCTGGGTTAACACAATTCTTTTCCTGTTTCCCTTACATAACCTGCAGTCAGATCCGCTCAGCAGCACGTATGAATCGGTAGACAGCGACCCAGCCCTCTGCCGCAGCCTTTGCTGGCGGCCCCTCCCTCCTGCTCTTGAGGAATTCGGATTGCGGCACGTACGGGCGGGCGGGGAAGGCTTCTAGATGGACCAAGTTTGCCCATTGACGGCCCAGGTGTTTCCCCGCCCTCGACCCCGCCCTAGCTCAGGAATTGTCGTCCCCGGTTCCCCCCACCCCACCCCGAACGTGTCCCTTCTGCAAAGCAGGTAGCCTGATGTTGGGAAGGGGAGTCGTCAGGAGGGAAAGAGGGGCAAAGGGGGCAAACGTGGGGCAGAGAGATGGACCTCCGACTTTGCTCGGGGAGCCTGAACTGACCTCTGCTTGCTAAAGAATCTCCTGGCTGCTTTTGGAGGATGGAAATGATAAGCAAATCTGCCTTCGCTTGGCTGGCTAGCAAGAGAGAGCGGCTGCCAGCGAGGCTGATCTGCAACGCAAACCAGACGGACCCAGTCTGAAAGTCGCAGCAGACCTCGGAACTTTCCTTCGCTGCCTGCCCGGGGACGCACGCCCCCCTTCCCAAATCTCACCCCACATCACATCTGGTTCCTTAAGGGCGCGCTGAAGGGGGTTTCCCCCCTTTTGGCTGGAGCTTGTTCTTTACATTTTGATTTGTAATTGCCTTGAGTTATTATATTAAGGGGGGATTACCTCCGTTATAAAAGTCACCATATTTCCCAAATAAACTAGTTATCATTATCAGACATGTTATATTCTTTGCTCGGCTTCTTCCTGCCCTGCCTTCCCCTCAACTTTGAAGTCTAGATTGCTCCATTCTTTTCAAGGTGCCAAAAACACGCAGAGGACGACATGACAGCCATGTAAACCACGTATGAGACATGATATAGCCGGCTAGCAAATCTGCATTTTTAAAATTCTGAATTTTCCTAGGATCAATAGATTACCTCCTCCTTGCTCAGTTTCAAACCCCACTAAACACAAAAGGACTCCATTTGCTAATTTGGTTTTCCAATGTTATCAAGCCTACAGCGTCTGTTGTATAGATTAGAATAAGAACGATTTTAAGACTTTCTTTAAAATCCAAAGCAAAAACAAGGATCTTTAGCAGGATCTGTATATTTGCTGTAGTGCTCAGTGATCTGCATCGGCTCCGGTTTGTTTCTGGGCATAAGTCAGAGCTGGTTGTTTTTTCCCCAGGTTGAATAAGATCTTTATTCCTGCCCTGTGTTCCCCTGTCCATGGTACTGAGGTAGATGACGACTGGAAACATGGCCTTTCCAACAGTGGCACCAGCTGCTCTGAGCACTTTCCTGATGCCTTCCCTTTTGCTTTTTACTGACTGGCTTAATTTTTTTTTCTTATCCTGTGCTTTTTGTCAAGTTAATAATTTTTCCTGACCACCTGCATATCATCCTTTTTATGGCCTACAACCCATTTTGGTCTGATTCAGCTGGCTGTTTCTGTTTTGTTTTACATGCTCATACTGACGCTTTAATTTGTTGTTTCTAAATTATCACTCACTGTGTGTTTCCTGGTTCTAATGATCATGTTGCTCATCTGAGTCGAAGGGGGGGGGGTGTTAGTTCTAATTGGAACCTGTTGAATTATTTTAACATGGCTTGTTTTACAATCATTAAAATTGTTTTGCTTGCCTCACCGACTGCTGTCAGAAAGCTATCTGGAGAGGCAGCACAGAAATGTGCTAAATAAATAAATGGAACCGCATGGATTAAAAAGAAGAGAAATAAGAGACAATTAGCCAGAAGAGCTCTTTTTACTAATTACTTGAGTTCCTGAAGACTTCAAAGGCCTATTTCTACAGTTTCCTCCTTCCAGTGCTATAATTCCCATCAGGCCTTTCTTTGGTGTTTCAAGTATTCCATGCACACATTACTGCTATATTGCTAGTGGGGTTAGTGCTATATTGCTAGTGGGGTTAGTGCTGTATTGCTAGTGGGGGCTATGGCTAAGAGCCTCTTATTCTTGTACAAAACCGCTTCTTGACTTCATGGCTGAGGTAACTTCCAAGCTCACAGCTTCGCCATGCTTCAACAATTAGCTCAGTGAGTGACTCCCAATGTGGTACCCATGGGTGTGTTTTCTGGTGTCTGCTTGATTCATCCCCCCAGTACCTTCTCCTCAAAGCAAAGAACCAATTATGGCTTTCCCCCACCTTGTTAGAGCACAAGATGCTTCCGAAGTGTCCATCTTTAGGTTGGCATGAAGCCCTCAGTTGGAAATGGCTGCCTGGGGTCTTCTCTTTTTTTGTAGTTGGCAGCCATTTTCTGGTGGTGCCGAAGTGAAGATTGGGACTGTCACAATTATACATCAATTGTCACAATTGTAAATCATTTGTTTATGACTCAACTATTGAGCTTATGAACGCCAAGGTGTAGTATTTGTTACAGTGTCTTATATACTGTCACATTCAGGTCTACTAATGAAGTCTGTTCTCAGCCCTTTGATGGCTTAATATTGAGTCCATCCAATGAGCAGTGCCCACTCCAGGATGGTCTGGATGGGTCACTCCAAGACTTTCTTCAGATGGCTACCTTTCCAAAACCCCTTTTGATTAAACCAGAGGCCTCCAGGTTTTTTCAGCAGTGAGCCCTATGATGGTCTGCAGACTGCATCATGCCTCTTTCAGAGGCTTAGCCACTCAATAACTCCAACCTGGCGACAGAAAAAGGTTTGAGTCCAGCGGCACTTTTAAGACCAACAAGTATTATTTTTAGTACAAGGGTCTATGTGTGTGCACATTTCTTCAGATATGTAAAGAAGTGTGTATGCACACAAAAGCTTATACCAAGAATAAAACGTTGTTCTTCAAGGTGCCGCTAGATTCAGCTTTTTTCCTTCTGCCTCAACACAGCTACTCATCTCAGGTCCTTTCTGCACATGCAGAACAATGCACTTTCAATCCACTTTTGTAATTGTTTGCAAGTGGATTTTGCTATTGCGCACAGTAAAATCCAGCTGCAAAGTGGATTGAAAGTGGATTGAAAGTGCCTTATTCTGCATGTGTGGAATGGACCTGAATCTATCCAATCTGGCAACTTTATAATTGAAGGTCAGAATGCAGGGAAAGTCCACACTTGGCAAACCAGCACTGGAGGTGACTTAAACCTAAACTGCTTCATATCTATTTGGGCAAAGTCAGTAAATCTTTCCAAAAACCCAGTTTAATTATGTAATTAAAGCAGATTTAGACTTGAACATCTTGAAAACATTTTGGGGGTTAAAATCTCAGTCCACTGCTTCCCTGAGCCGCCAGATTTGGTCAGTTGGCTGCATGTTGTGTCTCTGTGGTTTAACCCCTTGGAGTCACACTCAATCTTAATACATGTGAGAAACATGTTGAAATTCCCTCTTGGTCCTCCCTACTTCTTCCTTTCCTTTAACCCCAGTGGGATGTAGTGGTTAAGAGCAGGTTCTAATCTGGAGAATCGGGTTTGAGCAGAGGCTTAGCTGGTGAACCAGATGTGTTTCTGCACTCCTACATTCCTGCTGGGTGACCTTGGGCTAGTCACAGTTCTCTCAGAACTTTTTCAGCCCCACTACCTCACAAGGTGTCTGTTGTGGGGCGAGAAAGGGAAAGGAACTTGTAAGCCACTTTGAGTCTCTTTACAGGGAGGGGGGTAGTATAAATCCATACTCCTCCTCCTCCGTCTTGCTCATGTTCTACCATTCAGTCACTGGCCCACGTTCTTCCACAATCGCCGCGTTTTCAATTGGTACCTGGGGGAGGACAAAATCTCAGTTCTGACTGATCCAGGGATCAGCCCCCGGACGGACCCGCTCAACAATTCAAGCAGGAAACGCCGAGAGCATCCCCCACCCAAGCCAGGCAAGAGAGCTGTTCTTTTCTCACGGATCTGAGCCGCGGGACCTTTCAAAAGCCGACGCCGTCCCCTCCCCTCCTCTACGGGGCTGGGGGGCGGTTTAGATCCGAGGTGGTTTCCTGGCGCCAGCCTTGACTCGCGTCTCCCAGAAACTGCCTTTGGAAACAGAGGTGCCAAGGGAAGGGGGCGGGGCAGATAGAAGCGCCTTTGGTTCCCTCCAGCGCCGTCCTGGGGCTCCCGCGGGTTCAGGAGGCTCTCACTGGGTCCGGGATGGTGCCGCTGAGTCGCCCGGGACTGGTGGAGCCCTTCTCTCCGGGGGTGGGGGGTGGGCAGCTGAGCTTCCATCCCCGGTGCCCTGCTTTGCCCCCCGTCGCCCCGAGACTCTTTCGGCCAGGCGACTGGTCTGCTCCTTCGCCGGCTGCCGAGGGTGGGGAGGCAAAGCCACCGACGGACAAGGGGTGAGGGGTGGGGATGATCCGGGGCTCCTCCTCCCGCCCCTTTCCCGGCAAAGGGGCGGCCCCGGCAAGTCGGCCGTCGGGCCGGCTTATAAGAGCCTCCTCCCGGGCCGGCCTGCCGCAGTGCCCTCCGGCTCCGACGGCGGCACCATGATGAGCTACGGCGCGGACCCGTTCTTCGGCGGCGCCTACCGCAAGGAGCCGGGCGGCGGCGGCGGCGGCGGCGGGCGCTATGCGGCGTCTCGCTCGGGCGCCTCGCTGGCCTCCAGCGGCTTCCACTCGCAGTCGTGGTCGCGGGGCTCGACGGCCACGGCCACGGGCTACCGGCGTCTGGGGGCGGTGTCGGCGGCGGGGCCGGGCGCGCTGAGCCAGCTGGGCTCGTCGACGGAGAGCCTGGAGTCGTCGCTGAACGGCGAGCTGCGCGCCCGCAACGAGAAGGAGGTGCTGCAGGCGCTCAACGACCGCTTCGCCGGCTACATCGACAAGGTGCGGCAGCTGGAGCTGCACAACCGGCAGCTGGAGGCCGAGGCGGCGGCGCTGCGCCAGCAACAGGCCGGCCGCTCGGCGCTGGGAGAGCTGTACGAGCGCGAGATCCGCGAGATGCGCGGCGCCCTGGTGCGGCTGGGCGCCGAGAAGGGGCAGCTGCAGCTCGAGCAGGAGCGCCTGGACGACGACGTGGCCCACCTCAAGCAGCGCCTCGACGACGAGGCCCGGCAGCGCGAGGAGGCCGACGCCGCCGCCCGCGCCCTCGCCAAGTTCGCCGACGACGCGCTGCTGGCCAAGGGCGAGCTGGAGAAGAAGTTGCAGGCGCTGCGCGACGAGGGGCTCTTCCTGCGCCGCAGCCACGACGACGAGGTGGCCGAGCTGCTGCTCCAGATCCAGGGCGCCGGCGGCGGGGGGGTCCAGGTGACCCTCGAGTCCGCCTGCAAGGCCGACGTCACCTCGGCCCTCAAGGAGATCCGTGCCCAGATGGAGGGACACACCTTCAAGAATACTCTGCAGTCCGAGGAGTGGTTCCGAGGTAAGGCCGGGCTCAGGCGCCTCCGGAGAGCTGGGAGGGAGGGAGGGGGTGGCCCGGGCTCTCCTTCCCAGTCGCCTTGAAAGGGCAGCACCCAGTCCAAATTCTTAGGGCGCATGCAAGAGGTCCCCAACCCCCGTGGTTCCTGTGTCGTCCCCTCCCCCCCCCCTGTTGGAGATGGCTGAGAATCCCCCGCCCCCTGGCACTTCTTTCTCCAGGCCCCGACGCCAACGTGGGTGTCTAGATGCGGGTAGGTGGGAACTTCCAGCTGCATAGGATCGCTTTTGCAGTGCGGGCGGGGGGAGTGGCATCCCTATTTAAAAAACCGAGCCGAGACTCCGCCCCCAAAGAAGGATTCTCCCCGAGGCATGTTGCCCCTGTCACTCCCCCCCCCCCCCAGTTGTGGCCAACTGGTATATGAGCTCTTGGTTCCTTCCCCCAGCCCCATGTATCATCGGGGAGGGGGGGGGGGATTGAAGCTCCAGCCCCGCTGCAAAAAAAAGTGTAGTTGGGTCAAAAAGGGATGAGTATCTCTTGCGGGACAAATCAACGCAATGCAGGGGAGAGAGGGCTCGCTTGGAAGCGGAGGAAATATCACCTTTTGAATGGAAGGGAAGGGGGCAACGGGCTGTTCGAGGCCACCCCCTCCAGCCTACTTGAAGGAGTCTAGTAGGGGTGAGGACCCTCTGACTGGGAGGTTCCTGAGATGGCCTGAGGGCTGGGAGGGCCTGAGATGATCGAGGAAGTCGAGTTTACATTCTGAAAAGTTCCTTCCCATGGCAAAGAATAAAGAAGAGCGAAATGGGCCGGGGGTAGGTGGGCGGGGGCGGGGGCGGGGGCGGGGGAGAAAAGAAGATAAATGGTAAGACTGACTTTGCAACTGCAGAGAAAGGAGGCGGCTCAGTAAAGAGATCAAAATGGGGGGTGGGCGGGTGGGAGAGACCTGTGCATTTGAACCCAGAGCAGAGAGTCCGGGTGCCCCCACCGCCGGGACAGGAAATGATCTCTGGCCCACAAGCGCGTTCAGAGGACCTGGTGGGAACAGGCGTTGTTTTGCCCCTGCCAAGAGGCAATAAAAATGCCTTCCTTCAGCGTGGTGTAGTGGTTAACAGCAGGTGCACTCTAATCCGGGTTTGGAGAGGCGGGTTTGATCCCCCTCTCTGCCACTTGAGCTGTGGAGGCTTATCTGGGGAACCAGATTAGCTTGTGCTCTCCAACACATGCCAGGTGACCTTGGGCTAGTCACAGTTCTTCGGAGCTCTCTCAGCCCCACCCACCGCACAGGGTGTTTGTTGTGGGGGTAGGGAGAGGGAAAGGAGATTGTATGCCCCTTTGAGTCTCCTTACAGGAGAGAAAGGGGGATATAAATCCAACTCTTCTTCTTCCTCCTCCTCCTTCACAAGCCTGCGGAGAAAAGGAGATGCTACAAGGAGCAGGCCAGATGTAGTCGGCAGCTGACGGTTTCTGGTGGGGGAGAAGGTGAATGGCTCTGCGTCTTGCTGATTGGGACGGATGCATGGCGGGGGGTGGCGCTGAAATCGGACCCGGACCCAGTTGTCCTGCAGAGACGGCTAAGGGCAAATCTCAATCGCTTGGCGGTCGGCGGGAGGCTGCGGGGAGAAGCGAGGTCCGTCTGGAAAGGAGCACGTGTCTCAGCCTCTCTCTGCTGAGTCAGGGCCTCCCTCCTGCCGCAACTTGAGCCGGAGTGGGAGGCTGCAGTCGTTTGGGGGTGGCGCAGAGTGACTGACTCCTTTGATCTCCCCTTCCTTCTCTGTCCCGGCTGGGATTCATTCATTCACCGGCTGGCGCTGGTTACAGAGGCGGAGCAAGAGAGACGGGGTGGAGGGTGGGGCGTCCGGAACGGCTGCAGAAGGCGACAGGGGGAGCTGGCCCAAGCCAGGTGATCAGCTGCTAGAAGCGCCGGTCTGCGGCTGCTTTGGGTCTACAAGATGCTTTCGCTATTTGAGTCACTCCAGAGACCCAAGCAGGGCGAATTAGTGTGTGTTGGTGTATGAGAGTGGATAAAAGGGGGAGAACCTCCCCAAAACCCTGATGTGCTCTCAGTCAGAGTTTCCAGATTCTGGACTTGCTGCGTCCACACGGCTGCTCACGATTCGAATCGGAAGCCGGGAATGCAGAAAACAGCCCTTTGCCCGTCCCCACCCACCCAAGATGGGCGAGTGCCAGCGACTGCAGCAGAAAAGTTCCCCGAACCCACCTGACGTCCTGACAAGTCGCGTCACAGCGACCAGCCTCCTCCCTGCCCTTATTCGCTTCGCGTTATTCTAATCCTTTCTCTTTGCTACTAGCGGGAGCAGCAGGGCCTACTAGCGGCCGGTCGCTTGCCAGCGTCTCCACAAGGACTGGCGCTGTCCAAGGTGCCGATCCGTCTGCTCACGAGCATTGACAACGCGGCTTGTTCATTTCCGGGGGATCTCCACGGCACTTATGTTCAGTGTTGATATCTATCCCGCCCCACCCCCTTATTATCCCATTCTTAAGGGAGCCATGGCGATGATGCCCTCTTTTTACTCCAGCGATTGCTGTCAAGAGCTGCAGCTTTTTTAAAAAATGTCAAGCTCCCTCGAATGTCAAGATCCAAACCATGACAACTAGAAAGTCTGGTTTTTATAAATGACCTAGTTTCAAAGAATATGTTAAAATGTGAAAACTAGTTTACCATTTCAGTAACTGTCCACAAGGTGGAGGGGAACTAACCCCCACTCCCCAGTGCTGTGTATTGGTTAAGATCTGGAGAACAGGAATTTGATTTTTCCACTCCCCCAATCTGGGGAACTGGGATACGATTCCCCCACCCCTCTGCAAGGAGCCTGCTGGGTGACCTTGGGCCAGTCACGGTTCTGCCAGAACTCTCTCAGCCTCACCTACCTCACAAGGTGTCTGTTTGGGGGAGGGAAGATACTTGAAAGCTGCTTTGGGACTCATTTAAGAGAGAAAAATGGGGTATAAAAGCAGCTCTTCCTCTCCTATATATGCAGCCCAGTAAGAAAAGGCTGCCCCACGCCTACCCTGGAGAGAGAGACTGGTGATACATTCCACCAGAAGAACACTACATTCCAAAATTATTCAGACTATCTCTAGCTTCCTCCTCCTCTTTTCCCTGCCTGGGACTGGTGCAGATTTTCCTCAGCTGCAAGCTGCACACCGTCATATTTTGACCTTTCTGCAGGAGCTATCCTATTTCCCCCTCCTTGTCTCCACTCTGCATCTTTGCACTGGACTAACCATTGGGACAGGGGCTCCAGGTTTCCAAATAATCTTTCTGAAGGTTCACAAAATCACCCCTGACCTAAGTGGGTAGGTGGTTATTCTTCAACTGACTTTTCAGGCATCCACTCAAACGTGCAACGGAAGAACCCATCCTTTTCAACTACACACACTAGTTGTATGTGATACAGGTTTAAGTATGTTAAAGGGGTAGGCAATAGGCATTAAGCAATGACAAGAATATAAGAAAAGCTGGATCATATCTATGATCCTTGTAGACCTGTGTTTCCAATAGTTGTCACAAGCAGGGCATAAAAACGACAGCCTGCCTTTGCTGTTTGTCCTAAGCACTGTTAAAGGCAGACCTCAAGGTTAATTAATAGCCCTAAATAGATCTATTCTACCCCAGAAATGTGACCCACCTCTCTTTACAGTCAATGGCCATCTTGTAACAGCAAGTTCTGCAAGTTAATTGTCCTTGTACCATCACAAATGGGCTCTTAGATTTGGCCCCACTGCCGTTGGTTGCAGCAAGTGTCCCCTGAGAATCAGATACACAAATGTACTGGTTGAGAACTTTTGGAATGCAATTGATACCAGTCAGGATTTTTGGAGCCCCTGCCAAATGCTGTACAAAACCTTCCAAATGAAACAAATATGACATGAGCTGAGGGTAGGAATTAGATGTAAACAGCCACTTATTCATTGTTTTCAACTAATTCATTTATAAAAATTAAGGAATGCTTATTTTTAGCAGGTAATGAATGAGCCAATTAAAACTAAACCCTGCCTCATCTTTGTGCAAGTTGTTGGAAATCACATGCTTAGAAAAGCAATAGCAGCCCATAATTAATGCATGCTCGTAGATTAAATACAGCAATGCATTAACACCAATCATCACTCTTCTGTAGGATGCCAGTTAAAACCCATGTTTCTCCCACCTCAGTTACACTGTGAATTTATTAACTGATGAATTATTCTGAATGAGATGCCTACAAATGCCTGAGGCAGCTTTTGTACCAGCTGTCATAAATGCAGGATAAAGTCAGGGAGTAAAACACAAAATATATGCAGGAGTGGAGAGAGAGGATAACACAGAGAGGTCTAGTTTTGTAGCAATATATGCAGGAGCAGATGAATGGTGCAGAGTGCACACACACTGAGTCAAGCATACACACACTCACACACATAAGAGAAGCAGATTTAAGATATGGTAAAACGAAGCGCAGCCAAAGCCTTTTGATGGAGAAATCTAATAGAAACCCTGTTACAGCCACCCCCTTGAACTTGCCTCCACGGTGTTCAGGTTGCTGAGTCATCTTGCAGATACCAGAGAAGGGGCTGGGCTACCCTTTCATCTCAGGACATGACATCACAAAGGGGCAGGTCTTAGATCCCAAAAAGGAACTGGCCAGGCTGCTGCATCCTACATAGATCATTCCTTGTTGCTCCCCTTTTTCTCCTTGTTTAATTTACACCCGTTGCCATTTGCAAGGAGGGAGGAACATGTTTTGTTTTTAACTTTTATGCAAATGGCCAGAACACTTTAAAGGGCTTCATCACCTGTTTGTTAAAAAAAGTTTGGGGGGACATTCTCTCATTTCTTAACTTGTGCTGGGGCTATGCACAGGGTGGACCACTTCCCTGGTGGACCACTGGCAGGTAGGAGCAAGCGGAGCCACATCTCAGAACTTCTGCCAGTGCTGTGGGGGTTGGGTGGACTGCTACACTAGCCACTCAGCTTAGCTTGCTCCCTGGCCATTTAAACTCCCCAGTCCCCAGGTGAAGGGGAGAAGGAGCTGATTCTGCTGTGAAGGATTCCTGTTATGTTTTATGGGACAAACTAAAAGAACATTATTAGAAGGAGGAGGAGAGTTGGATTTATATCCCCACATTCTCTCCTGTAAGGAGACTCAGAGCTTACAAACTCCTTTCCCTTCCCCCCCCCACCCCGACAATAAACACCCTGCGTGGTGGGTGGGGCTGAGAGAGCTCCAAAGAACTGTGACTAGCCCAGGGGTAGGGAACCTGCGGTTCTCCAGATGTTCAGGAACTACAATTCCCATCAGCCTCTGTCAGCATGGCCAATTGGCCATGCTGGTAGGGGCTGATGGGAATTGTAGTTCCTGAACATCTGGAGAGCCGCAGGTTCCCTACCCCTGGACTAGCCCAAGGTCACCCAGGTGGCATGTGTTGGAGTGCACAAGATAATCTAGTTTGCCAGATAAGCCTCCATAGATCAAGTGGCAGAGCGGGGAATCAAACCTGGCCCTCCAGATTAGAGTGCACCTGCTCTTAACCACTATACCATGCTGGCTCTCAGCTGAGAATGGGTAAATGCTTCCCTGTGCACGCCACACTTACTAGAGGGAGGTTTCACATAAGTTCTCAATGGTGCTCATGTATACACCTTTTCACTTTTTTCCAGAGGAGGGATTGGCTGCTATTTATGGAATAAAAGGAGGTTTAGAATAAACAGGTACACCTTGTGTCTTACAGGATTCCTATCCATATTTCCTCCATTCACATGCAATCCATTCTGAGGGTAAAGGCACTCGATAACATAATGAAAAACTATAATATGTTATTAGTTATGGATTAACAATGGACTGTGGATACAAAGTACTCCAGGTAGATTCTGCAGCTGTGTTTTGTGCTGAAAGGCAGCTGTCCAGGGAGCTAGTATGGTGTAGTGGTTAATAGCAGGATGGAAGATGGTGGCGTGTTACCTGCTGAGCTGAACTCCCGGATAACCCTAAGTAATTGCTTCTTAGTTTTTTTTATTGTCCTGGCTGATTTTGTTGAGACAATTTCTTTCATTGTAATAGCAGGTGGATTCTAATCTGGAGAACCGGGTTTGATCAGAAGCGTAGCTGGGCCAAACTGCGCCAGGTGCGCAGTGTGTTTTTTCCGCCCCCATGGACCCCGCGGCGCCCCCCCCAGCCCCCCTTCCCACATTTACCTTAGTTCCTTTTCTTTTTCTAGTACTTTTTCAGGCTGAAAAAAAGCAGCCTCTTCACAGTTCAGGCTCAAAACTGCCTGAGGAACTATACTTCCCAGGAGACCTTGTGAGCCCCAAGGTCTCCTGGGAACTGTAGTTCCTCAGGCCGTTTTTGAGCCTGAACTGTAAATAGGCTGCTTTTTTTCAGCCTGAAAAAGTACTAGAAAAAGAAAAGGAACTAAGGTAAATGTGGGAAGGGGGCGGGAAGGGCACCGCAAGGGGGGCTGCATGGGGTGGTCATGGGGGGTGGGTCGCAAGGAAAAGGGGAAGGGGCAACTCTACCTGAGTGGCGGAGGTTTATCCAGTGAACCAGATGTGTTTCCACACTCCTACATTCCTGCTAGGTGATATTGGGCTAGTCACAGTTCTTTGGAACTCTCTCAGCCCCACCTTCCTCACAAGGTGTCTGTTGTGGGGAGAGGAAGGGAAAGGTGGTTGTAAGCTCCCTTGAGTCTCCTTATGGGAAAGGTGGGATATAAATCCAAACTCTTCTTCTTCTACAAACTGTACACCCATCCAATTGGTTGGGAAGGCAGTTTGTGTTAAAATACTTGTGGTATTCCCTACAAAATACATGACTGTAGCAGCCTGCAAAAGCTCAGCCTCGCTCTCCTGTGTAGTTAAAGGGAAACACGCCTACTTTGCCACATGTTCTGAGAACAAGTTTATTTTTAAATTGGCTCAGATGCTTTTTCATAATTACCAGACACCTGCCACAATTAAAATAATCACACTTCTAATGCAATGGTCCCTAAAATATCACAGTACAAGAAAAATTAAGGAAAATTCAAAGCCACAAACCTGGGTGGAATGTAATTAATTTAATTAAATTTGGGATAGTCTGACACTGTGTCAACAAGTGGATGGGACCAGTGTGGCACCCTAGGTGAATTATTTTGTCCCTACTCTTAGCACTGCAGGGAAGCCATCTCCACTTAGGCCATTCTAAGTGGGGCAAAGGCTGTGGTTTGCCACTGATCCCAGACCTGGCAATGGGGGAAGGCCCAACCCACCACCTGGGTGCATCAGTGCAGAATGGTGACAACCACAGCTACTGCTAGCCATAGTGCCACATCTCCCAATCTCATCCCAGACCTAGCCACAAGAGTCCATCTCCAGCTGCTTTGGCACAGTGCCTCCAACTGTGTTTGATTCCACAGGAGGGTTGGTTTGGTGCCCTGCTAACTCTGGGACAGACTGACATCCCAGGCAATTGTCCAGGCATGAGTAGTGAACAGGCCAGCTATACAGGTAGATTTCACTTGAGAAAGAATTCCTGGGTGGTGCTGCCACAGAGAAGGCCCTGCTCTGAACAGCTGCCTCTTGTCCATCAAATGCTAACCCACCTCTGCACATCACTTGTATTTCCCTCCTTCTCCTACTGCTTGCAAGACTAACAACTTGCCTTGCTTTAATTTAGCATGATGATAAAATACCTTAGACCAGTGGTGGCGAACCTTTGGCACTCCAGATGTTATGGACTACAATTCCCACCAGCCCTTGCCAGCATGGCCAATTGGCCATGCTGGAAGGGGCTGATGGGAATTGTAGTCCATAACATCTGGAGTGCCAAAGGTTCGCCACCACGGCCTTAGACGATAATTGCTTGTGTCTTGCTTAGAGAGAAGAATATGGAATGTTTTTTTTTCTCTAAGTAAGAGTGCACAACTATGGAAGCAAAGAGCGATGTGCCTAGAAGATATTACTCATTCAAAATCTTGCTTATATTTGAAAAGATTAGAGCATAAAATCAGTGCGGTGTAGGCATTAGTAGTTGTGGGGGGGGGGAGATTGTAAGCCCCTTTGAGTCTCCTTGCAGGAGAGAAAGGGGGGATATAAATTCCACACATGCAGAATAATGCACTTTCAATCCACTTGCAATGCACTTTGCAGCTGTGCGGAAGAGCAAAATCCATTTGCAAACAATTGTGAAAGTGGGCTGAAAGTGCATTACTTTGCATGTGCGGATGGGGCCTCAGGTTCAAGTTCCCACTGTCCCATGAACCTTGTTGGGTGACCTTGGGTCAGTCACTTTCAACTTAACCTTCTTCACAAGCTGTGAGCATAAAATAGAGGAGGGAGAATGATACATACTACCTTGAGTTCCTTGCAGGATACAAATATGCTGAAGTAAACAAATATGGGTGAACTGATTAAAGAAAATAACATGGGCAAAGCCTCAAAGAAATGCTCCAAACCAAATTTATTATATAACTCAACGGGACAATAAGAAGATACCAACAAGTTCCAAAGTAACAAAGATATTGTCATTGCGACTCTCTTGATTCCCTGCCTCATATTCTTTTAGACTGCAATTTATATGCTGATGAGTCTCCCGACTCATTGCTGAGCCTATATGAAGAGTTAGTACAGCACATTAATGCCTTATGCGCAGTTAACATCACCCATCAGCCAAAGAAAGTAAAAAGACCCCAGGCAGATGCCTTCGACCAGGAATGTCAACATCTGAAACAACAACTTAGAGCCCTGTATTTACAGCAGAGAGCTGATAATGAGCCTTCCATTCCAGATACATATTTTTCAATTAAAAAACGGCCTACCCAGCGGCTAAAGGACATTAAAATGTCCATTATCAATGCAGAGTGGGAAAACTCATCCAGGCCACCAATTCCAATGACACCAGGTCTTTCTGGAAAATAGTGTCCAGTAGCTCTAGGATTAATAACAACTTGTCTGCTGGCATCTCAATTGAGGCCTGGTACCAGCATTATAAGAACACTTTTAGTGCTGAAGAGTATGGCCTTACAACTCAAGCCATGACATTCCCATGGACTGGCCTACAGTCACCCCAACAGAAGTAACGTCTATGATTAAACAACTTAAGCCAGGCAAGGCGCCAGGCCCCGATGCATTACCACCTGAGATATTTAAAAAGCATGTGGATTGGTGGGCCCTACTTTTGGCCTCCCTTTTTACAACAATCAATAAAACTGGCTTAATCCCAGAGGCCTGGACAAAGGCTATAATAGTCCCTATTTTCAAAAAAGGTGACCATCTTGCTCCAGAAAACTACAGGCCAATTAGTCTACTATCAGTACCGGGAAAATTTATGCTAAATTCTTACTAACCAGACTGAATAATTGGGTCGTCTCAAATTGGAATACATGCTGATGTACAATCTTGATTAACTCACACTCTGTTATCGTCAAGGAATATCCAAAACTCCAAATGTGCCATACGTTTCTTATTAGAGGACCATAATCCTGATGTTACTGATACAGTTGCTTTATTTTTGGGGACTATTTTAAAATGACTGCATTTTATCTGATTAACTGTTGCTGGATGTTTCTTTACTGTTGATTCTATGCTAATACAAGGTGAAGAGTGAATATAACTCAATGAATATCAATTCAAAAGGATCTTTTTCAGAGACATTGGAAGAAACAGTAATAATAGTGAGAAAACCATATGAACAGAACCATGCAATGCTTAACAACATGGACTGTGCAATCCTAAACTGACTTAGATCCTTATCAATCCATAGGTGACTTAGATGGGATTAACTCTGTTTAGCATTGCATTATATAGTCCTTCCCCCCAAAAGTTCTGAAATTTTATTTTACTTTCCATTCACCAGAAACAAAATTGTTTCCTAACTGGAATCCTCACCTCCAAGTCAAGGTTAGGAAACATTATGCAGATGCTCAGAGACTCTCTTGTTATTATTAATGACTTGGCTAATATTAAACCCTGAATTAGATAATCTGTGCTGGTATGCTAGAGGAAAGCTCTCTGCAGGATTAGTAATGACAACAGCTAAGGAATACCCCCATTTTCAGAGGCAAAATACCATATGTTGGAGGATGGAGGAATGTTGATGCCTTTACAATCTTTTGGATGTCCAGGAAGCATCTGCCCATCAGCCAGTGATAGAAACAGCCAAACTGGACTAGAGGAGCCTTTGGTCTGATCTTGAAGGCCTCTTATATTTGTTATTGACACTCTCTTTCTCCTCCAATCCCCTTGTTCTCCCATCAGTAAGACTGGACAAGCTGTCAGAAGCTGCCAAAGTGAATACGGATGCTATCCGCACAGCCCAGGAAGAGATTTCCGAATATCGGCGACACCTTCAATCCAAAACTACTGAGCTTGAAACTATGAAAGGGACCAAGGAGTCTTTGGAGAGGCAGAGGATTGACATGGAAGATCGCCATCATGTTGACGTCCTGTCTTATCAGGTAACTCTTCTTACTCCAAAGGTTGCTGAGGTTCACAACTTAAGATCTATAGAGATTTCAGGTATAACCTTGGAGGCCATATCCCATTGTTCTTGCAAAATGTGATGTAACTCCTTACTCCATTCATTCCTGAGACTCTGCATATCATATTTATTACTTAACATCAAATATTTATAGACAAATTTTGTAGGTTTCGTTTATACCCTGTTTCTCTGAAAATAAGAAGTGCTGAAGTGCTAAATATAAAACATCCCCTGAAAGTAAGACATAGCAAAGTTTTTGTTTGGAAGCATGCCCGTCAAACAGAACACCAGAGCATGCAGCTGTGGAGCGGAAAACTAAGGCATCCCCTGAAAATAAGACATAGTGCATCTTTGGGAGCAAAAATTAATATAAGACACTGTCTTATTTTTGGAGAAACATGGTAGGCAAATATTGTAAGTTCAAGCCAAGATGCAGCAAGCGGTGATGCAAAAGATGCTTTATTTATTTCGATTGTGCTTATTATTTGTTGGCTGGGGTCATTCCGACTTGACTCACATTTAAAGATCGCTTGGTTAAGGTTGGAAAAGCCCACAAAAGGTCATAGAATCATAGAGTTGAAAGAGACCTCAAGGGCCATCAAGTCCAACCCCCCACCATGGAGGAACATACAATCAAAGCACTCCTGACAGATGGCCATCCAACTTCTCTTTAAAAAACCTCCAAAGAAGGGAGAGTCCACCACTCTCTGAGGTAGTGCATTCCACTGTCGAACAGCCCTGACTGTCAGATTCAATTGTTTCAGGGCCAGATCTGCCTTTGAGCCATCAAGTCTGGAACTAGGCAAAAGATGAACAAAACCATTGTAGATTCCAGTGTAGTAGCAACATCTTAGAAACTAACAAGATTTGGGGGATATAAGCTTTCGAATCTGATGAAGGAAGCTTTGCCTCTCAAATTTTGTTATCTAAGGAGCTACCAGACTCAAAATGCAGCTCTTCTACTGTAGACGAACATGGGTACCCTCCCAAAACCAGAACACTTCTGTTTCCCTTTCATAGGAGTCAATTGCACAGCTGGACAATGAACTGAGGAATACCAAGTGGGAGATGGCAGCCCAGCTCCGGGAATACCAAGATCTGCTCAATGTCAAAATGGCCCTGGATATAGAGATCGCTGCATACAGGTACCCTTCATACACCAATGACCCGGCTCTTGACATTCCCATCTTCTCAGCCTGTTTAAGTGTTGGCCTTGGCAACTTGCCCAAATTAGTCATTCTTGTACCACAACCCTTGTCCTTAAGATTCTTTGCTCTGAATTCAGATTTCTACTCTTTTATTCAGACAATCCTTGTTGGTCTTTATCCAAAGGAGAATTTGGGGAAGGTGTTAAAGAAAAACAATCTTTTAGCTGCATCAGCTGTGAGAACTGTCCTAACTTCAAATAATACAACGATGACTATACTTATTATTATGGATAATGGAAATCATTTAGACTCCTACAGTCATAGGTGGCTGGCTAATCCGAATCCTTATGAGAAGCAAATCCTTCTTGCCTCCTTTCTGGCCCTTGTTACTTGCCTGGGGTTGCTAGGTTACAATGCTACTGTGGCAGTACAAGCCATAACCAGTCGAATTATCCTTTTGGGGTCTTGCAACCCTTTGCTTACATCCTGTGCTAAATCTCCACTTGTGGAAGGCATTTAAAGGTGGAGTGTGAGGGTAGAGTGAGAGCCTGCAGTGGGAGGGGCAATCAGCAAAAATGGCACCCTCTCTTGTTAGTGAGATTTCCCCATGGAATCCAACCCTATGACCCCTCTCTCCTTTTTTTTCTGCAGGGTGGGTGAGGCCTCGTCCCTGCTTTGCAGAGTTCTCCCAATCATGCTTCCTCCACTGCCACTTATCAACCAGCTGTTGCTTTCGGGCTGCTGCTTGTCTAATTCTATAACCTTTACTCTTGGTCTGCCTTCCCAACACTGCTTGCTTCCTCCCTTCTTTTCATTCTCACCTCCCAAGAGGTTCCTCCTCAGTCCATTTCCTGCTCATCACACCTTCTTTCATCCTCCCTGACTCTGAGCTTTGTTCCCCTTGTCTTCCTTTCATTCTGGGTCCTCCTGCTCCCATTCCTCGTGCTGCCTGTATGTCTGATCTCAGCCAAACTGACAGTCTTCCCCTCCCTCAAAGAAACTGGGTGACAAAACATTTGGCAATCTGTTAGCTTAGCCCAGGGGTCTGCAACCTGCGGCTCTTCAGATGTTCATGGATTACAATTCCCATTAGCCCCTGCCAGCATGGCCAATTGGCAGGGGCAGATGGGATTTGTAGTCCATGAACATCTGGAGAGCTGCAGGTTGCAGACCCCTGGCTTAGCCAATGAGTTTCAGCCTTTACCACTGCATTTGCAATGACATATACATATACATATGCTGGCAGGGACTGATGGGAATTGTAGTCCATGAACATCTGGAGAGCCGCAGGTTGCAGACCTCTTTATGCAATCTGTCTCTCTATTTTTGATAGAACTACATTGCCATTCACAGTGTGACAATTCAAAAAGTAAATTGTGGATCACATTTAGACATAGATCTATTTTATTGCTAATTGTATTGGGGCAATCCCATTATTTTGTTAATCAAAGGCAGCATGGTGTAATGGGATCAGACTAGGATCTGGGAGACTCAAATTGAAATCCCTGCCTTGCCATGGAAGCATATTGGGTAGCCTTGAGCTAGTCTAGGGGTCTGCAACCTGCAGCTCTCCAGATGTTCATGAACTACAATTCCCAACAGCCCCTGCCAATTGGCCATGCTGGCAGGGGCTGATGAGAATTGTAGTCCATGAACATCTGGAGAGCTGCAGGTTGCAGACCTCTGAGCTAGTCTCATACTTTCAGCCTAACTTACCTCAAAGGGTTGCTGTGAGAATAAAATGCAGAATGGGGAAGCCACGTAGAGTCCCCACTGAGGTATAAATGAAGCACATGAATAAATACATTCTTCATCAGATCTTAGAGTTTAAATTAGAAGTAATTTTTAAAAATGAGTTTCCTGCCCATCTGTTTTGTTTTGTTTTTTGCAGTGTGACCGTATGACTCACTCAAAAACTAGTTCTGACTTTCTTTTTCTCTACCACCCATCTTTGAAACAGGAAGCTTTTGGAAGGAGAGGAGTGCCGCATCGGAGCCGGATTGGGACCATTTCCTTTCCCTGAAGCCCTCCCCAAAGCTCCTAGCATTTCCACCCATATCAAGGTCAAAAGCGAAGAGAAGATAAAAGTGGTGGAGAAGTCAGAGAAGGAGACGGTGATTGTGGAAGAGCAGACTGAGGAAATCCAAGTAACTGAAGAGGTCACTGAGGAAGATGGTGAGAAAAAAGAAGAAGAGGAAGAAGAAGAGGTGGAAGAGGAAGGAGAGGAGGAAGGAGGAGAGGAAGATAAAGAAGAAGAGGAGGAAGAAGAAGAAGAAAAAGAGGAGCAGGAAGAAACTGAAGGTGAGGAGGAGGAAGGGGCTGCATCTCCAGAGAAAGGCAAAGAGTCCCCTTCAGCAGAAGCAGCTACATCCCCAGAACAAGAGCCTGCAGAGAAAGCAGCAGCAGTCAAATCTCCAGACAAACTGAAGTCCCCAGAGAAGGAAAAAGCCAAATCTCCTGCAGCGAAATCCCCAGCAAAGCCTTCCTCTCCCACAAAGGAGGAGGCCAAATCCCCTGCCAAAGTGAAGTCCCCAACCAAGGAAGAGGCGAAGACTCCAGCAGTCAAGTCTCCTGAGAAGGTTCCATCCCCCACCAAAGAAGCAGCCAAGTCCCCACCAAAGGTTGCATCTCCTACCAAGGAAGGAGGCAAGTCTTCAGAGAAGGGCAAGTCCCTGGTGGTGAAATCTCCAGAGAAGGCAGCATCCCCTACAAAGGAGGAGGCCAAGTCTCCAAGGAAGGTCAAGTCTCCATCAAAGGAGGAGGCCAAGCCTCCACAGAAAGTCAAGTCTCCATCAAAGGAGGAGGCCAAGCCTCCAGAGAAGGTCAAGTCACCCACAAAGGAAAAGGCCAAAACACCAGAAAAGGAGGCAACCCCACAAAAGGAACCAGCTAAGCCACCTCAGAAGGATGCAAAGGCAGACAAGAAAGTAGAGAAAGAAAAAGAGAAAGAAGAGGAGAAAGCTCCAGCAAAAGCAAAAACGGAAGAGAAGAAAGCAAGCAAGGAAGAAGAGGAACCCAAGAAGGAAACCACAGCCAAGCAGGTGCAGAAGCCTGAAGTTAAGACAGTGGAGGAGGAGAAGAAGGCCAAAACAGAGGACAAAGGTGACCACAAGAAAGACACCAAGCCTGAGAAACCTGCCCCTGAGGAGAAGAAGAAGGAGGCAGCTGCTAAAGCTGAAGAGCCCAGAGAGAAGGAACCCACCAAACCAGCAACAAAACCCAAAGAAGAGCCTAAGAAAGAAGAGAAAGCAACAAAAAAAGAACCTGAGCCAGAACCTCAGGAGAAAGATACAAAGACCAAGGAACCAAGCAAGCCAGCTGAGAAGGGATCTGAGAAACCAAAGACAGAAGAGAAGAAAGAAGAACCCAAGAAGGAGCCCAAAAAGGAACAGGAAGAGAAACCCAAAGCTGAAGCCAAGTCTAAAGAAGAGGCTAAAAAGGAGCCAAGCAAAGAAGAGGCCAAGAAGGAACCCAGCAAAGACTCCAAGGAGACGCCCAAACCAGAGCCTGCAAAGGAAGCCCCCAAGCCAGCCAAACCCAAGACAGAGAAAGTGGAAAAGTCCTCCAGTACAGACCCTAAAGATAGCAAAGCCACAGAGAAAGTGGAGCCGGCTGCAAAAGCAAAGAGTGAGAAGTGAAGAGGCCCCAGAGATGCATGATGGCCCCTCTTGAGGTCCTGCGGAGGGTCTCCCTGCCCCAGGGCTGCCACCCGTTGCCCTCCAAAGACCAGACTTTGCTTTGGTGAGCAGCCGTCCCTCTCTCACCAAGGCATGTTAGCAATATGTTTATGTGAAAGAAAAATAAAAAAACCCTAACCAAGCAATGAAACGAATCTCCCCACCGAAGGGGGGTTCGGTTATGTTATGATAGCTTCTGTAGCAGAATGTGATATACGCAGAATGCCACATTTAAACACTTGAATTATTTACAGGGGTGGGGGGAGATCTCAGAGCAAAACTTGACTGCCCTTTTCAAATAAGTGCATTTATTTACCTAATGGGCAACCTAGGGTCGAATGCAATAAATGAATGTAGAGCTGGAAAAAAGTTAAGCTTTGGAAGATGTACAGTAGGCTAGAGAATTCCAAAACGATCTGAAATGCCTTGTCTTCATCACATACACACAACCCTTTGTCATCCTCACTTGACGGCTTCATCCCTAGCTAGACTCAGGAGGAAGAAGGTTCTGGGCATCCCTACGCTGCAAGCTGATATGGGGTTGGAAAAGGTTTCCTGGTCTTGACTCCTCCCCCCCAATCTCAAGGGACTCTGGGAAATATAGCTGGGAGAGTGTGCTGAAATGTCCTCTCACCAGACAGCCTTGTGCTTTTTGGTTCAGGCATGACCATTCTCAGAATTGTTTGGGAGGGAGACAGACCAGGTAAACCAGTTTGAAACTGGTCTCAGTTTGCAGGTGAACATGCCCTCTGTATACAATCATGTACAAACTTGTACACACCAGGAGAAGTGCACTATGGTGACTCACTCAAAAGTTCACTTCCAATTGCTTTTGTGCAATATGAGCAAATAAAAATGCTTACAAAATGCTGCCTGTCTCCTCCATGTTGTGATCTTCATTTCAGGACACGAATTGCCACAAAAATTCAAAAGCAGCCAAGGAGGGGCGGAGAAATGGAAGTGAGATACCTGAAACCGCCTGGATGTTCATGCCTCTAAGCCCTTCTCTTTTTTTTGCCCCCAGTTTCCTGATGCCCCGCTGCCTTCTCATCCCCTTTTCTCCTCCTTTCCCAGTACTTGAATAAATCACTTGTCCAACTAAAGAATAAATAGAAGGGCATAACTGTAGCAATACTGAGGACTGGAGAGCAACGATCTTAGGTTTAAAGCAACCAAACTGCTTGATAAGGAGAGTGTCACAACTGTGCATCCACAGGCCTATTTAGATATCTGCCTTCTTCCCACTTTCTCCTCTATGATGAGCTCTGAAGTCTGCCCAAAACAGCCTCCTGTTCCCCCCCTTCTGTAGTCTCAGTCAGAATCGCTCTCTCTCCTTCCCTGATGCAGCCTTCTTTCTTGAGTCATCTGGCATTTTTGTTACGTTGGTGGCTTTTCCAGTATTGCAAGGACAAGCAAAGGAGAGCTTGGCTGAACGTTCTGCTTTGGAGGTAGTGTCTCCTTGGTGCTTTATATTGTTTATGTCACAGAAAGCTGGTTCAATATATGGAATTAATTGACCCAAGAGAGGCATGGACGTTTTCTAAGCAAGCCCTTTTTTTAGCCTCAGCACCGCCCCAGATGGGAGTAATAGTGCTTAGGATTGTCAGGCTCCAAGTGGGAATAATAGTGCTTACGGTTACCGGGCTCCAAATGGGAGTAACAATGCTTAGGGTTACCGGGCTCCAAGTGGGAGAACAGTGCTTAGGGTTGCCGGGCTCCAAGTGGGAGTAATAGTGCTTAGGAATGTCAGGATCCAAGTGGGAGTAATAGTGCTTAGGGTTGCCGGGCTCCAAGTGGGAGTAACAGTGCTTTGGGTTGCCAGGCTCCAAGGGGGCTGAAGATCTCCTGGAATTGCAACTGATCTCCCAGACTACATGAATCACTTGTCCAATAAAGCATTTATTCCATTGCTCCTGCAGAAAATGGCTGCTTTGGAAGGTGCGCTGTGTGGCATTATGCTGGGTCACCTTGGGCTAGCTAAATTCTCTCAGAACTCTCTCAGCCCCACCTACCTCACAAGGTATCTGTTGATGGTGGGGAAAGGAAAGGAGCTTGTAAACCACCTTGAGTCTCCTTACAGGAAAGAAAGGTGGGGGATAAATCCAAACTCCTCCTCTTCTTAATTGTTGCTCCCACTCTGGAAAGGGCACCACACAGTCCTTTCTTGACAATTCAGCAGAGGCGTTACAAGTTTTGACAGAGCCAGAGCCTTGGCCCATATTCAAGATGGCCCCCTGCTGCTTCCCCTCCACGTCTTACATACAAAGTGAACCATTAAATTGCTTTTGCATCGTGGGCTCCATTATCCCCACTGCTCAAGTCTAATGTATGCTTCCCGAGCTCATGTCTCACATTACCTGTTCCAGCCTAAAATTCCTGGCACCAAGTCCAAGCCTGTCCTTCTTTGTATCCTCAGTTTTTATTAATGAATCCCTGATTGATAATGACACCTCCCTTTCTAAGAGTGAGCTGGTATGCTTTCAAGAAAGCAGCACAAGTCCCTTTTTTTGATTAGCTACCTGCAAGGTACAATTAAGACCAACTCTTTGCTCTTCATGGAGTGCCATTCCCCCCCCTCTCCTGGACTCCATTCATGCCTCAGCTCCATAGGGATAATCAACCGTGCATTCATGGTGTACATAAAATATGATGCCAGTTCTGCCACCTGCACGAAGCCTGCCAGCCAAAGCGCTGATTAGTTATAAATTATGCACCTATATTTGGCCCAGACTGATTCAGTCATTCAATCACTCCTGAAGGTCATAAACATTCTTTAGATATTCTCTGATGTACCAGAGACCTGACATTTAGTACAAAGGTCTGAAAAAAGCCTGAATGGGGGGCAAAGTGGGGTGGAGAATGGGTTCATCTCTCCTTCAAAACAGAGGAACTAAAGTGTGCCTCCAGTTGGTTCCCCAAAAAACAAGTATTGCACATGGTTGTGGTGGGTTTTCCGGGCTGTGTGGTCGTGGTCTGGTGGATCTTGTTCCTAACGTTTCGCCTGCATCTGGCATCTTCAGAGGTGTATCGCAGAGGGAAGTCTGTTACACACTGTGTGCACAATCTCTTAACATTTATAACTGCCTGATGAAGAGCCCTGGAAAAATCAAAATCTTGCACCCTGTCTTGTGATATTTTGCTTGGTCCTGATGTCAAGGTATTTGTACCTTGTTTCTAACGTTTATCTTCAGACCAACACAGCTATAAGTGGTCTTGTTTCCAATTTCGTCCTGGGTTTCCCTTCCGTAAGGAGGTATCAGAATTGTAAAGGTGCTTCAACTGAACCAGGTTCCCAAGATTTGATCCACAGGTAGTCCAAGGCTCTGACACAGCCAGAAAGGGAATGTTTGCAAATCTCTTCCTCCAAGTGGGAGGCATGAAGTGTCTTTCCTCCCTCCACCAAAAAAATGCTTCAGCTACCTTTACACGTGCTGCACAGGTGAAATTTACTACCCAGGTGTAATCCAAGACTCCCAGAATCCTAGGAAAGGTTAAGAGATGAAGGTTACTTCTTTGGAGGGCTGACGCCTAACCCAAGAGCTAGCAAAACTCACTGGGACAGTATGTTGGACTGTAGCAGGCTCTCTGCACGTGCAAATAAGTACACATGAAATTTTGGCAAGGCATTTAGGTATTTGCAGACTGCAAGGTGGAAGAGAAGTCTGGACTCCCACACAATTAGTGACGAGTTCACCCACAGCAACTGCATTCTCTGAGTAGTCTTATTTTGCCAGGAGACTTTTCTATCTAGGTTGAATTTTTCCCCCTGCTCAGCCTTGACTGTTGCGGCTCTTAAAAGGAACTGTTCTCTCTCGCTGGGGAGATTTTGTTGGTGGTGGAAAGCACCATCAAGTCACAGCCATGCTCATAATGATCTTGTAGGGTTTAGGAGACCAAGAAAGGTGGTTTGGCATTGTCTGCTTCTGTGTCGTGACCTTCAACTTCCCGGGGGGGGGGGGGGGGCCCTCCCTTCCAAACACCAGCCAGGGTTGACCCAGCTTAGTTCCCCAGTTTGACAAGATCGGCCTACCCAAGTCAGGATGGAGAGTTTAATAGTTATGTGTCATATTGTGATAGGATTTTATATTTGTATTGTATTGAGGCTTTGTATGGGCCAGCTTGGGAGTTCTTTGGAGCAGAAAGGTGGGATATAAATTCTGACTCCACTTTTTGCAGGAATGCACGCTGAACAAAAAAAATCCAGATTCCGGAAGAATAAAATGTAGTGAAGTGTTGCCGATATCCTTCTTTCCTCAGTCTCTGATTTGGAGATGCGACTGGAAGGTTGTGGTGAAAATTATGTATAACAGGCAAGAGGGGCTTCAGGTGCTGAGCAAAATGACTGTAGAAACGCTTCAACAGCCCCGCCGATGAGAATCTCTGGCTTAACTCCTCTTCACCAGTAGAGAGATGTGGAAGGCACAGCAAAGTGTCAGCCTTTTAAAACAGCCAGCCGGTGGCCTGGCTTTTGCTGGCTTCCCACAAAGCACACTGGGTTTCCCACCCCAGCCATTCTCATCTGACTTCTGTTGTTCCCCCAGCCCCCACACCAGGGCTGCCTGCAATCCAGCCGCCTCTTCCTGCTGCATGTACCAAAGTCAGTCAGACATGGGGCTAAAAATAGTGTCCTAATGGAAGCTGCAATGCAGACTTCCCTTCTCGCGTTCTTTGATGGCAGGGGGCCAGCTGACTTGACAGAAAAGGAAGTCGGGAAGTACATTTTTGAAGGTGGGAAAGGAGACAGTCTGCCCTGCCCACCCCCCAGCTCTCCATCAAGCAAAGGGTGATTTGAGAGACCTCTCACTGCTCCCTATTGGAGGCCCTGTCTTCAGGAAGACTGTTACAACTTCCCTGCAGCAGCGCATGCCAATGCCTCCCCCAATCCCATTCCGTCTTCCATTTTTTATTCTTCAACTTCTTCCAACTTGCTTCTGCTGTGCACGTGCCACACGCAAGCTCCTAGCCCAGGGGTCTGCAACCTGCAGCTCTCCAGATGTTCATGGACTACAATTCCCATCAGCCCCTGCCAGTATGGCCAATTGGCTTCAGGCTACAATTCCCAATTGGCCATGCTGGCAGGGGCTGATGGGAATTGTAGTCCATGAACATCTGGAGAGCCGCAGGTTGCAGACCTCTGTCCTAGCTGTTAAGCCCAAACAGCGATAGTTCAAGAATCTCAGGATTTATTTAATCAACTAAATCCTCCCCAATACTACTCTGCCATCTCTGTGATATTTTCAAACAGAGATAAGAAAGCAGGACTGGGGAAGGGCTCAGGTCTGCTCCATACAAAAATGTTTCTGTTACACAAGTGCATGAAAAAGGCTGCTGTAGTTCCAAACACCTGCAATGTTCAAATATTGCTTTTTACCCTTTGGAGCTACGACAAACCAACGAAGTGGCCCTCAGAAGCCACTGGCAAGCTAGTCAACACTCACTCAGACAAGGCTCTGAAATGTGTTTGCTTCAGGACATTTCTCCCCAAGCTGCCCACTGTCTACTTCTGAAGGGCTGAGGAATCCCACTTGCAGGAAGCTTCCTGTTGATAGATGCCACGGGAGCCAAGTGGAATGTCCTGAGCCTTGAACAGGAGATTTCTCCAGCAAATCTGACAGAGGCAGCACCTAATTAACATTCAGAGCAACCGGATCTTAACCTCTCTGTGCTGGCATATACGAATCCCCAAGGACTTGACAAACATGCTCAAAACAGACTGAAAGAAGGGATACATAGTGAAGGATCTGCAACCTGCGGCTCTCCCGACGTTCATGGACTACAATTCCCATCAGCCCTGCCAGCATGACCAATTGGCCATGCTGGTAGAGGCTGATGGGATTTGTAATCCATGAACATCTGGAGAGCTGCAGGTTGCAGACTCCTGGTGTAGCGGATATATGCAAAAAACTGGAGTAGGAGTGAGCACTCTAATCATGCAAGGATCCCCTGTCTGTTAGCCTCTCAGACCCTCCTACCTCACAAATCACAAATCACAGCCCCTCAAATCACCCTTGCCACTTAAGAAGAGGAGTCTGTCTCTCCTGTAAGGAGACTCAGGGTGGCTTACAAGCTGCTTTCCCTTTCTCTCCCCACAACAGACACCTTGTGAGGTAGGTGGGGCTGAGAGAGTTCCGAGAGAACTGTGACTAGCCCAAGATCACCCAGTAGGAATGTAGGAGTGTGGAAACACATCTGGTTCACCAGATAAGCCTCTGCCACTCAGGTGGAGGAGTGGGGAAATCAAACCCGGTTCTCCAGATTAGAATCCACCTGCTCTTAGCCACTACACTACACCACATACAGCTGCATCCACCTACCAGCTGTATGGAAGAGTCCTAGCTTTGCACGCATACGCTGAGTATTTAACCCAGGGGTAGGGAACCTGCGGCTCTCCAGATGTTCAGGAACTACAATTCCCATCAGCCCCTACCAGCACGGCCAATTGGCCATGCTGACAGAGGCTGATGGGAATTGTAGTTCCTGAACATCTGGAGAGCCGCAGGTTCCCTACCCCTGATTTAACCTGAGGAATCTCTAGTTAACGTGATCTCAGACAGCACAGCTGAGAAACCCAAGCCTGTAGCACGACATGTCTGGGCGACCGCTCACCAGAAATGAGCACAAAACAAGAATTACACAGGGAATTTAGGAGTTTTGTACTTTCGGTTTTAATACTTGAAAGATACCCCTATGTGCCGCCGCCGCCGCCCCCCCCCCCCCCCACACACACACACAACAGGGAACTGACAGTGGAATGGTTGAGCCAGAGTGGCAGGTGACCAGGAGTCTCTGGTGTTGCCTGGGCAAGAGGAATTTGAACAACCATCACTGAAGAATTCCAGACAAGAGACACTCTCCTTGGAGGCAGCTGTCTGGAAGAGGACGATCCCTGGCACCAAAGGTCAACGATGGCTGAAGAACCCCTGAGGATAGTTGAACTTGAAAGGTTTCATTCGGCTGGGTCCCCTGAGAGAGGGAGGGAGGGGGGGGGGAGAGAGAGAGAGAGACTGCTGAGTTTCAAAGGCTACCAGGGGAAGTCTTTCAAAAAGTGGTGGCTGCATTATTGGTAACTCACTCGGACCTTTGTAAAAAAAGTGCTGCACAAGTGGAGCAAACGTTTCCCACTGCTGATGGACCAAAAACGCCCTCACAGGCTGGAACCAAACTACCGCTATGCCTTGTGCTTTATAAAAAAGAAAAGGTCCCAGCCCCAAGCAGCTGACAATTGAAAAGACGAGGCAGAACTACCAGAGGAAGAAGAAGAGAAGAGTTTGGATTTATACCCCACCTTTCTCTCCTGTAAGAAGACTCAAGGTGGCTTACAAACTCCTTTCACCTCAGCAGTCACCTTGTGAAGTAGGATAGGCACCAGAATACAAAACACAAAGGGTGAGCTTCAGGACAATGCAGGAAGGCAACACATGTTGCCCAAAGAGGTCCGGTCATGAACCGGAAAAAAGTACAATGAACAGGACATAACTCAGTAAAAAAAAAACCCTCCAAAGTGGTAAACAACATATTAATTATATCAAAAATATCTTTCAAATTGCTGTTTAAAAATAAAAGTACAAATTTTGAAACTTATCAAATGCCATTTATGTTGAGACTAAAACCTTACCCGTGGCTTCCCCAAGTTTTGTTGATATTTATAGGCAATCCATCCAAATTTAACAACTTTACAAGTAATTTCCTGATTCTTATCTGCCCAAATAACCAAGAGAAGAGTTTTCCTGCTTCTCTCAGGAAACTGAGAAATTATACAAGCAATAGGAGCTTCTCTAATACGACTAGAGATCTTTCAATCAAATGCTCCAGGGTCTCCATTCTCCCACCCCCTCATGAGCTAACACATTCTTTAAAAGGTAATCTTCAATATCTGCCCTCAAGGATGGAATGTCAGTGAAGGAGACTTTAAGCAAAATCATGCCTCTCTTCTCCGATTAGAAACCCACCCCCGTGCACAGAGGAGCCGAGGTTTCACCGAAGGCTCCTCCCAACACATTGTGCAGCTTGTGTAACTCATTACCTCACCAGGCGCAGACACATCTTCTCCTGTGGAAACTCCTTGGGCCCCTCCACGCTGTTGTCGTGGGTCTCCGTCTCCAGGTAGACATCCAAGACGACGCACAAGCGCTGCAGCTGATTGGTCAGGAGCTGGTAGCCTGGCTTGGGGCCACACAGCTCCTTGTAATAGACATTGACCTCACTCTCCATGGACTAAGGGAAATAAACCCAGGAGTCGCTGACAGTAATCAATCTCCCAGATGTTCCGCTTGCATTATCAAAGCTTTAGCCTCCTGTTTTATTTTAACAAGTACATACATTTTTGGCCAGCACAACAGATATTTCAGTTAAATATCGTGTTTCCCCGAAAAAGAAGACAGAATCTTATATTAATTTTTGCTCCAAAAGATGCATTAGGGCTTATTTTCAAGGGATGTCTTATTTCCCCCCACCCCCAATGATTTTGCGTCCCCCAAGTGACCAGGTCAGCTGCGCTGGGGAATCTGTAACTAGGGCTTATTTTTGGAGTAGGGCTTATATTTCAAGCATCCTCCAAAAATCCTGAAAAACCATGCTAGGGCTTATTTATTGGGGTAGGTCTTATTTTCAGGGAAACAGGGAGCTCTCTGTACAATAGGGACAGTTGGACTTGGGACACAGCAAAGCAATAGGAGATCTGGGTACTATTGGGGCTAGCACAGTGGGAGTAAAATAAGAGCTGCCAAGCCCAGTGCACCTAAGTTCCTCTGGCTAGGCCTTCACCTGGCTTAGGTCTCCCACCTCACCTGGATGTTGTCATCATTGCTGCGGGTCTTTTCCCCCTTCCAGTTCAGGCACAGGCTGAAGATAGGTGGCACAGAAGAGTACCCTGGATTCAGCACCACAGCAGCCTGGAGTTTGGCTACGACACAAAGGGAGGTGACTCAGCAGAGCAGAGTGTGAGGAGAGAGCTATTTGGCGCAGGGCTGGAACTCTCAGACCTGATCACAGATCAACGTGCATCCAAGTAAATCTAGCCCCTCTTGGGACAAGGGAAGAGTTCACACAAGTCTCTCTCCCTTTCCCCTCCTAATCTGCACCCCCGCCCCAAAAGCTAAACATGATTTTGGCAACCTATGTCGAGTAAGCAGAATTATGCAAATTGAAAAAACAGCAACTTGCATTTTGAGAACTGAGATGGGGGGAGAGGAAAAAGAAATGGGTCTTGAACACAAGACCTTTGTGTATGTGGGGGTGGGGTAGGGGCTGTGAGTAGTAGCTTTCCTCCTGCTTGCCCATTTCACTGGCTATTCAGTACACAAGGAAGGATTAATAAGAGCACACTAGAACTGCAGTTGTTAACAGGAGACACTCTGGCTGTCCAAAGCTTTCATCACTCAACTATCTCAGTCCCTCTCCGCTGTCATGGCCTCTCCACCCCTTCCCTTGGACTGCAGCGCATCTAAACTCCAACCTCCCTAATCCAATGCACTTCAGCTGCATTAGTTAAGCTCCATCACAGAACATGGGACATTTTTGTGGGGCATTTGAATTCTTCCCCCTGTGACAGCAATGCATTATTCCAGAGGGCATTAGATGCAAGCCAAGGAGAAGGGCAACCAACACACCTGTTCCTCTTTCGACCAGTGCCATGTAATACAGGTGAGTATCCTCAGCCAGACCAGCCTCCACAACATCTTTGGTGTAGGGCAGCTCCTGCAAGGGTAAGGAAGCCGAGTTGGTGAGCAGTGTGCAGGCATACTCTCTGAAAGCCAACACAATGGTTATGCTCTGTCCCACCCCGTCTCTCACAAAACAACTGGGGAGTGGCTGGGTAGCTTCAACTCCCTACAAATAGCAGGGAGCTATTAGCAGGTCACTCCTCCCCAAAACAACCCCTACCCCTACCTACCAGGTAATCCTCATATGTGAGAGCGATCCACTTCACCAAACGCGACATGATCTTTGTGGGAAAGAGGTGCTGGCATTCACTGGAGACTGGGAGGATTCCATGCTCTGAAAACCAAAACCAAGGAGAAGCATATCGATCAAAGATATCAGAGGAAAGGAGAAGCAGGGAAGCTGCTTTGGGTCCCCAGTGGCAGGGAGATGGGATAGAAAAGAAGTAGATAAATACACAAATGGAACAAATCAGGGCTGTCTGGATTCAAGTCCAGCCTGAATCCTGAATGGTCCTTGCAGATGTGGAAACAGGCTGCTCAGAAATCTCTCTTTCAGCACTCAAAATAAATGGAGAAAGCCGCTGAAAAATGCGGCTGCTTCTACTAAAGTAAGCATCATCTCAGAGAAAAGGGGTGGGCGGGCGTTGGAACATACCAAGGGAAGCAAATTGTTTGTGCAGGGCCAGGCGGGACTCCAGCCTCATCTTGAGCAATTTCATCGTCCTCTCCATGTGGCTGGCACTCAGAGAGCTGTCGGCTATCACAGGCTGCTGGGAACAAGAGAAAATAAGGAGAGGAGAACTAACAACTTCTGTTGCCTGGCAAAGCAGGAAGGCCCGATCAGGTTAAATTCTCTGGAGACCCAGAATTGAGAAACTTGCCCTCCCACATCAGCGGCAGCCACAGTGATGGAGCCCGCTGGAGAGGTACCTTCTGTAGTCAAGCTCACCTGAGGCTGATCCTTGGGGAAGTGCAAACCCCCCAACTTCTGCACCCACACGTAAGGATGGCCCAGCTCTATCACATAGTCACTCAGGGTCAGGATACTGGAAAGAAATACAGAGCAAGATGGAAAGACAGACAGGAAAAATAATAAGGTCCACAGGGCCAGCCCTCTGCCTGCTCTTGGCTTACCCAACTTTATCAAACTGGAACTGGTTGGCAGGATTGGGAGTCCGCTTCCCATGATCTCCAGGGTACAAGCAGCTCAAAAGGGAATCAGGGGACAGCAGGTCACTGCAGAGAAAGGGAAGAATGATGTGAACTCTCAGTCTTTCAGGTGCCACAGCCCAAGAACCTCTCTCCATCTGCTACGCAGCTTGGGAATCCTTGACTGTTCTTCTGCAGTAGGGTATCGCTTACCCAATACCGTCTGTGTACTTACGGCTTATAGAGTTCCATGGGAAAAACAGATAGGCTGTAGCCTTATAGTCTTAATTACAACAGAGGGAGCAATTCAAATACAGGAAATAAGCATTTCACACAATTTTAAGCAGTTCACGGTGGGAAGAGACTCATCCAAAGTTTAGAATCTGAGATGATGTGAATGCAATACATTTGAATCCACTGCAGCACATCTTTTCTCTTAAATCTTCCCTTCCTTGACAGCTCTCCGTATCTACTGGCAGCATCAACGTTTACCTAGCTTAGCAGGAACGCAGTCTTGCCTTTATCTTCGATTCCTCCCTCGACTTTGTTAATCAGCTGCCAAGTAATGCCGTTTCTCCATCCACACATTGTAAAGACCCACCCCATCTCTCTCCCCCTTTGCTTCCTGTCCCGGTCACCACCTGCCTGCAACACGTCAACCTCTCTGGCCTTCCCCTGCTGCATCCGACTCAGTTCCCTTGTTTCTGTCCAAAATGTCACTGCCAAAACCATTTATTCCTTTGCTGTGAAGGCCCACAAGACTCCCCTCTACAAATCTCAGCACAAACTCCTTGGTCCTCCACTTTAAAACTAGACACCTTTGCCCCCATTTTACGTTAAGGGTCCTTATCTCTAGGGCCATCTGAACCTTTTGTTCCTCCAGTCCCAGTGAATTCATGTCTCTTGCCTTCTAACATGGCTCCATCCAACTCCTCTGCTCCGTTCAGAACTGATGGTCCCCCCCCCCCACTCGCCTTCTACAAGGTCACTGCCTTTCCCTTTGACCTCATTTGCTACACTGTAAATAAGCTCAGGTGTACGCAGGTCCACTGGCTCACGTTCCTTGCAATGCCCTTCTCTCTCTGTTCACATCCCCACTGCCTACTGTAAAGTGTAACTGTCTAACACACTGATGGTCCTGTGCAATTAAAATATACTTTTCTATGTACCAAATTGGGGAAAGGTTTGCAGTTTTGTGCTCCTTTTCCACAACTGCCCACTTTGCGCAGCTCAGCCTTCTCCAGAGCCTTCCCAGCACTCGGCTGGCCATACTAATTATGGAAATTCCTGAAACCAGAGATAAGCCCATCCACTCCCCACTCCTGACTCCGCCAGCTTCAGGGTCAGATTCCATGCCTATGGGCTCCACGCTTAGCCAATCACCCTGTTTAATTCGGCTCCCCCCCACCCATAAACGTTCTGCTCATCACAGAAGTTGTTTCTTCCTCTTCGCAGTACGAGAGATGACAATCTGCAGCCCATTTAAAAGGGGAACAGCAGAGATAATGGAATATGAAATTACATTTCAAAAGATCAGAGAGTGAAGGCAAGAACGTTCAAGGTGACAAGGGGGTAGAGCAGGAATCCCAGCCCCCCTCTTCTTAAGTTGCCATGGCGACACTGCAGGAATGAACTCCCGTTTCCCGAGAAATCTTAACGGCCATTCACACGTTACTGTTATTTACAAGGCACAAGTTCCATGTCGGGGTAAAAAGCAAGGACACGGTGACACAATATCAGTGCAAAAAAACTATCACGCAGTGAGAGTGGAGCAAAGCAGCAGCCCTCTGTGTGGTCTTCCAAACAAGAAGAAGAGTTTGGATTTATACCCCAACTTTCTCTCCTCTAAGGAGACTCAAGGTGGCTTACAAGCTCCTTTCCCTTTCTCTCCCCACAACAGACACCTTGTGAGGTAGGTGGGGCTGAGAGAGTTCCAAAGAATTGTGAACTAGCCAAAGGTCACCCAGCAGGAATGTAGGAGAGTGCAAACACATCCGGTTCACCAGATGAGCCTCTGCCACTCAGGTGGAGGAGTGGGCAATCAAACCCGGTTCTCCAGATTAGAATCCACATGCTCTTAACCACTACACCGTGCTGGCTCTAACTGTGAGACTGCAGACGAGCCTTCTGGTCCCAAAACGGGACTAACAGTGCTTGTGCATCACATCCTGGGATCCCCGTGCTTGTTTCCCCTCCGCCGCCGTCTCTGTCTTTGTTAATATTTAAACTGTAAGCTCCTGGGAATCTTGTCAGGTTTTTTCCCCTCTTTCTTATATAACTTTGGAAAGCAGTAGGTATACTGAAGGTGTTATATAAACAAACCGCAATTACAACAAATAACCGACAGGTTATGCCAGGGTCCTTACCCTTGAGGTTCAGGGCCAAAAGGCAGGCTATTTTGGGGACCTGGGACTGAACACCCCAATCCATAGTTCAACCTCAAAAAACAGCTGGAGAAGTGGATACTGTACGTGTGTGTGGGGTTCACACCTTTCATAGTGTTTTCGCCAGTGGAAATTTCCTTCACTGGTTGTTTTCAGCCTCAGTAGTGAAAAACACAATTAAATAAGGCAGACACGTTACAGTATTATCTGCTACCTGAGTGAAAAGCAGTCCTGAGGAGGGAAAGATTCTCCACTAGAGAAAAGTTTTGGGGGCAGAGCCCTTCCTTCTCCAGCAATGAGAGCCAGTGGTGTACTGTTTAAGAGCAGGTGGATTCTAATCTGGAGAACCAGGTTTGATTCCCCACTCCTCCACCTGGTTGATTTCCACTCTCCTGCATTCGTGCTGGGTGATCTTGGGCTAGTCACAGTTCTTCGAAATTCTCTCAGCCCCACCTGCCTCACAAGGTGTCTGTTGTGGGGAGAGGAAGGGAAAAGAGCTTGTAAACCACCTTGAGTCTCCTAATAGGAGAGAAAGGGGGAATATAAATCCAAACTCTTGGTCTCATTCAGTGTGACCCCAATTAGGGGAATCCAATCAGGGGTCTCGAGCATAATGTGCAGTTTGGTCCTTGGACCAAAAAAAAGAGAGCTCCATTTCCAAGGCTACCTGGTGACTTTATAGCAGAAGATGCATTTGAACAGAAACGTGACTGCTTCACAGCACCATTACTTGGGCCCAGTTTTCACTAATGTGACCAACCAGACCAGGGCTGTACCAATGCAGACTGCCCAGCTGAAGCCCTACATAGAAAAAAATGCTTAATGTAGAAATGTAGCATTTCAGGGAGAAGGCCTGCAGCTCAGCCATTGTCCCCAACACGCTAATTTTCTGCATAGAATGATCTTCTCTTTTGTGGAGGGGAAGCATTTCAAATTGTTAGCCTTCCACCCCCATCCCTCTCTTATAGTCTGAAGTGGTTTATCCAGAGGCGGGTTTTTCAGTCAGGGCCCACATCAATATTCCTTTGGTGCATTTTTCACCTTCCTCCAAGGGTGGGATGAAAACTATATCGGTCTCCCCTCCCCTACAACTATATCAGTTGGGTGAGCTTGGGCGAGTCACAGTTCTTCTGAGTCCTCTCAGTCCCACCCACCTTACAGGGTGTTTGTTGTGGGGGGGGGGAAGGGAAAGGAGATTTTCAGCCCCTTTGAATCTCCTTACAGGAGAGAAAGGGGGGATATAAATCCAAACTCATCTTCTTCTTCTTCTCTACTGTCCACCAGAGATGCAGCTAAAGCGCTGCTGCTTCTGAGTTCATTTCAGTGGTTGTGGCTCCAGCCAGCTTCCCAACCAAGTCAAGCCAGGCTCTCAAAGGATAAGCGCCAGTCCTTGGGACAAGGTGACCCACAGAGCAGGCGAGGAAGGCAGAGGCAGGGATTTGCAGACAAGGGAGAAGGAGGCGAGTGAACGCCCACGCCACACCGCCTGGCAAAGGGAAGAGATTTGTCTGCAAAAGAGTAATTAAATGCGACAGCAAGACGAGATGCCATCAGCCCCTCCAATTCATCGGCAGGAGCTGCAACAAGAGCGGTTCACCCCGGGCAGCTCAAGCAGTTTGTTCCCCTGGCAATCAAACCTAAAGCTACAGGAGGCTTCTGTCAGGCTCCTCCTCGCCTGGCAGCCGAGATAAAGAGATCAGAGGCCGATTCTGTCACTTCCACTAAAAACCTCCTTTCAACGGGTACTCAGAGGGATGCTTGCAGTGCCAACCAAGTGGGGGGGGGGGGCACAATTGCCCAGTTGAAGGAAAGGATATCCCTAAGGGACCCAGAATAACCACAGCTCCCCTCGCTGCTAGCTGATGGAAGTACCATCTCTTGTGCTCCAAGATTTTGCTGAAATAATTTGAAGAAATTAAAACAGCAAATCTTCAGGCTAAGAAATCCAAATCCTGCATATCAGATGGTCCGCATATATTTCCTTTAGCCTGCATCCTAGTTATAAAAATCATCCTAGTTATTAAAATTTTGGTCCTATTTTGGGAACTGAGTGGGGAGGGGGAATTGTTGGCTTTTAATGAACAAGCTGGACAGGCCTCCTTGCAGTGTTTGAAAAAGGGATGCCGTGGGATGATGGAGAGGGCAAACAAAGTAAGGAATCCAGAGTCACACAATCCTCTCCAGATTTGCACATAAAACAGTCGGTGTCAGAAGAAGAAGAGTTTGGATTTATATCCCACCTTTCCCTCCTGTAAGGAGGCTTACAAGCTCCTTTCCCTTCCTCTCCCCACAACAGACACGTTGTGATAAACAACACAGTTGGCTTCATTGATGAGCTAAACATGGTTATAAGCAGACACTTTGGTATAAATGCTCTTGTACCAAAGTACCCTGTTCAACAATGCATAAAATAACAATTTTGACAAAGCCAGTGTGTAAAAATGAATGATACTTCTCCTATTCATCTGGGGCTACATTCTAATATGGAAGCATACAGTTTTCTCGACTGCTGACCCTCAACTGACCCCAGTAATATCTTTTTCTGAGACAGAACATAGTAACACAGCTGAAACCCACCCCCTGAACTATTCAAAGGCTGAACTATTCAAAAGCTGATCCTCCTTCACTTCTGGCTTCTGAGATTTTAACAGGAAGCTCACACTCTGCAAGAACTAGAAACTTACTATTTTTAAGAACGCTTGAGGGTACAGTAGAGAAACAAAAGGGTAGATTTCAGCCCCTTTCCTGAATTGCCACATTATGACTTTGCAGCTGTACCATAAAAGGCCTTCTGGTTTCAGTTAAATGTGAACCCATGGAAAGGTACCAGAGATGCGGCTTCTTGCATCAACATTAGAATACAAGAACATAAGAAGATGGTTCTGCGCGTGCCAACACCTTTACAATCAATAAATAGATAACCTCTTTTGAGGTTACTAGAAGTGGTTACAAATGTAGCCCTCTTTAGAAGAGCAATTAAGCTAGGGAATTGTATGACATGATTCAATCTGCAGACACAAGTTCTGGTCCTGTGGTTTGGGGGCTGAGCTATCGTCCAGGAAGCTTGGAGCTCGACTGTCAAAAGCTCACCAAGTGATTTTCAGAAAACCATACCAGCTCAGGCTCTGCCCCTCCCCATAATACTAACTCTCTTCATAAGGCACCTTTTAAGGATTACAGGATAATGTCTGCAAAGAACCTTGAGTATCTGAAAGCGATACAAAAATGTTAAAATACTGTGAAGCCACCCTCAAGACCACCTCACTGGACAGTCAGTGAATATTTTGCGCGTGCATCTACTTTGTAAAGATTTCAGGTTCGGGGAGTGGGAAAGGCCTATGTCCAAATCACACAAACCTCGGCTGGACAAAGACAGTCTTGGGCACAAGGATCAACCAACTGACTCGGCAAAAGGCAGATCCATGGATGGTTGATGGGTTATCATTAGCTGCTAATTCAGAGCTGCTTATGTTGGATGAGATCCTAAAGCAATGATCCAGATGCCAATCTTCCTGCCACATACACCCAGACAACACAATCACTACATCCAACAACATCAACTACACCATCTGGAGGTCACTAACTTGCTTGTCTTCTAACATTGCTATGCCATTAAACGTCAGTTCTCTATATAGGGCAAACAAGTCAAATGCTACACCAAAGGATAAATGGACACAAGTCTGACACCGGGAATCACAAAACTGAGAAACTGGTAGAGGAACATTTCAACCTTCTGGGACATTCAATGCTGTTTCAGTGCAAATAATAACAACAACAACAACAACAACAACAACAACAACAACAACAACAACAACTACTACTATTATTATTATTATTATTATTATTATTCAGAAATAGACTAGAATGGGAGGTTGTTGAATTAAAACTTATTACAACACTCAGTACAATGGAAATACCAGGACTCAATTGAGATATCAGATTCCTATCACACTACATATACTAATGTCACTCAGTTCCTGAATCTATTTGTAAATTCTTTTATCTTGTGGTAAGCTAGTTTGTTGCCATTCACAGGTTTCACCATCTGCAATAATCCAATCTATCTTACTTAATGCTCAGTTACTTATGGATACTGATCTTAACTAGCCCTTCCAGGCAACACTCTCCCCATCCTCTGTCTATATGTAATGGTTGGTGTCTTCTGTTTCAGTGTATCTGAAGAAGTGTGCGTGGACATGAAAGAAGAAGAAGAGTTTGGATTTACCCTTCACCTTTCTCTCCTGTAAGGAGACTCAAGGTGGCTTACAAGCGCCTTTCCCTTCCTCTCCCCACAACAGACACCTTGTGAGGTTGGTGGGCTGAGAGAGTTCCGAAGAACTGTGACTAGCCCAAGGTCACCCAGCATGAATGTAGAAGTGCAGAAACACATCTGGTTCACCAGAGAAGCCTCTGCCACTCAGGTGGAGGAGTGGGGAATCAAACCCAGTTCTCCAGATTAGAATGCACCTGCTCTTAACCACTACACCATGCTTACATCCAAAATAACACTTAACAACAAAAATAACACTTTGTTGGTCTTAAAGGTGCCAGTGGACTGAAACTTTTCCCCTCAATAACAATTCAGCCACTTTCCACAGTGATCAACTGAATTAGCATACCTTCCCTTCCTTCAAGAAAAACAAATCTAGTGCTCACGTTGATCTTGTGGGCAACCACAAAATCCGAACAGTGAATGTTAATGCTGACCTGCAACCCGCCCCCATTCAAAGCTTACCCAGCACTGATTGCCGTGGTCATCTCGGTTGCTGCAGTCACCTTTGCTTTGACTGTCATGACATTGAGGTTCATCAAATAGTAGAAGGTCAAGTGGAGCACGCTGCCGTCTGCAACAACATGGCCAAGAAGGGAAGAGATTTCAGAAGGGAAATTGAATTTATCAGGTTGGGGAGGGGGATGGTATAGCATTACACCTTCGGGAATTCCAATGTTTTGGGGAGCTCTGTCTGCTTCTTCTCCTTGAATCGCTGGCAGCAAGTAAGAACTGGGTGATGTTTGCTGAACTGTTTTGATCACATCATAATACCATCAGTGTCCAAAGAATCCATCTGGATTACATAGCCAAAGACTGTGCCCTCAAAATGTAAAATAGTAAGGGCCATAGGGGGCTTCCGGTGACAAACAGGGAATTACACTCCTTGGTAGCTAACCAATCCTTTCCCCACTAGTTACTAGTTAGATAAGACTGTCACACAAATCCCAATCCTTGTTTCCTCACACTATCGCATTTTTTTGGAATCCTTGCACAGTTTGATCTGCTTTGAGCAAAGATTGCGGCTTGATTTGCAACTTTCCATGAGCTACGGGTAGGTTCCCCTTTGTTATGTTTTGTGCCATGTGCAAGTCATAAAAACCCAAGTGACCAGGAATCCATTTACCTGGCACTCTCATACCTTTGCATTTCAGGTCAATCGTGACAGACAGAGGGTGCCTCTTTAGCATCTCCTTGCGCTTATCATCCAGCTGAACCCCCAGCGTTGAGCGACGACGTTTCTATGATGGGAAAGGCAAAGTCAAAGGATATGCGGCCATTCTTCTGCAGACCCCCTCCAAACTGGCACTGGTTAAATGGCGTACCCTGTTAAGTCACTGCCCGCCTTGTCCATATCCCTTCAAAAGCAGGTGTAATTTGTGGCAAACGGGGCAATAAACTATCAAACCATACCTCAACTTCCCCTAGAAACTGCTACCCTGTTTTCCTGAAAATAAGCCCTACTCCAAAAATAAGCCCTAGCATGATTTTTCGGGATTTTTGGAGGACGCTTGAAATATAAGCCCTACTCCAAAAATAAGCCCTAGTTACAGATTTCCCGATGCAGCTGATCTGGTCACATGGGGGGGGGGGCGCAAAATCACGGGGGAAAAAAATAAGACATCCCCTGAAAATAAGCTCTAACACATCTTTTGGAGCAAAGATTAATATAAGACCCTGTCTTATTTTCGGGGAAACATGGGTACTTCAGCTCCTGGCCTGAATCTGCCACATACCAAAGACTTAAGGGCAATTCAAACATCTAGATATGGCAGCTACTTTTACCAACCCTCTAGACTCTCCAATATACTACTCCCAAGATTCAATGACATCCCAAGAAACAAAATGGTGTGTGGGGTGTGTGGGAATCAGCAGAAATTATTGTCACTTTTTAAAGTCTTTCTAAGGACCCTTAAATCTTTGGAACTTCGTTACTGCATTTTGCCCCTGTTGTGAAACTAATCCCCTGCCATATGGGTAGAAAAACAGTATGGGGATAAGTCAAAAAGGGAAGATAAAGCAAAGGAACTTTCAGAAGTTATCTGTTTACGAGTGCTTTTTAACCTCTCGCCTCCCTTTTCACCCACCCCACAGCTACTGAGCTGTTATGCTTGACCTGATCTTGTTATATGTGCAAGTTAAGATTTTTTGTTTTGTTTTTAAATGGATTTTACTCTACAGGTTTCCTGGTTGACTGGACACTGCCTTGGATTCCATGTTGGCAGAAAAGTAGTGTAGACATTTACAAAATAAATAAAGAGGTATCAGTACATGAAGGAAAAAATCCTTTGCTTCTGCTTTTATAGATTGTAATGGGATACATTTCACCCAAAAACATGGGCATGTGTTTTGCCATAAGCAGAAAAAAAACTACTGACTCGCACCTCAACCACCCTTCCTCCTCCTCCCATTGCTTTCCATCCTAATACATAATGGCAACATAAGCGTCTTACCGTGGTTTGCTCCTCCTCAGCATCTGAATCGCTCTCATCATCTGTGAATCAAAATCAATACACATAAGAAATGAATGTAGCCTTAATATCCAAAGCAGAGAGGCTGGCTGCTGGTCATAGGACTTCCACAAATCCATGCACAGACAATCCCTATTTTACAACACATCTGCTGTTACAAATTAGGTTTAGTGTTCTTCAGGATCTCACACTAAGGCCCCTTCCGGACATGCAGAATAACGCACTTTCAATCCACTTTCACAATTGTCTGCAAGTGGATTTGGCTACTCTGCACTGTAAAATCCAGCTGCAAAGTGCATTGAAAGTGCATTATTCTGCATGTCCGGAAGGGGCTGTGACTCAACCCTAAGAAATTTCCCTTCTCTGTTTGTAGTCTCTCTACTGGGAGGTGACTTCCAAGTGAGTGGCTAAGTTAATTTGCAGTGGCAACATAAAACAGAAGTGCAGTGGCACCATAAAGACTACAAACATTTATTCTGTGTGCTCAGTTTGGCTTAAGCTGGAGTAAATGTTGTTAGTTTCTAACATGCCGCAGGAGTAGAACTTTATTTTGATATGTACCCCTCCAGTCTCAAGCTCTCAGTGGTGTCCTGGAGGAGGGGGGGCTCTAACTTATTTTAACTAACGGTGCCAAATAACATCTAGCCTATCAATCTGGCCTTCAACATAAACCCACAACGTTTAAGGCAAGAAATGAATTCAAAGAGAGCGACAGCATAAAATGACCTGGGTGTAAAACCTCAAACAGCTCAAATTGAAATACTTAAAAGGCCCTGGAAAAAAACAGACATGTTTTTGCTGCTTGGCAGAATGCCTGAAGAAATTAGGCCAAATGAGCCTTTAGAGGCAAAGCATCCCAGTACTCTAGGACAACTAGAGAGGTAGCCAGCCCATCCTTCCCGCAAGACAGAGCCTTTGGCAGGGCCTCTCCAGTGCACAGGAGAAAGGGCGTGATCTGCATGAGACAGGCACTCTAAGACATAGGTGTCAAACTCGTGGCCCTCCAGATGTTATGGACTACCGTTCCCATCATCCCCTGCCAGCATCATGCTGGCAGGGGATGATGGGAACGGTAGTCCATAACATCCGGAGGGTCGCGAGTTTGACTCCTGTGCTCTAAGACAATAAGCTCTGGAACTTGCCTGGAGAAGCATCTGGCAGGCAGTGCAGAACTGTTTGCATTGTTCTAATTCCATCCTTTCTGTCCTTATATGTTTTCAGCTTGCTCTTTTAAAATTCACAATTTGCCTTTTATAAGCTTTTGCTCTTTGAAGATCAAAGTGTGCCTTCCACCCTCAGCCTACCTGCGCTACGCTGTGATTATGCGTACCAACTTGTTTGTCTTGGAATACTGAAGGCTTTCAACTTGCTTTTTTGAAAACAATAAAAGTACTGAAGAGCCACGTTCAGCAGCCTTTAATAACTAGAAAGTTTTACACAGAACAATCCTATGCAGAGTTACCCCGGCCTAAGTCCATTGAAATGAGTGGGCTTAGACTGGAGTAACTCTCCTTAGGACAGCACTGTTAAGTCTTTTTCTCCACGCAAAAGGACAGTGATGTTAAGGGGTGACTCCTTCTGTGGCTGCCCTACTAGTTGTGCAGCTGCTGGAGGCACCAGCGCTCGGTGAGCAATAGTGAGCCCTCCTCAAAAAAGCCCGTTTGTGTATTCAGCAAGAGAAAGGGAAGCCACCACTTCTCTGAGTTGTGCTTCGCTACTGCAGCATCCCTCCACACCTGCAGCTTTTAAAAGGAAGGACAGAAGGCTTCACAAGGTCCGTAGTTCGCTCACTTCTGGTGTACTTTGGTTGAGAGACAGCTGTCCCAGATACTGCACGGCTCAGGTTCCCAAGGTGATGGCGACTAGTCTTGGGATCCTACACGCGCAAAGGACGTTATCTACTATCGAGTCACTGGCAGCAAGCAGAAGGACATGACCAACGTCCTCAGGGCCTCACCTTGAGAGTCCTCTGGGGGTTTGCAGAGTGCTTTGGCTTCTTCCACGTTTCCTTCTATAGCAACAGCCAGCTTCTTATCTGTGGAAGAAACCATTAAGCACAACACCCTCAGCATTAAGAGTCATTTCTGGGTTGTTTAGCAGCGCATGCTTACCTTCTAAGGAAAGGAATGGCTTTATAAAAATCCACACTGAAACTTAGCCAGTCCAGTGATGTCAGAATGTTGCTCCCACACCTTCTCTAGCCTGAAGCAGAACTGATCCTTTCCTAAGGTGATGCCTGAGAACACTTCGTCGGAGCTACCAATGTGGTGCCCTTCACAATGAAAGCAATATCTTTTTACTACTAAGCCAAAAAACAGCACGACCACAGCTTGCCAGAGACTCAGGTGCAAGAAGACAGCTCAGCTGCTGCTACTGTAGCGTCTTTGACAAGCCCAAGTCTCTTGGGTTGTAAAGGAAGAAGAGTTGGATTTATAGAAGCACTAACCGAGAATGAGAATCATAGAGGCTAACTGGGCAAGTGTAACATGCCCTCTGTACACGTCGAGACACAGCCCTCCCAAACTCCTATGCAACTACAGATAAAAAGCAATTTGACTAATGCATAACATTAATACAGTCCAGGATTCTGTATAGCCTACACTGGAGCAAGTCCACGGCTCTACCTCTGTGCACTGTGGTTCAAACTAAACAGTCTGGGAACTTGCTGAAAGAATTCCCGGGGGTTCCCATCATGCCGGAAGATCTAACTCTACAAAGTTAGTCACATAGTGGAGGAGATCTCAACACCTTGCACTTTCCTAACATATGCACACCTGTTTGTGGAGAAGATTGTATTTCTAAAAACGATGGAATGAAATGTGTGGTGTTTTTTTAAAGTAGCACTTAGGTAAGAGAAAAGGGAACCAAAGATACTCACCCCTGCCCTAGAGTGAGGAGGGGTTTTACGCATGTGAAGGAAATAAGACAGTAGGCCAGAAATGAGAGGGAAGAATACAGAGGGCAGACCAGGAAAGAAAGCAAAAGAAAAGAAGCAGAAACACATTGTGGTGTGTGTTGAAAGAGGAAGACATCCACAGCAGTTATTTGCAGGATTGTGTGTAGCTGTAGTTCTTTGGCAGTGCAGAAAAGCCAGAAGGTGGTACCGAACAAGAATCATCGTGTTCGGTTTTTTAACACAAAACTAACCTCCCCAAACCACTCTCACAATTTTCTATCTCTCATAACCTCAGTGGCCAAGTAGTAAAAGAAGAGTTGGATTTATATGCCCCCTTTCTCTCCTGTAAGGAGACTCCCAAAGGGGCTTACAATCTCCTTTCCCTTCCCCCCTCACAACAAACACCCTGTGAGGTGGTTGGGGCTGAGAGAGCTCCAAAGAACTGTGACTAGCCCAAGGTCACCCAGCTGGCATGTGTTGGAGTGCACAGGCTAATCTAGTTCCCCAGATAAGCCTCCACAGCTCAAGTGGAAGAGCGGGGAATCAAACCCGGTTCTCCAGATTAGAGTGCACCTGCTCTTAACCACTACACCACTGCTGTACAGGAGTTCACAGTGCTTATCTGGCTCCTTTCCACCCCCACCAGTCAGAAGCGGAATACAATACTGAAAAGAAGAGGAACACATGCAAATGCGCTCTTTGCAAAGAAAAACAATTTTTCAAAGACACGGAGGGAACTGACAGGTCTTTCAAGCTCCAACCTCCGAACGAAGGAGGTTCTCAAATACAGCTGTCTCATCAGGCGGCTCCACTGCAATACCCCACAGACTCTGCGGATTTTGGAAGCACGCTACACAGCCTTTGGCTGATCAGATTTTTAAAAACACCCCCCCCCAACCCTTCCTCCCACCAAACAGCCTTAGAATAAGAATAGACAAGCTGTATTTTCTGCAAGCACCTGTGAAATCCAAACCTGCAGGGGACAGAAAGGCAACGTGCCCCCACCAGTTTAAAAGACTCACCACAGGCCTGGCCGTAGGCACTGGCTTGGACAAAGAGGACATAGAGAGGCGGTGGCAGGTGCCTGGCCGTCTCGTACTGCTTGTGCACCTGGTCAAAAGGCATGGAGAGGTACTCTTGGACAGGGAGAGAAGCCTGGCGGGAAAAGAGGTCAGATGCAAAAGTATGTCATGGTTTGTGCTAAAAAATCTGGCTGACACAATCTGATCAGGAACATTTTTCTGTGCCGCTGGTGTATTAATGTTGATTTGTTTTAGAAGAAGAAGAAGAGTTTGGATTTATACCCCCCACCACCCTTTCTCTCCTTTAAGAAGACTCAAAGGGGCTTACAATCTCCTTTCCCTTCCCCAGCCTCCACCTAACACTTTGTAGAGGTGGGTGGAGAGCTTCGAGAGAGTCTCCGTGGAGGCTGCCGTGACTCCAGCCCAAGGTCACCCAGCCGGCAACTGTTGGAGTGCACAGGCTAATCTAGTTCCCCAGATAAGCCTCCACAGCTCAGGTGGCAAAGCGGGGAATCAAACCCGGTTCTCCAGATTAGAGTGCACTTGCTGTTAACCACCACACCACTGCTTCTCCTTATGTATCTCTATCTTATAAATTTCTTATCCATCTTATGTATTTCTACGGTCAGAAAAAAAAAATCCTGAAAGGAAGATAACTTTTTTTAAAAAATAACCTTGATTAAAGCTACCCAAACTGGGAATCACCACTTGTACCTTATCCAAAATTAATTAGGCCCCCACGCCTCTTTAAAAAAGAAAACTCAATCAGGCTTGCAATCTACCTGCATGATGCTATTGAGCCGAGGCTGCAGGTTGCTCAGGTATTCCTTCTTCACTTCTATCTCTTTCAGAATCGTCTCTTTGTTGGCTAGACATTCTTTATACTTCTCCGCCAACCTGCCAAGGAAGGTCCACAGTTAGCGACAGGGAGTGACAAACAGCAGAGAAGTTGCTTCAGAAGAGGGAAGAAAAAAACACAAACTCCAACGTCTCTCTCCTATGAATTTAAGCCTCAGGCCATTTCCAGAGTAATTCAAGCGACTATCCCAGGGAAAGCTAGAATTGGAATGTCTCTGCCAATCAGTGAGGAAGCAACCAGTGGTAGTAAAGGAAGAGCCAGCCCTGATCTCCTTGCTACATATAGCTTCACCAAGCTGCAAGCTATAAAAATTATGTATTGTCAAAGGCTTTCACGGCCGGAATCACTGGGCTGCTGTGTGGTTTCCGGGCTGCATGGCCGTGTTCTAGCAGCATTCTCTCCTGACTTTTCGCCTGCATCTGTGGCTGGCATCTTCAGAGGATCCTGACGGCCATGCAGCACGGCCATGCAGCCCGGAAACCATACAGCACCCCTATAAAAATTATCTTGGCGAAAAATAAGCATGAAATTCCCAATATTAACTCACAAGCAATGTTTAACATCTCCAGGGAGCACTTAAAATTATTTCATATATCACATTGGGACTATTTGAAACAAGCAGTCTTATTATTCCATTTACATAGAAGCATCAGCACATGTGGAACTTTACTGCATCTGAGACTAGTTTCTGCCTTAAGGATCTGACAGTCGAACGTTTCATACGAGAGACACAAAGGAGGGGAGAGGGACGGAGGCAAGGTGAACATGAATAAATTACGTTACATGTGGTTGAGCTTACTTATGGAAGGGAAATCAAGGATTTGTAACAAAGGCTTCATCATTGTACTGCAAATTGGGGCAAGGAGGCAGAGCTAAGAATACTGGCATACCCAAGGCCACCTTAGTGGCAGATCTGAACAAGAAGGGCTGAACGTGCATCCTCACCGTTTGCGCTGCTCCAGCTCCCAATCAAGACGGGAAAGAGTCTGTTGGTGAAGGTCACTCGTCGTGATCTCTGGCTTGCTGATTTCTGCAGGGGCTTCTTCGTAGAACTCCTTGACGCTCACCAACTCAATTTCCTCATGTTTGGATCTAAAGGAAGAAACCAAAAGCTGCTTATGTAGCTCAGGGGCAATGCCTTGCCTTGGCCCAGCTGCTAGTATTTATTAGGAGGACCATAGGATTCAACGGCTACAGGTTGGCGATGGAAGACCCCAAAGCGGTACATTTAAACAGGGATTCCACATATTTCAACCTTCTAAGAGGATACATGGGACCAGCAGGAGATTCACCAAGCTGGCTAAGAGAACAGCGGCTGGGCGAGTGGGGGGAGGGCAGGACCTAGGAAATCATATTGTCAGAATCCTGTTTTCTCTGTTCATGGGGGGAAACATTTCTGGTTTGTGAGGAAGGGTCCATCATAATAATATGCATTTTGCGAGGGGCTTTTCTGAAAGATGCAAAGGGGTAGCCATGTCAATTTGCTATAGCAAAATAAGATAAAAGCCTAACAACACTGATATCCTAAATCAGGGGTAGGGAACCTGCGGCTCTCCAGATGTTCAGGAACTACAATTCCCATCAGCCCCTACCAGCATGGCCAATTGGCCATGCTGACAGAGGCTGATGGGAATTGTAGTTCCTGAACATCTGGAGAGCCGCAGGTTCCCTACCCCTGTCCTAAATTAAAAAAAACAGTATGAGCTTTTGTGAATCACCGATCCCTTCTTCAGATACCCAAAAAAGTGGGGTGTGACTTGCAAGAGCTTATGTTGAATTTTTTTTTTTTATGATATCAATGTTGTTAGGCATTAAGGTGTTACTGGACTTAAGTCTTTTTCTTACAAAAGCCCTTCAGTGAACTCACACATTCTTCTCCTCCGCAAAGCAGAAGACTCCCCCTTCTCACACTACTGAAGCTGCCCAAACTTCAGCATTTCCACCCTCAAACCACATTCCTTTGCTACACTAACTTAAACTCCAGGCATTTTGTGATCTCCTTCTGCAGGTGCATGACTTCATACAGCAGATTCTGGAGTTGCAAGTGATACGCGTCCACTTTCTGTTTGGCCTGCAACACAATACGGAATAGAAGCATTAAGATTCAGGTTAGCTTAAAAAAGAGAGAGAGATTTCAAAGCCAAAATGCACTCAAGGGATGAGACCTTAAAAGACAAACTGGTGTGAATTATTCTGCACAGGCCTAAATGAAGGCACAGAAGATCTGCACTCGCTGGTCATACAAAAACGTGGAATTTCCTGTTGTCATGTGACTAAAAGCAGTCATTAAAAACAAAGAAGTAATGAGCTCCAAAAACAGCAGAGTCACAAAGATCTCGCAGTTGTTGTAATGAGGGATGAGACCTTAAAAGACAAACTGGTGTGAATTATTCTGCACAGGCCTAAATGAAGGCACAGAAGATCTGCACTCGCTGGTCATACAAAAACGTGGAATTTCCTGTTGTCATGTGACTAAAAGCAGTCATTAAAAACAAAGAAGTAATGAGCTCCAAAAACAGCAGAGTCACAAAGATCTCGCAGTTGTTGTAATTCTATATTAATCAGTTGGAAAGAACTGTTGTTCATTTTCATCCTCATATGCCTGGATTCAAATGTGCATACATTAGAGCGGGTGGATCTAGAAATCACCCTTTCCGGTCTGTGCACTATACCACCATTAGAATTCAAACCACCCTTCCTGGATCTCTGCCTTCAACCTTACCTCATGAGTCTGGTCCCTTCCCTTCTTTAGGCGAATGTGAGCTAAACGATTGAGTTTCTTCAGAGTCATGAAGTGCACGCAGCTCTGAATGCGACGTTCCTCTATCTCAGCAGCCTGAACAGCAGAGAGGACAGTTAAGCTGATGTGCATCTAAATCTTCCTCCTGCTCAGCAATCTCTTCTCTTTCAAGCATCCCTCAGATCTGCCAGGGGTTTCCTACCATCCATACCCACTCTCTCCCCCTGCGCATGTCTTACGCTGTCTTTGCTGCCTTTGCTTTTCAGTTCCTGGATCTCTGCCATAAGCTTCTGAAGGTCCTGGCAGGTCTGTTTGTACTGGTCGTAATCTTTACTGGGGTCTCGCAGATCAACTTCTGCCTCTTCACTGTAGTATCTGGCATCCTGGAAACAGAACAAAGATGAAGGCACTTATTTTTTAATTCACTCTCTGCAGTTTACAATACCAAAAATGAAAAACAAACAAAATGCAGCCAAATCCCATTTACCACCCCTATGAAAAAATGCCTGCAACTTTAGGGATAGATCCCACAAGCAAGCACTGAGTCATTACTGACCCATGGGGTGATGTCACATCATGACATTTACTATGTTTTTGGGGTGGTGGATCACTGACTTCCTTAGACGTCTACACTTTACCTCCAGCAAGCTGGGTATTCATTTTACCAACCTTGAAAGTACGGAAGACTGAGTCAATGCTGAGCCAGCTACCTGAAACTGACACCTGGCAGGATCAAACTCAGCTTGTGAGCAGAGCTTTGACTGCAGCTTGCCCCTCTGCCACATGGATCTCTGCCTGCAGCTTTAAGCCCATTAAAAGCCCTCCTGAATAAGATGATCTAACACAGCCTCATAAAACCCTTAAAGATGGTAGCCCCAGTTCCTCTGAAAGACCTTTCCATAAGGTGAGAGCCATTACCAAAGTGGAAAAGGCAAACAACTGAGTGGCAAACAACACCAAAGTGGAAAAGGCAAACAACATTCGACACAATAGAAAGGGGTCTAGCTAAAAGCTGGTGCTGTGTATACCACCCACAGTGCTAGAATTCAGTAAACCAGCTTTATTCTATATCTAGATCTCAAACAGTAAATGCATATGATATATTTTATGAGACATATTCTACAAGGGGCGGTCAAACTATTTCCAGTGTGTTTCCAAGACTGCTTTTAGCCCTACTGTGCTGAATGGTCAAACTTCCATGTAGCTCAACAGCAGGGGTCCCCAAACTACGGCCCGGGGGCCAAATGTGGCCCCCTGAAGGCATTTATCCGGCCTGCCAGGCATGGCAGTGATGGCTCCATTCATGTGCAGTGGGGGCTCGAGGGAGAGGAGGAACTGGCCCCAACGGCCGTTGATTGCAGTTACATGATGGCTACCCCAAATCTCCACATGCCCATTTTCCTGACCCAGAGTTGGAAACCACTTACATGTGTAGCAACGCCTGCTCCCTTCCCTCCTACGGCTACTCCATGTGTTGCTTCCTTTGCAGGCTTTCTGTTCCACCTCCACTCCCATTGACATCAGCCAGGCTGGCGAATCATTTCAGCTTTTGGCTGCTAGGGAAGAAAGAACCCAGGAAGATACCTGAGCCTGGGTTAGATGGAATGCGTCATTAGGGAAGTTCTGTGGTTGTTTTTTACAGGGGAAGGTATTCCACAGCCTCCCCAACAATATTTGGAGCCCACCCTGTACTTGACATACTTTGGTCACTGTTCTAAAAATAGACCATGACAGAAAGGCTGAAAGGTGACATCAAACATTTTACAATCATTTGTGCATAGGAATTTGTTCATAGTTTTTTTTAGTCCGGCCCTCCAACAGTCTGAGGGACAGTGAACTGGCCCCCTGTTTTAAAAGTTTGGGGACCCCTGCTCAACAGCGACCAAACTAACCTGCTTAGTACTCTAAACCCTACTGCTATGATAGAGTTGCCCTGTATGCTGAAGACTGCATTTTAGACACAGGCAAATTCTCTGCTTTCCAGCAACCTTTATAAAGAACATCTAACTAACTGTATGCTTCATCAGCATTCTGGCACTGAGAAGGTACCTGGTCAGCATCTGGCCTGCTTCTCTTGCCCTCCTGTGGTCCTCCATCTGTGCGGATAACCTTGGGCTTCCGTTTCTTGCTGGAGTCAGATGACATTTTTTCCTTTTCAGAATCTGCAGGTGAGAGAGAAAAAATCCTAAGGATTTAATAATTATTTTATGGATAGAATGTGTATCTGGTTATTTGGAGGGGAGGAACTATTCTCTACTAATCACTATCACAAAAATCTTCTACCTTTGGCTCAATTAAGTCACCACTGGCTTAATTGAGTTACTATTGGTTTCAAGTTCCTCCTTTGTTGCTGGAATCCAAAGCCAACTGAATATTCACTTGCCAGAACAAACATACAAAAGTGAAGCCAACAGGACACAAGTAAATTCAATATAAAGTAGGAATTTCCATCCATTTCTTGGTGCCATCAGCTATTCCTAAGGTGCCACCTCTCAGTCTAAACTACTACTCCCTCTAGCAGTGCTTAATTCCTAAAGCAAGAGGAATGAAGGCTCCTGTGAAAAATAACCTCTAGAAGCCTATCCCCTATTGTTTGGGACAAGAGACCTAAATAGTGATTGAAGAAGACTTGGCAGTGCAAACTGGAGCTAGAGTTTGGCAGGTTTCAGCTCATGCCATGTCTCTCTGTAGTTTCTCTCAATCATTCTACATAGGTTGCCAACTCCAGGCTAGACTGTATTGTCAAAGGGTTGTTGTGAGTTTTCTGGGCTGTGTGGTAGATCTTGTTCCTAACGTTTCACCTGCATCTGTGGCTGGCATCTTCAGAGGTGTATCACAGAGAGAAGTCTGTTATACACTGTGTCTGTTATACCTGGACACAGTGTATTATAGTGTATAACACTTCTCTCTGTGATACACCTCTGAAGATGCCAGCCACAGATGCAGGCGAAACACTGGGAACAAGATCCACCAGACCACAGCCACACAGTCCGGAAAGTCCACAACCACCCAGTCCAGGCTAGAAAATTTCTGGAAATTTGGGAATGGAACCTGGGGGAGGCTTTGGGAAGCGGAGCAACCCCAGTTTTTTTTTTTGGGGGGGGGTCTAATGTCATAGACTTCACAACTCTGTTGTCTGGAGATCAGTCATAATTCCGAGAGATCTCCAAACCCCACCTGGAGACGGGCAACGTTGTCCAACAGAGGAGAGGGATACAGTTCAAGGGCGAAGAGAGGAAACACACACAACACAACCACACACACGCTCCGAGAAGGTAAAAACGCCTCCCTTTCCGTTCCCTCTTACCGCGCTCGCCGGCAAGTTCTCTTGGATCACTCACGAGTACTCCAAACCGGATGTTCCGGAATCGGGGAGTCAACGAGTTGCAGTTGCTAGAGTGTCAACGCCAGTCCTCATGCGACCCCCAGTGGAGGGTCTTGGGAAAGAGTCGTTCGTCTGTGCGTTGTGAATTGTTTGCCTTTCAGTTCAGCGCTGGAAGCCGCGTTAAACAGGAGCGTTATTATCTATGGCGCTTTAACAGATGAAAGGATGTTTAGTGTACCCAGGAGAGCTGGATGGATTCCCCTCCCCCTTTCCAGATGCTTCATCAGCTGAAGAGTCCATGATGCTCGAACTAGTGCAGCATCAATGTCTCGTGCTGATATGGTGTTCTTTTCTATTGCATTCCTCTTTTTATTGGAAGCAAAGCAAAGGTGCGGATGTATCTTGAGCAATTGTTGTGTCTCGATCCTTGAAACAATAAACAGGCTCTGGATTGTTGATCAGTCGTGTTAATTGGAAAGGTAACGAAGCACCCAGCTTGCAAGAAGCCAGTTCTGCCAGACCTGGCTTTTGTGACCCCCTTTATCCAGAAATGACCCCCCCCCCCGTTTCCCCAAAGAATGTGAGAAAGGGTTACATTGGAGCATAAGCGCCCCAAGGTCAGCAACAGATAGAGATAAAGCCACCTGGCCTTCTACCCCCACAGAGCAGCAGAAACATCCTGTTTCCCATGGGAGTAGAGAGTGTCAGGGATAAGCCAAGTTATCTACCAAGCGTGTGAAACCATGAAAGCAGGATCAAGGAAAGAATGTTCCATTAACACAGTGGTTACATTTAACAGGCAAAGTACATATATCTAAAAGCAGTTACAATGACAGGAATGCATCGTAGTCACCCAGATTAAGGGGTCCTTGGAAACACCTTCTGCTCCAACAAATAACCAGGACTAGCATTTTGCTTTGCTGAAAAGGTAAATGGGCACCTAGGGGCACACTGGTGGGCGTCATGATACCCAGCGTGGTGTAGTGGTTAAGATCAGGTGGATTCTAATCTGGAGAACCGGGTTTGATTCCCTACTCCTCCACCTGAGTGGCAGAGGCTTATCTGGTGAGCCAGGTGTGTTTCCGCACTCCCTCAATCCTGCTGGGTGACCTTGGGCTAGTCACAGTTCTTCTGAACTCTCACAGCCCCACCTACTTCACAAGGTGTCTGTTGTGGGGAGAGGAAGGGAAAGGCGCTTGTAAGCCACCTTGAGTCTCCTTACAGGAGAGAAAGGTGGGGTGTAAATCCAAACTCCTCCTCTTCCTCCTTAATTATTGTTCCCTTTAATTGTCTCCTCTCTACACCTAACATTAGCCCAAAGAGATAATTCCAGAAGTGATGAGCAGATTCAAGACTAATTTAAAGAGTTAATTCACAAGTTCAGAACAACGGGCATTCACAGTCACAGAATCCCAGAACTGAAAGCGGGGTCAGTGCTGAAGAAGGAAAAATGCCTGCGTACAAAAAAAGTAAATTCAATGGGAATGTACACTGAATGTGAAGGAGATCACATGTGTGTAAATGGAGAAGAAATGGCTGAGTTTCTTCTCTAGACTCTGCTCTTCCAGGCATCAATCCCACATATCGAAAAATTTCCCGGGCTGAAGTTGGCAGCCCTATTTGGAGAGCACCTGGAAAAGCTGTAGGTCCAGGTACAGCCAGAACCTGTATAAAAGGCATCCAGGGAGTCCCGTGGATGTCACCATGGGTTCAGTGGTTCAAACACAGACAAGTCAGTATTATTCTTGATTACATTTTTGCCTTCTTTTCCTCTGAGAAGCCCACAGTATTAAACAGGTCTCCCTCACACACCCGTTTCATCCTCACAACCACCCCGCAAAAGGGAGCCATGGCTCAGGGTTGCCCAGCAGGTTTCATGGCTCAGTGGGCATCTGAACCCGAATTTCCCAGATACTAATTTAGGTTCCTTCTGCACATGCAGAATAATGCACTTTCAGTCCACTTTCAATGCACTTTGAAGCTGGATTTTACTGTGCGGAATAGTAAAATCTACTTGCAAACAATTGTGAAAGTGGATTGAAAGTGCATTGTCCTACATGTGCAGAAGGGGCCTAAGGGGCACTGTAATCACACCAGCCCTCGGCCTGCCTCCTTTTTCTAACTTCCCCCTAGAAACAGGCACTGAGGAAAAATCAACATGTCCAGATGGGGCTTTGTAAAATAGACAGAACGCAAAAGAAAACACAGTAAACAAAAACAGTATAGATGCCTAATTTTATTAGAGGGTGACCCCTTTGCTATAAGGAAACCTTAACACATTCTCCCTTGTATTCCTAACTCTATCCTTTCTGTTCTCCGCAAAAGTGTTTGAGAGATCCTGCTCAGGGAAACAGCCTATACAAAGACTGAGCAAAAGTCTGATTCCTGTGCACTTGTGCAGGTGAGTTTCAATTGCAGAATTCGCTGGTGTCCAGTTTCCTGTATTCCTCATTGTACGAAGCTCCCGCAAAGCAGATAGCAGCACTTCGGTCGCAGTCGCAGATAAATGCTGCACATGGGTCATTCTCTTCTGGGGAGGGAATGAGAAGAGAATTGTGGATGACTTCTCGGAGGAGTGGGCGTGTGTCGGAAAACAACCCACCCCCTTTTCTCCAACAGCAAAAAGCTGAGATCATTCTTCCTCATTAGGAAGAATTCTCGCCAGCATTAAAAATAGGAAAACAAAAATCTCTGGGGTAGCTTTGTAGCTTGTATGCATAAAGGCTCAAGTTCATCCACCACCATCTTTGCTGGGAATATTTTCGAGCCGTACAGCTGGGAAGGGCTGCTGCATGACTAGAGTAAACAGGAGAAGTGATCTGCAGGGCCAAGCGTATATACTGAAAATTACATAGAAATGTTTCTTTCATGTTTATGGTGGCCACCTAAATATTGGGTTCTGAAATACCTGGAGATTTTGGGAGGTGAAACCTGAGGGGGGTGGGGTTTGGGGCGGGGAAGGACCTCAGCAGGGTATAGTACCATTGAGGCCACCCTCCGAAGCAGCCATTTTCTCCAGATGAACTGATCGATGGAGACCTCCTGGAGATCAACTTCTGGAGACCTCCAGATGCCAATTGGAAGGTAGCAGCCCCATTGGCGAGACCTTTCCCAGCTCAAGCTCGGATCCCTACAATCCTTTCAAACTAAATATATGGAGGATGAAGGGAGCATCTTGAGCAGGTCTACTCATGAGTAAATCCATTTTTAATTCAATGGAGCTTACTCTGAGGAAAGTGTTATCAGGACTGCAGCTTAAGCCCAGAGGAGGCTGCAAGCAAAGTATGCGCTTTGTCCCTACGAATAAGTATCCTGTGAAGATGTATGTTACCGCTGCAGGTGATATCACTGCCAGAGCAGCTGTAGACGTAGGTCTTTGTGTAAGGGTTGTCCATGAGGAATTTGCAATCACGGTGTTTAAGGGCATCTCCATAGCAGTTGTCATGAGTCTGGCAACACCTGTTCGGCAAGCAGAAGCATTCAGACCATCCACAGAATTTACCAAAAGTTTAAGAGTAGCCCATGTTGGATCAGACCAAGTTCCATCTAGCCTTGCGTTATGTTTGCAACAGTGCCCACCTAGCTCCCAACCCAGGAAGTATGAAAGCAGGACATGAAAATGTTGGCTCTCTTGTTTGGGGGTCTCCAAGCTTTTCGAGTCTGTAAGCTCACATCAGTTTCCAAGATGGTATGGTGAATACTACCCTAAAATGGTTCTCACAGGAGAAAAAGTAAAACCCAACATGGCTGCTGCAGCAGGCGCAGCCTAATGCAACACCTCATGTTGTGAAAGAATCAGAGAAGAGGTATAAAAAGAAAGAAAGAAAAGCTGAAAAGAAGGAAAAAAACACGAGGGGAGGGGTGGGGTGAGGGGAACAAAATATAAAGGAAGGCTTGAGAAGGAAATGAAATCATACACTAACTACGGAGAGCCTGGGTGCTTACCAATCCTGATTCTTCAGTGGCTGTGGCTGCTGTTGCAGTCAAGCATACAGTACCGTTGGGTCAGATTCTTAATTGTGCATGCTTTCCCCCCCCTCTTCAGAACTCACCATGCTGCAGATCAGAGAAGCCTCATGGTTTCTAAGAGCTAATAAAGCACGATTTTCCCCCCTGCCTACTCAGGGAAAACTGAGTAGAGCATTATGAATTTTGCTTCCTTTGGCCTTTCCTCTCTGCCTTTCCCTGCCCACACAGGAGCAGTTCTGTTGGCATTTCTGGGGGATCAGTAGGGCTCCTTTTTGATTTGTTTAACAAATTAAACATTGTCAATCTACCTAAATCATAAACAGGCGGCAAACAACCACTCTCAGGGGATAGGCAAATTGGTGGCTAGGCATGTGGGAAGCATGAGGTCTTTTCCTCCCCTGTGAACGTGGAAACAGAGGGAAGATTCCACTGTGAAGCACACAGCCACACCAAAAACTGTAAGTGCACAAAGTGAACTCTTAGTGTAAATACTTAGAAGTGAAGTTTGGAATGCCGATCCTCTAACTGACTACATCACGAGTAGGTATTTTAAAACAACATCTATTTCATAAAGCCATATAAGGAGAAGATGCAATGGCTAGTAAAGTGAATGCATTTGTAACAAGGAACTTATTTACCTGTCCAGGTCATCCACTGGAGTCCCACTTCCGCCAAGGCCACAGTAGCAGCCATAGTTCGTGTAATCCTTCAGTGGGTCGCTGCTTGGAATGGTGCATTTTATCATGTTATGGAATTGCAGTAAGTTCCGAAAGGAGGGGCCGATGGCTGCACTCAGCGTGCCAACTAAGCAAGAGACAAATTTATCAGAAGATTACACATGCAAGGCCCAAGCCAGTTATTTAAATAGCTGAAGGACTCTTCTTTTCCTCCTTGACCCCAACAGGAGGTGCATCTCCAAAAGGTTCTCTTTTAAATGGTGAAAGACTCTGAGTCACCGGTGTCAAAGACGCCTGCCCTTTGAGTGTGTGCTTGTCACCTGTTTGGCCATGCCTCTAATGGCATGAAGGAAAGCAGCAACTCATGTAGATACACAGCGGTACCCAGATGTCCCCAAGTTAAGGAGGGATAGTATTAAGTTGTGGTATGGTTATGACTGGCCCATTCCCCCCACCCCAAAAGATCTGCTTGCAATGACAGTATGTTTAGACGTTCCCCTGAACCAGCTACATGGAATTTGTCAATTGTGGTTGAGGATCTTACATAATGCTGCTAAGTCTGTTTTGGGATCATGTACAGCCATGCATGATCTGTGTGTAGTGTCCCAAGATTGAAGAAGAAGAGAAGAGTTTGGATTTATACCACACCTTTTTCTCCTGTAAGGAGACTCAAGGTGGCTTACAAGCTCCTTTCCCCTCCTCTCCCCACAACAGACACCTTGTGAGGTAGGTAAGACTGAGAGAGTTCTGAGAGAACTGTGACTAGCCCAAGGTCACCCAGCAGTAATGTAGGAGTGCGGAAACACATCTGGTTCACCAGATAAGCCTCTGCCACTCAGGTGGAGGTGTGTGGAATCAAACCCGGTTCTCCAGACTAGAATCCACTTGCTCTTAACCACTACACCACGCTGGCTCTCAAGATATCCTGGGGTCAACCTCTCAAGCCAGGTAGCAAAATGTGAGCCATCTTTGTTTAGAGAGGGTATATGTGTTAACTTTATCATATTTAATTTTTCAAATATATCCCATCTGTTCCAAGGTTATACATCAATGCTCCATTTGTACTTAAGATCTCAAAAGAAAAGAAAAACACCCACAATTGACAGGAGATAGAATGGAAAGCCTATCAATAATCACAGCGAAAAGGCTTTGGTATTTCATTATTACTTGGTGCCCAAAGAAATCAATGAAAGCACTTAGCAAATGTTCCTGGGGAGGAATTTCACAGGTGCAAGGAAGGCAGGAGAGGAAGGAAGAAACCCCAGTAGAAACCCATCAACTCTTTGGGGGAGGAAGTGCCTGGAATGTGGCTTTGAAAGATAACAAGGGGGCCGGTTCCTAACAGAGAAGGCTGCCCTTCAACTGAACTGCCTGGTCCAAGGCCACACAGAGTTTTACAGAGCAAAGTCAGCACTTTGACCAGAGAAGGGAAAAAAATAGAAAGCTAGCATTGCAATAGGACCAAGTTCCACTTAGCAGTCTTGTTCTGGCCCAGTTGCAGCTTTCTAATACTTCTTATTAGTAGCTCTGCGGAAAGAAGAAGAGTTTGGATTTATATCCCCCCTTTCTTTCCTGCAGGAGACTCAAAGGGGCCTACAATCTCCTTGCCCTTCCCCGCTCACAACAAACACCCTGTGAGGTAGGTGGGGCTGAGAGAGCTCTGAGAAGCTGTGACTTGCCCAAGGTCACCCAGCTGGTGTGTGTGGGAGTGTACAGGCTAATCTGAATTCCCCAGATAAGCCTCCACAGCTCAGGCGGCAGAGCGGAGAATCAAACCCGGTTCATCCAGATTAGATTCACGAGCTCTTAAAACTCCTACGCCAGTGGCAAATAGAAGCTGTTGCTGAAACATGAAGCCAACTCTGGACAAACAGGTGTTGAGGATTTGGGCTGTGTCTTGGGAGCAAAGCTGGATCTAGAAAAAGGAGTCGGATTTTTATGCTCCACTTTTCTCTACCCTTAAGGATTCTTTCAGTGTCTTACAATCGCCTCCCCTTCCCCTCAACAGACACCTTGAGAGGGAGGTGGAATTGAAAGAATTTGGAAAGAATTGTGACTAGTCCAGGATCACCCAGTAGGCTGCATATGGAAGAATGGGGAACCTAATCTGGTTCTCCAGATTAGAATCTGCAGTTTATGTGGAGGAATGGGGAATCAAACCTGGTTCTCCAAATCAGTGTCTGATACTCTTAACCACTAGCCATGCAGGTTCTGAAAAGCACCCGCATTTCGCAGACCTTGTGCTTAAAGCCATGTGAAGCTGGCTGAATATAATCTTCAACTAAACTATTTACTACCTCCACTTTGTCTGAATTTAGCAACCAGTCGTAGCCCAACTTGATGTCTTGACTGAGTTGTCCCCAACATCCATTTAGAAATCTTCAACATTCCTTGGGGGTTAATGTTTGTGTAAACACAGCCCACCTCCCTTGAGGAAAGAGAAACACTCACCTGGATTTCAGAGGCTGGAAATGCACGTAGGCATTTCTTTACCCATAAGGACTGAACAAAATATCACACAAGCAGCAACGCAGAAAGATTGAGGATTGTCTTGTTGGTTTGTGGGAAATTTCCACCCAACAGCTATATTGCACAACAGCCTTTTTTTTGTGTGTTCAAAGCCACCAACATTTCACAAAATAAAAAGCATTCAAGGTTCACAGAACTCTTCATTGGGCTGAACATTCAATACAAAAAATGGGAGCGGGGTGGAGAATTGAAGGTGTGATGAAGAAGCCGATTGTCTGCAATTTGAGACTGTCAACATGCTCTAATATTTTCATTCCCCTTTTTTGTACTGGCTGTTGTTTCTCCAGGCTATGTTGCCACAATCTGGTAGCTTTTGTTCCTAACACTTCACCCACATTTATGGCCGGCATCTTCAGAGGCCTGCTATTTTGTGATGTTTGAGTCAGTGTGAACAAAAGGGTATTTTATATACAATGGTATTCCCATTGATCTGTGTGACCACCACCAACAAGCCTTCTCAAATAGGACAGCATGATAGGTAGGCAGATTTACAGTGCACACCTTTCTGTAGGTTCAGGGAGGTAACAAACATCAAAGAAAGCCCCTCCTAACAAAATAAGGTGCTCTCAATTTCATTTTCCTGACTCTATCTTGAACCTCAAGAGGTAAGTAGATACGATAAAGTTCCTCAAAGGTACTTGAGTCTGGCAAGTGTCCATCAGGAGGGATTTCCACAATGGGGAGGACCATGAAGAACATTGTCTGAGCTTTTCAGATGGCCAACTCGTAATGAAAGAGTTTAATGCAGCCATCATAATTAAAAAAACAACTTTCAAGTCCAAAATGAAAGTCATTCTAAAGTAAAACTGTGTCCTTTACCAACCCACTGTGCCTGGATAACTGTATCCTACCTGTTGCCAGGAGAAAGAGAAAGATGAAGTTCATCCTGCAAGCAAAGTACAGCAGGAAAGACTATATGAATAATCATAGGGCTCTTTTATATCATGGCCTTGCCTTGGGCCCCCAGATCCAAGATAACAAGAGGAAGTTGTTTGCCTTTCCATAAGCAGCCCTGTTTTGTCAAATGGCGATGTGGGTCGTAAGCGATTAAACCAAGGCCATCGGCAAAGCAGCCATTTATTTGCTGAGAGGTTGGCTGTCAGGTTTTCTGCCTTGAAATTTTGTTTGTGAAGTAGAATGTAATTCTGCTACACAGTGTTGCACAGGGCATATTTTCTAAGGATCTGTGATGTGTTCATACTTCTAAAAATGACCTAATTTATGTAAAGATATAAATTATGTAAATTATACCCAGTTTTCTTCCCATATAGGAGCCCATTGTGGTTTATATTGTTTCTCTCTCAGCAGTTCAGAAGATTTGCTGCAGAGCTGTAAAACTTTGCCACCCAATTGCTGTGAACATTTGACTCCAAAGATGTGGAATGTTAACATATAACCCCCTCCCCCCAAAAAAAACCCTGCTCAAAAAGACAGACCACCATATTAAATATTTAATTACATGTGTAGTTAGTTAGGCTGGTTACCAAAATAATGTTTCCCTTCAAAAAGACTGTTTCCTTGCAAGACTGCTTTCATTAGTCCACTCCACCTGCCGTGCACCGCATGCTTGTCAAGAGATCTGACGTCCCTGACTCTAGCCCCTCCTACCTCATTGTGAGCTCAGCTAGAGGTATTCTGGAAGTGGGAAAAATAAATTGTAGGCAGAAAGGCAGACAGCGAAGGTTGTTACACATTCCTAAAACTCTGCCTCGGTCTTGTGCATTTCCATAGAGAGGTTTAGAGCTGGCAAGAGAAACAGCTCCTAGCTCCAAAACTGGGGGGACAGGGAGAATTTAGACAGCTCCACTTCATCCAGGACCACTTCCTTTGCTAGCTGACAATGCATGATAGGGCACTCTTGTCCTGGTGCCTCGGTTGGAACCCCAGAAACTTGGACGAGCCCAATGAGGTACAGTGAGACGAGATCAATAGCAGCTACGCAAAATATCAGATCAAGGCTTAGCTACTCTGGGAGGTAGGAAAAGATGCCACTGGGGGGAGAGGGGAAGAAAGAGATTGAAGAACATCAAACAGCCAATATAAAAAGTAAAGGGGACGGGAATGATTAATCATCTCTCATCCCAAAACTGTCTTTGGAGTCTCACCTCTTGGAAGACAAGCCAATCTTCTAGTCGCTTTGTCCCAGGGAAGAGGAATGTACAGCCATTGGTGGTTGGATAAACACCTCTGGCTATGGTATGCCCAACGAATTGGATAGTGTGACATTTTAATGAAATTTGGTTTCCCCCACCCTAGAGCACACTATTCCATCATGCAGCTCACCAAGTAAGATTCCAGGTCAGAGGAATGCCAGTGAAGACTTGCTGGACAAATGTCCAGGACTACACCCTCGCCCCCTCCGAAATGACCATAAGCAGGAGGAACTAGGCACAAAATGTTCCTATTTTCATACAGTTCTTCTTGCATTTAGCAGAGCTTCTAGATGAAGTCTTAGGCTGTCAGGAATGTGTCGAGTGCAGAGTGTTCATTCAGCTGGTCCCCAAGGAAATCATTTCCGGAGCACGTCTTACGACCAGCAGGCCACCCAACTTCGGGCTCCAAGCAGAGTTTGCTGTGAGCCTAGCACAGAGGCTGTCTGGCACACACTGTCCTGGTCAGAGGCCAGCAGCCTGATGAAAAAGGGGTGGAAATTCATACAGCTTACAAATGAAGCAACAGGAGAAGGGGCTGGGCAAACGGAGGTGGGAAGGGAATGTAGAGATGGCAAGACTAATTTCTTTCTGTACAGCTGCTGAGACTAGCGGTTGACAGAGGGGTGCCTAGATGGGAAGACAGCATCACTGCAAAGGTGAGATCTTCAAGGGAATCATTATCCGAGACTCCATGCTCCGAACCAGAGGTACTGTGAAAACAAAGGAAGGAAAGTCAGATTCGTCTATGCCAGGGGTAGGGAACCTGCGGCTCTCCAGATGTTCAGGAACTACAATTCCCATCAGCCTCTGTCAGCATGGCCAATTGGCCATGCTGGTAGGGGCTGATGGGAATTGTAGTTCCTGAATTTATCTGGAAACTCTGTCGAAGCTTCTCCTGATCTCTGCCTCACCACTCACATTATAGGGGTCTGCAACCTGTGGCTCTCCAGATGTTCATGGACTACAATTCCCATAAGCCCCTGCCATGCTGGCCAACAAAGCAAAGCCTTCATCCTAGGTCTCTAGAAAATCCTCCAACATTTGGTGGAAGAAGAAGAAGAGTTTAGATTTATACCCCCCCTTTTCTCTCCTGTAAGGAGACTCAAGGTGGCTTACAAGCTCCTTTCCCTTCCTCTCCCCACAACAGACACCTTGTGAGTTAGGTGGGGCTGAGAGAGTTCCGAAGAACTGTGACTAGCCCAAGGTCACCCAGCAGGAATGTAGGAGTGCAGAAACACATCAGGTTCACCAGATAAGCCTCTGTCACTCAGGTGGAGGAGTGGGGAATCAAACCCGGTTTTCCAGATTAGAATCCACCTGCTCTTAACCACTACATCATGCTGAAGAAGTATGTGTGGTGGAAGAGGGAAAAGAGGGGAGGCTGGCTGGAACACTAGTCACAGGAGTCCCCATTAAGCCCCACCAGATACCTCACCTGTATAGTAAACATTCTCGTCCCAGCCTCGTTTCCTCCAGGCTGCGTTCCTTGTTTCCTCTCGGGACTGCAGGTCTCTGTATGCTAAAAGGAGAAACAACAACCCCATCAGGGGAGTCCTTATCAGACTGGACAGGAAAGGAAGATGTCCTGTAGTTCATTCATAAAATGTAATACTACAATGGTTTTCAAAGAAGGTAACTTTAGACCAATTCACAGCCACCACAGTTGAACAGGATTTCCACATTCAGATACATTCATTACACATGTGTGAGAGACAAGCGGTTGGAGTTCTCTCAGTCTTGTCATTGTTGGAAATGGATGATGGATTAGTGGCAGAGGTCATGCTTTGCATGCAGGTTGCCTCAGCATCTCCAGGTAGCAGGCAGTGGGAAAGACCGGTCTCTGCCTCAGACACTGGAGAGCTTTGGTCCAGTTCAACAAGGCTGCTAATCAGGACCAGTTCAACAAGGCTGCTAATCAGCATCATTTCAGACAGTTTGGGCCTGTTTTTATCATCAGTAGATCCGAGAACTTTGCCTGGCTGCATTTCAGATTACATGACTGAACAGTCCCTGACATGGAGGATGAAACCTCCACGAGTTATCTGGGAGAAAGCTAAGAGGAAGCCTTCTCCCTGACATGCTAGATTTCTATGTGTGGTGTCCGCAATGCACATAAGTGTCTGTGTGCCCCCACCATGTAGAAAACATTCAGATATGACCCCCCAGCAATGGTATAGTCTAGAAAAATATTTCCACTCAGCTCTGATGATTGCAAAAGAGGCTCTTTAGTTTGACTTGGCAGGCACATTTATTTACTTGATTTCTTCTTCCCTGCCTTTTGGTCCAAAAGCTTTCCCTTGTAAGCTTACATAAAAAACCCCTTACACAGTTAAACTAAAGCTACTTCCATCTCCTCTGACACTTAGCTTTATTCTGAAGAATCACCTCACACGCCTCATCCATTCCCCCAAACCCTCCAATTCTCATCTACACCATTCTGAGTCTTGCAACTCAACTGGTTTCTTGGATGCATGCCAATGTGGGGTGGGAGGAAGACAAGGGAAAGCAGCCAGGGAAGGAGTCAGGAGGTAGTAAAAGAGGCCTGTCTTTTGCAAAGGAAGAGAGCCTGTTTCAAGGTAATCACGTACCCCACAAGTGATGCACGACGTACAGCTGTCCTATTTGGGAAAAAAAGCCACCCACCGCTTCTTGGTTCTCCTGGCGGTGTTCAATGGCCCGCGCCCTGTTAACGCCAAGGAGGAAAGAATGAAGCAAACACCTGTCTACATTTGGGTAATTTCTACAATGCTTAGTTTGAATGAGAGGTTTCTCCAAGAGCCGCCTGTGAAGCAGGGATTGCTATTGACATGCTACCCGCTAGACTTGTGGACTCCTGCTGGCACCATCCAGTTGCTTGACAGCTTTTCCTGACACCTGCGCCACATTTCAGCACGCAAGCAGGTGCCCCAGACAGCAGCCATTTGGATGGCTCCGTCTGAACATCACCAATTGGCAGAAGTCTCAGTGAAAAGGGAAGGGGGAAGCAGGCTCTTCCCTTCCCAATGTTCAAATCCTGGACTGAACTCTAGTTTAGGACCCTGGCGCTTTCCTGCTTTTCTCCTTGATTGGGGACCCAATGCGGTCGATAGGTGGGGGACAACTAACAATATATATGTTGATCCAAGAACCAAGCTTGTTATTGGGCTCGCTCCTTTCTCCTCTGCATGCTGAAAATTGCAATTAAATACCAATTGCTGATGTCCATGAAGAAGAGCTTGGAAGAAGAGTTTGGATTTATATCCCCACCCTTCTTTCCTATAAGGAGACTCAAAGGTGCTTACAAACTCCTTTCCCTTCCCCTCCCAACAAACACCCTGTGAGGTGGGTGGGGCTAAGAGCTCTGAAGAGCTGTGACTAGCCCAAGGTCACCTATATACATTCTAACCCTCCCAATAAAAGAAGTGAATTATACAGATGAATGTCCCTAATAAATCTTGGACTCATAAAGTTACTGCATCTCTTGGGAAAAGTCTCTCTGTTTCTTTCCTCTCCAAAGTGCACACATTCATTTCTTTTCTGTTAGGTTATCTGGACACAGCAGACACAGCAAAGTACTGAGATGGTGGTTCAAGGGATCTTTCATATAGAGGTTTTGCTGACGTTTGGGTGCCCAGTGGCAGTGATTCTTTCTCATAACCTGGTTGTCCATTTGTGGTCTTTTCTTCACTGTTCCTCTGCGCTTTCTCAAAATTGGATCAACTATGGTTTGAGGAAGCACAGAGAAATTACAAGGAAATACGGAGACCATAAATGGGGAATGGGGACGATGGGAAGCAATGCTTCAGGTCAGTACGCAAACTGTAATAAAACCTCCATGCGAAAGACCCCGAATTATCAATCACAAGCAGCCTGCCTTGTTGCAACCCCCCCAGCACTATACAAATGGATAAAACAAGATGTGGGAAATCGCTGCTTATGTAGACAGATGCAGTTCACTGAAATGAGGAAAAGTGTGAGTTTGTAGAGGAGATGAGCTCCAGGGGAATTTCAAAGTGGAGGAAAACTTAAGGCATAAATCACTGTATTGTTGCAAGTGTAGAACAGCCCATAGTTCCATCACAGACCACCAAGTGATCCATCCATCAGCTTCCCCTTAAGCGCATCTTCCAGGTAAAGGTGCTTTTAAAAAGGTACTTGAAAAATGTGGTGCTTACCAGTTGTTTCCCCACTCAATCATGGTTCCTGGCTGAAAGCAAGAAGAGAGAGCTACAGCTGTGATCTAGCTTGTATCTGGCGTTTCCTTCCTGGAGTTACAGCAAACTCAGCAATACCTCAGGTACAGATTTGGGAACTGGTCATTAAGGAATGCTTTCCCCACATGAACCCACCCAATACCCAAATCTAAACTGCATTTGCAAAAACCATCCTGGGCTTCCAGGCCTCCTCGTTCTGAAATAACTGTGCAGGCATCACCCCCAAACTCTACAGGCCCATTCTGGAATCAGATTGGAACCTGAATCTGCTCCCTGCCTCTCCACCCACCAGCCCAAAGAGGCTACTGCTGTGGAATGGAAGCCCCCGCTTGCTATCCCCAGAGGCAGGTACTTCAAGTACCCCTTGCTCCTTCGTCTTTGGGATGGATAAGAAGAAGAAGAGTTTAGATTTATACCCCCCTTTCTGTTCTGTAGGAGACTCAAAGGGGCTTACAATCTCCTTTCCCCTCCCCCCACAACAAACACCCTGTGAGGTGGGTGGGGTTGAGAGAGCTCCGAAGAGCTGTGACTAGTCCAACGTCACCCAGCTGGCATGTGTTGGAGTGCACAAGCTAATCTAGTTCCCCAGATAAGCCTCCACAGCTCAAGTGGCAGAGCGGGGAATCAAACCCGCTTCTCCAGATTAGAGTGCACCTGCTCTTAAGCACTACGCCATCATCACCTCCTGCACTGAAGCCACTTGGCCGGCTGCCTCCACTCACCTTAAGGTTGTATGTCCTCAGCTCATAGATGTTGGGTCCAGCCCGTGGCAAAGGCTCATTCCAAAAGCTGAATTCCAGGAGCAGTTGGTTCCTCCGGGAGAGCAGCATCTTACTCCTCTCCTTTTGGAAATCCCGGTATGCCTAGGGAAGGGAAGGGAAGAAGGGCTCAGTGGGGCAGGCAGCTGTGGGCTGACTGTGCAAGCCCTGGACTTCTGCACCCTTGTAGCACACCAACAACTCTATTTGATCCAGTACTATCTACTGTGGAAGGCAGAAGCAACCCAGAATCAGGAGGGCAGAGGAAATGGGATAGAAGAGAATGGAGGATTCCCAGACTTGGTGAATGTGGTTTAATTCTGCTCAGGCAAACTGAAGAGTTTTGCCTAAGGCAATGGTGGCGAACCTATGGCACTCCAAATGTTCATGGACTGCAATTCCCATCAGCCCCTGCCAGCATGGCCAATTGGTATGCTGGCAGGGGTTGATGGGAATTGTAGTCTATGAACATCTGGAGTGCCATAGGTTTGCCACCACGGGCCTAAGGCATCTTGGGTACTAGTGGTACAAATGCCACATTGGCTGCAGCCACTGGAACATCCTGGCTCTTGCCACAGAGTGCAGTTGGCTGCCTTGTCACCCTCAGCGTTTTAGGAAAAAGAAAGTCATGCTAAATACCTGGTTCTGTCGCAGCTTGTTCATGCACTCTGTGAGGGCTGGGTAGCCACCGCTGAATCGCCAGAGGTGCACTGCAGTGAGAAAAGACAAGCCTCGTATTCTTGCAAAGCCAGACAAAGTCCCGGCTAAGCTCCCAGCCTGAGTGCCAACTCCAAGCCACATTCCCTTAAAATGTCACCAAGGAGCAGCCCAAGATGTTTGGTGATGCCCCAGGCAGGAAAGCGAAGTGCCATGCTCCCCAGCTGGTCAAAACATAAAACAATATAAATAGCTGATCTTCAAGATGGGCTATGTGAGGCAGGTGACCTCGTCCTGCTAAATGGCAAGGCTGGCCTTGATGCTACCTTTCTGGTCCCAGAGGATATCCAGGTCATTGAACACTGCGAGTACACAAGTCGCTAGCAATTCACCCACAATTCAGAACTGCCTCCACTCTTCACCATTTCCTTCTTTTTGGCAAAAAATATATAGAAAAACTGAAAGGCTATGCAGCTAACTAAATCCTAAGCTCTTGAATACAAAAAGTATACTGCCTCTGTACGGAGAGGTTCTGCTTAGTTATTGAAATTAAACAATTCTTGAAACTTTTTAAAAAGCTGTATACAATTCCTGAAACTTTTTTTAAAGTACTCCCAGCCCTCATGGATTAGGTAATGAGTGTCCTGCCAAAGTAAAGTCTGAAGCACCCAAACCCCACCCTGCCTGGTTGGCCCCTCACCTCACCTGCCTGGTCCTGTTCACCGTACCAAGTATTCCAGTTCCCAACCAGGTCGCAAGGGTAACCAGGATCCAAGTGCAGCTTTGGAAGGACCTGCTCCCTGCAAAGGAGATATGGAATCAACAGGCAAATGTGGACTTAGCTGGTTGTCAATGTACATGTGTAGCAGGCCTGATGATGGGGGGTAGGGGTGTACTGCCCAGGGGGACAAATGGGATCAAATGTCCCCGGGCTGCGGCCATTTAGTCATGGGGTGGTGGTAGAAAATCCCCCCCCCCCCCGAGCATTCTTTCTCCTTTCCCCCAGGTCCATACACTGACTTCAAGACCTGGTGCAAAAAAAGTTGTTTGATTGGGGTGGGGGAGGGTGGCCGCCCAAAATGGGGGGGGGGGGGAATTCAGATTTGTACCGAGCTACATTTTTCCTAGATATGCCTCTGACGTGTGTGTGTGTGTGTGTGCCATTGGGGATCCCCATTAGGATCCTTCCCAAGATTATGATATGCCCTTCTCCTCCCATAATTTGATAACAAGAGAAGCAGTCCATTTTGCATAACTGGAAGAGCCCGCATGAACATCAGAAGAGGGATATAATTTTATCCAGGCTGAAATACACTCTGGGTTACTTTCCTCAGGATAAGGAACAGCAGCTATGTATTTATTTTGTTCTGTTGAATTTATACCCCGCTCCCCCGTGATCAAAGTGGGGCTCAGAGTGGCAAACAGATAAATTTATTTATTTATTTATTTATTTATTTATTTATTTATTTATTTATTCATTCATTCATTCATTCATTCATTCATTCATTTTGTATACCGCCCTCCCCCAAAGGGCTCAGGGCAGTGTCCAACATGAATGATAAAAATTTAAAAACAGCTAACAATCATCAATCAATAAATAAGAACCATAAAACATTATAGATGGCTTTAAAACTCCCACTCCCATTTGTATAAAACTCTCATTTGTATAAAAATACAAATGCAAAAGATAAAACGGTGCAACAATCAACCTTAGTGAATCTTAATCTAATACAGATGGCAACGAAAGTTCCAAACCTAAAAACACTCTCCATCCCCTGTGGTATTCAGTTTCCCAAAGTGGGGAGGGACAACGTGGGGAGAGGGCCAATACACAAGATGGAAAGCCTGTGTGATGTTCCGGATGGTATCATAGCACCGGGTGCGGGAGGCCAGCTAAATCAAATGGACTGTTAACTCACAGAATGGCCTTAAACAAAGGCCTATCTCTGTCTTACTGAATCTGAATATGCTCCCTGCATCTTATATAATGGTAAGAGTTGCCCTGCTGGATCAGACCAAAGGTCCATCTAGTGACTAGTCCAGCATCACGTTTCACAGAAAGGCCAACCAACTGTCCTGGAGGGCCAACTAGCAGAATGCAGAGACCAAGACAGAGTGAAAGTGGACTGAAAATGCAATATTCTGCATGTGCGGAAGGGGCCTCTGTGTTGTCATCCTCTACAGGATGTCGGTGACAGAAGACAAAAGATGGCCTACTCTCCATTGACATTTTTCCCCCACAAAGGATGAGCTCAGTCACCTTCCAGAGAACGATGCCAGCTGGTGCAGGGAGATACTTGGGCCCTACAACCTCTACCCTTTATGACCTGACAGCATGATGCACCCTTCAAATAATTCAGTGCATGGATGGTGGGTGGTGTTGAAAGCACTTACGCCAGGCTGTTGTAGTCATCCAGACATTCAGGTTTCACATTGTGGACTGAAAGGAGAGAAAAAGAAGCTATATGAGAAAAGTTGAGATCACCCCCAGTCTGCAGGGGACAGAAACAGTGTGAAGTGGCTTTGCTTGGACTGAAAAGTAACCTCAAGCCAGTCTAACAGCTCCCCTCAACAGCACAGCTGGGGAACAGCAGCTGAGGAATGGCAATGGTGCTGCACCAGTAATTTTCTATGCTGTGCCAGCCCAACAGAATCAAAATCCAGATTCCGGAACCTGAGTTCCAAGGGAGAAAAAATACACAAATTAAGAGAGTGATGCAATTTGTGCACTCAGCACACAGTTGCTCTTCACCACATTTGAATTACTAGGCTATGAAAGCTTATTATCTGACTGCGATCAAATACTGCCAAATATTCAGTGAAACCACAGATGCTACTTTGTAGGAGGCAGCTTAGTTTTTTATTCCATTACAACAACCTTTGTTAGCAAAGGCACAGGTAGGAAGGAAACAGGTCTAGGTAGGAAGTTGACGTAGCATCCTAGCTCCTACCAGGGGATTGCTGTAACAGCTCATAGAAACCTGAGCACTGATCAATACATTCACTGAGTTAGAAATTTAGTTTCTTCATAGTTGATTACTGTGAAACAATCGCACTTACTGATGACAGAAGTTGCTGAAATTAATGCTTTTAAAATAGTTGATCTATATTTGACCAGTCAATTGACCAAGCCTTTCTCCAACATCCAATCCTAGTAGGGACCATTCACCATTTACTAGTTCCACCTGCTCTCCCAAGATGGGACCAGGCCCCACTGCAGAAGACAAGGAATTCCCATCCCCTTGCAGCAGCTACAGTCCTTGTGTTCTCCCCAGATGCTCCTTGCGGATCCCTCCTCCAAAGCAACAAAGTCATTCACATTAACCCCAGAGAGGCAGGGAAGTATATAAAGGACTTGCTGTGGAAACTTACACTGGATCTTGTACAGGTGATTGGTTTCTTTCTTGGACAGAAGGGTAGAATGAGCATCTTTCCGGGGATCCACCTTGTGGACAAAGAGGGAGCGGAACCAGCTACTTTCATTGTCTTTGGAGTAGTTCCTGGAAAAAAGGACACAGGTCAAAATGGTGGCACCCAAGAGGACTAGGCATGGGAAGATGAAGGGAGAGCCTAGTTTTTTTACATGGATTTCCAGATCACGGGGGCACCGCGCCCTTCACCCCAGTGGTGTGGAAGGGATAACTATAAGTATCTCTGTGTATGACTTTTGTAAGCCTTATTTGACCTAGTCCAATGGTCTTCAAACTTTCTACCTGCAGGAACACCCTTCTTGGACAAACCTGCCTCATTTTTAAAGAACGAACAGTACTTTGAAACTTTATTTTTAAAAAGGAGTGAGCAAAATTAAAAACAAATAGCCTTGCCATGGCTTAAAAATAGGAGTGTACAGATAGTCTGGAAGAGCATTGGATATCAACCTTGGCTATCACCATAGATCCAATACTCTGCCAAACCATGATGTTCCTCTGTTTGAAGACAAAGATTTAAAACAGAGACACACTTTCTGTGGATCAAGACCTTTGCCCCAATTCTAGTCATTCATTAACCTCAGAAACCTATGGTAAACAACCATTTCCAGAGGTATCAATGTTAATGTGGCCTGTATGTTTATTGCTCCTTGTGGGGCATCCAGCCAAGCGCTGCTTATCATGCCTCTGCATGAATCACTGTTCTGCACTGGTTTCCTGTCCATAGCTCCTGTGTGGAAGAACATCATACAAGTCATACAAAATACAACGGTGCGGGCATTTCTGAAAGCAGAATTCTTTAAAAGGTTAAAGTAAAGCTCTTCAGGAGTGATACATGCCCCCAGTTTGAACTCAGGCAGAGAAAGATGTCAACTCTGTCTGAAGTCCATTTCCTACATGCTCCATGCGATACGTAGGCCTGAGTCTTTCCCCTCCTCCCCTAATTTCTAAATTTATTTTAATGCCCCAGCAGGTTCAGCTGCAGAACAGGATACACAGATCTGGCAAAAACAGACCATAACTCTGGCCCCTTCCACACATGCAGAATAATGCACTTTCATTCCACCTTCAGTGCACTTTGCAGCCAGATTTTATTGTCCATTATAGCAAAATCCACTTGCAAACAATTGTGAAAGTGAATTGAAAGTGTATTATTCTGCATGGCGGAAGACGTCACAGTCTCCCTTCTTTGCCCCCTGCACTGAGCATAAATGATTGGTTTTGGTCAAGGTTGTCAGTGATAGGGTGTTTGTGTGACGGAATATAGGTTGGCTAAGGGTCTTTGACCCCTTTCCGGGCAGTATGGGCGTGTTCTAGTAGCATTTTCTCCTGACGTTTTGCCTGCATCTGTGGTTGGCATCTTCAGCTGGCTACAGATGCAGGCGAAACGTCAAGAGAAAATGCTACTAGAACACGGCCATACTGTCTGGAAACCACACAACACCCCAGAGATTCTGGCCATGAAAGCCTTCGACAACATATCTGCAGCTGGTTGGGGCTGGCACCTGCAACACAAGGACCTCCTGACATTTCTCAAGGGGCGCTACGACGTTTAGCAAGTGTGTAAACCAGGGATCTGATATATAGTGAAGCCTTGGGAAGTGTGAGAAAGTGCCAGCCTCCTTCCCCCAAGAAAAACAAATACACACAAAAGGCAGGGAGGCGCAAGACACACAATACTTGTGCATGGGCAGAGCAGGAGTCTCTGGGGCGCCCGACAGAGACGATTGTCCGGCCTCAGCCTTGAGTACAGGAACCAGCAGTGGGGAAGGAAGACCTGCGGCCTCCGCAACTTTGCCTCCGAGTTAAAAAAAGTCCCTGGCTCATAACCCGCCTCCGCCGCGCGCCACTTGTTTGAGCCCCGGCACCTCCCTGCGTGTTTGCAAAGTAGGGATGCCTTTGCAAAGAGACCCCCCCCCCCTCCCCAGGCGCAGCAGCGGCCGGGCGAGTGGTGTTGCTGGCCGTTAAGGGGGAAGGACGCGCAGCCCAGCAGGATCAGGGGCCTCCCCGAGGCAGGGTGAGCCTCAGAGCCGAGAGGGAGAAGGGCCCAGGGGGGAAGCGCCGGCTCCGTTCGGGTTGCCCCTCCTGCCGAGCCCCCACTGCTCACCGGGCGTGCAGTCCTCCGCCCCGCACCAGCAGCAAACACCGTGCCGGGATCCTGCACACCCGCGTCGCCATTTCCACTCTGCAGCCACCCGGGAGCCAGGGCGGACCAGCCACGGAACTGGGCGGCTCTCCGGCACCACCGAGTATAGTTAACTCCGCCCCACGTGGAAGTAACATTTCCTCGCAGAGCTACATCCGAGCGCGGTTTTTAAGTTTTCTACTAAGCCTCGGGGTAGATCTGGCCGTGCTTCCTCTGCAACAAGACACCCGCATACTCTTTGGAGTTTAGACAGTGCGCGCACCAGTGGCCCCTTAACATGCATGTATGATGGACTCATCCGACTGGATGTATGAAGCCCCATAGGGTTTGCTCTTCTTCCTTAACGTAGCCTATGCCATTTTAGTATTTGTGTTTTTGTTTGGAACTTGAAGAAGCAGAAGAGGAGGAAGAAGAGGAAGAGGAGGAGATTGGATTTATATCCCACCTTTCTCTCCTGTCAGGAGACTCAAGGTGGTTTACAAGCGCCTTTCCCTTCCTCTCCCCACAACAGACTCCTTGGGTGGAGCTGAGAGAGTTTTGAAGAACTGTGACTAGTCCAAGGTCACTCAGCAGGAATGCAGAAACATATCTGGTTCACCAGATGAGCCTCCGCCACTCAGATGGAGGAGTGGGGAATCAAACCCGGGGCCTTTCCCCACTTCCCTTAAGCCCCGCGCTACTCGAGGAGAGTAGCGCGGGGTCCCTCAGCACTCCCCACTGAGAGGGGCGGCGACAGCGCAGCCGCCCCTCAGTGCGCAGAATCCCAGGCGCTCTTCTCAACGGCGCCTTTTGATGGCCCCGCGCAGAGCACGGGGTCGTGGGGACGGCCGGGCGCGCGCCTGGGATGCTGCGCGCTGAGAGCAGCGCGCAGCATAGAGGGGAAGGACGAAAGTGGGGAAAGGACTCCGGTTGTCCAGATTAGAATCCACCTTAACCACTACACCACACTGGTTCAGCAACTTCAACCTGTCCAAAATGCAGTGGCCAGACTCCTGTCAAGGTTTGGTTACAGGGATCAGATCACCCCTGTGCTGAAAGATCTGCACTGACTACCCCTCTTCAAAGTGCTGGTTCTAAGCCTTAAGGCCCTAAATGACTTGGGGGCAGGATACCTGAAGAATCACCTACTATACACCCCACTAATTAAGACCTTCCTCTCTAGTTATGTCCCCATCTTTAGAAATGAGGCAGATGGTGACCAGAGACAGCACATTTTCTGTGGTGATACCTCCCTTTTAGAATGCCCTTTCCCTTGAGGCTCACCTGGCACCTACTTTGTGTTCTTTTAGGTGCCAGCCTAAAACACTTCTTTTTACTGAGGCATTTAATCAGGGACTTTAGCAGCAGATTTTTAACAGTCTGCTGTGTTTAATGGACAGTTTTTTTGCTGCATATATCTGATGGCTTGTTTTTTAATTGTAAGCTGCCCCAAGCATGACCCTGAAGAGCTGGCACAAAAATATGCTACATAAATAAAATTATTTGGGTGGAACTGGGAAAGACTGGTCATACAAACTGTGTAGAGACAAAGTCATGGGAAATCAGCAGGGAGAACTACTATGTTTAATTATCTCACATTTCATGCCATAGGGTCTAAGGCAGGGGAAAATGGATAGTTACTTTAGAGCAGGGGTAGGGAACCTGCAGCTCTCCAGATGTTCAGGAACTACAATTCCCATCAGCCTCTGTCAGCATGGCCAATTGGCCATGCTGACAGAGGCTGATGGGAATTGTAGTTCCTGAACATCTGGAGAGCCGCAGGTTCCCTACCCCTGCTTTAGAGTATTTGGAATTCTGCTGCCCCAGTCAGTGTTCTGTATTTCCCGTAGCTTTAAACTAGTCCTGATTATATACATTTCACTTAGGCCCAGTTTAAATAACTGGGACCCGGAAAAATAAGACATCCCCTGAAAATAAGACAGTGTCCTATATTAATTTTTGTTCCCAAAGATGCGCTATGTCTTATTTTCAGGGGATGTCTTATTTTTCCGCTCCACAGCTACATGCTCTGGTCGATGGGCATGCTTCCAAACAAAAACTTTGCTACGTCTTACTTTCGGGGGATGCTTTATATTTAGCACTTCAGCAAAACCTCTACTACGTCTTATTTTCAAGGGATGTCTTATTTTCGGGGAAACGGGTATGTGGCTGAACCGGGGCCCAGTTATTTAAAAACTCAACCTACAGTTTGGTCCTAAAGCCCATCGAATACAATGGATTTAGAAGGGCGTAACTCTGTTTAAGGTTGCTCTATGGAACATTCAGCACTTACCTGATATGCTGAAAAGGAGGCATAAAGGTGATCTTTAATATACTGTTAACCTCCTTTGGTATCCTCATATGAGAATAAAAACAATGTTTTGATGTTAGCAAGTTGGAAAAGGCAAAGCCTGAAATATTTGTTGAGAAGAGGGAATAAGCATGTCGGCACCAAGATTTGAGAAATGCAGTCTGGTCAAACAATTGCATTTTCATTTAAACAAGAGCAAAAGGATATCTGGGTTCCAGGAATAAGTGTGACATTGATGCATCTTATTTCTTTGCTTTCCTGCAAACAGAAGTGTTTCAATTTCTCTGGCCAGGCTTCTGAGAAAATGAATTATCTCTCTTCTTGAGGAAGGTGACCTGCATTGAGTGATAGGCCAGCAAGTCTGATTCTGCAAGGATTGATGCTTGAATGTCTGACTCTCATGTGTTTGCAGAATCTTAGCAACATAAATCCAGTTATTAACTCTCTAATTTGAAGGAGAAAAGACTTGCAGCTCAGTATCCTATCGTGCCTGTTTAAAGACCTTACCATTTTTTTTCTTAGTACTTCTCTTTGTTTTGAAATTCTATTGGGTGCTTTTGAACTCTGACCTAAAGTGATTCTGCACAGCATATTTATAACAAGTTGCAATAGTTATAAATATGCTGTGTGGAATTCACTCTGCTGAACCCTGTTTGATTCTCCACTCCTCCACATGAAGCCTGCTGGGTGATAGTTCTCTCAGAACTCTTTTAGCCCATGCAGAGGCAAAGCAATGGCGAACCACCTCTGAATGCCATAAATCGGTTGCGACTTGATGGCCCTTTACACACACACAAACACTGGTTGCTTTGGGAACTCATTTTAGGAGATTAAAAGGGTAGGAAATATCTTGAATAAAGTATAAGAGAACATGAAAACAACAAAGTGAGTGCCAAATTCTTCTTGGTTATTCTGGGGTGTGGATTTTTTGGTGTTTTTTGTTCTTGATAAATAGTTACATATGTGTGGATATACTGTCAAGTTGCAACTGACTTATGGTGATCCCACAAAACATGAGAAGCAGAGGTGGTTTGCCATTCCTTTCCTCTGCAGCGTCTTCCTTGGTGATCCCCCATCCAAGTACCAACCCTGCTTAGTTTCTAAGATGTGGTAAGATTGGGCTGCACTATATGGTTCCATATTCCGATAGTGACAAAGTAGATCCAAAATAACTTTAAAAAACCAATAACAGTGTACTATTAGCCTTAATAATTAAAACTGGCTGTTGTTGATTGGCTAAAAGACCATTTGATTAAGGTCAGGGTCCTCTTATCTGGGAGTAAGTTCCGTTGAATTCAGTAGGATTTATGTTTCTCAACTTTCAGTGTAATCCAATAAACACTTTCCTGTGAGTGATCCCCATTAAATAGACCCGAGTGGGATGAATATACCGGTTTAGGTTGAGAGTGTTCGCAGCCCTGTAATCTATAGACACGCAAGAATGAAACACTGGAAAATGAAGAAGCTTCAGGACATGGTGTAAAATCCTGAGATAGTGTGCACTGAGTTGTAGATGACTGATGCAAAACTGACATGCGTATTCACAGTGCAATCCTATGCAGAGTTAATCCAGTCTAAATCCGTTGAAATGAGTGTCCTTAGATTGTAGTAACCCTTTTTAGGATTTCCTGACACCCAGTTGAATAAGAGCAAAAAGTCATAAAATGGTTACGAATCTCAGTGGTGGGATCCAAAAATTTTAGTAACAGGTTCCCATGGTGGTGGGATTCAAACAGTGGCGTAGCGCCAATGGGGCTGGGCGGCACACGATGGGGGCGTGGTCAGGCATTCCAGGGGTGGGGCATTAATAATTTCTCTGTTACTGTAAAAACCTCTTACTGTAAAAAAGGTTCCTAATTTCCAGCTGGTATCTTTCTGTCCATAATTTAAACTCATTATAGCAAGTCCTATAGTCTACTGCCAACAGAAACAACTACTTCTCTAATTGACTGCCTGTCAAATACTTAATACTTTCAAATACTTAAATTTGTTTCTAGAAATCAAAAGAAGGATACTTTCCTTAAACAAAGAACTTTACCATATTTCTAAAACATGTTTTTAAAACAGCCCAACAGGGAGAATTATCCTGTTTTCTACCTTCACCAACCAGCCACATAGGAAACAACAGGACTTTATGATTCTTGGATCTAATGGTTTTTCTAACGGAAAAGCAGACCCAATTAGTAACTCCCTCTCGGCACACACAAATAATTAGTAACCCACTCTCGGGAACTGGTGAGAACCTGCTGGATCCCACCTCTGGTTACGATACATAAAACCCACAGAAAGAACAGCTAATGGCCCTTAGGTCTTCCTGCCTAGAGAAAACTGAAATATACCACAGTGGCACTAGTTACAACCGATGTTAAGTAATTCACTACATTAACCACTAGTGGGCATACTGTCCTTCTCTCCAAGTCCAGTCTCAGGTTCTTTCTGCAACTAACCTTTTTGGCAAGCGGAAAGGCGGGAGACGCTCTATTTGTTCTCTATGGTCAGCAACTTGGCCGAGGAAAGTCGCGTTGGGTGAGACTGGCGACTGCGGGGGCCAATCAGAGACCGAGAGAAACTGTAAAGCTATTCCCGACCTCGGTACCAAAGGGGTAAACTCATTAAAACCACTCTAGCACTTCCGGTTTCCAACCGAGGCTCCATGAGTGGTAAAAGCAGCAGATACAAAGATTTAAAACACATACAGCACTTTGCGGATTTATCACAGCCTCCTTGAGAAATAAACGCTCTCGAGGCCGCTTGCTTTGCGAAACTTTTTCAAAAATTACAGAGAGGGGAGGGCTTTTTGACCCTAACATGGCAGCGTTCCAAGGCTGAAGCCCGAAGTGTCAGGCTGCGCTCCACCCTTTCTTCATTCCATGTTTCGAAGGCGGTGACAGAGTTGTGCGACCCGCCCTCCGAGGAGTTTGTGAGCCAATGAGGAAAGACAGACCGGGGAGTGGCAAGTTAGGCAGTCATGGCTGAGGTGAGGGGCGGTTTTTCAGGCAGGGAGGGGGCTGCAGAGTAGAGTGGTCGCTCTCCCTGAGGCGATTCCTATTGTTCTCCCTTAGCGGACCTTAACGAGGAGTCCCGGTCCCCAAACTTGCCTACAGGACAACTCTTAGGACACCCCCTTTTGGGTCCTAGGAGGCCCTTCCTTCTCCTCTGGACAAGCAGAGCCCCAGTTTGCATTAGGTATCCTTATCCCCCCCCCCTCAAATATTCCCCGTGGCTTCTCTTTTCAGCTCCCCCCAAAAACTTTTCCTCCTCCCTCTCCCCATAGACAGGCACACTGGCCCTCCCCTTGACCCCAGGTTCAGGGGCCCGCCTCAGAAAGCACCCCCCCCGCCCTTGCTTGCTCCCCAAAGAGCACTCCCCCCCCCACCATTGAGGTCCTTGATGCAAAAAGCACGTGGGCTCCCCTTTCCCCCTTGCAAGCGGTCCTTGGGCTGTGGCTCCTGACCGCCTTTGCAAAAGGCACCCCCGAGCCTCGTGTTCTCTGCTGGGCGAAGGGCAGTGCTTCATGCATGCTTTCCTCCAACGGGGTTCTTCATTGTGTTTGTTGTTGTGGTTGTTGAGCTCCTGGCCTTTGCTGCCATCCCTCTCCCACTTCCTTGTCCTTCGGCTGGGAATTAAATGCCCGCCCTGCAAAAGATAAACAAAATAAACCCGTCTCCCCGAAGAAACCAGGACTGGAGATAAAGTGCAGGAGATCTCCTTCCATCAAGGGCTGAGGCAACTTTGGCAAGTTGTATCGTCTCTTTCCTGCCGTCCCCCCTACCTCTGTCCCTCTTTAATCAGCATCAAGCCAAAGCTAAAGGCTGTCTGTGACAGAGTGACAATCAGATGCTTGTCACTCATGTTTTGCCTTTTTAGTGTTTAGGTAGTATTCCGATTAAAGTGACAAGAAAACTATAATTCAGGGAGTGCGTTTGTCCCTGTAGAAGTTTTTTGTAGGCAGCTTACTTTGATACCTCAATATTATCAGCTAGGATAACATATCAGGGTGAAAAACAAAACTCCGAGCGTGTTAAGGGTGCTGGTTCTCAGCCTGTTCCTCCACAAAAGGCCAGAAGAGGCCAAATGGGCATCCTAGCTTTTTTTGGCTTGGCTCCTTCCTATTGCAACCTCTTGTTCCGTGGCCTAGGCCGGCAGCAGGGTCTGACTGTGCCCTTCGTAGCTTAACTGACTATCCAGGCCTTTTGCCATGGCTGGGGCCATAGCGTCTCGGATGAGCTTTAGTTCTTTGAAAAGAAAGCAGCCGAAAACCTTCACGGTGCGGATTATGACCATGGATGCTGAGATGGAGTTCAACTGCGAGGTAAATGGTTGGTTTGCAGCATGTTGCCCCAGAATCAGTTTATTAATTTTAATGAATGGATTTGCTAGAGTGAATTGTGGGTCACTCACAAATACATATTACTGAACCTCAGTGGCTATTTTTAATTGTTTTATCCGTTGCATTTTTATCCAACCTCTCAAATAAGTACAAGCGCCCTGATATGGTCGTTACCGTAACTTTTGCATTTTCAAGAAAAGTCCTTTTAGAAGGGGTCCATTGTAAACAGAGAAATAGCAAGATGTTTCCTTAACCGTCCCCTTACTTGGTGCTCGTCTCCCAGTCATCCATCTCCCAAAAAGCTCTTTTTAAAATTCCCAGCTGCTCGTCTGCAAGAGGTGATTTAGGTTAAAAGATTTTTGGGCTCCAAGATGTAATGTGTTTGAATTGGCTCATTAGCAGATGCAAATCAGACAAAGGTTGATAGCAATTAAAGGGGTAAAACTGTTCAATAACAGTTTTAGCCAAAACAGTTGTGAGAAGAAGCTGGATGGGTGATCGCCTGTGACTTGATTGTAATTGCTTCAAATGAGGTTTAATTTTTGGTAAATATCAAGGGTTGTAACAGGTGCTTCTCTCCAGCCATTGCCCCATGTGCTCGAGATGTTCATTTTGTGGCTAATAACGTGAGCTAACCTCCCTCCCCTCCCTTGCATGCCACCCCTCCCTCCCCTCCCCCTACTTTGCACGGGTGGGTGGGCCATGTGCAGATGCTGGGCCCCCTCCCCCCTCGCATACCACCCTTCACTCACTCACCTTCCCCCTCCCTTGCATACCACCCCTCCCTCCCTCCCCTTCCTCACTCCCCTTCCCTTGCATGGCACCCCTCCCCCTCCCTTGCTAGGGTGGGTGGGCCATGTCCAGATGTTGGGCCCCCTCCTCCCTTGCATACCACCCTTCACTCACTCACCTTCCCCCTCCCTTGCATGCCACCCCTCCCTCCCCTCCCTCCCCTTCCCTTGCATGCCACCCCTCCCTCCCCTCCTCCTCCCTTGCTAGGGTGGGTGGGCCATGTCCAGATGCTGGGCCCCCTCCCCCCGCCCCTCCCTTGCATGCCACCCGTCACTCCCTCCTTTCCTCTCCCCTCTCTCACTCCCCTTCCCTTGCATGCCACCCCTCCCTCCCCTCCCCCTCCCTTGCTAGGGTGGGTGGGTCATGTCCAGATGCTGGGCCCCTTCCCCTCCCTTGCATGCCACCCTTCACTCACTCACCTTCCCCCTCCCTTGCATACCACATTTCACTCCCTCCCTCCCCTTCCCTTGCATGGAACCCCTCACTCCCTCCAGCCTTGTGGGGCTTTTCAAAATCCAGCATTCCGTACGCTGATCAAACCGTACGCTGGTGAGATAAAAATTAAGTGTAAATTAAAAACAGACAGCATTACATGAGACCGAGTGAAAAATAAAGGTCTTCTAAATAAAGATCAATGGTGAATCTGTAGTAGAGGTAAAATAGGGACTCTTCGACTTGGGTAGGCCAGGCTTGTCTGTTCACATTGGATCTTAGAAGCTAAGCAGAGTCAGCCTAGTTAGTACTAGGATGGGAGACCATCAAGGAAGTCCAAGGTTGCTACATGGAGGCCAGCAATGGCAAATGACTGCTGTTCACTTCTTGCCTTGAAAAGTCTATGGCACCACCATAAGTCAGCTGCAACTTGATGCCAGCCACAGATGCAGGCAAAACCTTGGGGGAAAATGCTATTGGAACACGGTCATACAACCTGGAAAACCCACAACAACCTATCAAGGGAATACTTTACATTGTCCTTTGTAACCCTCTATGCTTTTTAAAAAGGACATCTTAATATAGATTTTGTCCAATCAAAACGGAATATCTTTAACGATAAACACATGAGAAACAAATAAGAATATGCATACAAATTATTCTGTCACATCAAAGCACTTTGCCTAAAAGAATGATGTTACAGCCCTTTCTTTGAAGGGCCTGATGAGTAGTAGGCGTCTAATAAGATTATCATTGAAAAGAATGGTACTCCTATTATAATTATGTACCTGGATGGATCTGACATGGAAGGATCAAAGTATGCTTAAAGGAAATGTGCCTCCCCCTTCTCGATGTATGTAAAGGATCAAAGGGCATGTTACACCTATAAGATTCTGTCCTGTCCGTGTCATGGTACCTCTGCTTTCTTTTTTACAGCAAATAATTTCTGTCTGTCTTCATATCAAAGCTTTTAGAAATATTTTATCCCTTTGTTTGCCATCCTAAGACTGCAGTCCTCATATGCTTATGATGCAGCTGTTGCATGTTTACCCAAAAGTGAACCCTGGTTTGTTCAACACACTTGGTGGATTGCAATCAAGTTCAATCAAACAGATTGGGACTTACTTTTGAGTATAAGTCAGTCTGGTCCAGTCCAGCTAGAATTATGTCTTTGGTCATGAGATCTGTGTGTGGAACTCCAGATGAACGTTTCTGTTGATTAGGGAAGCAGCATTTCACTGCCTTCTGCCTCTTCTCTGAATTTTGAGCTTTGCATTTTCATTCTGCGGAGATGCCACTGTCTCTCCCAGCTGATTTCCTGACCTTTAATACTCGTGACTGTGAGTGCTTTTGTAGGTCTTGAGTTTAAAGCAAATTGAGAAGCTGTACTAGCAGAAATAATGGAGGGCAGTTTTCCACTGGCAAATACATCAATGCTAACCTTCTATCTTATTACCAGTTCAGGAGCTCACTTCTAGCTTTGGACTGTGGAATGTGTTATCTTTTTTTTGTAACTGATAGATAACTGTTTGTCACAGATCTATTTACCTGGCACAGAAATGAACCAAAGGAATTCATTTTCTGACCCACTGTATGTTCAGGTGTGACCTTCACTTAAGTCTCACAAGGGAAGGAATAAAAGTTCTTCTGTTCCATTCCTTCAAGTGGAGTGATGAGTAAAGGAGGGGAGGTGAAGGATTCTTCTCTGCAGGTTACAGGAATTTCCCTTAGTTCTCGTTTCCTCTTCATGTATATATGCTGCCAAAGCTGCTGAAACATTTAGGACCAGGGATGGTCTATTTCTGTACTCTTGAGGGCCATGTGGCTCTCTGGATAGTTGCAGGGGAGAAGTGCACTTTGCCATGTGAACTGACCTCTTTGGGGTGCTGAAGCTTCATAATGAAACTGCTGTTAAGAACATAAGAACAAGCCAGCTGGATCAGACCAGAGTCCATCTAGTCCAGCACTCTGCTACTCGCAGTGGCCCACCAGATGCCTTTGGGAGCTCACATGCAGGATGTGAAAGCAATGGCCTGCTGCTGCTGCTGCTGCTCCCAAGCACCTGGTCTGCTAAGGCATTTGCAATCTCAGATCAAGGAGGATCAAGATTGGTAGCCATAGATCGACTTCTCCATAAATCTGCCCAAGCCCCTTTTAAAGCTATTCAGGTTAGTGGCCATCACCACCTCCTGTGGCAGCATATTCCAAACACCAATCATGTGTTCTGTGAAGAAATGTTTCCTTTTATTAGTCTTAATTCTTCCCCCCAGTATTTTCAATGTATGCCCCCTGTTATTAACCAGTTTGAGCTTTATAATTATAGTGAACATGTATTCAGGCATAGCTCAGAAGTTCTTATTGAAATGTCCAAAAAGTAAGGTATCGTTTGACCCAGAGGTGTCAAATTCAAAAAGGTCTGGGGGTTGTATTTGCTAAACAGCAGTTGCCCATAATTGTTCACTAAAAAAAATACCATTTGCAACTGAATCTGGTGTAAAACCATAAGTTCTACCTCAGATACTGAAATGCGGGGGAGGGGGGATTGCAGCTGTATAGGATATCCAGATAGGTGTTTATCTGTAATCATAAAATTGAGAAGGAAACCAGTTTTGACATACCAAAGACCACCAGAGTGGCCCATATGCTTCTTAAAAACTAACTAGAACTTACTTCATTAAATACATACATCCTGTACCCTTCAATCTGATGAAATGTGCTTTGATGCACAAAAGGTTAGTCTGGAATCAATTTCAATAAGTTATCTGTTCCTGTAGAATGAACATGAGCCTCAAATATTCAAGTGTCTGTTGCTCTGTCTTGTAGACCTCAAGAGTAGGCATTACCATTTGTGACATAAATTACCATTTGTGACAAATTACCATTTGTGACAAAAATTAATTACCATTTGTGACAAAAATTAATATAAGACCCTGTCTTATTTTGGGGGAAACACGATAGTGTTTTCCCCAAAATAAGACAGGGTCTTATATTAATTTTTGCTCCAAAAGATGCTCCAAAATATAAGACAGGGTCTTATATTAATTTTTGCTCCAAAAGATGCATTAGGGCTTATTTTAGGGGAAACACGGTAGCATCAGCTCTTGTTTGTTTGTTTGTTTGTGACTGGGTAGTCTTGAAAATATTGGAATCAAGCTTTCTAGCTACACACTTTCTCCCTAGGCTGTTGTAATTTGTATGCATTCTGCATTAGAATAGCAAGTGCAGCTGTCAATGTCTTTTAGGTATGTTTGGGTGAATGTCCATAACCTGTTACATATTCTTCTTTTAATGAAATGCAGAAGCACTCTGAGATGTCAACTGTTAAATGAGTGATGGATATCTCCCTCCCACCCATTGCAGTCGTTTAAAAGTTTCCTCATCCTGTTCCTGGCTTTTGAATTACTGTGGCTGAACCCTGTAGTATGTGGTGCATGCCCAATCACATTTTTATTGGTCTTACCTCATAATACATGGAAGGGGATTTCACAGTTCAGGAAACACAATTTTCAAATTCAGACATTATATACTTTTGGGGAATTATTTTGCTTGAGGAGCCTTGCCAACTCCGCATTGCACCTTTTAAAATAAATTATCTTTTGCACAGCATAAAAATGATATTGGTGTCTGCACTCTCTTGTCTTTTTTAAAAGGAACTTTCCCCCACCTAGATTTTTCTTTCCTCTCAACCCATGCCCATAACTCAAGCCGGAGTTTAAGTAACAGGATCACCGGAACCTTCCTTTTTCTCTCAGTGATCCCCCCCCCTCAGCCCCCTTCAACTTGGTTTCAGTGGCTCTTCTGACCATTGGCAGCTGAGATTAAAATGAAACTGCATGCACTAGCAAAGAAACTTAAATGAACTTGGGTGTGTATTTGACTAGCACCTTCCCCCATTTATTCCCCATCCCGTGAAGGGAGATCAGTTAGAGACACATTGGCCCTTTCTGCACAGCACAAATAAAACATCTTGCAGACGTTTTAAAAAGATCTATTCTGGCTTTTTTTTCTGTCCACATGGTGCAGAAAAATAAAGTGTTGGCAGGGAAAGTGTTTTATTTTTTTGGCAGGGAAATTTTTATTATTTTTTCTGCAGCCGATTCTTATACCGTGACGTCGTAGCTTCAAAGATATCTCATTTAAAACAGCAAAAAAAAAATGATACAAGTGCAGGATCGTCAGGAAAAATTGATTTTATGCACTTTATGCATTGAAAGAATGTGTGGATGAGCTGCAAGCAGAGGAAACTCTACGGCCGTGGTGGCGAACCTTTGGCACTCCAGATGTTATGGACTACAATTCCCATCAGCCCCTGCCAATTGGCCATTCTGGCAGGGGCTGATGGGAATTGTAGTCCATAACATCTGGAGTGCCAAAGGTTCTCCACCACTGCTCTACGGGAACATTCTGCAAACGGCAGCAGCCTGGAGCCTCTTGAAGAGGGCAGAAAATGTCTGGCGCAAGCTGCAGAGAAATCGAGCGTGAGAGCTATTTAAACTTGGGTGGGAAAAATAAAATACTTCTTGTTCTTCTCTGCCAAGATAAATTGTCTTCACCCCGTCTTGGGAAACAAGAATTCTAATTTAGCTTTTTCTGGAAAACCCTGGTTGAGCAAAAATAAAATGTCCTGAAGTCATGTTGGAGAAAAAGCTGTGTGGAGTTCTTTCCCAAAATGCTTTCCCCCCATCCTCCTCAAGACGTTTTATTTGCGCTGTGCAGAAAGGGTCATTGTTTGGCATTGTGATGAGGCTGCCCTCTACCAGGAGCAGGGATTTTTCTGGAGCGGGCCCTGTAGTATGGTACTCCTATGTAAAGGTGGGTGATAAGATCTATTGAAATTATTGATGCTTTTCACCACCTGCCTATTTCTTTTGCTCCGGTTTTTGAGAACGTGTTTGTCTTATATTTTAGTCTTTGCATTTCTGTGTTGACCGATTTTAAGCATAGATTTATAATGGTTGTATTTATGCTTGACTATTTGTGGTTAGCCATGTTGAGGACCTTTCCGGTGAGAAAACAGGCTCAACATAACAGAAAACATAACAGACCTCAATTTCTACTATCAGTCTGAAGATCCAGGAATGAGACTTGCCTTTATATGATTGTAATGCTGTTTCCTTTGAATGAAAGACAACTGCAGAAAGCATCTGATTTAGCCCATCTCCATGTTTGCCTAAATGTCAGAAGCTGTCAACATGCCTTAACCTAGTTTAGTCATCACAGGAAAAACAGCAGGTAATCTGGCAAGATTGCCATGCTGAAAATTTAAATCTTGATGTTGAATGAACATCACATCTTTACGAGAGGAGGCGGCAAACTGATTTGCTATGAGGGCTGGACATGACATAACTATGACTCAATTGGGCCAGGCTTGTGTGTGTGTGTGAGTGTGTGGCTTGCCTGGCCTCAGAATGGCACTTGGGGGGTGTCTGGACTGGCGAGCCCGCAGTGGGGTGGAGGTCTGCCTTGAGAAGACTTATCAGGTCCATGAACCAGCTGAGGCATCCCCTTGCTTGTGGGGCGGAGGGGGTGTTTACCTCAACTGACTCATGGGCCTGATAAGCTCTCTCAAGGGGCCAGATCTAGCCCACAAGCTGCATGTTTGGTGCCCCTGATCTTTATTGTGTGTCTTGCCTACCACACTATTATCAGGATTTGGTTGAACATGTGATGAATCCTTATACTGAGTCAGACCGTTGGTTCATCTACCAGTTAGTGGTTCTCAACCTGGGGGTCGAACGACCCTTTCACAGGGGTCGCCTAAGACTCTCTGCATCAGTGTTCTCCATCTGTAAAATGGACAAATGTTAGGGTTGGGGATCACCACAACATGAGGAACTGTATTAAAGGGTCATGGCATTAGGAAGGTTGAGAACCACTGATCTACCTGATATTGCCTTTTCAGGGTCTCTGACAGAGTGGGTGTCTTTCCAAGCCCTGCTACCTGGAGATGCCGGGAATTGAACCTGGTGTCTTACGATCATCATATGAACCTTCCTTTCTGTCAGCTTCTCTGTCAATCTCAAACTGGATGCTAAGACCCACAGTCTCGGTAGCTGTACCGCGGCATGTTTGCTGCCTCCTTGGAGGTTTAACAGAAATAGCTTTTAATTAAAAAGTCATTATCAAGTTGTCATGCAGCATAAGTAAATAAAAAATAGCTTTTGCTGCTTCTGCAAGTTGCTCTGTTAAGTGGCTCTTTACATTTTTGACATCTGTCTGTTTAAGGAGGAAATTGAAAGGATTCTGTCTATTCTCTTTTAGTGTATTGTTGAACATAAGAACATAAGAAAGAGCCTGCTGGGTCAGACCAGAGTCCATCTAGTCCAGCACTCTGCTACTCGCAGTGACCCACCAGGTGCCTTTGGGAGCTCACATGAAGGCAGGGTCTGGCTCCCAGTACTTAAAAAATGGACTGATAACCCCACCCGCAATACAATGCACTCAACCACACCTTTGCATAGCAAGTTCCACCTGAATAGTTAATGATTGGTTCCCCACCCTGGGACATGGACAATATACCACACTAAACTTTCCCTTCTCTCTTAGACACAGTGAGAAACAGACTTTTCTCTGTGATACACCTCTGAAGATGCCAGCCACAGATGCAGGCAAAACATTAGGAACAAAATCCACCAGACCACGGCCACACAGCCCGGAAAACCCTCCAGAACTAGTATTCTCTGTTAGCTTTCCATGACTTTAAAAATATTGTGACTTTTTTACGGCTGTTGCTAATTTAGTACCTGCTAAGTTAAGCAGCCTATTGGGTTCTCATTATACTCTGTTATTTGTAAAGTTCTTTAGATTTGTTTCTCAGAACAAGCAGAAACTGAACACCTTCCTGGTATTTAACAACCTCTAGATGCATCTGGATACAACACACAAGGTTTCTTATTACTCAAGTCCTGTAAGTGTAAGTCCTGTAAGACTCAAGTCCTGTTGAGCCAGTGTGGTCTAGTGGTTAAGAGCAGGTGCACTCTAATCTGGAGAACCGGGTTTGATTTCCCACTCTGCCACTTGAGCTGTGGAGACTTATCTGGTGAATTAGATTAGCTTGTGTATTCCAGCACATGCCAACTGGGTGACGTTGGACTAGTCACAGTTCTTTGGCGCTCTCTCAGCCCCACCTACCTCACAGGGTGTTTGTTGAGGGGAGGGAAAGGAGATTGTAAACCCCTTTGAGTCTCCTTACAGGAAAGAAAGGGGGATATAAATCCTCCTCCTTCTCTTCTTCTGCTTCTGCTTCTTCCTCCTCTGCCTCCTCCTCTTCCTCTGCTACCGCTGCTACCCCCCCCCCCCAACAGGCTCACATCTCTCTCATCCCTCAGCCTTCCCTGAAATCCTGCTTCAATATTGAAGACTTCCTTGTTCAAGTCAAACCCCGATTTGTCACAATATTCAAATCAGCTGAAACAACAGACTATGGTTTGTTCTCTTAGCTACAAGATAGGATTAAACTGTGATGTGGAACCATGACTTGTAATCAGGAGTATAGACTGTATTTTCACCATTTGCCAATTTGAATGTCATGACAAACTATGATTTATTGAGAAGCCCTGCAAGGGGAAGAAGAATGGGGAGGTGCGAGCCCAAGGACTTCAAGACTCATTCCTGATAAATGAACCGTGATTTATCATTATGTCTGAACAAAACCTTTCTTTTGAAGGGGCACAAACAGTTCTCATTCTCTGCAAGGTCAACTTGTTACTCTTTGACATTGCTAAGGAGCCCTGTCTTAAAAGGGGCCTTTTCCTTTACTCCTCTTATATCTGCCTGCTGTTTTAGAACATGCTGGTACCTCTTTCCGTCCGTTCTTCTGTGAAGGAGAGCGAACCAGCTTTCTTGGAAATTAGTTCTGTCGGGATGCAATGTACAGGCTGGGTAACTTTAATTGGTTGTTTCTGCCCTTTTCAAAGGAACTCATCAGTGAAAGCAGTGAAGTCAGTGCTGGACCAGTGACAGCTGATGCCCTGTTTTGAAGATGTCCGTTGGAAGCACGCTTCACTCATAGTGCATGTAGTAGAATTACTGGCATTTAAATGGCCCTGTGTTTCTGCCTGAGCTATCCGAAGAGCACAAATTCAGAGCACCAATCCATACAGAGACACAGTTGGCAGCTTCCTCTTTGTGTAGTTTATTGCAATTTTAATTGAAGTTCTAAGCTACTATGAAGACTTGCTTCTTTCATGCGCTTACAGATGGAAGTAGAATATATGATTTTTAAATGGATAAAGAAATGCATTTGTTTATGGCCTGCTTTTCTCTTAATTTGCTATGAGAATAAATATATTCTTAATTTTAAAAGATCTGGTGTGTTTAGAGTTCTTGCTTTGAGAGGAGGTGATTAGTGTTTTAAATCTAGATTAGGAAGATCAGAGGCGTAGCTCCAAGGGGACAGGGGGGATGCACCGGGGATGCACCCCCCCCTGTGGGGTCGTGGCGGGTGCATTCCAGGGCAGGGCAGGGGCGTTCTGGGGCGGGGGGGGCAGATGTTGGCATGGCGGGGCGGAGGATGCACCAGTACACTGGGTGCTTTCCCCCCTTGCTATGCCTCTGAGGAAGATGTAGGTTTGAATCCTTGCTGAGCCTTGAGGCTCCCTGGGTGATCCTGAACTGGTGGCAATCTCTTGGTCTAACTTGTTTCACAGACATTTTGTGAGAATAAAATAGAATAACCCTCCAGTATTTGTTCTGAGCACTACGATGTAAGGACAGGATAGGTTAAAAAAAATTATTTAGAACCACTTTATGGATGTATCCAGCAAGCTGCTATGTAGTTTATTCCACTTAATTTATAACAATATAAACTATTTCTATGCTAATATTTTGCTGCAACTTCATAGCTACAATTGCCTGAGAAGCACTTTGAGTGACACTTGTAGGAAGGACCCTATGCTTGTATAAATTGCGCTATTGAAGTGACGCTTGGGCTGGCTGCCGATTGAAAATAATTCCCGTTGCAGGTTAATAAATAATGTATCCCCTGTTAATAGGTCCGTTCCCCCCCCCCCCCCGACATCTCAGGACAGTAAATGCAATTGCGGCGATCGCCTGAGCCGGATGCCCCCCCCCCCCCCTTCCTGCCCCGTTCTGCTGAGCGGCTTCTGAGTTTTAAGTGCTTACTTCTGTTTACTTAAAATGTTTGGTGCTGATAAATTGTAAGTACTCTGTATTTTGTAAAGATCATAAATCCCCGGCCCGCAAAATAACAGCCATGCAGCACTTAGCTGCATTTAAGAGAGTTTGTCCACGTATTCCTCCAAGACTCGCAAATATATCTAACAAACCGTGTTAAGATAAAGTTAATGGAATATGACAGCACCACCTATGACAGGTTATTCATTCTCTGGCTGCTGGCTCAATAGGGGCATCGAGAGGAAGAGAGAGTGTGGGTGCGCCAAGCCCCATTACACGCAGACGGCATCGGAGCAATTGCAGTCCTGCAGTTAAATTACGGCCACACGTCTAATGCAGTTTTTGTTTTGAGGATTTAGCTCTGTTGTATTGTTCCAGCCACAACTCTAGGCTACAGCAGTAGAGGAACTTTTGCTTTCAAGCCATTGCTTCTATATGGCGGTGACCTTCATCAGATGTGTCTTTGCCAAATCTTGTCACGGACTCTGAAAGAGGAAGAATGGCTGTATGGGTTTTACTTTTCGGTTTTCTGCAGGCCGCTTGCTTGTGATCCCTATCTGTGCAAAATTTTGATCATGATACCGGCCTTTGCATGCATTGCGACATGACGTTATTTTCATCCTCCCCTTCTTCAAAGAGTTTGTATGGTTCTGCTCCATCTTAATAATCACAATTTACAAAGGAGGATTTCTGAGAGAGGATGATTGGTTCTTGGGCATCCAGTAAGCCAGGGGTGTCCAACTCTGGGGCTTCAGATGTTCATGGACAATTCCCATCAGCCCCTGCTGTCGTGGCCACTTATCTCATGCATTCTCTGAAAAGGTAGGCGGAGATGCCGCAGCTAGGCTTGGCCTGGCTGCCCTTGACTTTTGGTGCCCCTTTACCCACCACCAGGGGGAACAGAACAAGGCAGACACTAGGACCCCAGCAGAGCATTGAACTACAAATGAGATCCAGGAAGAAATGGCTGATGAATTCCTAATTCTACTTAGATCTTCTGGTGGAAAAAAGTATAGGAGCTATCATTTTGCAGATCTGGGATGTCCTTCAGATAACGTCTATGCTGGGCTTCCTTGTGACAGCCCCAAGTTAATGCTGCTTGCAACCAAACAAGTGTTCTTTACAGTGCATATCACATAGTTCAGGCAACGTGTAGCAGATTAGCAAAAGGATAGGTGTAGCTTTAGAAGCTGAAGTTGGTCAACTGGGAGGTCTTGGCTCCCAAATCATATCGTTGTTAAGTCTCTGTGTTCTGAAAATTGGATAAGGAAACAGTCTGCTTCTGCTCAAATGCACTGGATAACTGTAGTCAGAATATACTAGGATTGTCAAACATGCAGTCCAGGAGCCAAATCCGGCCCCTTGAGAGAATCTGGCTGCAGACTCGCCAGTTCAAGCACCACCCCACCCTGCTCTTGATCTGGCCTGGTGAGCCTGTTGTGATTTGGCCACTCCAGGCACCCACCCTTCCCTGCTACTGATCTGTCCTGGCATGCAACCCCCCTGGTGCCAGTCTGGACTAGCGAGCCCGCTATGGGCTCACCAGCTGAGGCAGTCACCCCTCCCAGTACCAACCACGTCTCCCAGTGCTGATCTGGGCTGGCGAGCCTATTGGGGGCTCATCAGCTGAGGCAGCCACTCCCCAAGCCTGGCCCAACCCAGTCACATTTACATCATGTCTGAGCCTCGTAAAAAAAAATGAATCTGACACCTCTATGTTAGATTTTGGGGGCCAGGACTAAGCTTGAACTCTGCCCTTCTTTCGTATGTCCTAATGGTTCCCTTTGTCCCTTGCTGGATTTTTGTTATTTGTAAACTGAGCAATTGTAAAATGTCAAATCTGCAGGACTGTTGTCTTGTCAAGAACGGCACATTTAATTTTAAAAGATAAATGTAGGATCTGGTTCACATGCTTATGTTTTTTCATGTTATTAAGTCAGTGCAGGTGTACCCTTTCCATTGACTTCGACACATTGAGTCTGCCTTGTAAATGAACGTTGTTGCATAGTGTTATTAACACATCTTGGAAAGATTTTTCCATTTGGTGTTGATTCGGGCCTGGGGAGCGTTGAATCTGGAGTTAAAATAGCACAAAAAGATGAGTGTGGTCCATTTATCATGTAAAACAGGCAAGCAAACTGGTTGTCTAAATGCGTTCTTAATTACAACAGTATGTATAATGCTTCATAATATCCTGGAAGAAACACAGATGGAATTAAAAATAATAGTTTAGGTAGTTACATTTCCAAAAAAATGAATGCTAATGTAGTTTCATAACCAAATTTATTGACACGCACAAGTCAAACTTGGAGTCTGCGGCTCTCCCAACTGTAGTTAAATTAGTATTAATGCACTTATGAGTCAAGGCATAAAACTTAACAGCATAAACCATCATGCGAGCACTAGTTTATATGCACAGGGCCAAATTGCAGATGTGGGGGGAACAAACGTGCATCTCTTTGAAATGTTTACAGTCAGTGTTTTAAACTATCTTAGAAGTCATCCTGCCGTGCACCAGCCGATTGGTCTCTCCCCACCTCCCCGATCTTACAAGCTAATGCAATATTTAATGTTTTGAGAATGTTATCGTAGATTCTGCACTGGCTTACATAACCTCATTTCATTTGCAGTCTGTAGACTGGTTTGAAATCCAGCTGGGGAGGGCCTCTGTGTCGTTTGTAGTCTAAAACGCAGCTGGAGTTTGAAAACATTGATTCCACAGGGTACAAATCTGCATTTGTGGCTGAAAGCCTCTTGTTGGCAGACGGCAGCAGTGGCCGGCATTTGCAAGTGTCTTCTTTGCTTCCTTTTTACTGCGGGGCTGAATCTCTTTGCCCACCAGCTCTTCTCATGAACCCTATGCCAGAGTTCCCGTACGGATTACCTGGGGGCAGTGGGAGGGGAGAGAAGAGAACCAAAACCAAATTGCTGATGTTTCACGTGATGTAATCTGGCACCAATAGGAAATAATCTCATGGTAATTATATTAACCCAGCATCTTAAATATTTATCTCCTTAAGCTTATTTGTGGGAGACCCAAGTTCAGATTCTTGCTTGCCGTGAAACTCTGCAAGGGACCTTGGGCCAGTCACACTTGGCTGTCCCACCTCACAAGTTTGTTGTAAAGATTGCATGCATAGAATCATGTGCACTGCCTTTATATCTTTGGAGGGAAAGGGTGATAAAATAAGATGATTAAAGAGTGCCTATGAATGGAAGGGCAGGAGATATGTTTACAAGCTGTGCTGTGCAGAGGCGTAGCAAGGGGGAAAAGCGCCCGGTGCACTGGTGCGTCCTCCACCCCTGCCCCACCCCGGAACGCCCTCACCACGCCCCCGGAACGCCCTTGCCACTCCCCCACAGGCGCGCGCTCGGTACTTCGCACCCCCATCACCTTGGAGCTACACCTCTGGTACTGTGTCCTGGTGTGAACAGAAGAAGCCCTGCTTTGGGGCAGATGCTTCAGTTGGCAACAGTGACTGATTCATGGAATGCTGGGATATTCTCCTGAGGAGGCTCCGTTGGAATGAATGGGAGATATTCCAGTGCCCATGTTTCAATGAGGGCTTGCAATGGAGAGCTTACTGCTTGACTCTGCTCAACAGACATTTGAGTGGCATGGACAATATCTAAGGCCTGGGCTGTGTATAAAGGAGTTTCAGAATTGCTTGATAGTTAAAGAGTCCAAACATCCCCAGCCTTGGACTGGGATACTTTGACTTTGCCATCTCCTCCCTCCGTTTGGTCATCTGCTTTCCCTCAGTCTAAATTTACATTGAAAATTCCTTGGGGCAGGGATCTGACTTTTGCATATGGTGCTCTGTCAAGCATTGCATAATGGGAACATTAGCTGTGTAAAGCACAACGCATGTAATCAAAAAGCATGCCTGCCTTCTTGGAGCTGCTTTGTCCAATGTCTCAGAATAACTGTGAGTGCGTGTATATTTCTCTAAGAGTGCTGGCAGTTTGTGGAAGTTGACATGTCCTCTCCTTGAAACAAGGAGCAGTAACCAGAAGAGGGCGGTATGTGATAGCAGCTGGAGAATGAACGGTGTTGGAGAAGAGCAGTCTTTGCCATGTGTGATCGTTAATATTGATGCTGATGTTGGGCAGGTGATCCTAAAAATGACAGATTCTGATAGGTGGGGAGGAGTGATTTTCTGCCATCAGGCTTCTGAAGAAGGGCCATATGTCCCTAAGTGCTGCCTGGGTGTTCTGCCTTGATGCATAGAGACCAAGTATTGCTTGCTTTTGCATCTGATGAAGTGGGTTGTAGTCTGAAAACTGATGCTGCAATAAATATATAGTGTGACAGTATTTAATATGCAGTTGGGTTCTTTGCTTTTTTTGCAGCAACAGACCAACATGAAACACCATGGAGTATCATGTGGATGCTCCAAAGAACGAACGAACGAACAAGCAAACAAAAAACAAAAAGCTCCACTTTAGATGTGAAACTGGACAGACTTTCAGGTGGAGGCTACCAAACTGACGCTGCCACAGAATCATTTAATTGGGCTGCGCTGTTTGTATGCATTGAGCGCCTATGTTGTGTACTTCATTGAAATAAATGTTGCAGACAAGGGGTATTTTACCAAGATGACTTCAATGTCACCTTGCAAGACTAACATGAAGCAGGTGAACTTAGCCTTACGCAGATTTTTGCCAGTTTAATAACTTCCCAATAGGGCCAATGCTTTTATTTTTAAATGGGTAGGAATGTTCTGTAGGGCTTGAGAGGATTTGCGGCACAAGTGTTTGCGGAAGGGGTTTTTAAAATGGGGAATGAGGTGAACTTGGCAAAGCGAAGATTACATTTCAAAATTTATGTAGGGAATTGAACCCCAAGGAATGGACTTTACTTCCCTTTTGTAAATACCTCTCAGAAACACGTACACAAAAGATCATCCTCCAGTTACTTAAATGAAGGGACACTATGTTCACTGTTATATCCTGTTTGTATGACTCTTTTTCTTCAAAATAACCTCCTGGTCATGTTGTCGTAGTCTTCTTCATAGCCCCTTGAGCACTTTCCCCCATAAATGATTCTGCTCTTCTCCCTTGCTGGCCCTTATACTTAGAAAACCTGTGTGGTGCCTCCTCTGTTTCATACTCCATGGCGAGCTTCTCTAGAGTCCAGTTAACATAAGGGAAGCAAATGGGAACGCAAAAAGTATGTCCTTGTAGCTGCTGTATCAAATCTAAATTTTCTGGAGCATCCAAGAATGGGAGGCGTTTACCTTTTTGGAGTGATTCTTGAGTAAAAGGGACCAGATTTGCCAATGAATTCCAGTTCTTCAGCTTCTTATTCCGGCTATTCTTTCTTTCTTTTGGCTACTGACATTAATGATTGCATTGGAGAATCGTCCAAGGAAGAAGCCTGAAACATTCTGAAATTTCTTGTGTATGGGAGGAATTATTTTAGGATGGAAACCCTGAGATGATAACATCCAAACCTTGACAGGCTGTATGCAAACATGAAAATACTTTGATTTGAGAACTGGAGGTTGCAAGTTGATTGACTTTTGTTTCTGTATTGCAGGTGAAATGGAAGGGAAAGGACTTGTTTGATCTGGTATGCAGGACGTTGGGCCTTCGTGAAACTTGGTTCTTCGGTCTGCAGTACATGATCAAGGACACGATGGCCTGGCTCAAAATGGACAAGAAGGTAGGAATGTATCTTTCTCTTTGAGGAATGTGTATATGCAGAGGGAGAGCCCTGATAACTACACTAGTTCAGCAGGTGGTCTGAGAGCACCCAGTAATGCATAATTGTTAAAGCTAAGTGATGTGAAGCTGCTCAGTGTCTAAATAGGAGATTGCTGAGAGTCACAGGCAAACTGGACTGAGCATTTCATGAAAGAGCAGATTTTAAGAGAATATCTGAATTGGAAGAAAAATATTTTAATGTGTTGTTTGGCAGATCTGGGTTCACTTTTAGAGAGGAATTATGAAAGTCTGTACTCCAGGTATAGGATTCAAGTTGAAACCTCCTAATTTTCGAAATATATCAGTTTTCCAGGATTTTATTCTTATTTGGTTCTAAAACTTTGAACTTTTCATAAAACACCGTATCTTTTATGCGGCATTAGTACTGTTCTACCTTCAATGTAATGACTGGCACTTCGTCTTTAGGGCCCCTCCTTTTTATTTTTTCATTTTCCACTCCTTCCTCTGACTAATCTTAATCTAATTTAAATATTTCATCTTTTGCCTTATACGCTTAGATTTACCGGGGGTTGCTTTATACATCTCTTCAGGTTTTGAATACTTGGCTCATACAAATCAACTTATGACATATTGTCGAAGGCTTTCACTGCCGTGCTCAACTGGTTGTTGTGGGCTTTCTGGGCTGTGTGGCCATGGTCTGGTAGATCTTGTTCCTAACATTTTGCCTGCATCTGTGGCTGGCATCTTCAGAGGTGTATCACAGAGAGAAGTGTGTTACACACTGTGTCCAGTGAGAAGGGAATGTTTAGTGGGTTATATATTGTCCATGTTCCAGGGTGGGGAACCAATCAGTAAGTGTTTGGGGTAGAACTTGCTATGCAAAGGAGTGGTTGACTGCATTGTATCGCGGGTGGGGTTTTCAGTCCATTTACATATTATGACATTGATTTTTCATTAGAAGTAAACATACTGGTCCTGAAGTTCAAGCTGAGCCTGAACCAATACACTTAGTTGGGTCATTCCGGGTGGCTATATGGATTTGGAATCCTGAAACATTATTTTTGTCTTATTTTTACGCACGTGTGGTTTTGGAGGGACTAACCAGAGCTCTAATCCTGCAGGTCCTGGACCATGATGTTCCAAAGGAGGAGCCGGTCACTTTTCACTTCCTAGCCAAGTTTTATCCAGAAAATGCAGAGGAGGAACTTGTTCAGGAGATCACTCAGCACTTATTCTTTCTTCAGGTATGTGAGTTTGCAGTGAAGCCCGGGGGCTTGGTGCAGACCAGCGGGAAGTAAACTGGCAGGAGAAATGCTTCTGAGATGGAAGAGAGGTTTATCCTTTCCAGCCGTATCAAGGACACTGCTGTTGGGTTTGCTGAACCTGTCACGTGGCTTCAAAGGACTCATTACGTGACCCTTGGTGCCTGTGTAGCCTAAAGCACTTGGTTGCCTGAAGAGTTTAAAAAGACCATGGACTGGAACTTACAACTCCTTTCTGCCAACAGAGAAAGACTTTTTTTCCCCATGTCAGAGGAATTCTTTCACATCAGGAAAATGTTATTCTCATGAAGCTGCTTTATGTTCTACCTAAACATTGGGAACAATGTATTGTCGAAGGCTTTCACGGCTGGAATCACTGGGGTGCTGTGTGGTTTCCGGGCTGTATGGCCATGTTCTAGCAGCATTCTCTCCTGATGTTTCGCCTGCATCTGTGGCTGGCATCTTCAGAGGATCCTCTGAAGATGCCAGCCACAGATGCAGGCGAAACGTCAGGAGAGAATGCTGCTAGAACACGGCCATACAGCCTAGAAACCACTCAGCACCCCATTGGGAACAACTTTCTGACTGTCATGGCTGTTCGACAGTGGAATTCACTGCCTCAGAGAATGGTGGAGTCTCCTTCTTTGGAGGTTTTTAAACAGAGGCTGGATGAACGTATGTCAGGAGTGCTTTGATTGTGTGTTCCTGCATGGCAGAGGGTTGGACTGGATAGGCCTTGGGGTCTCTTCCAACTCTATGATTCTGTGAATCAGGTCATCAGTCATCAAGGTCACTGTTGTCTACCCAGACTGGCAGCGGCTCTCTAAGGACTCAGTAGAGAACTTTCACATCATGTACTGCCTGGTTCTTTTTAACTGGAGGTGCTAGGGACCGAACCTGGGTCTTTCAGCAGGCCAAACAGAAGCTATACCACTGAACGACAACTTACACTCCCGCTCCCCCACTGTCTTCTCCACTAGAGGAAGTTTTCTCCCTTGCAACGAAAACAGATGAGAATGATAGGCTCCAACTTAGCAGAAAGGAGTTACAAAATCCAGTGCTGTGTCTCTCCTGTAATACATGGGGTCCAAAGTATGTATTAATCTGATCCATGCCCAGCACACGCTGATTGCGAGAATGTGAAAATGGGACACTTTTATCCTTCACTGTCAAAATGGGACAAACATTTAACTCATTAACAGAAACCAACATTCCGGCACAGAGTAGCTTGACCTCCCCTGGAGTGCAGTGTGGATCTGTAGGGGTTCCCTTGCTTCTTTAGAGATGGGTTTGGAAGAGGGTTCACTTCCAATGATGACCAGGGCCATATCTGCATAAAGCACACCTCATTTATTAGTACATGGAAAGGTAGTCCATGGGAAAATCTGAAGGATTTACAGGTCGTATTCCAGTTCATTTTCAAAAGGCTCTGCAATGATCTTATTTAAGTATTGTACCCTACTTTTCTCCCGAACTGGGGACTCAAAATGGCTACAAAATGAAATACACATAAAAAGAGAACAATTTGATAAAAATGTGCAACACAGCAGGCAATGAGTCATTGGGACATTTCGGGTTGGTGCTAGTTCCATTGGTACCAGTACTGCTGGTTCCACCACCAGTACCAGGGTTGCAGATGCTGGTTCCACCAGTACCAGGGTTGCAGATGCTGGTTCCACCAGTACCAGGGTTACAGACGTTAAGACCAAAGAGCCCAGGCTTCAGATACTTGCAGGAAGAGGAGGGTCAACTGCTGAGCCCACTCAGGTTTTCTGTGAGCCTTTGGCTAGCAGAGTTATTCCCAAAGGGAGATGCTTGCAACTCCAACTATTTGTACTGCAGATGCCGGAATATTTCTAACTTGTCTCGGGGTAGTGTAAAAATGTGATCAAGGTGCAGATTCTTAATTGTGAATTACTTGAGTGCTGCCAACTAAAATGGAACAGAAGAAAAAATTGAGAACTTTTTCTATATTAGATGCCAGATGTTAACAAATTGAATTTTTTTTTAAAAAAAGGCACAGGAGCCGGCAAATCCAGATTGATTATTCTCTTGGTACCCGTCAAGAACATTTTCTCTGGTGCTGATTGGATAAGGATTTTTATTTTTGGATTTTTCAAGTAGCCTTGTTTGCGTTTTGCTTGACAAAACGAAGCCCTTCACGTTATCTGCTTTAATGGGTGATGATGGAATCCTGAGCCCTGAAGTCTGCAAATGTAGGAAGTGTAATTGAAAATTAACAGTCTGGCAGGCCGTGGTGTATGTCTGTTGTGAACCAACTCTGTATGTCTGCTGGGGTTGCCATACTTAGCAGTGTTATCTCTGCTTGATTGTTTTGCTCAGGTAAAGAAGCAGATCTTAGATGAGAAGATCTTTTGTCCACCGGAGGCATCTGTTCTGCTTGCCTCCTATGCAGTCCAAGCTAAGGTAAGTGTAGTAACTTTAGTGAGACTTTCCCTCCTCCCTGTCTGGGTTAAATTCTGGCCTGGTTTGTTTTCTTTACCTCTCAAGTGACATGCCCTGGCACAAGCTTCGATGGTTTTGTCCCCCCCCCCTCCCCCCGGCAAACGATGGCAGGAGCCACAATTTGATGCTGTCATTTTCCGTGAATTTGGCTGCTCTGTTTCAGCTTCTGATCTGGAAGATGCTTTGTTGCTCCTGAGCTGAAGCTCCCAGACTCTGTAAACATTGGAGCACCAGGAGGGTTCTCTTTGTTGTCCCCTCTATTAAGACTTTTTGAGGATCATTTAATAAATTTGAGGGGACGCAGCTTCAGAATGAAAGGAAATACGACAGAAGAAGTGCAGTGGGCCCCCAGGTTGTTGTCTGGCATTATTCGTGACAAGCTGTTCCAAATTAATTGGCTGAATTTCAGCTTGTATTTTCAATGAAGCCTTTTGGCTGAGGACAAATTGCTCATCTGTGGCGTATGTTTTGCGAGCGTGTTCAGACCTTTGCCTTGCGCCATCTTGTGGAATGAGTTTTATCACTGGTGTGATGCAAGTGTGCTCTTGCCTCCCTTGATGATTTCTTTGATTGCAGTCATACGGGGAATGGTGATGGATTTGTTCGTAGCCTTTCTAACATTCACAGCTCCTCCATTTGCTGACAGCTCTGTACTTTGCTCCCTTGCGTCATCTCCTCTTTGTTCAAACAGAAAACACACTACCAGTAGCGGTGTCGCTATGTAGTAAAATGATGTTCTAGATGCACAAATATTGATAAATGGTTATTTTTAACGAGCCGTATTCTTTGTGGTCCTTGTAAGTGGTGACTAATGCACCTTCTCTTTTACCTTAAAATTAAATGCTGTTGTTTTGTGTAGTGAGCTATCCAGCTAGGGCAGATGAATCTCTTAATAAGTGTTTACAAAGAAGTGTATTATATTGAACGCCCACTGGCCGTCTTGCTATTAGAGTGTAAGGAGAGCATTTATCTTGTGATTTTGCTGCTTATGCGTTATGTTCTCAAGCAGCAGGTATGTAGGATAACTTTAAATAGCAAAAAAGCACAGCTCTGCATAGTAGACTGCCCACCCCTTACCTGTTGAGCTCAGACACTGCTGCCACAGTGTTGCATAACATGTTTTTCTTGCTCCTAAGCTCTTGCCCATTATTGACTGGCCACATACTTGGAAATATTGTTTCATGGTTCGTCAGGAAACTGTACATAGGGGTCATTTTCAGGGTTCATTAAATTTATTCACCTGCTTGCTAGTGGCAGGCACCCCTACCATGTTTCCCCGAAAATAAGCCCTATCCCGAAAATAAGCCCTATCGTGATTTTTCAGGATTTTTGGAGGATGTTTGAAATATAAGCCCTACTCCAAAAATAAGCCCTGCTGGTAGTTGTAGATCAGGATGGTGTGATCCAGCCGGGTTCTCGCTGCCAATGAGGATGCAGCTTGTATCACACGTGATGGGGAAGCAACAGGGCTGCTGAGAGCCCGCCTTAATTAATTGTGAAGGTACCATATTCCCCCTAAAATAATCCCTACCCCGAAAATAAGCCCTAATACATCTTTTGGTGCAACAATTAATATAAGACCCTGTCTTATTTTCAGGGAAACACGGTACCTCTTGTGATTAACACAAAGATTCTGTTCTCATCTTGGTGATTTCCACAAAAATCCTATGCAAGGGAGAGAAACTACCTGGAAGGTTCCATAGGATATAAATAATGACTAGCTAGCAAGCCAAAAGAAGAGAAGAGGAGTTTGGATTTATACCCCACCTTTCTCTTCTGTAAGGAGACTCAAGGTGGCTTACATGCCCCTTTCCCCTCCTCTTTCCACAACAGACACCTATTGAAGTAGGTGGGGTTGAGAGAGTTCTGAAGAACTGTGAGTAGCCCAAGATCACGCAGCAGGAATGTCGGAGTGCAGAAATGCATCTGGTTCACCAGATAAGCCTCTGCCACTCAGGTGGAGGAGTGGGGAATCAAACCCAGCTCTCCAGTTTTGAATCCACCTACTCTTAACCACTACAAGTAATAAAAAAAATTATTTAAGTAAAATACAAAATCACAATGGTTGTTGTGGGTTTTCCGGGTTGTATGGCTGTGTTCCAGTAGTATTTTTTCCTGGCGTATCGCCTGCATCTGTGGCTGGCGTCGACAATACAAAATAACAGCAGTCAGATCTCAAGGTAATTAATGAAGGAATATCCATTTTTGAATCTTGGACGATGTAAGCAAGCCTCTGTAATCTGGACCTACCAGAATTTCTTGAGTTATATTTAAGAATTTATAGGACAGGGAAATGGGTTTCTTCTCCGGTTGTTGGTGGCTTGTTAGATGTTATGGGGAAAAAAATAATATGTTCTGGAATAAATACAAATAATGAGAAGATGTGTTGCCGTATGTAGCAATCAATATGAACACATTTAAATTAACGGACCAAACTACTTGAGGATATCTGTGAAATATCACAGAATCACTTGAGGATATCTTGAATAAAGTATGAGGCAGTGTCGTGGTAACTACTGGATTTAGGCCCAGTAGGGTAGTGTAGGAAGAACTATAGTCTCATTTTGAAAAGTAACCTTACAGCAGTTTTGAGTGACAGCTTTCTTTCTGTACTGGGCAAGGCAGGCTTGATATGAGACTTCCAATCCCTGGGTTTCAGTCACGAGACATAAGTTTTGATCATCGCCAGACCTGTAAAACAGTGAAATTAACTTTAAAATGTTTGCAGAGAGCTATAACTTAGATAGGTGATGTTTTAATAAATGCAAGCAATTAACTGAACTTGTGTCTGGTTTTTATCCTGGAATATTACGTTACAAAAATTGAATGAAACTGCAACAGAAGCTAAGCAGCAGCAGCAGCTATTAAGCAAATATCTGTTTCGAAAGGCATCCATTCTAAATCTTCCTGCCTAGAAATGCCTCCTTCTAAAACAGATGACCAATAGGAGCAGCTCTGCTCTGTTACTAGGTTAGCTGCCCATCTAGCAAGCTCTTATTCCTGTTCTTGCTAACAAATGATATCATAATGAAATAAGAAAAGTGTTGTGACCTCTGCAACAGCATTCTTGGCTTCAGGAAATATGTGATAGCGTCTGGAATAAAGGATATATTTTAAAACTTTTGATTATGATCAAATAATAGCCAACCATTTAACTGCTCAGTGGAGTGATGTGCTAGCTTTACCTGGAATTAATTTGTCCCAGGACTTAGAATTCTGTTCAGTGCCTGCAGTCATCTAATCTTTAGCAGAGTAAAAGGCCATCTTTAGTAATGGCAATAAAAATAGCATAGTTCCATTGGGGTATTTGGCTAGGTACAGAATAAACAAAATGAGAAACAAGTCTCTGTCCCAAGGAGCCAATATTCTAAAGGGAGTGGGAAGCAAAGGATAACGACAAGCTGGCAGGTGTGAATTTTAATCTAGTTCAGTTGTGTGTGAGGTCCAAAGAGATAAGTCAGACAGGCATTTTAGATGCAATTGTTTTTGAGCAGCGTACTCTGTATTTTGCAAATTCTTTGCCACCATTTTTGGTGATTTGTTTTTAGCCACAAATATTTAAAAAACCCAATAACAATAAAGGCCCTTTCCCACAGTAACAAGTACTGAAAAAGATTTTTTCTGAAAATTGAGTCACTGTAAGTGATTGTGCACATCCTAGCCTCTTGGATTTTGTACTGCCCTGATTCCTGTCCATGCTTCTTTCCCTTTATTTGTTGTCTCCAAAACTAATAACACTTTGGTACCTCGAATATAAATGCAGACAAAATTTATGTGGTACATTGAAAACCAGATGTCTGGTTGATAGAGAAACAATCTACAAGTATAAACAGAAACATGAATCAGTGTTCGTTCCAGAAGAAGAAACATTTTCCTCACACTTACAAAGATCTAATTTAATTGAAAAGCTTTGTGTGTGTTTTTCTTTTGTCAGATTATTTGAACCATCGTTTCTTGAAATATTTATGCCATTATTGATATTTTTAAGGGGGAAATGATTTAATTTTTCATCTAGGCATATTCTCAGTAAATCACCGACTCATAAGTAAGGGAGACAACTGATTTAAGATTTTAAAAAAATGGTTTGGCTTTTCAACGGTCAATGAAATTCATATTCATTTATAGTAAAACCTTGAGAATGTGCTTTTTTTGAAGTTCTTGATGGAAGGTTGTAATTTCTCTTAGGTACCTAATAATTAAATGAAACTACCATTGATGCCTAGAAGGAACAGCTGTGGTTTTTTTTTTTTTTTGCTAAATTTAGAAACATGAAGAACAGAATGTGCCATGTATGCACTGTCTTTCTAAGGATGACACAGCTGCAATAATTAACAAGTTCAAAGCCCTCTACCAGATGCTACCAGAGTTAAGCGTGGAATGTAACAGTAGGTTCAGAAAAGTGAGTGGACTCTAATCCGAGGGAGGAACCAGGGTTGAGTTTTCCCCACTCCAGGTCCACATGAGCTGACGACTGCCAGGCTCTTATCTGGTGAACTGGATTTGTTTCCCTGCTCCTCCACATGAGGTCTGCTGAGTGACCTGGGGCTTGTCTCGGTTCTCTCGGAACTCTCTCAGCCCCAAGATGTCTGTTGTGGGGTGAGGAAGGGGAGGAGTTCGTAAGCTGCTTTGAGACTCCTTAAAGGTAGAGAAAAGCAGGGTATAAATCCAAATTCCTCCTCTTCTGTGTGCATTAACTTGTAAGTCATGTTTTATTGCTAAAAGAAAAGTAGTTTCATCCTAAGATTGAAAAGGAGGGGAGAAATGATCTTTCATTGCTATATACTTAAGCAAATTTGGTAGAGGGTGGAGAGTGCTGGGCCAGTAGGTCTCTGTGTTCTGTGCAACAGAAGTCTCTTCACGAGTCCAGAGTCTACTCTGCTTCTCAGGGCTGGTTCATCCTGCCAGAAACCCCAGTGTGAGAGATCTGAAAGAACACCATAGAGACTAGGTAGAACACCAGGTAGTTTTTGTCCCATTAGTAACAATCAACCCTGGCTGGGTCACTTGTGATCACTTCTGTTGGCCTCTTTGTGGGCCCAAAAAAGGCACTTTGGCATCCTGTTCCCAGAAAGATGGTTGAGTTTACTGGTTGCCAGGCCTCTCAGGTTCTCATGATGGCCATTGGATGCACAGATTCTGTTACACTACTAGTAAATGTGAAATTTAAGCTTTTGTGGCACTGATTGGCCTATTTAAAATGTATCACCCCACTCACAACCTTTATTTGAACTTGGATCTTTTGATTATAGAAAGCCAAGATTTTATTGGGGGGGGGGGGTTTGAAATGAAGCCATTTTGGACCATCCTTTGCCCATCCAGGTATGTTCAACGACTGCTCCATCCACCAAAAGTAGCTGTTCCTGAAACCTGCAGGAGCAGCTAGGTGCCTTCCTGGTCCTTCTTGGATCAGCTCTTGCCACATTTTTACATGAATCAAACTGTTGAGTCAGATGCTGATTGGGCACTTCCCTTGCATCTGTTCTGGTGTCAAATTTGGTACTTCCTTCCTGAAGCAGCTCCTCTTGTCTCGTCTGAAGCATGGGGATGTCTTTGTTGCCAAGCGGATTTGTATGCAAGTCATGGATGCTTAAACCCTGGGATTTTTGCTCCAACTTTAAATAGAGGCTGATTGAGTGACTTCTGATTTCCTGCGTGCACTCTGTTCCATCGTTTGTGTCGCTAAGCAGTCCCAATCTTCCTCCCTATCCGAGCGGAGTCCTCACCGAGGACATGGAGATGGAGAATGTTGGGCAGGCTGGGGTTAATAATGAAAGGGAATTGTGTCCTGGCTTTCTCACCGGGCAATGTCAGCATGTCGCAAACCAAATAAAAAACATTCCCTGCATCTATTGCTTGTAGATCACACACTCTGGTGTCACCTGCTCCGAAGTGGCTGCCTGGTGCCCCTTTGTACTGTGTCTTTTCGGCACATGTTACAAGAGCAGCCAGTCTGAATCCTTAATTTCCAAAGTGATTGTTTCGTTGGGGTTCTCGTTATTTGAAGAGTATTGACACAAAGTGATGGATCATATGCACTATCATGAATAATGATTTGGTGCACTTGTCTGATAACGGTGGTATTTAGTGGGCCAATTTAGGTAAAAGAGCTTTTGGCAGCAGGACAAATTGCTGTCTGGAGGATCTTTGACTGCCCATCTAAATCTTACTTACAAGAAAAGTTGATGGTCAAATGCATTAACGAGGGTCCTGATAAGCAAGACTGAAATAGTTTCCAGCTATATAAAATGAGGTACTGCTTGGAGGTCAGTTCTTAACAGTTCTTAATACTTAACAGGCAAGTATTTATGTGGCATGAAGTACCCTAATGGTTTAACCAACTCGGTGGCAAGCCAGGATGGTGGGTAATTGTCCTAATGGTCTCCAGCACATGGGCCTTTCAGTTGGAATCTGGAACCTGAGGTTCAGTAGGAGAGTGGGCACTGTTCTGTTGTCTAAGCAAAGGAAGAATCCCTCTCTCCCAGTATTTATCCTCTAGAAACTTACTGGACCTCTGTAGGAAGGTCCTGTCCGTGCTTTGTGAACTGGTCTGGTGTATGGTTACACTTGTCCCAGCCCTAAAATATTTCTCTGTCTTTGCAGTATGGAGATTATGACCCCAGTGTTCACAAGCGGGGCTTCCTGGCCCAGGAGGAGCTGCTTCCCAAGCGGGTAAGAATCTAGTTCGTTCAGTTGAACGCATTAGCAGATTATGTTCCCAGAACCTCTTGGTCAGAGTTGCCTGAAGGATGACTTAAGTAACGAGGTTGCCAGTTCCCAGGTGAGACCTGGAGATCTCCCAGAATTACAACTGATCTCCCGATGACAGAGGTCTGGATCGTTTTCTCCCCTGGAGACAATGGCTGCTTTGGAGGGTAGAGGTATAACCTGCTGAGTTCCTTCCCCTCCCCAAAACTCAGCCCCCCCAAGCTACCCCCCCCCCCGCCCATATCCAGAAATGTCCCAGCTGAGAGTTGGCAACCTTGTTAAAATCATAAAATCTGAATTGCTTCTCTCCTGGATGTGCTGTCCAGATGGGCCTTATCAATCTAATTACTTTGTTTGGGGCTCTGCTCTGATCCCCGTCTATGTCTTCTGTCTTTCCATTGCATTTTTGCATGAGTCCCAATTCAGCTGCTTTTGTCATTGTTGTGCCTCTTCATGAGGGTTTGGTGGCTTGCCCAGTGTGAGAAATACATCAATACATCACACATGCTTACATCATTTACCCTTGTGGCATATTTCAGTCGGTTATGAAGAACTTTAAAAATGCAAGTCCTTGTCTGTCTGAACAAAACGCAACTATCTGTAATTTGATTACAATAGCAACCTTTCTTTTCCTGAAGCAATTAATAAATATCTTTGTTGAGAAAAGTGTGTAAAAATGTTGCGTGCCAGTGTCCACAGAAGTGCCCTACCACTTTTGATATCTGCTTTTGGAAAATGTGCAACTGTGCCTGAAAGATTTTTCAGCTTCTGGAGGGCTACTTGGGCTGCAGTCCTTTATGTGCTTACTTAACAATAAGCGCAATGAAAACAGTGGGATTTCCTTCTGAGAAAACATACATTGGATTGGGCTGTTCGTCTCCTGCATTTGATGGGGTTGGAAACCTCGTCACACTCTGTCCATTAAGCCATACTATACTCTTTTGCACCAAAAGATTAAAGCAGAGTTGAATGTTCATAGGCCACATCCTGGACCTTCTTTGTGGTAGAATGCTTGGCTTGGTTCCTGGTTCTGCTCCCCCCTCCACTTGAATGCAAAATAAAAGCTAAAAGTTTTTATACAGAAAACCACTTTGAGTTGGGGGGTGGGGTTAGATGGGATCGATGCCTTGGAGGGGAGGGAGGGGATTCTTCCCAAATGGATTCCTATAAGGGCCCCGGCTCGTGTGACTTGACGCTGCGGAGGGTAGCGTTCTGTGGAAACCTCTCAGCGCTGCCGGTGCACTTAGCACCTAGTGGAAGGAGTGTCTGGGTTTTCTTCAGCGCCAGTCCCGAAGGTAAGGAAGGCAGAGGAGAGGAGAGGGACGCGACTGCCCCTTGCCCTGTGGGGCCACATTCTGGATTTCCCTTTGAGTGCTGGGAGGAAGGACAACCCCTTCACTCATTCGTCATTCAATGCACTATACATGCTTGTATAAAAGCACCATGTTTAATAATGCACAGAATAATATTGGCAAAGGTGGCCCTTAAAAATTAATGTTAATTCTCGTATTCATTCAGAACTATTTTTCTACAGTGGAAGCATACTGTTTCCTCTTCCATCACACACCCACATACTGCACTTTAATCTTTAGGTGGAAATGAGTAAAGGTCTTGCTGAGGCAAAACCGTGAGTAAAGGTCTTGTTGAGGCTTCCGTTATGTCCCATTTCCAGGTTATAAACCTGTACCAGATGACCCCAGAAATGTGGGAGGAACGAATAACAGCTTGGTACGGTCAACATCGAGGCAGAGCCAGGTAAGTTTCCAAGAAGCACAGCCTTGCGGGAGGTAATTAATGCTTCTCAGTAAAGTAGCTTGAAGTACCTTTCTATGACCCACGGGCACAATTCCATGTTGCTGCAGTGTGTGTGTGTGTGTTTTATAAACCATATGTTTATTATATATGTATAAGAAAACTGACTCAAAAAGGTTCCCTATTTTTTTCCCTAGAACTCGAGCCACTATATCATACTGGCTGTAATTATTTCTGAGGTGGCGTGTGTGTGCGTGTGCGTGTGTGTGAAGTGTCACCAAGTCACAGCTGACTTACGGCAACCCCAGCAAGGGGCTATCAAAGTGTGAGAGGCAGAGGTGGTTTGCGTTGCCTTTCTCTGCACAATCTTCTTTGGTTGTTTTCCTTCCAATTACCAACCTGGCATAGATCTGATAAGATCTGATAAGTTCAATCTCTGCTCTGCTGCCTTCCTGCCCCTTGATGTGGCTTGCAGTAGGTTAGAACAATGTGAAATAGCTTCAGGCAGAATGTAGCTCTTGGTGGTCCAGCATGTAAAGGAGATGGTCAGGGCACATGATAATCAGGGGAAATGACCCTGAAAATATGCCACCGGCCTCCAATGGTTCTAACAATCTCGTTGATGGGGCTTCTCACCAGTTCCACATGAGAATGTGTGTGACTACTGCAGTTATATGTGTGGTGGGGATGATTATATGGGTCTTTCCCATATAATTGTCACCCTTTCAGGAGGAAGTATGTGCGTGTATTTGAAAGTTTATTTACTAAGTACAGTTATGTCCCTATCAGAGGTGGTGGGCCCTCTTCTTATTGGGTTCCTCAAAACTGCTGTTGCTTGAGCTGTGGAGGCTTATCTGGGGAATTCAGATTAGCCCGTGCCCTTCCACACACGCCAGCTGGGTGACCTTGGGCTAGTCACAGCTTTTCAGAGCTCTCTCAGCCCCACCCACCTTACAGGGTGTTTGTTGTGAGGGGGGAAGGGCAAGGAGATTGTAAGCCCATTTGGATATATAAATCCAAACTCCTCCTCCTCCTTCTCCTTCTCCTCCTCCTTCTCCTCCTCCTCCTTCTATGGAGCTCATTCATACAATTGTTTTTACAGATAAATGTGATCTTGGGGTGAGAAATTGCTGAAATTCTTTATTGGTGGTTTGTTCTCTTAAAAGTGGTAGGAAAACAAGGAGCATCCGCTGTCGGACAGAGCAGAAAAATAGCCACATGAATCTCTCTGCTTTTATAGGGTTTTTAATCAAGCCTGGCCTCTCTGAAATATATGAGAAGAGCAAGTCTTCCATCTTTTGAACTCTGCCCAAGGTGTCAGGTGGACACACGGGGCTTCCTCGGCAATGCTGTCTAAGCCTCAGATCAGCAGTTTTTGTGCCTGTTTATGCGGCACAGGATTATTGTTGCCAGACTGTTGCAGAGTCTCTGTAGAAGAATCCTGCAGTTGGCTAAGCAAAAAAGACAATGATCAAAATTCTTAGATTCATGCAGCAAGTTTAAATGGATGACCTGTTTGCCGTTGTGTTTGGTATTTAAGCTAGGGTTTTAGTGATGATACCGTTGAGTACTAGAAGCTTGAAAACAGTCTTTCTTGGCATTCTGAGAAGTTGCATTGCTGATATGCAGCCAGAAAGCCATAATTTACTCATTGGTAATTATAGAATAACAAACAGTAAAGAGTAGCAAAGCTTAGAATTGATTGGGGGGGGGAGGATGTATGATCTGTGTAATCACACATCCCGGCTGGGTTCCTTGCTGTAAATCCCAGGGTTGGATGAGTAATTTCTTCTATTGGAGGCTGTCATAGAAAATAGCTAGTCTGTCCCTAATCCCCCTCATTTCACCTAAGTCCCCATTCCTTGACTGGAGGAGAGTCAATGTGTGGCACAGCTATTTACCATTTACTTAATTTATACCCTAATAGAGACTTAAAGCAGTTTATTTGATTCTCCTTTTCTCCATTGTATCTTCCCAACAACCCTGTGAGGGAGGTCAGGCCAAGAATATGTTACTGGCCCAAGGTCATCCAATGAAATTCCATGGCAGAGTGGAGATTTGAGGCTGGGCCTCCAAAATCCTAGCCTGACACTCTAACCCAGTGGTGGCGAACCTTTTTGAGACCGAGTGCCCAAATTGCAACCCAAAACCCACTTATTTATTGTAAAGTGCCAACACGACAATTTAACCTGAATACTGAGGTTTTCGTTTAGAAAAATGGTTGGCTCCAAGGTGTGCGTTACATGGGAGTAAGCTTGGTGGTAGTCGGTGGCTTTGCTTTGAAGCAACCATGCAACTCTTCCAACGGGTGAATCATGACCCTAGGAGCGTTTACTCAGAAGCATCATGCTGGTGGGGAATGATGGCAACTGTAGTCCATAACATCTGGAGGGCTGTGAGTTTGACACCTGTGCTCTAACCACTACACAACACTTGCCCCATATATGTAGTGGTTTGAGTTTCAGACTAAGATCTTGGAGACTCAGGTTCAAATCCACACTGTGCTTGTTGGACAACCTTGGGCTAGATTTTTTTCATCCCAACCTACCTCACAGGGTGGTTCCTTTGAGGATAAAATGGAGGAATGGCGAACAGTGTTGTAAGCTGTTTTGGGTCCCCATTGTTGAGGAAAGTGGGGTATAAATATCTAAATAAATAAGTAGGCATCTAACAGCGGGAATAAAATATTCCTTTGTCCTCATATCCACATTCTTGATAGGGAAAGGTGATCATTTTTGTCACCTCTGCCTTGCTATGTATTCATTTGAATAGGCATTTACATGCAGTAGACTTGCAGGCTGGGATTTGTCGTAGATGGTTATTGATCTTGCTTGTAAACAAGAACCTGATGCCCTGAAACAGAGACAGCCCTGGCTCTAGTACACGATGTGCTGGTGAAGCCAAGAATCCATCTGGCTCCCTTGTGCACAGATCACAACCTTTTCAACTTTGCTGAACTTCTGACAAATGTAATCTTTTTGCCCTTGTCTGTGTTGCAGGGACGAAGCTGAAATGGAATATTTGAAGATTGCTCAGGATCTAGAGATGTATGGTGTGAATTACTTTGCCATTAGGGTAAGATCCTGGGTTTGCAAGGTGCTCTTGAAGCATGTCCAGAGAGAAAATTGAGGCAGTTGAACAGGTCTTCAGCTTTGCAGATTGTTGTCAGAAGCTGCTGTGTCGCAGAGGGAGAGTTTTGTGCAGAATGTTTGTTGTGCTGGCACACTTCCTGTTCCAGCTTCACCTGCAACCAGGAAGGGCCATTGAGGTTTGCCTCAAGAGGATAAATGAGTCACTGCCACTGCGGCTCACTCTGCCTTGGAAAGCCTGAAGGAACAGGGTTGGACAGAGTTATAGGGTTTATGTCTATCTATCAGATCTACTATGAATGAGTAATCACACATCCTGGCTGGGTTCCTTGCTGTAGAAGTGCCTTCCCTCCCTTTGATGTGGTTTACAGTAGGTTAGAACACAAATGAAGTACACAAATGGAAATCTTGCATATTTTCTCTTTTTCCTTTTCTTTTTAGAATAAGAAAGGGACTGAGTTACTGCTGGGAGTTGATGCCTTGGGTCTCCACATATACGACCTGGAAAACAAGTTGACCCCCAAAATCTCCTTTCCATGGAATGAGATTCGGAATGTCTCTTACAGTGATAAGGAGGTAGGGCATATTTCACTTCCCCTCCCTATCCCCCTCCCTGTCTGCGTAAACACCAGTGAATTAAGCAACAGCGGATTCAGGTATCTTTCGTCTCTTTCTTGACTAAACTCAGTCTTGTCAAAGCTCCTTTGGATACTTAGAGAAGAACTCTGAACTTAAGACATATAAGACAACAGGCGCACTCAGCCTTTTATTGTTCAACACAGTGCTTGTATATGTATGTATTTTAACAGAGCCTTTTGGTTTGTCATTTTAAAAATGAAACTTCTTCTGGTGCACTCAGCCCAAGAGAGGCTTATAGCTCAGCATTTTCAGGTTCCTGTTCCACTTTGGTTGTGTTCTGCCTTCTAACTGCTGTTGTGTAAGGAGCAGAGCCTTTGGATCTTATCCATCTAGCAGCACTGCAGAGAATTTATGAAGTTCCTGGGCTCTGCAGCTTTTAAAATCAGAGGCACAAGCACAGTTTTAATAGGAATGGAAATTTTATACAGCACTGACTTCAGTTTCCTTTCTTTAGGGCTGGTCAGTTTCAGATAAACACCTACATAGAAGAAATTAGCAATGGGATTTTTTTTTTGTTTCATTTTGAGAAAGTGGGAATGGGGAGAAGGATTGGTAATCTTTAAACATTATTTAGCAAGGGCAAAAAGCTTAAAATGCTCCATGTAGATTAGTTTTGTTGCTCAAGCCCTAAGCAATTAGCTCATGATGGTCCCCTTTAAAAGAATCATCTCTGAGAAATAATCTTACATCACTTTTAAAACAAATCCTTTGGAGACCTTTTTGCTGTCTGCGTGCAGTGTAAGCTTCCTGACTGCATTCCTCCAGGAATTGAAGGTCTGAAACCTCATCTGCTAGGCTTTGAACATAATAGACTGTAATAGACCTGCCCCTTGAGGGAAGGATCTGTCATCTTTTATCCTGTCAATAATGCTCATAATAATACGGCCACCAGAAAGATCTGACATGATAGTAAGCAGGCTTAATAGTGGCACAGGAGAGCTATTCCAAGACATCAGCAATGCTTAATCTGCTCTGGCAATGATCAGCCCTTTGCCTGGGATTGGGATAGCCCCCTCATGCCCTATTGCCAGCAGCAAGGACAGGAATCTTTGCAAGAGCTGAATCCAAGGCCCCAAGTCTCCCTCCTCACTCTGTGGCTTCTGGCTCACCTGAGAAGCCAAAACCCAGTTTTCTTTGTTAAAAACCAACTGTGCCGGCCCTGTCCTCTGTCACTGATGTATAAAGCTTTTACTCAGTGATGTCTTTGGGCAAAAAGTCACTGTCTGTAACTGTCTCTTGGGGAGGGGACAAGGAAGCTACGAAGGTACCGATTGGGACTTGACAGAACTGCTTCAACTGCAGTGGCTGCTATTTTTCTTCCAGGCATTTGCTCTTGCCCTCCTTTAATGATCTTCCCCTTGTGCTTACTGGTCCCACAGGTCAGCTTTAATGTGAGAGCTAGTTTGTGAGCTGTGACAGTATTTGAAGTACACAAGATGCTGAGCATTCCCACCCTGGGGAGCAGTTGTCTCTTGATTGACTCTTTGGCATCTGGCGAGAAAACGAACCTCCAGCCCGTTCCTCTATCTGCCAACATAGTTTAACCCCCGTGCTACCTTCTCCCTTATACTTCTTTTTACCCACCCTTCTCTTTTTCAGTGTACGAGTTTGACAAATTTTGCCTCTCTTACAGTTCACAATCAAGCCATTGGATAAAAAAATTGACGTGTTCAAATTTAACTCCTCCAAGCTGCGTGTGAATAAACTGGTAAGTGCATGCAAAGCCAGCCGTAGCAGCCACAAATAGCAACTCCTTGGGACCATTCCAGATCAGAAATATGATGGGGGGAGAGGATTAACCCCTCCCTTCCCTGTGCCACAATCCTGTTCCAACATTGTTTCCTTTTAGAAGGAACAAGTGCTGGAAGCTGTGTTCACAGAATTCCACTATCCCTCTTGTTTGTGCTCTACACACATGTAGTTGCATTGGCTCATATTTATCCTTTGCCATCCTTGGCTGCAACATTCCTTCCTTCCTTCCTCTCCCACCCGTGACTGGGTTTTATCCCCACTTCTCTCCTCTGTTCTACATGTTGCCTTTCCCCTCTTTTCCAAAATGTAAACTTCATGTTCCTGTGGACTGGGTACCTATCCTTTGGTATTTGTTTCCTAAAGTGCCCTAGAGTGGGACACACTTAGTGCTGCACAAACAATTATTCTAATAGGCACTGACGCCATACAGAAAATTGACAATAAAAACACTAGCTGTTAGCCTTATCTGAAACCCACCCCTCAACCACGGATCCATGCCTCCTGTGAAAGGGATATTTCCCTGTGGGATTTGAAGATGGACAAGACAGCAGTTCTCTGGATGCACGAAGGGCCTGCTTGACAGGGAATGAGGCACGGCTGAAGCAGCAGAGTGGCTTTGTTTGGCTGGCTGGCTGGCAGGTCCCACTCAGAAATTGGTCTCTTGGAGCACTGAGGGAACAGCTTGCTCCTCCAGGGCCTCTATTTTTATCTTTTTGAAATCCGACTGTATTTGCTTAAAGCCTAATAGTCACAGCTCTGGTCTAATGGGTTTTATTATCTTGAGTTTTTTTTGTGCTGTCCCATTAATACTTTACATTTTCTGATCAGAAAACACTAACTTGCCTGCTGTTGCACCTACCTGGAATCCTAAAGGCCATCGTCTAAACTTCTAAAGAATGGTTAATTGTAGAGCAGTGCTCCACCAAAGCCATAAGTACTCCTAGTGCCCATTAATGCCAGGGGAACTAAATCTGTAAAAGATCACCTGGGAAAGAAATGGAATGGATACTCTATCATATGGTATAATTTTATATATCACATTAGAGAATCCAATTGGGGACCCTCAGCTCTGTACTGGAGTTTTTTTGGGGAGGGGGGGAGGGAGTGATCTACCACTTCCTTAGAATCCACATTTAGCAGACACCGAGGGACCTTTTGAAGTTTTCATCTCTGGAAAACCCTGCCTAGAATTAGGGCCTAGAATTCTCTGAAGGCACCAGAATAAAGCCCGAACTAATCTTCAGTGATGCTCTCTCCCTTCTTCATTATCTTTTTTTTTTTTGCCAAATGCAGCTGTGGTTGGCGCAGTCTTCAACAAAAGACTAGTGAAGAGCTGGGTTTTTTGACTGTTTCTGGCCAGCATCACAGTTTTCATCCTTCACAACTGTGCTAGGGAAATGATAAAAGATGCCACCACATTGTCTCCTGTGAGATGAAACCAGCTGCATCTGTGTGTGTGCTGTTCTTTGTGGGGTGAATGGCCAGAGATGGAAGGACGAAGCAGCTCCTTGCCCCAGCTGTTTTGGGTGGGTTTTTTTTAAAGTCCAGATGAAAATACACCTGAGCAAGTGCAAACAACTATGAGAACAGCAGGAATAAGCCATTATGTAGTTTCAATGGGAATGTAAAACTGGTGTGCACGTTACAGTTGCCACGCAAATGCAGCCTGAAACCAGCTCTACATCAGCTGTTCCATACGGCAGTTTAGTAACCCACATGGATTACCCTCATTGTGCGGAGGGTCTCCATGCCTTGGCTGGGTGTTCTGGTGAGCACCGCATGGAAATGCTTCCTGTGGAGAGTCTCCATGCAGTTCTGTGATGCATGTGGAACAAAGGTGCTGTTGAGAAGCTATGCAGTGTTAACGGGAAATTCCACTTTATCCCCTTTTCCTGTGGTTGGGTGGAACAGATCCTTCAGCTGTGCATCGGGAACCACGACTTGTTCATGAGGAGGCGGAAAGCTGACTCCCTTGAGGTCCAGCAGATGAAAGCACAAGCCAGGGAGGAGAAGGCCAGGAAACAGGTGAGAGAGCTTTTGGCATCCTAAGAACATAAAAAAGAGCCTGCTGGATCAGACCAGAGTCCACCTAGTCCAGCACTCTGCTACTTGCAGTGGCCCACCAGGTGCCTTTGGGAGCTCATCAGGTGCCTTTGGGAACAGGATGTGAAAGCAATGGCCTGCTGCTGCTGCTGCTCCTGAGCACCTGGTCTGCTAAGGTATTTGCAAGATTGGTAGCCATAGATCGACTTCTCCTCCATAAATCTGTCCAAGCCCCTTTTAATGCTATCCAGGTTAGTGGCCATCACCACCTCCTGTGGCAGTATATTCTAAACACCAATCACACGTTGCATGGAGAAATGTTTCCTTTTATTAATCCTAATTCTCCCCCCCCCGCCCCCGCCCCCCAGCATTTTCAGTGTATGCCCCCTGGTTTTAGTATTGTGAGAAAGAGAGAAAAAAATTCTCTCTGTCAACATTTTCTACACCATCCATTTAAGATGTTGCCCCTGGGTCAGAGAAGATCCCAGAAGGGATCTGCTGCCAACTGTATGTTACAATGAATGTCTGAAGTTTTGGGTAATGTTTATACAGACCACCTCAGTTAAATTTCTGAGAGTTCAAAAGCTCGGCAGTGCAGATAAACGCTGCCAGTTGCCTAAATGGGACTTTTAGCATTCACTTACATGCGGTCCTGTCCCAGTTGGGGGTTCATGAAGAATTTTAGTTTGCGTGTAGGGGAGGAACATGGAAATTACACCCTCCCTTTCAAAAACTACCCCTCCAGGATCCTGAACAATCTGAGGGGTTTAAGCAGGCCAATCCTCCCCCTACACTTTAATTGGCTTTCAGTGTTTTGCATCTTCTGAAATATTATCATCCCTCATCAGACCGGATTTGGGTTTCCCCCGTTAATAGACAAAGTTATATTTTCCTACATACTTGAAAGTCTCTTGGCTATGTAAGAACGTCTGTCTTGTTTCTGGGCTGCCTTTTGTGTGACTTTCTTTAACCACACTGGGATCGGCCAGTTTACTATTAGATGTAGCAGTTTCTCAGATATAAACAAAATCCATTTGGGTTTGTTGGTATTCATGTGTAAAAGTCAATGCTGACCAAATTTTGAATGTTTCCTCTAACATCCTTGTGAATTATTCAGGACTGCTGTTCATAGCATGATGGATTAATTACAGATGGACCTCAGTGCTATTCATTGACTCACCTCACAATAGAATTGATATTTGGCTTTGTCTTGGCATCAACCAGCATCTATTTAGATTTTGATTCTTTTCAGAATTGGAACGTTGCACATGTTTCTTCCTCCTCCACTATCACAATTACAGCATCGGTGATCATTGTTCTACTAAACTGGTTTTGTACTTGACACATTGAACGTAATATACTTACTGTAACATATTTATATTTACCAGCAACAAATGACAGTGTCCCTGGTGCCTCACTTCAGATACTCATTACTATCTGTTTTGCGTTTTCCGTCACCATACTGAAAAAGAAAATGGGTGCAGATGTCAAGTGGATACTTAAACATCAAACAAAGAACTGTGTCACGAATCCACAAGCCAAGCATTATTGTGCTATCTCAGTGCTCAAAAAAGACACTTTGCTCCATTATGGTTTGTATTTTTCTAAGCCTCTTTAAACAGGAGCAAAGGTTTTAAGATGGTTGTGGTGGGTTTTCTGGGCTGTGTGGCCATGGTCTGGTGGATCTTGTTCCTAACTTTTCGCCTGCATCTGTGGCTGGCATCTTCAGAGGTGTATCACAGAGGGAAGTCTGTTACACACTGTGTCTTATGAGAAGGGAATGTTTTAGTGGGGTATAAATTGTCATGTCTCTGGGTGGGGAACCAATCAGTAAGTGTTTGGGTGAAACTTGCTATGCAAAGGTGTGGTTGATAGTATTGTATTGCCGGGGTGGGGTGGGGGTGGGGGGTTCAGACCAGGGAGTGATTCACATTTGTATTTAAGATGGGTTTCACATTTGAAACAGAGTTGTGTCTCAGATGTGTACCACAAGTTTCATTTTGCTGTCTCATTGTTCAGCTAACAACTGCATAAGCAAAGAGATGCCTAACATGTAAATGAAACCAAAGGTCTGACCCATGAAAATCCTTTTTGGTTTCTGGTACATCGTCTTTGCTTACAAAACGTTCTTGGAGAGGTTTCTATGTTGTAGCTCCTTACTAATGAGGGAACATCTCTTCTTTCTTTTCTTGACTTTTATCTTCCAAGAATGCAGATGGAGAAAGTGTTTGCCTAGAATATACGTGTGTGCACACTCTTTGTCTTTAAATGTATGTGGGTCCCAAGATCTGTGCCTGGACTTCAGTATGAGCAAGCCCATGGTTTCCTGGGGAGGTTGCTTGCAGTTAAGCAGGAGCTGGGAGGGAGAGCTGTGCACTCACGTGTCCTAATTAGATGGTGATGGAATGCATGCTGACATTCTGTTGCATGCTAATTTTGGGCCTGGCCTCCTTTATTCTCTGCAGGTCAGCCCAGCCGGCAGACACAGCACATTGCAGGCAGCAGCGTGGAGCCAATGAGCACATATCAGCAAATTGGATTGTATGAATCATTGTTTTCTACTTGTAGACCTTTTCTACTTACTGAAACCCACACAGCTAATCTGTGTGGTGCTGTTCAGAATATAGATTGCCACTTCTTGGTAAGCTGCTACACAGCAGCAGCAGCTCAGCCTGTTACCGCTGCAGGAGAGGCAAAGCTCATTGGAGTGCTCGGTTGAAGGCCTGGGCTTAGATTTCCCCATGTCAGAGATGTTACTCTGGATTTAGAGTTCAGTTCCTGGGGAAGCCAGTGCAGCGATGGTCTCTCCACACTTGCCGAGGAGAAGGTTTGTGTCTAGTTCAGCTTGAGCCGCAGAAACCAAATCTGTCCAAAGGGAATGTGAGGGCATCGTGCTCATCTCAGTCTGTCACTAGGTCAAGCAAGTTGTTATTTTGACTCGCTGAAGGATTGTTTTGCAGCCCTTTGGAGAATGTCAGCTTTAGATTTGGGGGGGGAGGGTGTCAGTGAGGAATGAATCATTGCTTTGAACTTGGCAGAGCTTTTTAGGGAAAGGGAGGCCTGTCTGAGTAGAGGCAACTATAATCAAAGCCTTGTGAAACAGATTCAAGGGCAGTCAGAATATCAGAAGGGTGCTTGTTTTCTCCCCTGTAGTGTTTGGCCTCTTGTCAGCAGCTGCTGCAGAGAATGAGCGGGTATAGTACATGCCCAGCAAGAGTCTTCTCAATTCCTCTTTAGAGTCTCTTCCACTTGGGAACTTTTCTTCTCCTGGTCCCTTTGTAATCAGTGCTGTGTGACTGGAGTTCGTTCAGTGTATGAGTTTGGAATCTGGAGTCCTGAAATTCTCAACTTGGATATACATCAAAGAAGTTCCTAGCCCTTATGGTTGAGAGAAACTTGAGAGTGTTTGGGAACTGGCCAGAGATGTAGGTATGCCTGTTAGGTTCTTTGTTGTTTCTTCTTTATACTTGCTCTCCTTGCCATGCTTTATTACAAACTGGTTTGTTAAGTCCTGCACCTTCCAAAGGGGCTTGATGTCTAGTGTGTGGCAAGTGCTGCCCGTGAAGCCCAAGCCCAAAGTCTCCTGGGGCCTGTGGACAGTAGCCTGCTGCTTGGAATAGCTGAACTACATGTTACTCCAGTGACCCATAAACACTTCTTAAAGTATATTTTTAATTGGTTGTTGTGGGTTGTCCTGGCTGTGCGGCCATGGTCTGGTAGATCTCGTTTCTAATGTTTCGCCTTCATCTGTGGCTGAAATCTTCAGAGGTGTATCACAGAGAGAAGTCTGTGACAGCTTATCTGTTCTTCTGGTCTTGGAGCTCTGTGGCCGGGACGAGCTCTCAGATTGGACTTTCACTACTGTCTTGGTTCACATGTGGAGGTGGGGATTTGCTACAACATATTATCAACAGTTTTGGCGCCCTTTTGCTGGAACTGTCTTATCATGTCTCTCCCATGTCTTCAATAAAATCCTTGAACCCTTCAAGTGAGTTATTGTCCGAACGGGGAAACAGACACGTATAAACCTCCATAGCTCTGGAAATTTGATTTATTTCTACGCAGAAAACAGAAATCTGGGCACATCAGTTGCTCTTAACAGCTGTGTCTTCTCCTCTTCATCTCTTTCCCTTCATCTCTTTCTCTTTCCCAGATGGAGCGCCAACGTTTAGCCCGAGAGAAACAGATGAGAGAAGAGGCAGAGCGAACGAGGGATGAGTTGGAGAGAAGGCTGTTGCAATTAAAAGACGAGGCAACAATGGCTAACGAAGCCCTGGTAAGTCCCATTAAGGGCCAATTTTGCAGGCCTCTTCTGTGTCGTAGTCTTTGACGCACCAAGTATGTGTTGATATAGCAGGAGTGGCCAACCTATGGCGCTCCAGGTGCTCATGGACTACAATTCCCATCAGCCCCTGCCAGCATGGCCAATTGGCCATGCTGGTAGAGGCTGATTGGAATTGTAGTCCGTGAACATCTGGAGCGCCATAGGTTGGCCTCCCCTGATATAGGGTGTGTTCAGATGACCAGCTTTCACATTTTGTAATGACGTCTGCATGGAATTTTGTCATAGGGAGGGCTCTCATGTGTGTACAGAGGTTACACCTTTTCAGCTGTGAGCCCACTATTGGAAGAACACACATTGCCTACTGGACATACACACAGTCTTATTCTGAGGACCGTATTATGGGGGAAACCTGCTTTTCTAATCTATAGCAAAACCCAGGTTTGTCAGTTTCCAGTGGGTGGCCTTTGGGGCTGATCATGGAACAATTCTATCCTTTCCTACTGCTGGGTTGTACGTAGCATGGTTTGGCTGGATTCCTCACACAGTCATCTCTCCCTCTCTCTCTTTGCTGTCGAACCAGATTTCAAAGTTTAATTGAAAAGAACTTTCAAAATATTAAAGTGGTGAATAGATCGCAGTGAACACAAACGTTTTGGTAACTACATATGAAGGGAGAGGGAGCTCAGGAACAATGCAGAACATTCTGTATGTTTGTGCTTTTGAGCTAGAGGCTGCTGAGGAGCAAAGGCAGGAGACATCAGAGCTTGTCCTTGCTGCTGAAAATCTGCATCCTTTCCTTTTTGGAGGTGGGCTTATGGTTGGCATGGGTTGGCATAGCTGCAACTATTTAGGAAAGTGGATTGTTGGAATGTGGTCATTGCATTCCAGATTTAGGGTTCAAGAGAAAGTGTTTCTAGTCTGGTTCCTTCTTATTTTGTCTCCTACCTGCCTACCTCTCAAGCAGTGGCACCTCCTCCGTATACAGCGAGGCACTGGTTTTAGGACTAGTTTCTTCCTGCTTCCTGCACAGAAGGACCGTGGCTCAGTGGCGGAACATCCAGTTTGCATGTAAAAGGTCCCAGGTTCCATCCCTGACATCTCATAGTTTGAGGGTCTGCAGCTTGCGGCTCTCCAGATGTTCATGCACTACAACTCCCATCAGCCCCTGCCAGCATGGCCAATTGGCCGTATTGGCAGGGGCTGATGGGAATTGTAGTCCATGAACATCTGGAGAGCCGCAGGTTGCAGACCCCTGTCCCATTGGGTGTGAGGCAACCTGAGATCTCTTCCTGCAAGCCTGAAGAGCTAGTACCAGTCAACATAGACAATACAAACCTCATAAGACCAGTGGTTTGACGTCATGTAAGCCGGCTTCATGTATGTGTTCATTTGACTTCTGAATGAGCAAGTAATAGCGGCCCCTGGGAGCAGCAGGGCCAGATGCCGTCTCTTGCTGTCCTACTAGGGCAGCTATCAATATATGTCCTCCTTCCTGTCTAGTTGACCACCATCACCACTTGCGTGCTCACCCTCCTGATCTAGCAGTCACTGGTAGCCAGGAGAAGCAGTGCCAGCCAGCTATTCTTACTCCCAACTGTTCTTTTTCCCACTGGATGACAGCAGAAGGAGAAATAGCTTATGCTGCCAGCACCAGTGCTGGACCGCAGATGGGAAGGATGCAGCTGCCCTGTGGATGGAGGGTTACACAGCAGTGAGGGAGGAAGTGGTGGGAGAGCATTTTGCCAAGTCTTCCTCGGCTGATTTATCTGGCAGTGGGTTTCAGCTTTGACACTGGAGAAGCTTTCTTGGTGACCAGTGGTGGATGCTGGCAGGTATCTGTCAGGCCTGGCCGATGTCAATCTCCCTCCCTCTTCCACAGATGCGTTCTGAAGAAACCGCAGACTTGCTGGCTGAAAAAGCCCAGATCACAGAAGAGGAAGCAAAACTTCTGGCTCAGAAAGCAGCTGAAGCGGAGCAGGAGATGCAGCGGATCAAGGCTACGGCCATCCGGACGGAGGAGGAGAAACGGCTGATGGAGCAAAAGGTGCTGGAGGCGGAGATGCTGGCGTTAAAGATGGCAGAAGAATCTGAAAGAAGGTAAGATTGGAGAAGAGGCAAGGTGAACATTGTTGCATCCTTTGCTTGCTCAGATGTTGTTTGTCGAAGACTAATTGTTTTGTACACCAGCAGAAATTATTCTGCTTCTGTTCTGTCCAAGTATTATATCTGTGTGCTTGCACTCTCTCTTCCCCAGCACTCCCATAACATTTAGTCTTGACCATGCTTCTGTTGTTTCCTGCAAATGAAAGACCAGAGTTTCTCTTCACCACCGTACATGCTAGTTTACCAACTAATATTCTGACAAGTCATTATGAGCAAAATAGTAGTGCTTGTCATGGAAACTCTTTTCCTTTTTCCTTTACATCTCTAAGTCACTTGGGAATATAAAATCATAGGGCTGGAAGGGAAAACACAGGCTCTCTGGTCCGCCCTTTACTCAATGGAGGATCAGCCTAAAGCATCCCTGACAAGTGTTAGTCCAGCTACAGCTTGAAGACTGCCAGCAAGGGGGAGCACACTAGCTTCCAAGGCAGCCAATTCCACTGCTCAACTACTCTTACTGTAAAAATTTTTTTCCTAATGTCCAGCCAGTATATTTCCAACCGTAATCTATTCCCATTATTGTGAGTCCTGAACTCTCTGCCAACAGGCACAGCTCTGTGCCCTTCTCTAAATGACAGATTTGCAAATACTTAAAGAGAGTGATCACATGCCCCATCAGTCTCCAATGAGGTGTAGTGGTTAAGAGCAGGTGGATCCTAATCTGGAGAACCGGGTTTGATTCCCCACTCCTCCACCTGAGTGGCAGAGGCTTATCTGGTGAATCGGATGTGTTTTCACACTCCTACATTCCTGCTGGGTGATCTTCCGAACTCTCTCAGTCCCACCTACCTCACAAGGTGTTTGTTGTAGGGAGAGGAAGGGAAAGGAGCTGCTCCTCCTCCTCCTCCTCCTCCTCCTCCTCCCCCGATCCCGAAGACTTTCCTGGTAGGGCTTGGTCTCCAGGCCCCTGATCATCCTCGTCGTTCTCCTCGTCACCCGCTCCATTCTGTCCTCATCCTTTTTTTAAGTGAATCCTCCAGAACTACACACAGTACTACACACAGTGGCAGAAGCAGGCACCTGCCAGAGCCACTGTTGGGCTGTGGTGAACCCTGTGTGCACCTCAGCTAGCCCAAGTGGGGGGGTTGGGAATGAAAGCATAATGGTTCAAATCCATGAACATTAAGTGCTTTTAAGCCACTCTTCCCTTAGCCCACTGACTTTCTTCCCAGATCTGCCCAATGGGAATAGTGATACTGCAGTAGTATGATTTAGTACTGTACTATTTTGAAAGGGGTGTTTTGTGCAGCGGTGGTGGAAAGTGCTGTCAAGTCGCTGCTAACTTATGGTGACCCCAAAGGGGTTTGAAGGTGTCCAGAGCATTGCCTACCTCTGTGCAGTGACCCTGCCGGACTTTCCCTCCCGTACCCTCCTTTGACTTAGTGCTACAGTACAAAATCAGGCGCAGAGGAAGCGCCCTGTAGGTGAGCCCTTAGGTTTCAGCACCGACTGATTATTCAGCTGCTCGTCGAAACCAAACTGCATTCTGCAAAGCATTTAGATGCCATTAATTAGGTTTTTTGCCTCTAGATATTAAATGGAATTAATTAACTCCCCCCTCGTGCCACTATCGTGCTTCACATCCCTCCCTCCTCTCCTATTCATGAGGCTCCTGCTGTGCTCCAGGCCTCTGCTTCCCCAATCTTTGGGGCATATGAGGGCTGCCGCCAAGAGCTCTTGTCATAAGTTGCATTCGTTAATTGGCAAATTAACAATAGCGTTAATTTCATTCTGGATCCCACCCCCCACCCCCCCTCATGTTTTTGGGCTTCCGCCTTCTCTTTTTCATTATTTCTGTACCTGGCTTGCCAGACATCTTGTTTCTTCTGCCAGTTTTTTGTTTGGAAGCAGCGCCTTGCTAACATTTCTCTGTGCTTCTTCACCCCACCCCCCTCCCGTTTCTCTACCTCAAATACAAGCGATGTGCAGCAGTTCTTATACTCTTGAGTACCCTGATTAAGTACTGCTTATCCTGTCTGGAATTGGTGGACTTAAGTGCCCTTAGTAGTAGCATTTGACTATCTTTTAGATTGGAAAGTTTTGCGCTTTGAGCCCCGAGAGTTTCTAGAACTTGTCCTGAAGCACAGCTGGGCTGATGAGACCTGGTGCAGTGCCCTGCTGGCTTAGGAAGGGATGTGAGTGTGGGGTCGCGACTACAGAACTGGTTTTGATCCGTTGTTGTCCAGCTCTGGCCCTTGACTTGTTTTTTGTCACTGGGCACAGGGCAAAGGAGGCAGACCAGCTCAAGCAGGACCTGCAGGAAGCTCGCGACTCCGAGCGGAGAGCAAAGCAGAAGCTTTTGGAAATTACCAGCAAGTCGTCTTACACAGTAAGAACACTCTGTGCTGCCATCCTGTTCCCCACCACCACCCACCTTGACGCTCTGAAACCTCTGAACCCTACAATCCCAAGATCTGCATGCTGCGTTGGAAATTATGCAAATGGAGCAGATCTGTATCAGTGAATTTGCATTCATTTGTATAATTTCCGCTATTGAGACTAGGAGAAATGCTCTAGCAAGACCAGGGAGATAGAGATGGGGAGTATCTGAAAGTTATGCTCAAATTAATAGTCTGTTTTTGGTACAATAAGAAAAGGCTGCAAGCAACCCCCACCCCCCACCCCCACATTCTATAATCAAGAGGGCTAGAAACTTGGTAACGTTTTCTTTATTTGCTGCCTTTGTTCCTAGCAGAGCCCAAGGTAGCTTACAAATATTCATAAAAGCACATCAAATAAAGTAGATTAAAAACAAAGCCAATGTTTAAAGTATGTAGGACTTCTATTAGAGTTAACCAAATGCATTCCTACATAAAACCATTTTCAGCTACCTTCTGAAGATCGAGTGTGAGGGGGCCCTCTTTCTGATTGCTGAGACAGTCAGGACAGACTGTCCCTGAGAACTTAATTCCTAAGCAGGAGAACATATAGGAGAAGATGTTCCTTCAGCTCCCCAGTCCCAAGCTATGTAGGGTCTTAGGGTCAAAACTAACACCTGGAATTGGGCTCAGGAGTGGATTGGCAGCCAGTGAAATTGCTGTAATATTGGAGTCACATAAGTTTCACAGCTGACCCTGTGCAGCAGTCTGTCTACAGCATTCTACACTAGCTGGAACTTTTGAACAATCTTCAAGGGTAGCCCCAAATGGAGTGCATTGAAGTAATCTGTGTAGTGTAGTGGTTAGGAGCAGTGGACTCTAATCTGGACAACCGCGTTTGATTCCCCAGTCCTACACATGAAACCTGCTGGGTAACTTTGGGCTAGTCACAATTATCTCAGAACTCTCTCAGCCACACCTATCTCACAAGGTGTCTGTTGTGGGAAGGGGAAGAAAGGGCAACTGTGAGCCGCTTAGAGACTCCTTGTGGTTGAGAAAAGTGGGATTTAAATCCAAATTCTTCTTCTTCTAGTCCAGTCTGGGTATAACTAAGGCATGGATCACCATAGCACTATCTGATGACCCAGGAACGAACGCTGTTGACACACCAGCCAAATCTGGGCAAAAGCACTTTGAACCACTACGGCCACCTGGTTTTCTAAGTTGACTGCTTTGCACTCCCAAGCTACAAACCTGTTTTTTCAAGGGGAGTATAACCCCATCTAAGACAGGAGAGGTCTGAAGTCTCAGATCTTCTCTTCTACTAACCCAATTAACCCCTGTCTTGTCAGGATTAAGTTTCATCTTTTGTTACCAGGGATTTTGACTTCAGCTGCTGAGTTCCATATTGAAGGCTCTCTTGTGTATATGTTCAGGGCTTATAGAAAAGGCCATGAAGATCTTCCTCTAAAAACCAAATTCTGTCAAGAGATGTGTTTGTGCTCCTTTCTCATCTTGAGGATCTTTACAAGATTTCCCTGCTGTGTGCTTATTGAGTGTAATCGGTCAGCTTTTGCGTTAGTGAAATTTAGACATCTGCTCCTGGGTTTTATCAAGTGGCCGACTCTTTAAATCCCTTTACCATCTTCTCAGTAGAAAAATAACAAGACACCTAATTAAATAGAAAGGCAGCGAACTCTTAAGAGGAGCAAAATCTGCGCATTGTTAAATAATCATATATTTTTAAGCAGTGTAACTCTCTGTCAGGTAGTGTTGTGGAGCGAAGGTATTCCCTCTGCAGCCTCAGGAGTTATTTGTTCTGTTGTGTTTATAACTTGCTGCATTCTAAGGTTTGTACTAGACAGCGGGATGGCAGCGGCAGCAAGATCATTTCTGTCTTGAAGGCTCAAAAGAAGTTGGATAACCAAGGGGAGTACAAGGGGAAAGGGACAGCTAAGGACCAAAACACACCTCAGGTTACTCTTGTGGGTTTCTGAGAGAGAGGCTACCAGTTGCCCCTGCCTCATGGAAGATGTTCAGCTGGGAAAAGGACAAGGTGAAAACTAGATTTTTGTGGAAGAGATTAAAGAGAGGTATGCATAGCAAGATTGCAGGCATAAGACAGCAGGAAGGCAGAGGGTGGGGTGAGCAAAATACAAAGTCAAGCACGTTGCCAGATTTCTAGACCACTTTTGCGCTAAAAATATTCAAAGAAGTTCCCAAGATAAAAATGATCATACTAAAACAGTTGAGGTGGGGCTGCACAACCAAGCCTCTGGATGCTACTAGCCAATTGGGTGGCTGAATTCTCAGCAGGATGGGAACCCCCCGCAGGATGGGAACCCCCTCCCTCCTTTCTCTTGCATGCCACTCTTCACTACCCCCCTTCCCTTGCATGCCACCCCTCCCCTCCCTCCCTCCCCTTCCTTGCATGCCAACCCTCCCTCCCCTCCCCTCCTCTAGGGTGGGTGGGCCATGTCCAGATGCCGGGCCCCCTCCCCTCCCTCCCCCTTGCATGCCACCCCTCCCCTCCCTCCCTCCCCTTTCCTTGCATGCCACCCATCCAGCAAGGTGCCAGCAACACAGTAGCTAACCAATGATTGGCAAGGCTAAGGAGTCATCACCCGGTCATATGGGATAGCAGTTACATGGTTAAAGCAAGGAAGGATGAGGTTCATCCTCCCATACAGTTGGCTTGCCAGCTATTTGTGCAGGGGGATCTTTCCCCTCTTTAGGCTGGCCTGAAAAGCAATGCTTAGCCATTAGCAGAGAAGTACAGTGTTTCAGCTCCAGAGGTATGACAGTCCTAGCAACACAATCTGATTGCTGCCTGTCTTCTTTTGGACGTGAAGCGCAGCAGGTCTAGAGATGACCAGGTGGCCTTGCTTTGCAGTTGGCCATGCTGCTGTTCTTGTTCTAGGTGGGCCAATGTCACCAGACAACCGGGCATCGTTATACCGGCTTTTCTTTTGTTGTTGCAACCCCTCCGCCAATAGTTGTTTGTCTCTTGCGGTTCACTGAGAGTGGGTGGGTGGGTAAGCGTTTTGGGGCAAGGGGGCCACCCTTGAGATGAAGTTGCATTGGAACCCTGTTTCTGTCAAGCCGTAGTTTCTATTAGTGAGTGAACAGGATTTTCTTATGCCAATTTGATGAAGGCAGAATAGCATGGGAAATGAGAGTGCAGGCTTGGAATTTCTCTCACAATCAGAGGCACATAAGCGATGCATTTTTAATCCCCCCCCCCCCCCCACTTTGTGGCATTCCTTTGCAAGTGTGCTAAATCAAAGCTCTGGTGCGTGTCTTTTTTTAAAAAAATCCCCCTCAGCGCTAAACAGTTGCGGGGGGGGGGGGGGGGTGTGTGTGTGTGGGGAAAGTTGGTTTGTTGCTGTCACAAATAAACCCTATAAACAAGTTCCTTTTACAGCAGTTACCATCACAACTTGTGTTTCAGCACTGCGTCACCCTGAGTGAGTGTTTAAAGAAGCAGAACGAAGGTGGCTTGAATTTAATGGCTTTTCCTCCAAATTCTCTGAGGCTCTCTGCAAACTTTCAAAAGCTTTTAAGGGGACTGACTGCAGTGGAAAAACGAGCCTGGCATTTCTAGCCAGAGGCCCCTTGAGCTGAGCACTGGCTGCTCGGTCGCTTTGCTGGAGAATTGTTTGGAACAAATACTCTTGGCTCTCTCCCCCCCCCCCCCCACCATTGTTCTAACTGTCAGGGCTGCTAATTTAAGCAGGCGTGATGCCAGGGACTGGGTTATCAGGCCAGCTTCCTTCAGTCCTTAATGGGTTTTGTTGTGGTTTCATGCACATAGGTGGTGGTGGACTGAAAGCATCCATCTGGTATGAGGGCAGGAAAGGAGGAGGAGAAGCCGAGGGAATGGGCAGGTGCCTGCTGTCCCTAAGGAAGAAGGGACAGGACTGGTCTGTAAAGGGGTGGTTTATAATTATCATGTTGAAATAACTTGTTTGGCGAAGTGCCAAAAAGTTCGGTTTATATTATGCCTGAAACACTTAAGGCAATCCTGTATGAGGGGTTAGTGTTCTCTTAAGAGAGCTAGTGCAGCATAGTGGCTTAGAGACTGACTAGGCCACAGGTGTCAAACTCGCAGCCCTCTAGATGTTATGGAGTACAGTTCCCATCATCCCCTGCCAGCATCATGCTGGCAGGGGATGATGGGAACTCAGCATATAAAAGAATTGGGATGTGCCTTGTACCTAATTTAGGGGCATGGCTGTTAATTCCCACTAAAGCTAAAGGTAGATCGCTCAAAAAAAGATTGAGGTTGGTGCTAATACACAACCTTGCCTCACACCTTTGTAAGTTGGAATGAAATTGGTCATAAGACCTTCTCACAAGCACTTTACTCTACAGTTTGTACCATTATAGAGTTGCCTTATTATATAAAGGAGAGGATGGGAACTGTAGTCCATGAATATCTGGAGTGCCATAGGTTCGCCACCACGGGACTGGGCTGTGAGCCAGGAAGTTCCCGCTGCAGATCTCACCTCTGCCATTGACCCCACAAAATAGCCTTCGCTTCAGACCACCTCTCACATAGGAATTCTTTATTTGAGTAGCTCTAAAACCGAAGGTAAATCAAAATCGGAGCAATCAAAAAAAATCAAACCACCAGATCCAAATGTTGAGAAGAATCAGGAGGACGAGATGAGGAACACATATCAGTCTGAAAAGCCTTCTTGAATACCCATTTTTCCACTGCTCACAAAACAACAACAACAACAACCAGGCAGCATTAAGGTTGTGCTCTCAGGCAGGGTGCCACAGTCAAAAGGCCCAACTTGCTGCTGTCTAAAAGAATTCAGAATATGGCATTAGATTTGATCTGACTGTTCATGAGGAAAGAGGTGGCTCTAAGGGTATCATATCTTAATTGGCTTTATTACCAGGTGGTGGTAAGGATTGCTGAGACATTTCATGTGAAGTTTGTTGAATCTTTGAAGCTTGCTGTCTCCTTTCTAAGTATTGTCACAATACAGATTGGGGTGTCTTTGCTAGGACTTACTTCTCAGGGCCACACAAATTTTAACTCAGGACCCTAAATTGCTTTGCTGTTGATTTTGATGCTAGAAGACTCTTGGCTTAGAAGGCAGCTAGAAGACTCTTGGCTTAGACGGCAGCGAGCTACAGCATCTTCGCACATCTGAGTACCATGAAGCTATTATGTCCTTGGCTAAACTCTTATGGAACAAAGCAGGCTTTCTTATCATGTATGCACTCCATGTTCTCATTGTGAGCTAATCAGTAGGCATCACAAGTATATTTTTGCCTCTAGAGCTGAAGTATAATTAAGGGGGACATTGTGGGATAGGAGTTTGGCTCCACCCCTCCAGCTGCATCAGTCCCAGAAATGTTCCATTGAGAACTGCTTCTCCTTGTTATACAATCGGTTGCTACACTCCCCAAAGGGTTTCAGAAAAAGGTTCATTGCAAGACCTTCTGTAAGGAATTCCATAGAAGCAGAAATAAAAGGCTTTTTGGTGTAAAAGACCGTTTATTCAGACATCCTAGAAAGCTCACGTACACGACGTGGCAGGAATAAAGTCTCCCGCCAGAAGCACAGGTTATAGTTCTGTCCATCCCATCCCCCCTCCCGGTTTCTCATGGGAACGGAGTTCTCATCTCTCTCGAAGAGATAAGGCCTCCACCAGAGTCTCCGCCGCAGATGCTGGCCCATCGCCCGGGTTTTGGAATTCAGTCAGTTCAGTCAAGGCCAGGCGGCTGTTCTGAACATCAACACCATCGAATCCCTTACACTCTGCCTCCCTTAAGAAAACCTTCTCCCCCCCAGGTTTGTGCGGAAAGGTGCGGTGGAAAGCAGAAATGAGGGAAGGGGCGTCAATATTTTCTGAATAGACCCATTGATTATCCCACCCAAGAGACTAAATATTGCAAGCGTTTGCGATTAAAACGAGAGTCCAGGATGGCGTCAATTTCGTAATGCTTGTGGCCATCAATTATAGTCGGCGGGGGTCTCTCCGGAGGGTCGTGCCAGGCATCGGAAACGGGAGCCTCCTTGAGTAAACTGGAATGAAAGACAGGATGGATATTACTTAGAGAATTAGGCAAGTCTAAACGGGCAGTGACATCATTAATCACTTTAGTAATCTTAAAAGGTCCCACGAATCTTTTGCCCAGTTTTGAAAATTTATGTACGTCTCTGAGATTCTTGGTAGACAAATATACCCAGGCGCCCACACGTAAAGGGAAATCCGAGCGGTGCTTATCCGCTTGAAGTTTTTGGGAATCTTTAGCTTGCTGTAAAGCGGTCTGGACTGTTTTCCACCCCTCGGCCAGAGATGAAATCCACTGTTGGAACTCTGGAGGATTCAACGCTTCAGCAGGTAGTTGCGGCAGCGGAGGGAAGGACCGGCCAGACACAATTTCGAAGGGGTTTTTTTTTGTACTGCTATGAACCGCATTATTGTAGGCGTATTCTGCAAACGGAATTAAATCGCACCAGTTGTCTTGGTGATAGTTGGTGTAACAACGTAAATACTGTTCCAGGGTTCTGTTCGTTCTCTCCGACTCACCGTCACTTTGAACGTGGTAGGGGGCGGCAATTGCCGGGGCGGCCCCCAACAAGCCCAGAAAAGCTTTCCAGAACTTTGAAACGAATTGGGGCCCGCGGTCAGACACCACCTTGACGGGGGAGGAGTGTAGACGATAAATATGCTGAATGAACAGACGCGCTAACTTAGGAGCGGAGGGGATGGAAGTACATGGGATGAAATGGGCTTGCTTGGAAAATAAGTCCACCACCACCCACAAGACTGTGTTGCCTTGACTTTCTGGCAAATCCGTAATAAAATCCATGGAGATGACTTCCCAGGGACGGGAGGCCACCGGGAGAGGCTTAACAGACCATGGGTTTTCCCGGAACGGATTTGGCTTCCGCACAAACAGAGCATCCTTTGATATATGTCTCAATGTCTTTGCGCATCGCGCGCCACCAGAATTGACGGCGGGCCAAATGCAGAGTCTTAAGGAAGCCAAAATGTCCCGCCGAGCGGGCATCATGACAGGCCTCGAGAACCTGCTTACGAAGGGGGGGAGGCACGTACCAACAATCCCCCCACCTCCAAACACCATTCTCCAAGCGTAATTGGGAGTCACCTTCCTCCGCCGGTGGCTCGCGCAGCCCCGCCTCCTCGAGTTCCCGCAGGAAAGGAGAGATCAGGCTGGGAATGGGTGGTGAAGGAGGAGTGGACGTCTGAGATCGAGTGACAGCCAGCCCCAATTGGGAGGGGGGAGAGAACAGTGCGCGGGATATCCCGTAAGGCAGCTCCACCCCCCTCCCCGGGCAGGCGCGAGAGCGCATCAGCCAGTTTGTTGGTTTTTCCAGGGAAAAAATGGACGGTGAAAGAGAAACGAGAAAAGAAATCGGCCCAACGGAGTTGTTTTGCGGACATCTTGAGGGGGGTGGAAAGGGCGGCCAAGTTCTTGTGAACCGACCAAACTTGAAAGGGGTGTTTAGCCCCCTCCAGCCAGTGGCGCCAAGTGGAGAGCGCTACTTTGATGGCCACAGTCTCTTTATCCCCTACAGTCCAGTTGAGCTCAGCACCGGAGAATTTCTTTGATAAATAAGCACACAGAACAAGCCTATCATCTTTATTTCTCTGCAACAGGGCTGCACCAAGCGCTTTGTCCGAGGCATCCACATGAACCACAAAAGGAAGATCTGGGTCAGGGTGTTTTAGGATAGGTTCGGTAGTAAAAGCTGATTTTAACTGTTGAAAGGCTGCCTGACATTCCTTAGACCAAGAAAGAGGGGCCCCGGGCTTGGCAGCCTGTGGGTCTTTACCTTTAGTGCGTAAGAGGTCTGTGAGTGGGAGAGTCAGTTCAGCGAATTGGGGTATAAAGTCACGATAGAAATTAGCAAACCCTAGGAAAGACTGGAGTTCTTTCCGATTGGTGGGGGCAGGCCATTGGAGGACTGCTTCAATCTTAGCAGGATCCATTTTTAACCCCTCGGAAGAGATCCGGTAGCCCAAATAGTCGATGGAGGATTGGTGAAAACAACATTTAGAAAGTTTTGCAAAGAGGGAGTTGTCGAGCAAGCGTTTTAATACTTCCCGAACCAAGGCTTCATGCTCCTCCACGGTTTGTGAATAAATTAAAACATCATCTAAGTACACCACTACTCCCTTGTATAATAAGTCATGTAGAACTTCGTTGATGAGGGCCATAAAAGCTCCGGGGGCCCCACTTAACCCGAATGGCATTATTAAGTATTCATACTGTCCAAATTTTGTGTTAAATGCAGTCAAATGTTCATAGCCTTCTGCAATCCTGACTCTGTAGTATGCTTCTCTTAAATCCAACTTAGTAAAAATACGTCCCTTGCCCAATGCATCTAAAAGGTCCTTGATCAAAGGCAAAGGGTATTTATTGGACAGGGAAACCGCATTGAGTCCTCGGTAATCCGTACAGAGCCTTAAAGACCCGTCCTTTTTTTTTTAACAAATAATACAGGAGCAGCATGTGTGTGTTTGGTAGCTCGTCGTATGAATCCGCGAGCAAGGTTCTTGGCTAAGAAGGCACGAAGTTCCTTCTCCTCATTGGGACTCATGCGGTAGATTCTACCCTTGGGCAGTTGAGCCCCCGGCTGTAATACTATTTTGCAGTCAGTGTCTCTATGGGGTGGCAATTGATCGCATTCTTGCTCCTGAAATACTCTGGCTAAATCTTGGTAAGCCGGTGGAATGCCGGTGGATTCGGGAGCAATTGGAGCGTGCACCGCTGACGAAGCCAGGGGGTGTATGTCATTAGGAGGTGAATTATCCCCCCAATTCATGTGTTCTCCACAGGGGGGGTCAGTGAATTCTAAGATCCGTTCTTTCCAAATGAATTTTGGTTCATGCAACAACAACCATGGCATGCCTAGGACTATGGAGTGTTTGGCCACTGGGGCCAGAATAAAACTAATTTTCTCCCAATGGTCAGCGCAGCGGAGGAGAACCGGTTGCGTTTTGAACTGGGCCGGTCCTTCGGCCCCGAGGGGGCTGCCGTCCATTTGTGTGAACGGTATGGGCTTAGCTAGGGGAACTCGGTCTAGCCTAAGTTCCTCCGCCACTTGGGGCCGCATTAAGCAATGGGAGCACCCAGAATCTACAAGGGCTGAGGCTATAATAATGAGGTGTGCTTAGCGGGTTGGCCAGAATCGCTAGAAGCGTAATGGGGGCGCTGCCTTGACTCACCGCATCAGTAGGCGAACCCCTATCCATGGGGGTGGGAGAGAGGCAAAACGCCACATACACCTCTTCTGAGTCGCCTTGGGTAACCGCCTTTAGACGAAGCCCGCCACCGGAGGTGGCCCGGATTTACGTGGTGGCTTGGCAGATGGGGTCGCGAGTCGAGCGGTTGGCTTTTGTTTTTCGGGCAGTTGGCAGCTAGATGACCCGGTCCTCCCAGTAAAGACACAATCCCAAACGGCGACGGCGCTCGGAGGTGGTTTCCGTAGAGACTGCTGGGCTTGGCTTGCGAGTCGCAGCGGTGGTCGTAGCAGCGGGTTTTGGGCATGGGCGGCCCCCGGCGCGAGCGTAATCCAAACGAGACGCCACTTGAGATCCTAATTCGATCCATTCAGCAATAGTGCGTGCGACCCGAATAAGGAACACCGTTTCTCGCAGTTTGCCGTCGACAGCATCCGAGAAGTATTCACATTTCATGCGCTCAGGCCACTCAGGAGGGAGTCGAGCAGCCGCCACACGAAATTCACGGGCAAATTCGGCAAAAGAGCGGTTGCCTTGCTGAATAGATTTAATGGTGCGGATGGCTTCATTTTCAGCATCCGATCTTTGGAAGCAGCGCCCTTTAAGGCTTGGAGGAACGAGGCACCGCAGGCGAAAGTATCCTCCCCTTGCAGGTCAAAAAGAGTCACAAACCAGTCGGCTGCCGCTCCATCCAAGACGGAACCGATGTCCCGTATTTTTTCGCGTTCAGACCGGTACAAATCGTCATAGTCCTCCATGTGGGCATTGAGTTGCAGGATGAAGTAGGGAAGTTTGGAAGCGGTCCCATCGAAACGGGCAGGTATCGGAGGTCTGTAATATCCTCTCTCCACGGCCCTCGGAGCACGCTGGGGCGGCAGTTGCGCAGGTTGAGGCGGCGGCGCAGGGAGAGCCGGAATCGGTGGAGGTGGGGGCACCGGCGCCGCCGCCGCTGGTGCTCTGGTGGGAGCAGGTCTTTGGAAGGTGGCAGATACGCGAGTAGCAGGACCCAGAAGCGTTGCCCCTCTGGCGTTGGCTGTACCGGTAACGGCGTAGACTCCAGCTTGGGGCATCTTGTCCTGCTGCTTCTTCAGCTCCTTTTCAAAGGCGGCTAAGTCTCTTTCCTTGCGAGTCAAGGCATCTTGCGCGCATGCAAAGCTGCTTTCTCTCGCTCCAGTTTGGCCAGTTCGCCTCGCTGAATGGCTGCAGTTAGTTCACTTTGTGCACGCGATGGCCTTAACGCTTTCGCGTTGACGCTTCTAAGTCCAGTTTGAGTGTTCCAGGACCTTTATCATGGACCGGATAAATTCTGCATATATTGCCGCTGTAACGCGTCTTTGGCACGGTCCAGTTCGAGTTGGATTTCTTTGCGCTGCTGTTCCCGGTCCCTTTGCAGGGTTTCACGCTCTTGCTGCAGCTGCTCCCGTTCCTCTTCCCATAGCTGGCGTTCACGGGCCCATGCTTCCTGGGCATCTCGCAGTCGGCCCACTTCCTCATCCCAGCTCTCTTTTGACGGGAGGGGAAATAGGTCCGGATGAGAAGGCAGGCTTTCTTCGATTCCTCCTCATCGAATGCAGCACTGCGGTCCACCGGCGGCTCCATCGGGGCGCCTCTGGTGCAGCTGCTGATCCGGGATCTGGGGTCCGATCGGAAGCTGGTACGATACCCCTCCCAATCCCCGATATAGTCCCCGTTTCTACGGTGGTCTTAGGACGGGCCCCAGTGCTATGCCACGGTGGATTCTTGGGAGCATCATCGAAATAAGAGTCCAGGAATCGTTCAATTGACTCCTGGGTTGCCGCATGAAAAGTGGTCAGGCCCATCTCCTCCGTGACAGGTTGCATCTGAGGTTTGTAATCCACACGGAAACGGGTAGGTATCCGATCCACAGGCGCCCGATCCATAGACAGCGCCCCAAACGACCCATGCAAGTCCACATGATCGCTCCTCGCCCCTCGTTCCAACGAAGTAAGGGAAGACTCGTGTTGATACGAGGACGGGAAAGAGTTACCAGCGAGACCCGTTCTCCCGCCGGTTCCTCCAAATCCAGAAGGGAAAGCTCGGAGCCCTCTTTGGGGGCTACCGCGCCTTCCACAGTTTCAGGAATATTCAACCTCTCCATGCCGAGACACCAGAGGTCCACTACACTGGGAAGATAGATGAACTAGGATTCCTGCCACAATGTAAGGAATTCCATAGAAGCAGAAATAAAAGGCTTTTTGGTGTAAAAGACCGTTTATTCAGACATCCTAGAAAGCTCACGTACACGACGTGGCAGGAATAAAGTCTCCCGCCAGAAGCACAGGTTATAGTTCTGTCCATCCCATCCCCCCTCCCGGTTTCTCATGGGAACGGAGTTCTCATCTCTCTCGAAGAGATAAGGCCTCCACCAGAGTCTCCGCCGCAGATGCTGGCCCATCGCCCGGGTTTTGGAATTCAGTCAGTTCAGTCAAGGCCAGGCGGCTGTTCTGAACATCAACACCATCGAATCCCTTACACCTTCTTCTCCATCCGTGGAGAAAATTTTCAGATCCCCTGAGCTATTGCTGCAGTAGCTATACCTCCTTTAAAAGGCCCCAGTTTTCAACTACAGCAGTTGGGGAGTAAGACAGTGTCAGAACCACTGAATTTCAAGAGGCCTTTTAAAATGTGTGTCTCATTGTCCCTCTCTTGTCCTGTGAAAAATCAACAAAAGGTGACTGTACTTATTGAAGAACACATACTGGTTCAAACAGGTGCGCTCACCCGTGAGTAAGCCTACTGTTACTAGTAGATGTGCTGGTCTGCTACTCAAACCAGAAAGCATATCTGTAAATCAGTTCATTTGCAGGTATATGTACAGGATAGTGGAAACACAGTCTCTTTCATATTTGCCATGTGAAATGGCAAGTTCACATACCTGCCTGCAGAAAGACTTTTAAATGTTTATTGGTTCTGAAGCTGTGTGCAGGAAGGTAGAAGTTACCCTTTGTAGTTGAGATGTACTCTGCACAAAACTCTGTTGTGTAGGTGATACATTCCTCAGTATCAAAGAACAGGAAAGTCCTTGCATGCATGAATCTTTGTGTACAAACAGGCGTTCCTGCATGTGTACCAGAACCGCTGTATTTTGTGCATGGATGCATAAAAAGGTGCAGATTCTCATATATAATTTCATATAAAGTAGCACTTAAACAAAGATCAAACAAGGGCAACCTGGTAATTGGATAACAGCATCTTGCATTGCCACAATTGGTGCTAGTGGTTTAATGTGCATCACTTCCATTTGTGCAGCTGGAACTAATGATCTAAAGGACTGTGACTGATGGTAATTTCCAAGGTGTTAGATTTTCAAGTGAGTAGTGAAGTCCATTCAGTTTGAAGCACTATTGGTCTGAGCGTTAGTTGCCCATCAGCATTATGGGAGCAAGTTTGCTGTTCTGACCAATTTGTGATATAGGTTTCTGTTGAAGTTTCCTGCTTCTAGATAGGTCCAAGATTCAGAAGGTAGCAAAAGGTCATGTGGTCCAAGTTCTTGCTGTGAGGCAAGATCGTCTATCAGCTCTCCCGGACCTGCCATCATAGTGTGCCCTGCAGAAAATGTGCACAGATCAAAATAGCTCTGGAGGATTCAAGCCAGTGAGCTTAGCCATAAGCTCTGTGGGAATGTAAATAAACACCCAAGATCACAAACCAGTCTTGGATGCCTTCCCAAGCCCAAATATCGACTTGGAATCTGAGAGTGAGCAAACCCTATCTAGATTCATCTCACAAAAATTGTGTCAGATACAATTTGTGTGCTCCCCTAAACATTGTTTCAGATTTGGGGATTCTCAAATGCTGCAAAGAAAACCCCTAAGTTTAGTGTTATTGTTTCCTAAACTTTCCTGTATGCCAGGCATTCATAAAACCACAACAGCCATCCAATTAAGTGAAGATTGCCTAGGCCAGACTGATACTTAGAAGTTGCCTATCACAAGAAAGGCCCAGAAGGGGAAGTGGCAAAACCCTTCTAACTCTTTGCTAAAACTACTCAAGATCATTATCCCTACATCTAATTGCCAAAGGTTGCCCCAACTGTAGATATGCAAATCTTCACAGTGGAGCCAGCCACACCAATGGTTTAAATTTCTGAAATCTTAAAGGTAAAGTTTCCCCTTCAGTTGTGTCCGATCCTGGGGTACTGCTGCAAGCAGTGATTTCATAGGCAAGCCGTTTTTGTGGGGTAGTTTGCCATTGCTTTTCCTGGCTATCCTTTACCCCCTAGCTGTGTGCTAGGTACTCATTTACTGACCAAGGAATGGATGGATGGCTGAGTTGACCATGAGCCAGCTGCCAGGATATCTGACCCACAGGGGGCTCGAACTCCTGACCGTGTGAGTGGCAGTGCAAGCACTTCACCACTATGCCACGTGGCTCCTTAGGCAACACTATGATGGTACCTAATAACAGCCATTCATCTGCTGCCCTTTTTAGTGTATGTAATAATATGCCATGATATGCCAGTGATGGGCTTTTTGTTCTACATGTTAGGACAAACAGGTCAGTATCTATGCAGAAACTTAAATGGACTCAAATCTGGCATTGAAAAGGAAAATTCAGAAACCAGTGGTGGAACACTTCAGTCTCCCAGAATGCTCTGCAGCTGACCTAAAAGTTACCATTATTCAACAAAAGAACTTTAGACTCTAGACTGAAATTGCTGAACTAGATTTTTTCCCCCAGCAAATTCAATTTTATTCAATTAGGGCTTAGTGCGGTTCCTTTTGCATGACTGGTGTTAAATTAGCATAGCTGGGAAGATAGCATTATCATTGGAGACTGGTGCTGGGAATGGGTAACTCTGTTCTCATATTTGGGAACTGTGTGGAAAGGTCACAAATCTGCCTCTGACCCTTACATATCAAGAGCTTTTGCCTGGTTTTTCCCCTTTGAAAAAGCTATGAATTGCCAGCTGTGAGAAAAGCATTTTGAGCGTCTGACCAAAAGGTTTCCAGCTCACAAAATCTTATAGCACTAAATGTTTGTCTTGAAGGTGACCCAAAAGGCTCTTTGTTGTATTTGCAGCTGTTGACTGATAAGACAGCTCTTCTGGAATGTGTGTAATTAATTGTTGTTGCTGCAGGTAACCTGTTACATTCAACCTCCAAAACAGTGGTTCTCAACCTTCCTAATGCCGCGGCCCTTTAATACAGTTCCTCATGTTGTGGTGGCCCCCAACCATAAAATTGGTATATATAAAATATAAAAATACCTTTTTCCGATGGTCTTAGGCGACCCCTGTGAAAGGGTCGTTCGACCCCCAAAGCGGTCGCGACCCACAGGTTGAGAACCACTGCTCCAAAAGAAAGAAGGCGCATGCTTCACCAGTATCCAAAAGAGTCACAGTAGGAGATCTCTCCTTGATGGAAACCTTTTCTTTGTTCTCTTTTTGAGTTTAGCTTAGTTTAGTTGGCCATTTGAGGATGCTGGACATTATGACTCTGGCTTTGGGGCTATATGCATTTAATCGCTGAATTTCAATCCCTGTGGTGCAGTAGTTAAAGCATCAGAATCGGATCTGGAAAATTCAGGTTCAAGTCCCCAATCTGCCATGAAAACTTGCTGGGTGACCTTCAGGGGTCTGCAACCTGCAGCTCTCCAGATGTTCATGAACTACAAATCCCATCAGCCCCTGCCAGCATGGTCTAAGTTAGGTCAACCATACACTCCCAGCCTCAACCCTGGCAAGTATTTGGATGGGAGGCCTCCAAGGAATATCAGGGGTGTGATGCAGAGACAGGCAATGGCCAACCACCTCTGAACTTCTCGGGCCTTGAAAAACCTTTTTTTTCCAGGGGGTGGGGGTGGAGTGCAACATAAATCAGTTGAGAGTTGATGACAAAACACACATGCTCAAGCATTTTATCCCAAGGTCTCAGTGAGTTTGTAAGCCTGTATCTTGTTTGTTCTACTGTGGGGTAAAGGTGGATATTTGTATATATTTTTAAAATCCCTGCATATTGAAGTCAAGAATGTTTGGGAAAAAGTCAGTCTGGAACCCTTCTCGACGTATAGTTGGGGTCGGGGCTATAGCCTGGTAATCAGTTATGATCCTCTTTGACATAAGCTTTGACTGAGGAGAATCCAAGTATTAGGATCAGTGCCAGGCTGAAATGGCAGACATTAGTGCCTAAGAGGGCAGAGGAGGGCCTGGGTCTCCTCTGGTATCCCCAGATCACCAATGAGCTTGCGGTGACAGGTATGCCCTCTCACCTGCCTTCCTCTCTCTGCCGCACAGGTGCCCCTCAGTGAAGTTCATTGCTTTGGTATAGAATGCGCCTCGTCACAGTAATAAGCTCCCATCTGCAGTTGTAAATGGTACAATACACATTTGACATTTGAGGACAGAACTACACAAGTTGGTGGGAGTTCCATAAATGGAACTTCATGTGTGTATGTATAGAGGGACTCAATCCTGACTAAGACTGCGGAGGGCAGGGTGGTGGTGGAATCCTTTCCCTGTGCCGGTGTTTTTTAACTTGAAACAGCACTGTGGATCCATTATTTGTTTGTGACCAGGCCCTTTCCATTTATGATACTCCCACCCTCCCGTCTAGTGGTGCCCTTTATTAGCTGTTTTGCAGGTATATTTCATTTTGGGCTGTCACCTTTATTATTCTTCAAAATATAAAGCAGGTTATCAAATGTTTAAAATAAGTCAAAGCGAAAGCAAATTTTTAGCCTGGGAAAATTGTTCTATGCGTGTTCCAGAAAAGGATTAATTTTTTAAGCAGTTTTAGGAAATGTGTTTCCTGTCAGGAGACCAATGATGCCTCCTTGTTGGTGTTCAGTGAGCTGCAAGATCACATCCAGTTATCAGTGGTGCCAGGCCTCTAGCCAGCTGCTGCCAGTGCTGTGTCTTGTTACACAGTGCCAACTGTAGCCTCCCCGTTCTTGACTCTTCACAGCCTGGGCAGGCAGATGCTGTTAACCTGCAGTGGTGATTAATCTCTGCTTTGTTTTAGCAGCCCATGAACTCAAGTACAACCACGCTGCCTGCTGACTTGCCAACCTTCAACCTCATCAGCGAAAGCTTGTCCTTCGACTTCAAGGATACAGACATGAAGAGGTTGTCTATGGAGATAGAGAAAGAGAAGTAGGTTGTCTTGAGCCTTCGTAATAGTGATTCTTAAGACCATGCTAGCTCTGCTTAGGGCTAAAGGAGGAAGCTCTCTCTGTTTCCACGTGACATCAACAAAGCCAAGACACTGCCGGAAATGGCTTTGAGCAGTGAAGGAACTGGTACCCTGACTCTAAATCATGCTGCTTAAACTACAGTAGCACTGTATTGTCAAAGGCTTTCACAGCCAGATTCAACTGGTTGTGGTGGGTTTTCCAGGCTGGTAGATCTTGTTCCTAATGTTTTGCCTGCGTCTGTGGCTGGCATCTTTAGAGGTGTATCAAATAGGGAAGTCTGTTACACACTGTGTCCAGTGAGAAGGGAATGTTTTACCCCACATATATACCCCACTAAAACATTCCCTTCTCACTGGGCACAGTGTGTAACAGACTTCCCACTGTGATACACCTCTGAAGATGCCAGCCACAGATGCAGGCAAAACGTTAGGAACAAGATCTACCAGACCACAGCCACACACAGCCCGGAAAACCCACCACAACCACTATAGTAGCATTGCTTGCATGGGGCATGTGTACAGGATCAGGATCCCAGCTTCCTGTCTTTCAGTTTAGATGCCCTGGATGGCATTGCAGATGGTATTAGAGGACAGGAACTTAGTAGGATGGGGATAAATAGTGCTGAAAATTGTGCAGATACTATTTTCCTCTAAATGGATGTAATGGTTAACTGGCTGGCCCCAAGAGTGGGTGATAAAAACTGTAAAACTGAGCAACTCTCCCTACAGGCAAATTTGGGGTCAGGGAACCTTCCAAGGTATGCAGAAAAATGTGACGGTAAATTAACAAAAGGAAATCTTTGTAAGATGGGCTGATGGGAGTGAAAACATTTCATACTGAGAGAGGCTGAGCATCAGTTAAATGAAAGAAAGGGTTTTCAGACACCTCAAACCTTTGAGAACTGAGAGAATCCAGGAGAGGGAGAACTTGGAAGGGCATAGTTCAGGGGTGTCCAACCGTGGCGCCTCAGATGTTCATGGACTATGATTCCCATCAGCCCCTGCCAGCATGGCCAATTGGACACTCCTGGCATAGTGGGATTTCCAAATTGCTTGCCTGCACGGACTCCAGCTTGTTCTGTTACTATTAAAGTGGATGGCCTTGTTTCGATTACTGCAGCATCTAAGCAGGACCACAGTATATCTGACTGTCATCTCAGTTAGTAAGGATATGGAGCAGATGGCACCTATGCTTGTATCATTCCTGCCATCCTGCAAACAGTGAGGAAACCTTGCCTCAGCATAGCTTGCGGGTGCAGTTCCAAGCAGTGTCATCAGTTCCATCCTCCCAGCAGCGTTTTAGGGGTAATTAAATAAGAAATCTATTCGACAGTATGAAGAAGTCTATCATCTGTTTTCGCTGCATCTGCAAAATGGTTCGTTTTCATGGCTAACTGCACATTTCTTTGTGCGTGTGTTTTACCAGGGTGGAGTACATGGAGAAGAGTAAACATCTCCAGGAGCAGCTGAATGAGCTGAAGACTGAAATCGAGGCTCTAAAGTTGAAGGAAAGGGAGACAGCTATGGATATAATGCACAATGAGAACAGCGACAGGGGAAGTAGCAAGCACAACACCATCAAGAAGGTACGGGGTCCTTGCCAGGTTCTGTTTTCCAGAATGGAAGTTGCTCCTGCTGGTGTGATACTTCATTTAGCCTGCTTTGTGCCAGGAGATCTGGCTCAGCCACTGCACCAATTACTTTAGAAAGGCCATTGCTTTCACATCCTTCATGTGAGCTCTCAAAGGCACCTGGTGGGCCACTGCGAGTAGCAGAGTGCTGGACTAGATGGACTCTGGTCTGATCCGGCAGGCTTGTTCTTATGTTCTTAAACTCTGAGTGAGAGAGAAAGTCAGGAAGAACCCACTAATAGTCTAACTTTAAACAACATTAGATACTGTGTAGAATTTCTGAGGTCTTCTTCAAGTCCTTGTTCAGAATATGGGGTTTTGTTCTGTCTGCTGTAGTATCCCCAAGGGCAGCAGTTTGCTTTGTGGCAAAGCTTTTAAATTACCCTAAGCTTTATCTTCCCTATACTTCCCCACTACTTCTTTATGTTCCTTGGTGATCTGTCTCTGAACTCTGAGGTGACCTGTCACCTCAAGAAAATTGTACACCCTCAGAGTAAGATTGGGGGGCAGCTGCATGTTATATGTAATTGTGGGGTAGAAATACAACTAATGAGGCCACAGTTTGAATTTGAAGACTTGTGCAGGGTAAAGGCTACTTAACCATTTTCCCCATGCCATCTTTTGCTTCCAGGCTGTGAGCGTGTGCGCATGCACACCTTGGCAAAGACATAGGGACCTGTTTCTTTTCCATTTAGGGCAATTTTCTGCAGAAAAAGTAGGCATAGGATTATGGAACCCCTTCCCACCCCCACTTCCTCTTTCCATTTAAGATTTGATGCCTGCACTGAGGAAGAGACCCATAATCTATAGAGAGACTCATAGGACCTCCTACATGGAGCGTGTGTACCAAAATGATAAAGGGTCTGGAGTCCATGCCCTATGAAGAAAGGCTTGGGGAGCTAGGGATGTTTAGTCTGGAGAAGTGTAGGTTAAGGAGTGACATGATAACCATGTTTAAATATTTGAAGGGATGTCATGTCGAAGAGGGAGCAAGCTTCTTTTCTGCTGCCTCAGAGACTAGGACACGGAGTAATGGATTCAAGGTGAAGGTAAAGAGATTCCACCTAAACATTAGGAAGAACTTCCTGACCATCAGGGCTGTTCAACAGTGGAATTCACTGCCTCGGAGAGTGGTGGAGTCTCCTTTGGAGGTTTTTAAAGAAAGGCTGGATCAGCATATGTCGGGAGTGCTTTGATCGTGTGTTCCTGCATTGCAGGGGGTTGGACTTGATAGCCCTTGTGGCCTCTTTCGACTCTATGATTCTATGATTCTCCCTACTGTTTCCCTGGCACTAAATTTTTGACATGCAGAGAACTTTTAAAAATACACTGGAGCAATTATTCAGTGGTGAAACCTAACTGGTTTAATGTAGGAACAGTTTTACTACGTGATGAGCTGCTTGGTCTAGAACAGGTTTATGCTTGGTGATATCTAGCAGTTCTAACGAAAGATGCTGATAGTGATCAAATGCCCCTCATGAACTGAGCTAAATTAATCCAGGAGCAGAAGGCAAGCTAGGAAATCAGTTGCATCATGAGAATGCCAGAAGAGCTTGAGTGTTGCTGTGAATAGGCTGATTCTCCTGAAGTAGCCCAAAGAGAGAATTCTTAGTCTTCTGACCATCTTGAATTCCAAAATGTCTCTTGTTAATAGTGCAGTAAAAGGGAATAATATCTTCCTGAGTAGCTTTATTATTGATCATTCTCTCTTGCAGTTAGTCATTGGCTTGGGAATTACATGTAGGCCTTTGTCATGCCACCTGTGACTCTTCTGAGCGCTGTGCCGCTTGAGCACTGTGCTACTTATCCCATGTTTCCAGAAAGTGGGCAAGGGCTTTTCCCAGTGGAACTTGTAGTTGACAGGTGGTTCCTACCTTGAAACACCCAATGCTGGAGGAACAGGTAAGCCTCAAGACTCCCTGAGGTAGAGGCCTCTTGCCAGGGGTGGAAGTAAATGTGGCTTTTCTGGTATATGGTAATTAGGAATGTCGCTCAGTACCACGTACTTTTCAGCTTACAGCTGAAACGGGGGAAAGAAACTGAGTTCCCCTGCGTATTTCCCAAATCAGGCAAATAGCAGATCTTCCAGATCATTCACTAAGCCCAAGGGAAGGAAGGAATTCTCTGCTTCACAAGCCTCTCTCAGGAGAGGCACAGAAAGATTTCTCTTGACAACTAGAGCCAGAAGGGAGTTGAAAGTCGACTCTGTTGGACTGCCGCAAGGGAAACCTGGATTCACACCTCTGTATTGCCACAAAACTGCTTGGAGTTAGACTACTCTGTATCTCGCAATGATGTTGAGAATAAAATGGAGAGTGAGGAAAAGGAACCATACAGTACATTGAATGCTTTCAGGGGAAAGAGTGGGTTAAAAAAACTAATAAATAAATTGTTCTGTACTCTGGTAGGAGGGAAGGCAGCGTGGTGTAGCCTGATCTCATCAGATTTTGGAAGCTAAGCAGGGTTGATACTTGGATAGGAGACCACCAAGGAAGATTTCACAAAGGAAGGCAATGGCAAACCACTTCTGCTTCTCTCTTGAAAGCACAGCTGCGACTTGTTATCATTTTGCACACATGCATGTGTATGCGCACGCGCCCTGGAAACTACAGTCATCTTGCTAACCTCATTTTGACTCCTACTTCTTATTCACCAATAGAGCATGATGGGGAGAAGTGTTGGGAGCTGGCTTTTATAAGTAAGCGTGCCCAGTTCAAGCAGTACAGTTGCCAGGTAAAGGTAAAGGCTGTCCAAGCAGTGAGTCATTACTGACTCATAGGGTGAGTTTATATCATGAAGTTTATGAGGTAAACTGTTTATGGAGTGGTTTGCCATTGTCTTCCCCAATCATCCTCACTTTGCCCCCAGCAAGCTGGGTACTCATTTTACCAGCCTCAGGAGGATGGAAGGGTGAGTCAAATTTGTACCTGTTGCCCGAATCTGTCTTCTGTCAGGATCGAACTTGGGTCGTGAGCAGAGCTTTGACTGAAGTACTACAGCTTACCACTTGGTGCCATATGGCTCTTTTATCCTGACCCTTTAGATGAGGCTTCATGGGATTGTTTACCTTAATGTCATGAAATGCTTCAGGTGCTCAACACATTATGAATGTGTGACCCTTCTGTGTGATCCTTCGATTGATCAAGCAATCCATATTCAAGTCCAGAAATGACTTGCATTGCTGTTCTCTGACTAGGATTTCACCTCACCATCTTTCTAGTGGAAACTTAATGATGTACTGGTAGTGATTATGTTAAATGCTTATTCAGAGAAAACAAGCTCAGATTTCCCCTCCTGTTAGCAGATGTATCGCCATGTCCCACAATGGAAAAATGCTTGCTTTTTTAATAAAAGGAATTTATAAAGTTTAGTATGTGAGTGGAAATGTACTATTAGAATGCTAAGAATTCTAGTAAGGAAACCCTTCACAGGAAGAAAAGAAAATCAGCACCTATTCAAAATTACAGATTTCACCAGAAGGTACTGAAGCTAAAATGAGTTTAAATTCAGTTTATGGTAACCTTTCCCTTTTAAAGTGTGCTTACTACTTATGCTTCCTTCTGCCGCAGAGAATAGCCTGCTCCTCGTTATTTCTTCCTGTTTACCTGTCATTTTATAGAATGGTTTTATTTAGGGAGCCCTAACCTTTCTATCCCTGCAGAAGTGGTGATGTCTACATTTGTAAGCTATTTGCTGTGGGAAAAGAAATCTTTTAGATTGCCTTAAATATCTCTTATAGATCTCCAATGCCTTTGTCAACAAGGAATTCCTCCTCCCTTACTTTAAACTAGAGAGAACACATATTCTATTAAAATAAATCCATGATACAGAAGGACTGTTGTGTGCAAAGTACCTAAGGCAGGGGTGTCCAACTCTGGTTCTTCAGATGTTCATGGACTACAATTCCCATCAGCCCCTAGGAATTGTAGTCCATGAACATCTGAAGCACCAGAGTTGGACACCCCTGACCCAAGCAGTTGCCCTATCTCTTCTGTTTTGTTTTATTTCTGTTCTCTCAAAGGTGCAGCGCTTGCGGCCAATTGTCTTTATATCTTTTTATTGCTACTCAGACCTTCTGAGGTAGACCAAGTCTCTCATCTTCAAGCTCCTTCTGCTGAAGGGGCAGAAAAACCCAAGGATTTTTCTTCAGATGCACCTTTACAGCAGGCACCACCTTAAAAGAGACTGAATAAAAATGTACCTGTTTCCTGCATCCTTACACCCTTATACTCACCTGTCATGGAGGCAAAATGAATTAGCTGAAAACCAGTACAGATAAGAGGAAAGGCTCTTTTGAGAGTGTGTTTATTGGCCACATCTTACTCCCTCCCCCATTATTGTATTAAAGTGTCTGTTTCTTAAAAGTTTCGCTAGTTAATTTGAGAGACATTTTCGTCAATCAAAAGATTTTAAATCAGGGATCGACTAATATTCACACCATTCAAAAAGATGTAAAGAAAATGGTGGAGTTCCAATGCAGGCTGAAGCATCATTTCTAATATGCTTCCTTCCCCACACCCTCCAGTACTATCCCATACTGTGGTCTCAGCAGTCAGAAAAGAAAATTTCTTTTTAACTTCTAAATAGATGTAAATGAGCATATCATAATGCTGAATTTGTCGCCTGGGCTGCTTTTCCTCCTCCTCCCCCAGCCAAATAAAGTGTCCCTTTCCCCTGTTCTCTTGTGCACCCTGCTGATGTGGACCACCTGTGGTTGTAGCAAAATCAGTCAGCTGAAAACCAGTAGTGTAAATTAAGAGAGATTTTTCTGACCCACTTTCATATCTCCAAACCCAGTGCTTTAGCTGTTACGTACAACATTGGTCCTTCTCCTGTGACTGTCAATATAGGGCAGTGGTGGCGAACCTATGGCATGCGTGCCAGAGGTGGCACTCAGAGCCCACTCTGTGGGCACGTGCGCACAGAGTTCGTCATGTAGGGGAAGTGGAAAATCACCCCCACACACACACCCAATTAGGCTGGCCTTGCTTCTGAGTAAACCCTCCTAGGGTTGTGATTCACCCATTCAAAGCGTTGCCCGGTTGCTTCACCAAGCTTACTCCCGAGTAACGCACGCCTTGGAGCAAGCATTTTTTTCTAAACCAAAACCTCAGTGTTCAGGTTAAATTGCCATGTTGGCACTTTGTGATAAATAAGTGGGTTTTGGGTTGCAATTTGGGCACTCGGTCTCGAAAAGGTTCTCCATCACTGATATAGGGATATGCCTGATCAGCCTGGCTTATAGCCTGGCTTGGTTTGCACTTTCTCCTCCAGCTTCCTATGGGAACAGTCTCAAAACAGTTCTCTTGTCAGCTTGTCTGGCAAGTTTTCTAAAATCAAATTGTGGATGATGTCTGCTGCTGCAACCAGAAAATACACTCTCAGCCTTTATCGGGCGCTTGTTGTCGAGCTGCTTTGTGTCCCAGTACAATAAACTTACTTACTAACTTACTAGAGTTCTTTGAGGGTGTAAACAGGCATGTAGACAGGGGTGAACCAGTGGACATTGTCTACTTGGATTTCCAAAAGGCTTTTGACAAAGTTCCTCACCAGAGACTGTTGAGAAAACTCAGCAATGAAGGAATAAGAGGGGAAGTCCTCCTTTGGATTAAAAACTGGTTGAGAAACAGGAAACAAAGGGTGGCTGTAAATGGGAAGTTCTCACAATGGAGAGATGTCGGGAGTGGTGTCCCCCAAGGATCCGTTTTGGGACCAGTGCTCTTTAACCTATTCATAAATGACCTGGAAGTAGGGGTGGGTAGCGTGGTGGCCAAGTTTGCAGATGATACCAAATTATGTAGGGTGGTGAGAACCACAAAGGATTGCGAAGAGCTCCAAGCGGACCTTGATAAATTAGGTGAGTGGGCTCAGAAATGGCAAATGCAGTTCAATGTAGCAAAATGTGAAGTGATGCACATAGGGGCAAAAAATCCAAACTTCACATACACGCTACAGGGGTCAGTGCTATCAGTCACAGACCAGGAAAGGGATTTAGGCGTCTTAGTTGATAGTTCCATGGGAATGTCAACTCAATGCATGGCAGCTGTAAAAAAAGGCAAACTCTATGCTGGGGATCATTAGAAAAGGAATTGAGAATAAAACTGCAAAGATTGTCATGCCCTTATATAAAGCAGTGGTGCGACTGCACTTGGAGTACTGTGTCCAGTTCTGGTCGCCGCATCTCAAAAAGGATATTGAGGAGATAGAAAAAGTGCAGAGAAGGGCAACAAGGATGATTGAGGGACTGGAGCACCTTCCCTATGAGGAGAGGCTGCAGCGTTTGGGACTCTTTAGTTTGGAGAGGAGGCGGCTGAGGGGGGATATGATTGAAGTCTACAAAATTATGCATGGGGTAGAAAATGTTGACAGAGAGAAATTTTTCTCTCTTTCTCACAATACTAGAACCAGGGGGCATCCATTGAAAATGCTGGGGGGAAGAATTAGAACTAATAAAAGGAAACACTTCTTCACGCAACGTGTGATTGGTGTTTGGAATATGCTGCCACTGGAGGTGGTGATGGCTACTAACCTGGATAGCTTTAAAAGGGGCTTGGACAGATTTATGGAGGAGAAGTCGATTTATGGCTACCAATCTTGATCCTCCTTGATCTGAGATTGCAAATGCCTTAACAGACCAGGTGATCGGGAGCAACAGCCGCAGAAGTCCATTGCTTTCACATCCTGCATGTGAGCTCCCAAAGGCACCTGGTGGGCCACTGCGAGTAGCAGAGAGCTGGACTAGATGGACTTTGGTCTGATCCAGCTGGCTTGTTCTTATGTTCTTATGTTCTTATGTTCTTATGTCCTTCTAAAAATGATTTTTTTAGCTCATGTGTTTTTATTGTTGCATTTTGTCCTGATTAAATTATAGCATTTGAAGATTCCTTTCCAGTTCCTCTTAACCATCTTTGGACCTTACGTAAGGCCAAACAAAGGATATAAATATTTTAAATAATTGCAAGTCAAACAAACTGGGCCTTACTAACTGCAAGGGCAAGACATTTTGGTGTTTGGCACCCTGTCTGTTGAATTAGCATGGAATGTAGTATCCTAGGAAGTTATCCCAGTACAATAAACAAAATTCTCATTTACTTCAATATGATTTATAGAGGTGATCTTTGCAAGAGGCCTATGACCTGTAGTCTGCCTCTTCGGTTCTGCCTGCCCCCTTGCTTTGTCCTCCAGTAATTGCCGACCACACTGTTTCTCACTTTGGATCAAGTGTTGCAGGAAATACACATCTGGGATGGTGGCACTCTTGATTTGACAAAGGACTTTTGTGTTTTTTATTTTATTTTGCTGGTTTAGCCTCAAGCCCAGGGCAGAAGACCTATCTGCATTTGAGACTTCAAAGTAGGCTATTCCAAGGTACTTTGCGTGTGGTGGTGGGATGGTCATGTGTAATACTAACCTGTGCATGAGTTTGCCTGTGAAAATCTGCAACTATAGCCGGCTGCAGACTCTGCAGAATAGCTTAAGCCTGATGCACCTCTGCAGCATGCTTTGCAAGTCTGAGATTATGACTTGCCGACAACCGCTTGGTGCCTCTGCTCCTGTGCAACCCAGTGCTGGACACAAACAACTCCTTTTTGGTTCAGGTTTCTGCTTTTGGTGCAATTGCATCTGTCCAGTGAACTAAACACAAGCCTTTTGGGAGACTCTATTAGACTCCATTTCTTCATACGCTTAGCATGCGGTTATCTTCATGACGGGGTACAGGAGCAGACAGGTGTCTCTTCTTTCCATAATTTACACAACGTGACGTAGCATTCATTAATTTAAATTATTTCTAGGATGCCCATTCAAACAAAAGTTTTGTGCAAAATTCAGATTATCATCATTAAATTAAAGATAATAGCAACACTAATAGCACCACCACAAACCTAGAACATGAACAAGAGTAGTACAATTTATGATCAGATAGCAATACAGAATAATAGCAGTGTGAAAACAGAGCGTAAAAATAGTGGCAACAATTAGCATGATTCCTCCCCTCAAAAAGGAGCAGAGAGGAAGAGATTCCTTGAATTGGGCCTGTGCATCTTGGACGATTATTTGGCAGGTAAGTGATGGTTAAGAAGGGGATGATGCCACACTCTGCCCTCGGGTTTTCTCGTGAGTTGTTTTTCTGTGCCATTTCCCACAACTTTTGTCCAGTCAAATTGAAGTGGTAGGAGAAAGGGGCCTGTGTAATCTACTCTATGACACAACGAGAATTGCCACCTAGCTTGAGATTCATTTTCGGAAGTGGCTTTGATTCTTCCTCCTTGCCTTTTCAGTCTGCAACTAAAGGAAATTTGTGAAAAATAAATCTTCTGAAAACTTCGGAAGCTGCCACTTTACTCTCCAATGCGAGGCTTCAGAGCAGCTGTGGGGCCTTGGGAAGCTTTGGCAAGGATGCTTTCACCTGCTGCTCTGTGCCTTTGCTTCCCAGTCTGTTGTTTGCTTAACAGAACAATTCCGTGAAGGAAAGGGAGAGTCGGTGTCAGCCAGAATGCCGGAGCATCAGCTAGCCGCTAAGGATGTTCCCATGAGACCAGCCTTAATTGAAGATGATTGCTGTCATTGGCAGTTTGAAGATGGTTTTACGGGTGCAGAGCCTGCTAATTGTCTGTCGTTCTGTGGAATCCTGAAAGGCAAAGAATAAGAGGAACAATTAGTTTCTTTGTTATTCTGTTACTATTTTCTGGGGCTTCAATGTTTAAGCCTTGAAGATGATTTCATGGTAGAGCTGTTTGCAGTTGTGTCGGTGGCTGCTTTGGGGGCTCGTAGAGGTGGCTGATCCTCAAAGAACTGGATCCTGGGCCATGAGGACTCTGAACTTTTTTGGCCTTTGGCCAGTTATTCCATCACCTTGTCCATCAAATGGGACACCTTGTTGACCCAGTTTTTGTGACTATACGGAAATATCCTATTACTGAAACTCAACATGGGGCAGCCTCTGCTGTTTGGAACCCAGCTAGGAAAACAGCAGTAGGTTCAAATATTGGTGTTACACAATACATTAATCTATTGATGTTCACTCAGTGTCTCAGGAGCCACATATTGGTCTTTGACATGCCACCTGTGGCTCTTCCAAGCACTGTTCCCCAATGAAGCAGTTGCCCATATTTCAAGAAAATGGGCAAAGCCCTTACCCAGTGAGGCTCCGTTTGGCAAGTGGTTCCCACCTTGAAACAGCCACCATTGGAGGCAGAGGTGTAGCAAGGGGGGAAAGCGCCCGGTGCATTGGTGCCTCCTCCGCCCCCGTCCCGCCCTGGAACTCCCCCACCATACCTTTACCACATCCCCACAGTGACGTGTCCCCCCGCCCCCTTGGTGTTACGCTTCTGATTGGAGGCACAGCTAAGCTTCAAGCCTCTCTGAGGAGTAGGCCTCATGCCAAAAATGACAGTCAATTTTGCTCTTTTGGTTGATTCTAATTGTGAGCTGCACTACATTAAACCCACTGAACTCTACTCTGAGGGTGTGGGACTTTGATTAAAACAGGGCTATCGTCAATTATGTTTTCCATGATCTTTGTCTTTTGTTCAATGCATGATTCCAAAGCTAACCCATTCTCCTTGAACACCGCACATTTTAAATCTCTGTTACCACTGAGTCTGCAAAACGTGCTTTCTTCTTCAAGTCAGGGCTCCGGTGTTCCTATTCACTGCTGAAGTTGTAGGCAATTGGCATGAGGATTGCAGTCAACGTCCCAAGCCCAAACCCACGTCATTCAATTGCAGTGGTTTGTCATACTATGGCTGATCACATGACTACTGTTTCACGCCCCCCAAGATATTGCATATCACATCAAGCTTGGTAGCATGAGAAGGCTATCTCAAATCAGCTGTCCTTTGTAGGGCTGTTGAGTTGACGGCACTTGACATCCTCCGGTGTTTGGTGCACCTTCTTTCTCAAAGGTTCTGATACTGTGAATTCCTTTGGATCCTTGGCTTGTTTTTTTTATTATTATTTGTTCATTTACCACTGAAGCATCCCTTTTGGGTCACATTAAGATTAGACAGTAAACCGTGAAAGGCAGCAAGAAAGGAAGAAGACCCAACATGAAATAGAGTGAGTCAATCACGGAAGCCACAGCATTCATATTTCAAGAGCTGTTTCACTTCATGCCTTACCAAAAGACCCAGTTGCTCGTTGAATGTCTTGAGCACTGACTGATTCAACAGAATGTCTGTGGTGATGACCACTGCTTGCTTATTGGTGTCTCGGTGCCCTCATGTTTGAAACGTATCCTCACACTTGCCTACTTGTGTCTAAATTGCCAAAGCCACTGAGCAGAAATAATAACCATCTTGGATGAAGCCGTTGTAGGGTTCCAGTTATGTGATTAGGCCTGCTGTGCACACTTGCTCAAAACGCAACACAACGAGGCATTCAGAAAAGCAGCATTCTTCAACTGCAAAATGAACATATTGGCATCATTTCACTAATATTGTTAATTAGTGAAATTAATTTTATTCTGTTTCTGCCAGTCTGGAGTCACGCATGACATTAAAACCTCATCCCCCAAGAACTGGTAACCTTGTTATTAAGCACTGGACATATTGCAGATGTTATCTTCATAACCATGAGGGCTAGAAACTTGCTTTAAAAAAAAAAAAAGAACAGGAAATCTGAGTCTTGAGAAACAGTTCCGTGAATTCTGCTTGCCATGTCTTGGTTGTTTTTTCCCCCCTGTGCTTGTGGGGACTTATGGTATAACCGCACCCTGGTTGTCAAGCCTTCATTTAAAAGCCAATCCAAGTCAATCTGCTTGTGTTTTGGGAGACATTGGTTATGCAGTAATCATGCCTTCCTGTTAGCCAGTTGAGAGTTGTGGATTCATATGGGACTTTTGAATATGTTTTTTATTCACAGATGGAAACCAGTAGATTTTTAAAAAAAACCCTGTTAGGTATTTGGGGATTATTTGTTGTTTTCCAGCCTGTGATGTAAAGAACCTCAAAAGTTTACTTTCCCGATATTGTCGAAGCACACCCAGAACCAGCTGGCTGTTGTGGGTTTTCCAGGCTGGATGGTGGTGGTCTGATACTTTTTGCTCCTAATGTTTTGCCTGCATCTACGGCTGGCATCTTCAGAGGCATGTCACGGTGAGATGTGCTTCGCTTTCCTTCTTTTGTGGAATTCTGCGTTGAATAACTGTGCAGTGTCTTCGTTTTTCTTTTGTCTTCTTCCCTGCATAAGCTGTACCCTGCTCTAACTAAGCCACACAGATCAAAGAAATGGCTTTTAAAAATTACCTCTGTCGAGAGAAGGAGAGAGAGCATCTACAAAGCCTAAAGCACTACCATTAGCCCTAAAGATTTCCTGCTTCTCTCCTGGCACTAGATTCAGTAGCAATAATGAGGTTTAGCTGTTTTATGTGAACTGTTCGGACCATTTGGGCTTTTTCTTGGCTAAAGCTAAGTGACATGAATTGTATAATATCCGAAGCTTCCTCTGTTCATTTAAACATCAGTTACCTAATGAAAAAACCCCTTTCCTGCTGATCTTGCACTTTTTGCTAGTTTGTGCTTCTGGCTAAGGAGAAGGGGAAAAGAACACGAGGGAGTTGATTTTACTTTTTCAAACCTCCGAAAAGTTTGGGTAAAGGTTCAGGTGATGTGTTAGCTGCTTAGCTGTTAGAGCACATAGCACGTTAGAGGGGAGGTATGAGAAAGCAGGGAAAGGTAACAAGGATGACTGTGAGCAAATGCACTCTCCTGTATGACCTCTAGATTTTGACCTCCAGACACTGAGATTTTGAAAACCTCAGTGTCCTTGATACTTTGGGAAAAACCCAACTCCAAATTCAGCCAAACGCAGCTGGAATGAAAGGAAAATCTTCTTGGTCTAAGGAACTTCTAACCTGGATGGAAGCACTTCTGTAATTAAGCCTTGATACACCATGAGCTATTTTTGTGACCTCTGGGTTTTGCCATCAGCCCTTGAAAGAGTCTACTAAGTTTTTCATGTTTAATTATGTGGTTAACATGCTAATCCCTTTTTATGAGCTCTGTGGGCCCAGCGCAGGCATCTCTTCTGGAAACAGATTTCCTTCCCTATCTAGCCTGCTGGCACCACTAATTCCTGCTGGCTGAGCTTCAGGGAGGCTGGCTGCTTCGTCTCTGTAAAAGTGTAAAAGATGAAGTGTTGTTTCTTACAGGGGTTTTTTGGGGCCAGTTCCTCAGCAGCAGGAAGCAGATCTGCTTTGGACTTGTTTTTTTCAAATGTAGAATCAGAACTGGAAGGGGCCATACAGGCCATCTCGTCCAATTCCCTGCTCGATGCAGGAGCAGCCTAAAGCATCCCTGACAGGTGTTTGCCCAGCTGTTGCTTGAAGACTGCCAGTGAAGGGGAGCTCACCGCCTCCTTTGGCAAATGATTCCGCTGTTGTGCAACTCTTATGGTATAATTTCCCCCCCTGATATCCAGTTGGTACTTTCCGCCTGTAATTTAAATCTATTATCGCAGGTCTTATCCTCTGCTGCCTACAGGAACTGCTGTGTGCCCTCCTCTGAGCAAGAACCTTTCAGATTCTTAAAGAGAACAGTCATGTCCCCTGTCAGCCTCCTCTTCTCCAGACTGAACATTCCCAAGTCCCTCAGCCTTTCCTCACAGGTCTTGATCTCCAGGCCCCCGATCATCCTCACTGCTCTCCTCTGCACCTGTTATGCCCCCCAGAGAAGCTTTTATTATTTTCTTATTAAGCATCAGTTATCCCTATAGCTAGCATGGGTTTAGTTCCTTGTACAGTGTTCTAGGGGAGGGAATTTTAGTCAGCCCCTGTCCCTTTAAGAAATTCCCTAGAAGCAGTCTTCCTTCATTACCCAGCAATGCCCCTGTTTAGCTCAGTCAGTTTAAGGCACCTAGGGAGTTGGAAGGCTGCAATATCTGTTATGTCTATGGTGCATAGACTAAAGTATATATAGTCTAGAGAACATAAAGTAAAGCTGTCAACAGAAAGTAGAATCCAGATAAAAGACTGAAAGAACCAGGAGGAAGCAAGACTAGTGGACTTTCTTGAAAGGAGCCAAGAAAGAATAAGAGTCTACAGCTTCAGATTTGTTCACCAGTCTTATCTTAGTTAGACCCTGGGAGGAGTTAGGGTCTCAAATCTTCTGAGCAATAAACCTTGTTTTTGAACTGTTACACCTTGCTTATGTGTCTCCCACTCTGTTCCATTCTGTGTTACTGTCCCAAGGTGATTATACATATCCAAGTCCAGTTCTGATACTCTAAGCACTGTACCACATTGGCTCCTGTGGTGGCACAAGTGATTCAGGGTGTTCTATGCCTTGGCATGGAGCTCTGGCGGTTTGGAGGCAAATTTGAACTTCTTTGGCCCTGGCTAGGATGGTAGCACTGGGTTGCAGCGGAGCCTCTTTTCAAGGTTGGTTCCTGTCATGTGGATGACCTTGTCTACCAGTCTGGAGTCTAGAGAGATTCAGCCAGTCCCCCTAGAGCTCCAGAGAGGTAGCTACATGACAACGGGATTTTTCAGGAGGGCTGAGTGTGAGGATGAGAATCCTCAATTCCAAAGGAATGATAACTGCATTGAAATGAGAGAGAGCATGCAGATTTCTCATTCAGGAAAGAAATATTGCTGATTAATTCTCCCTTTCCCCTCACTCCTTAGTGAAAGGGATGCCACCGATGGTGTCTGTCAAATAATGTTATCAATGCAAATTTCATTCCATGTGCCTTTTCCGTCTACAGTTCTGACCCCTGGAGTAAAGATCATGGGAATTGTATATAAAATCTAATTTAATGCAGAGGCAAACCAGCCACTTGCTTGGGTGAATGGTAGCCACTCCTGTGACAAGCTGCCAAGTAGGTTGGCAAGCAGAGAGCCGTGCTGGCAGGTTTAATCTTCAGTGTGATTGGGCAAAAGTCAGACCAGAGGAGGAGGAAAACATATAGAAAAATCCAAGGTCAGAATCTAGCATCCTTTCAGAATCCTGCAGTAGTCGGTTACCTTGCCTGCCAGTGGTGAGCTGCGTTGAGCTTTGCACGGACCTGCAGCCACAATAGCCCTATTCAATTGTATACCATGCAATCTGTTATAACTGCAGCACACTGTAAAGGCAGCAGGGAGTGCTTTTGTTTTCAGCCCCGGGCCCCTTGGTTCCCATGTGGGGATAAAAAAATTGATCTACTTTGCAGGGCTGTTTTGGGGATGTGCAACATGCTACAATAGCCTCCTTGAGCCAAGAAGAAAGGCTGAGTACAAATATTTTAATAAATAACAAAATGCATACCTGTCGTAATCGTTAATAACGACTGTATTATTTTAACATCCCATCCTGTATGTGAATTCTCTTAACCAGAGCTAACATTCCACTTGAACTATCTCGAAGGGTGGCAGTGGAAAGGGAAGGGGGATTTGCATGAGAGGCAGTATGGATAAGGGTCAGGGGAAACTTCAGTCCCATACTCTGCTTCTGATCCTTTACTTCCCATTAAGGGAAAGGCAGTGTTGTGCCTCATGGTGTGGTTTTGAAGGCTTGTGGTAGCAGCCTCTGCCGAAGCTACGTGAAGCTGACTCTTTTTGGGGGGGGGGGGGAGGTGTGCAGAGGATACCTGGATGCGTGACATGGAGTTCCGTGGTGAAGGAGGTACAAATGCTGTTACATCCTGTTTGAAAAAGTTGGAAGGAGTCATGCATAATTTGTTGCTGGCTGCGCTGCTGACCCTTGGCAGGTCTGTGAGTTGATACTTTAGGAAGATGTAAAATAAAACGATAGATCTGGACGTAACAGACTGAGAGGTGTTCTGGTTATTGTGGGCTTTCCAAGCTGTGTGGTCGTGGTCTGGTATATCTTGTCCCTAATGTTTCGCCTGCATCTGTGGCTGGCATCTTTATAGGTGTATCACAGAGAAATGTGTTACACACTGTGTCCAGTGAGAAGGGAATGCTTCAGAAGATGCCAGCCACAGATGCAGGCGAAAGGTTAGGAACAAGATTTACCAGACCATGAGCACACAGCCTGGAAAGCCCACAACAACCAATTGAGTCCGGCCATGAAAGCCTTCGGCAATACATTGAGCGGTATTTGTTCCAACATGTGCATCATCCTCCTTATTCCATATTATCCTTTGCGAGCTATTAATGGCTTGCTTTGAAGGCTTGGTTCAAGGTAAACTATTTTGGTCTTTTTGAGAAAGGGGGGGTGTAGAGGGTTGCTGGGGGGGAGAGGTTGTGAAAAGGGTGCATGAGTGTGTTTGTAATAAGCTTGCAGAATTTTAATGGTGTCCAAACAAATTTGACTTTCTTCCAATTATAACAGCCATAATAAAAAGCTTTCTTTACGAGCAGCAGTGGACCCTGGGAAGTAACTTGAAAGTGGTTTTGAAAGAAGTGGCAAAGATGTCAGGGTGACCTTCTTTCTGCAAAATATGTGCACTGTTCAGTATGGATACCATTAACTTTTCTTATGCTGTTAAAATCTAATGTGACGGTAGTGGCGTAGATAACAAATAGATGATTAATGTTAGCATTTTCAAAGGGCTTCACTGAAAACTGCGTGTGCATCTTCACAGCAAAGCCCCGATGACCCCTTTAAATTTAAAAACAACTAAAGCCCCTTGAAGAGCTCAGAACTTGTGTTTACCCTTCCCCTATCTGCTGCTTCTCCATTTCAAATCATTTCTCCCAAAACTGCTTCTATTTCTCTCTTTTAAAAAAAGCAACAACTGTCAAGGCTTTTAAATCCAAAGTCTTCAGTTCCTAATTTCTTTCTTGAGCGAAACCAAACGGCCTCTGATCAACTTGACCCTCCATGTGCTGGAGTCCACGGGGCTCTGCGGTGCCTAGAAACTGAAGTGCCCGGCTTGAAAGGGGAAGAGTGTTTGCGCCATTTCTCCTCCCACTCAGCCATAATCTCCAGTTTGTTGGTGACGAAGTCTAAACGGATTTGGTGGTCTCATTTCAATTCCATGTAATTTTGCCAGGCTAGCAGAAGTTCAGTGCCTGTAGTTATTGAGTTATCTGCTGCAAAACGGCTCTGACTGCAATGGAGTTATTGGTTGTTTAAAATCAAATAACGCGGACACCCTGGGGAATGGAGCAGCCCGGCACAGGCGGTGGGCAAGGCATGTTGTCCTTCTTTCCCTCCCTTGGCCTGCAATCCCGTTCTCGCTGTGCTGGCAGCTTAATGGCTCTCCCTCCCTCCTCTCCCCCTCTTTTTTTCCCTTTTGATTTGTCCTGGCAGTGCACTTTTAGAGTCCTTTTTCTTCTCCCTCCCTTCCTGCACAAAGGAGATCTTCACACAATACTGCCTTGTGTAATCAATTTTCTCTCTGTGACAAAAATGTAATTTGCTCCTAATCACTCTGATTGGCTTGCATGATCTTGCTGCGCACACATTTCTCTTGCATTGCTGTGTGGAAGGAGAAAGAAACTCACATACTTCCCCTCCCAGCCACTTGCCCAGTTGCACAAGAGGAACAGCTTGTAGCTAATCCAAGTGGCTTTTCGAGGGAAGGGAATACCTGGAGGAGAGGCAGGTGTGGAGGTGGTTGGGAGAAGTATCTCCTCTTTAGGAGCAGCAGTGGCGTAGTGGTTAAGAGCAGGTGCACTCTAATCTGGAGAACTGGGTTTGATTCCCTGCTCTGCCACTTGAGCTGTGGAGGCTTATCTGGGGAACTAGATTAGCCTGTGTGCTCCAACACACGCCAGCTGGATGACCTGAGGCCAGTCACAGCTTTTCGGAGCTCACTTAGCCCCATCCACCTCACAGGATGTTTGTTGTGGGGGTGGGGGTGGGGGTGGGGGTGGGGGTGGGAAAGGAGATTGTAAGACCCTTTGAGTCTCCTTGCAGGAGAGAAAGGGCGGGAGGTATAAATCCAAACTCTTCCTCTTCTCTTCTTCTTAATGGCCAGGTTATTTGGATGAGAAATGCCCAATGAAGGCATTGAAACAAGTGGCATTTGATGAACCACTCTTTCCCTGGAGACAGCCGGGTAGACTGCACTGGCCACACAAACGTGTTATTGGCTATCGCTAATTAGCCTGATGTAGGAAAGAAAGAAACTGGTAGCTTCCAGAATGCAGGCAAGATTTCTTGTTGGAAGATTGCCTTGGGACAGAGTGCTCTGCACTAAAAAAGAAACAGCTTAAAAAAAGAAACAACCATCTCAAACTTTTAAGAGATTCTCTCGCTATATCCTTCTGATATCCTTCTGACTCCCCTGTTAGGTCTTTACAGAGACCCGAGGAGACTCTTTTTGGGCTCTGATCTTCATTCCACTAGACCAGATGTGTCAGCCTTTGTCATTCCGTATGTGGCCTGAACGCGGTCAGCACGTGGCGACCTCAGAGCTGCTCTGACTCTCTCGGTCCAGCGATTGTCAAAAGCAATAGGCAGGCTGATGGGTGAAACGTTAGGCAGGACCAGAGCACATTCACCGGAGCATTTTGCGCTGATGTCAGAAGAGCTGGGGAAAGCCAAGCATCACAGGCAACTGCTGGGAGCTCTTCCCCATCCCAAGGCCAGAGTATTTCATCTGTTCTGAGCCTGCTGTTTCCAGGCCATGGGTTCCCTACAGGGTCAGAGACAGAGAGTGGCAGCGAACATGATTCCTCCATTGGGGGTGGTGGGGATTGTTTGCACGCTGCCGACTTTAATTGAATGTGAAGAGGCGGCTGGATGAGAGATGTGGGTCAGCCCCAGTGTTGGATGGAGACTCCCTGTTTTTAAGATTGTGCCTCAGGCTGTTGAGAGTCATTGCAGACCTTCACTCATACATAAAAGAGAAGAAGATAAAGAGTTTTGGATTTATACCTCAACTTTCTCTCCTGTGACTCAAGGTGGCTTTCCAGCTCCTTTCCTTTCCTCTCCCCACCACAGATACCTTGTGAGGTAGGTGGGTCTGAGAGAGTTCCAAGAGAACTGTGGCTAGCCCAAGGTCACCCAGCAGGAATGTAGGAGTGCGGAAACACATCTGGCTCACCAGATAAGCCTCTGCCACTCAAGTGGAGGAGTGGGGGATCAAACCCAGTTCTCCAGATTAGAATCCACCTGTTATTAACCACTACACCACGCCGGCTCTCGGAATTGGTTGCAGCAATGTGGGCTGTTGGCCAAGTCTCCTGGAACAGAATTCTACCTTTCCAAACACCCTAGAAGTAGACACCCCTGTGGCTCATCATGAACAAGCTGAATCCAAACAAAACAAGTAAAGCTGGTTAAGAAGGGTATATTCTAGAGCAGGAGTGTCAAACATGCAGCCTGGGGGCTGGATCCCTGAACCCACCCTCCCTCCCTCCCTCCTTCCCTCCTTCCTTCCTTCCTTCCTTCCTTCCTTCCTTCCTTCCTTCCTTCCTTCCTTCCTTCCTTCCTTCCTTCCTTCCTTCCTTCCTTCCTTCCTATAAATTCACTTTACCTTGCATTGGTATCCTAACCCTTTACCTTGCATTGGTATCCTAACACTTGGTATTCTTGCATTGGTAACCTAGCACTTTACCTTGAATTGGTATCCTAACCATTTCTAAGAAATTCCAGGTAGCAAAGAGCAAGTTAGGTGAGAGTTTTGTGTTTGGCTGGATCTCACTTGAGCATTTGACATGTACTCACTTGGATGTTTCTAGTCTTACGGAAAGGAAATCCTGCTAGGGGATGGGGCTTAAAGTAACCTAACTTTTTGGCCCTTTTCAAATCCTCTTTTCTTGCTTCATCCTTGTAGCCCTTCCACAGGTCCCATTTAATTCAGAGGACCGTCCACATGTATGCGGTGCACGACGCCTGAAATCTCATTTTGTAGAACCGCGGGAGGTTCGTTTTACCCTTCTCTAGTTTGTCAGTGTTCGCTCTCTCCCAGAAGACTGTTGAGTGCTCCTGGAGAGTTACATGACAGCTGCAGAGGCTTTTCTGTTGATTTTTGGATTTGGGAAGGATGAACACTGTGTACCTTGGCTGGCTTTGTGACAGACTCTTTTGCCATTTGTGCCCTTTCTTGTTGGCTCTGTGTTAGACAAGGACTGGGGAGACCCAACTTCAAATCCCAACTCAGCTGTGAAGTCACCTTGGACCAGTCACCTTCTCTTAGGTTAAACCTTTGTCACAGGATAATTGTTCTGGGGATAAAGTAGAAGATCGGAGAACCATGTTAACTGCCTTGGGTTCTTTAGCCAAGGGAAGGGATAAATATGGTAGGCAAAATCTCAGTGGCACAACTGCTTTTTAATGGGCTCATCTGATTCTGTTTCTGCTTGGCCGTTTCAGAACATAGAATGACATTTTCCGTAGCCCTCTGGCTCACATAAGGGGGTTTGGAGAATGAGTGTGGACAAGGATGTTCCATTTTTGTAAGCCGTCCTGACACCTTCGTATAGGGCAGGGTATAAATTCTATAAATAGATAGATAAATAAATAAACAATGTTTCCATCCTGCTACTTCCCTGCTAGTTTCCAATAATGCTCCAAATTGCTTCCTCTTAGGCCCCTTCTGCCCATGTAGAGTAATGCACTTTCAATCCACTTTTGCCATTGTTTGCAAATGGATTTTGCTATTCCACACAGTAAAATCCAGCCACAAAGTGCACTGAAAGTGGATTGAAAGTGCATTATTCTGCAAGTGCGGAAGGGGCATAACAAAAACATTGCCAGTGCTCATTTGATGTTGCTAAGTTAACCTGCAGCACTGGCCAAGCTGTGCATGTACTTCGGTTCCACAATAAATGTGGTAGTGGCTCCATAAATCAGCTTCCTGCGAATCAAAGCTTTCATTTTGTAAAGGAGAACAAGCATCTAATTCTTTTGGTGGTAAAGAAACTTGAGCGTGGGTGGGTAACTTCTAACGAAATCTCAGTAGCCATGCCTTGTTGTAGAATTGTTCAGTTTGTCTAATGTTGAGTCTGAACAGCGTGGAGTAGTGGTCAAGAGTGGTGGACTCTGATCTGGAGAACTGGATTTGATTCCCCACTCCTCCACATCAAACCTGCTGTGTGGCCTTGGGCCAGTCACAGTTCTCTCAGAACTCTCTCAGCCCATGTAGAGGCAGACAATGGCAAAGCACCCACAAATATCATTTGCTTTGAAAACTATGGGGTTGCTGAAAATTGGCTGCAACGTGACAGTAATTTATACACACAAGGATAGGCTTTTTTTTTAAGATAGCTTTTAATTAAGGTTTTTAAGGAAGTAAACAACTAAGAATATACACAAAAAACCTGCTATAAGAAGAAAAGGGCAAGCTCCCAATTTCTTCTGTGCCAAATATAAACACAGTTAAAAATTTACCACTTGCTCCCTAATTACAATGATGAAAGTATAATTCAATTAATTCTTACTTATTACTGATGAAACAGGATAAACACTTTTCCTCTATAATGACCATTTTCTTATTCTCCTAGTCCGCAAATCCACAAATTATCAGTTCATTTCTTTTTCTGTTTTAAGGAAAAAGTCTATGAGGGGCTTCCAGTTACTGATAAACTTAATTAAGCTCTTTTCTCTAATCAAAGGATTAAGTTTAGCCATCATAGCCAATTCTGGTATCTTTACAATCCATTCTTCAATTGTAGGCACAGATGAAGTTTTCCAATTTTTCCACATACATTATCACTGCTGATGTCTTATATATTTTTAAAAAACCTTTATCTTTTTTTTCAAACTTCCTGTCAATCAGATGCAAAAGAAAGCTTCTTGTTTTATTTGTATATTAATATTGAATGTATTTGTGTACAATTTTTTTAGCTTTATTACAAGTCCACCAGAAATGGTTAAACAACCCTTCAAATATTCACATTTCCCTTTTTATATATTTTTGCTAATTTCTCCAGTGACAAATACCTACAATTCACCATTCTACAGAAATCCTCTGTGAGACTGGAAATTTAAGACCCTTTAACCATATATTCTCCCACTGATCCATTTGTATGTTATACCCAAAGTTGCTGGTCTATTTTTATCATACAACCTTTCACTTGGTCTTCATCTGTTCCACATTTCAGCAGGAGTTTAAACATTTTGGCAATAACATGATAATCATTCATATGAGAGCCAGCGTGGTGTAGTGGTTAAGAGCAGGTGCACTCTAATCTGGAGAACCGGGTTTGATTCCTGGCTCTTCCACTTGAGCTGTGGAGGCTTATCTGGGGAACTAGATTAGCCTGTGCACTCCAACACATGTCAGCTAGAACTGTGACCTTGGGCGAGTCACAGTTCTCCAGAGCTCAGCCCCACTCACCTCACAGGTTGTTTGTTGTTAGGCAGGAGGGGGAAGGAGATTGTTAGCCCCTTTGAGTCTCCTACAGGAGAGAAAGGGGGGGATATAAATCCAAACTCCTCCTCCTCCTCCTCCTCCTCCTCCTCCTCCTCCTCCTCCTCCTCCTCCTCCTCCTCTTTTGGTTCAGTCTCATGTAAAAGACAGACTTGAGTTCCTTCTGGGCTTTGATAAACCTACCCCAGAGGCGTAGCTCCAAGGGGACAGGAGGGGTGCGTGACATACTGGGTGTGCGCCCCTGCGGGGATGTGGTGGGGGCGTTCCGGGGCGGGATGGGGGCAGAGGATGCACCAGTGCACTGGGCACTTTCCCCCCTTGCTACGCCTCTGACCTACCCCCACCCTGCCGGTCCCTGGCATCCCCAGAAGCAGCCTGTTTCTTGATTTGCACTGTAACACAGAGCACCTGTGATTACATTTGGTCTTGCAAGCATGCTTGCAGTCAGGCTGCCTTGGACAGCTAAGGCAGCAGCTGCCCTCAAACCAAAGATGGTACCATTTGGTTGTCTTTAGAAGTGGGTGAGATTGTAGGCGCTCAAGGAAATGCGTGGCACTCTGAAGAACAGGAATGGGCAGCTGCTGGCGTAGCTGTTCCAGGCAGCCACTGGATAGATTCCAGCAGAGGGCATTAAGCTTCTGCAGTAATTTCCTCTCCTATACAGGCTTTCCTAGTGGAACTGGCAACTGCGAGGAATTAGTGAGCAAAAGACTTGCAAGGCAAAGAGGCTGTGAGGAGAGCCGGCAGCTTGAGTTATAGGGCTGGATATTTGTGGGAAGGTGATCCGTCTCCACAAAACGCCTGACTCTTGACCGGAGTTGCTCATTGCTTAGTTTGTCTGCACTGAAACGTTCCCAATTAATGATGCTCCTTTCGTTTGCTAATCCTCATTTGCTAATCTGGAATGCATAATTTGTCCCAGGACACCCATTACACAGGCAGTAATCAAATAGGATAATTATCTCAGAAGGCCCATCACGGTTGCCTTCTACTTTCCCCTTTCTGCAGCGTTGCAAGCAAATTCAGGCTCCTTTCCTACAGGGGGTTGCATGTTTGCAGTGCCTGCTGTGCTACTAATAAATTACTTACTGTTTCACTTGTGGGTGGGATGCCCCCTCTGCTTAGAGTGTGTTTGTACTAGAAAGACCCAACCAGCTTAATTGCCATGACTTTTTCCTAAGTGTTTTGGAGCTGTAGTTCTGTAAAGAGGAAACGGGGAGGGGGGTGGGTGGGCGGGTGGAGAATCTCTTAGGAGAATTCTTTGGCATTTGCTAATCTGCCAGCATCCTCTTGTAGAAGCTTTAGTATACTGGTTTAACCTTTAAAATAGCTCTTGTGTTGAGTGGCTCTTGTGGAATTCGTAACAATAATATGTGGTGGGGCCCACTGATTTAGATGGCTTTTTAAACTTCTTAGAGAAGTGTGTCTGTCAGTGGCTATTGACCAGGATAGTTAAATAGCCAAGTTCAGAGGCAGTATGAATGAATAGCATAGCCTTTATTGGCATAACAAAAACAAAAACAAAACACGACTAGCATGAATAATATTAAAACAGGCGATAAAACTCAGTTAAATATAAATAAATTACAAACTCTGTTTGCTCCTGATCTCTCAGATCTTTCACCTGTGGGACCATTGGCAGGCAATTTCTCGGGATTTCTGTCCATGTACCAGGTCCGTGCAGTAGGGCTTGGATAAACAGCAGCTGGCCTACAGTTGTGGTATTCCCTCCTTTGGACTCCCTCACACTTGAGCTTGGATGCCTTCCATATGTGCTGGAGGAGTTGTCAGTAGCTGGAGTTATCCAGACATGATGTAATTTTAGTAAGCTGCATTTTAGTTGGTATCTTATTTTCTTGGTTTATACGCTCTGCCAACTTGCTGTTGGGGATGAGACAGAATGAAAATATAAATAATTAGTTATTGGTGGAAAAGTAAGCACAACACTCTCAGAAACCCTAGATATAGCAAAATCCACCCCAAACAACCCGAAGCAGAATTCTCACAGTTGACCAGTCTTGTGTTGTTCTGATTTCTTGGTTTTATTGAGGTTGGTTCTTAAAATGGGGGTCCCTTTGCAAAAGCCAATAGTATTGGCAAATAAGCAGGGCATTTTTGCAATGCAAAGTTCCCACCTCTGCGCTCCTTGGGATTTGGCAGGTATCTTTTGGTGAGGTGGGACTACGCAACAGTCTATCAGTTTATGCCAGTTGGCATAACTGGTATATAACAGAAGCCCCCGACCTTATTGAGCCTGTGGTTACTTCTGGAAAAGTGTAAGATGGCAAACTCAACCACAGAATGGCAGCTATGCCATACTGTGTTTTGAAAACATCTGGGAACTGTTGAGGGAAGGAGTATTAACTGTTGTGGCTCCTGGATAAGGGTGAAAGTGCAGTGGAGAAGACGGTTGAGCGTGGCAGTCTCAGATAGCACCCCTTGTTGAGCTGGCACGGAAGCAGCTGCAGTTGAAGGGGTTTTCCATGCAGAAACAGATGTGATGCCTCCTTGCCTCTTCCGAAGCTCATCCTTGAGTCTTAAGCAGCACCTCCTGCAGTGGGGAGCCAGAGGAGAACTAGGGGAAGAAAGGCTGTTTGGTTTCAGTTTCTGAAGAAGGGGGGGGGGGGGGGCCTTGCTTCCCAAGAGAGATTTCCCGGGCTGTGGAGCCCAAGAAAGCCTGCGGCTGTGTCCAAGCCGACCGTGACACACCTGGCTGAGTTGAATTCACAGCTCAGCTGTTCTGTAAATCAGTACGGAGCAGCCCAAAGCTGACTCTGTTTTTGTTCCATTCAGGACCCCTTGGATTTTGATCCCCAAGAAGCAAGCAGGTTCCGGTAAAGACATCTGTGGCTGCCATGACAGTGATCACTGATCTAAGAGCTCTGAGATTCTCCCTCCCTCTTCCTCCTATTTCCCTCCCGCTTTTCCTGCTGAGAATGTGGGTGGGTGGGTGGAGAGCTGTAATCTCACCTTTTTCCATTTGTGTTGGGCAGTTAGGAAGGTTGGAGGGAGCGCAAGGGATCTTTGTTTCTCCAGTGTTCTTGGGAAGCCAGTATAGGAAGGGTTAATTGCAGGAGTTGGGATGTTCTCTGTTGGGGTGGATGTGGGGGGAAGGGCTCAATTTGGAGATGTTATTGTGGTCGGACAAAGGTCACCCTCCTGTGCAAGATGGCAGTGGAATGTTCCTGCTTCCCTTGGGAGGAATTGCTGGTAAACCGGGGCCAGAAAAAGAAGCTAGTTTGGGCTGTCTTAATGAGCAGAGCTGGGCTAAGAAGTCTTCCTCGCAAGGTCCATGTGTAGTGACTGTTGCCCCTGCATGACTATGGCAGGGGAGGGACAGAACGTGTGACTGTCCGCGTGCATCTGAAGCTTCCCAGCCAGCCCACTTTTGTGTGCAGATTAGAAGACCGGCTTTGGAGTTTCTGGAATTCCTGTTAAAAAACCTCTGTGGAAATGTGTTCTCTTGTCATCCCCTCTCCATTATCATACATATTTCAGTGCGTTTTTCTCTGTCTCTTTTTTCTTCATTCCTTGGGTGACTCATTTTCTCTTAGACAGCAAGACAAGCCAGGCACAGAAGAAGCCAGGTTGGCAAACACACCCTGAGAGATCCAAGCCAACTTGATAGCACTGGATGTTTTGCAGTTCTACTTTTAATCTGCCTCAGAGTTTGCAGGATTTGCCACTTGAAGGCTACCTTTATGACCCCCAACCACATTGGAGGCCTCTGGTTTGCTAGCTTGGTGAGGAAATGAAAGGCAAACTCACCCAGTCTTTGTCAGGCTTTCAGGTGTGCAGAGAAGGCTAATTCTGAAATACTAGATGCTATTCTGTTGCCCAGCAAAGGCGTAGCAAGGGGAAAAAGCACCCGGTACACCAGTGTGTCCTCCGCTCCGCCCCGTCCCGGAATGCCCCTGCAACGCCCCCAGAACGCCCTCACAACGCCCCCAAAGGGGCACGTGCCCGGTGCATTGTGCACCCCTGTCCCCTTGGAGTTATGCCTCTGGTGCCCAGTCTGTTTGTCCAGGAGGACTTGGAGGAGCAGGTGTGTTTTGGTTGTCATCTACAGGTCAGGCCCAACAGTAACTCTGGCCCCATCCTTTGTAAGCATTTTACATAATGGACTAATTATGCCTAGCCTGATAGTACAGCGGGAATACCGAAAGAGCTTTTAAATCCCACACTCAGCTTGGATATCCTGATAAAAGGCAGGTGTTATGTGTCACTGTGAAGTAATCAAGCTTAGTGTGAAATGGGCAGTCACTTAGTGTGAAATGGGCAGTCTTCCCTAGCTCTTTGGGTTCTTGGAAGAATCCACTCTGGCTATGGTTTAGGACTTAGTTTTAGTTTGGCATTTTAGGACTTGGTTCCTTCCTTAAGAGACTTGTCCATCATGCTGACACTGATTTGGTTTGTTTGTATGTACTGTGCTGTTTGTATGGAATTACTGATCCGTTGAACGTGGTCCTGCATCTTGTGAGTGTGGCTTTATATAAGTATTACTATTGATTATGATTTTACACCTTTCACTTAGAAATATTATTTTCAAGTAATTAAAATTGGACACTGTTCTTATATGCCAATAGCATTGGTGTTGTAGGTTTTTTTCTTTAGTTTATGCTTCAGTTCTGCAACACCTCCATTTATTTGTTGCATTTGGTTTTCCCATCCTCTGTACACCAGCCTTTCTGCTCTCAAACAAGAAGAGGACAGGGCAGTGCATTCTTGTTCTTTAATAAGATGTTTTTGTAGTTTGTCACGGCAAGAGCTGCCGTAGCGTCCTGGCTAAGCAACTGAGCTGTGATGTGAACCAAAAAGGTTCCAGTTCAGATTTCATTCTGCCATAGTGGCCTTAGGCAACCTACTCTGCTTCACACGTTTCCCTCTAGTATGAGCTTCCGTGACTTGGTAAGGATCACTGCCTGAATGTGTGTGAACCCTGTTATCAGTAGCAATGCCCCAAGCTGGAAGAAAGAGAAACATGATGTAGTGTGGCCCTAAATGTTTCCTATTCCTTACAGACTTCAGCAAGCAGCTGTTGATAGGGCCACCTTCTCCTCAGATAACCCAAGCAGTAAGGAAGGAAATCCCAGCCCGCAGTGGTGGGATTCAAATAATTTGACAACCGGTTCCGGTGGTGGGATTCAAATAATTTAACAACTGGTTGTTTACAAGCACCACTTTAACAACCGGTCCTGCCGGTGCAAACCTGTTGAATCTCACCACTGCCAGCACCCTGTTTATTTTATGCGTGTGTCTTTCTTTTTCTTCCCGCCCCTTGCTCAGCTCACCTTGCAAAGCACAAAGTCCCGTGTGGCCTTCTTCGAGGAGCTGTAGGAAGTGAGCCAGTACTTTGACTACTGAGCCAGCTCACACCCGGCGGAACCTGTTTGAGGACTCGTCTACGACCTCTGCCTGATTGCCATCTGGACTGGGACCTTCTTCACACGCAGTGGACTTTGGCATTTGGCATCTTGGGAGTCCGACGTGATGCTCTTTATCTTAGTACCTTGTAGTTTGTAATAACCTTTGTATAACACACAGCTGTGATGTATCTTTTAGCTTTTTAAAGTGTTTGTATCGACTGGAGCTTGTATTTTCTTCTCAAGACAAAAGGGCGTCATAGCATTGTTCCTTTCCCCAGCTGGCCCTCCTTAGGAGTGCTGTGGACGATGCGTCCCCCTGCAGGCAGAGAGGGGTGGCCTTTTGCCGAAGCCCCCGTGTACAGATTTTTAACCTTAGCGACTATATTTCTCTCTGAAAACCCCTAGTATATCCTTAGTGCTTGTGTAAGAAGATGAAACCTTAACCAGTGTCCTCAATGAACTGAGCTGGAGTTCTGAACCGGGAGCACTTTGACATCTTTCACGGACTCTCACTTTCCTCTTTGAGCCAATTCAAAGCTAGTGATGTGCTGAGTTTCGAAGGATCCCTGTCTTGGTTTGTGTTTTACCCAGAGAAGATGAAATTCCGCATTAAGTTTGGTGCTCGGAGCGTACAGTCCCCACTTTTACCGCTTGTCATACTGGGATTGTGCTTTTTTTTTTTTTTGGAAGGAAGAACTGGGGTAGTGGCTGCCAAGGAAGAAAGAAGCATATGAGGTATTAGGAGTTTGGTGATTCAGCTGCTCTGATGAGATGTTGTGCAGGGTGCCGAGGGCATCTGTATTCACACGCACACACCTCTAGCATCGACCTCTGGAAGTCCTGCTCCCCTTACTCCAATTCTCTAGGTATTTTGACCTTTAACAGACTCTTGTGGCATGTCTTTTTTCCCCCCTGTGTAACCACCAAAGCTGGGAGCTTGATTTCATAATTATAAAAAAAAAAAAACCCTCGCACAATATGGCCAGTTTTATACCGCTTAAAACATGTAGCCATGCAGAACGCACAGCCCAAACCACCGTGAGATGCTTGCCCAGTGGGCAAAATGGGCACACTTCCCTACTCTTCATATTCAAGCATTTTTCAAAAATCCCTAGTTTTTGTTTTTATAAATCCGAAGACACTTGTATTTTTAAAGTATTAGATCATTTTCTACCTTTCACTCCATAAAGTCTCCTTTTCTGTACTTTTAGCAAGGGTCATAAAAATATAAGGAATTAGAATTTGTAAAGGTAGATGTTCTAATCCCAGGTGGAGTTTCCATAAGGGTCAGAGCTGCATTGTTAGTACAGAAATCCCAGTAGGAACAGTTTCTCCCACTACCACACCCATAAATGCTGTCCCTTCTAGCTCAGGCACCATCTAATCTGCTTGTAAAAACTAGCAGAAGGCTTCACTTGTGTGAAAAGGTGTGACAAGATCCTGGGGCTGTTGATAGGAGCCCTTCTCTTCAGTTGACAGTGTACCACTCATAGTCTGAAGCTGGTTACTCTGACAAAGAGAGTGATTTGTTTTGGCTAAATTCACAGGATCATTCGAACCAACGGTATCCAACTCTGATCCTCCAGATGTTCATGGACTATGACTGGCCATGCTGGCAGGGGCTGATGGGATGATCCATGAACATCTGGAGGGCCATAATTGGACGTCCCTGATTCAAACAGTTACCTGACTCAGCCTCAGACACCTCAATAACTTAAGCATGGCTTCAAGCTTAACAAACTCTTTTCTGGTGCCTGATGAGATGGGCTTTTGGGGGAAAGGAAATTTGACCTCCAGCATACTGTCTCTGTTGCCATTACCAGGAATGTTTTTAAAGCTGTTTTTAGGTGCCCATTAATTGTAAAACTGACATCTTCTAAGTGCTGGTATTTTCCTCTCTTCGTGCTTGTACCCTGCATATGCATTGAAGCCTCAATGTTGTACACCTCTGCCCACCTGAGAAAGCCGCAAGACATGCCATAGGACTGGTTTTAGTTGGGTTTTACTAATCTGATGTCCGGCCACTCTTAACTAGGCCAGGGCTGCCAATCTGTCTCCTTCTCACTGTCCTCCAGTTTCTTTCAATCCAGCTAATATTACTTAAAATTTAAACAGTCAACATTTTATCCAGGCCTTTCAGATGTTACTTGTGCCTGCTCCACATTCATGCTTTAAGAAACTATGAACTTGCTCTTTTTCTGTTAGTGGTGTGATTGGATTGGAGCTTGATCAACTGGGTTTAGATATCCCCAGTGGCCACAATACTTAATTTTATGCCAGGGCCTCCCCAGCACTAGGCCTTCAGAACAGTTTCAAAAGGAGTCCTGGAAATGGGGGCTTGCTCTGTGCCTTTTTGGTTGTAGGAGTGAAGGTGCAGAATACTTTAACCATGGAGTGACACTTTGCACGTTGTGCCTTTGTTTTTAAGAGAGGAGACACATATCGATAGACTCTATTCCAAAGAGCCACAACATTGCCCCTGGGTGAGTGCCCATGCAGATATGTGCATATCTCTATTAGTAGTTAGTTGGTTGCTTTTCAACAAGTGCACCATGAGTCAAGCCAAAATGGTCACGAGACACACCAGCACCTTTTCTGGTGCCATAGAACGTGGATGTGGCCAGGAGAGTTTTAGCCTAGCAAGGGTTCTGTTTGGCCCCTGGAAATTTGTTTGGCTGTGCAGATTTTTGAAAGCATTGCTTTGGCAGCAGCTGCCGCCACCACACAAGGGTCTGCACTGTGTGATGGAAAGTAAGCTGTCGCAGCTATGTTGTGGCAGGTTCTGCAGCAACCCATTTTATGGCCATTTTGCGCCTGTACCCACTGTCCTATCAGAATCCTGAAGGTGCCTGAGGGTCAAAAAAATTGGAGACCCTTGCTCTAGTCTGTGGAGTTGCAGATATAGCACAGTACTCAAGCAAGGGCGCAGGCTTCTGTCTGCTCACGTGACTTCTGTTGCAATGTGCTGCAGATTTGCTTTCCCAGTTTTAGATGATGTTATCTCCTGACACAAGGGCAGTGTGCGGTTTGCTGCCTAAAGCATGAAGCAGCCCTGAACTCTGTTACAGAACAGGGTCCGTGGCTTGGGGCTGCTATAATCTCCAGATAAGTCTGACTTCTGGCATTCTTAAGCATCATCACTAAGTACCAAGCAAAAGCTTGACCCAGATGATCCACCCAAGGCTCAAGGCGATGAACCTCGTCCTGACTTCTTTTAGCCCTTGGGTTTTCTCACTACTTTTTAACGAGGTCTTCATCTGTACTAAATCTTTGGGGAAAGTGTATCTGAAATTCAGATATGTGAAGCAGCCTCCCCCCCCTCCCCCCCTCCCCCCCCAGTCCCCTGCAATCATTTTTCCTTATTCAAGATCTGGTACAGGTAGACCCTATTTTCTGTTTCCATTGATTGTTATATACTCTGCAGAACTAATTGTTTTCTCATTTAGATTTAATAAAAATTCTGAACATTTGGAGAGAGATATTGTGTTCCTTCAAAGGGGGGGGGGCGTTGTTCTAAAAGGGCAGAAAAGGACTTCAGTTAGTCTATTACTGCTCAGCATTGCAAGGTGGTTTTAATTGCGGAAATGAGCCTTTGTCCCAGAATGCCGAAGATGGCACCTGTGAATTGCTGACACTCAAGTCAACTCTACCCCACATACCCCCTCTTTGTAACTCTGGCATAGAACCATAGCTGCAGGCGTCCTCCTTTGTCACCTTGCTTTTGAAATATTCGAGGAATTTCTGCCAGTCAGGGGGGATTTTAACTTGTTTGGTTCTTTTGGGAATCAATCCTGCAAGTGTATTGTCTTAAAACATTGAAACTGGTTATTCTGGGTTACCCTTCTTTAGCTCTGCCATCAGACCTTGCAGGGCTTTTGATTCTGTTCCAATTGTCTTGAGAAGGATAGCTTTAAAAGGGGCTTGGACAGATTTATGGAGGAGAAGTCGATCTATGGCTACCCATCTTGATCCTCCTTGATCTGAGACTTCAAATGCCTTAGCAGACCAGGTGCTCGGGAGCAGCAGCAGCAGCAGGCCATTGCTTATGTTCTAAGGAGGGACACAGAATCTCATGAAGAGCTGCTTGTAAATGGGACCTCCGAGTCCCTTCCAGTTTTAGCCTAGATTCCTTGGAGGATTTTGGTTTTGTTTCCATTGCAACATACTGCCTTCGAAAGGGCTAATTCACACTTCACAAAGTTCCTATGTCTGCCATGTGACTGCCCCAGACTTGTTATCCAGATCTTCTCTGGAAGTTCTGTACTTGGAACTTAATTCTCAGGTGCACTCAAGCTCAGTTTGGATTGGCCAGTGATGCCATCATGCCCTGCTGTTCTTCAACCTGAACCTATCTTGGGAAGTTGCTGTATGCTCCACTGAGGAAACTTGTATACACTGATGGATTCAACTCAACAGAGCAAATGGGAAGCTTCCCAGAGCCACTCCAGGTTGGGAAAATAGTCTGTGGGAGGGGGAAGGCTTCATTCCTTGCTCCCTGTGCACTGTGGCCCTGATCTAAATTTGGGCCTTCACACCTGGGAATTCAGCTCCAAACACGAAACTCCCATGCAATATCTGTTGACCAGGTATGTGAGGGATATGAGGAGTTTATAAGTGTGAATTGTTCCTGAGTCAACATAAAACTGTTACCTTCAGCCTTTTCAGGACTGTGAATCACCACCTGCCACATACCTTGAGAAACCACAAGTGGGTCTTGCTTTCTTCTCTGATGTAATCAGGTGAGATAGGAGAGTAGGCCTCCCATGCCTTTAAACGATGCCAGAAGAACAGAATGTGATTGAGGTAGAGATGGAACTGTGTCCTGCTGTCATTCACTCTTCTGCACAGCTCTCACATGTGTGCTGGGCCTTTCCTCCTTAGGATCTGACTAGCTTATGTCTCACTTTTTAAAAAAACTGGTGTTGCTGACTCACTAAGTTGGACTGTGTGATCCTCTTAGGGGTCCTGACTCACCCACTGAAGGCCAGCAACATTGAATGGTATTCAGAGGCAAGCTCTGGCAACAGACCTGCGGTGACTCATTTGGTCCACGCAAGTCATGACAATGCTGAAGTCCCTGAGGGATGAACGTGTGTGAACTGGCCCTCCAGGACACCACTGAACGTGCAAATGGAATCCACTGAAAGGCCTTGATTGTTGAGGCAATGTGAAAATTCAGTTTGCAGCGCCAACCAGGAATGGTTCACTCAAATGTGCATGCTGTTTTTTGATGGACGCCATGAGAAGGTATATGCAAACCAGTCAGAGTGGGATGGAGTCTACCCCTGATCTATCACGTCAGAGTTTTTTAATTGAAATATTTATAGGCCACCTTTCCTTTGGGCTCAAGTTTGAAGCCATCTCCTAATGGGAGGAGCCTCTTCCTCCAAACTGAGCAGCTCTGCCACCGGAGAAAGAGACATTCAAGTGGGAAGAAGGCTGAAACCATCCAGAGTCTTTAATGAAAGTTATGTTGGGGTTTTCTAGATGATTCTTGTGGAACAGCCCAGCCACTTAAGGAGCAGCTAACTTCCTTATCCTGTTGCATCAGTGCCTGCCTGCCTGCCAGACTGGTCCATCTTGCTGCCTGTGTGGAAGACTTGCTCACAAGACCTGTTGGATTGCGGTCTGCAGCGCCATTTGCAACATCTGGATTGGGCGGGGCTGGGCAGCCACTTAAGGAACAGCAACAACCCCAGGCAGTGGCCTTGGGCAGTGACATCAGGAGCTGCCAAATGCAGGCCCGTTCGGGGACTGTTTGGGAGCAGGGTGGGCCACCTCCTTTTCATGTTTGGCTTGACTTGGTGTATTTGGAGAAGGGAGGTGGGTGGGCGGGCCGGCCTTGTAGGTTTTAGTGGGAACTCTTTTATTATTTCTGATTCATTTATTTACAGTTTTGTCTGGGTAAATTTATCCAACGTTGGAGATTAAAATGGAAAATGCAAAGGTGCCTACGTTCGTGAAATTTGTAAATTTTAACTATTTACTGTTCTGATTTAACTTATTTACATTGTTTACTATGTAAATTACTATGCATTATTTATAGACTGTATTATGCATTAATTGTATAGGTTGACTACATGTAAGCTGCCCTGTGCCCGGCCTTTGGCTGGGGTCGGGTGAGATATAAATCCAGTTAAAGTCAAGTAAGTCGACTGTTGATGCAGCCAAAAGAGCTAATAGTAGTGCGGTACTTTTAAGACCAACACATATATTGTGGCAAACACCTTGTCAAAGGTCTGGCTGACAAAGTGGGCTCTGGCCCATGAAAGCTTATGCCGGGATTAACCCAGCTGTTCTTCTAGAATCAGTACCCAACATACTGCCAGTGCCAGGCAAGTATTAGTGACAAAAAGAGATAAGGCCACACCAAGCGAAATGAAGGAAAAGCAAAAAAAAAAAGAAAAAGAAATGGTGCTTGAGGGAAAATATTGTCTGTACACTTCTGTGCATAGTAAGGGGTAGTGGTTGAGAGTGGCAGACTCTTAATTTGGAGAGCTGGGTTTGATTCTGCACTCTTCCACATGAAGCCTGCTGGGTGACCTTGGGCAAGTCACAGTTGTGTCAGAGCTCTCTCAGTCCTGCCTGCCTCACGACGCGTCTTGGAGGGAGGGGAGGGGAAGGCGATTGTGAGCTGCTTTGAGACTTCTTAAAGGCAGATAAAAGTGGGGCATCAAAACCAGCTCTTCTATGTATTTCTCATGAGCTTCATCGGGGGGATATAACTTCAAAGACTGTGTGCAGTGTTACTTGGTGTTGAGTTTTTAGACGGAAAAGGGAACACTGCCTACAGTCTTTGAAATTATATCCCTCTGATGAAGCTCATGTGAAACATGTAGAGGTGCATAGCACAGACAATAAATTCTCTCAAGCGCTATTTGTCGTTTGCTTTTTCTAAGTATTAGTGATAGCAATAATTCCTGAAGGAATCTTGAATGTTTATCATTGGTAATCATTGTGTCATTCTCTTGCTAGCTGACTGGTGCACTGGAAATCTCCCTTGCTTTCCTGCAAGACCTGACTCTTGGGTTCATTAGCTCCCCTTTCTCCAAATCCTTTCTCAAACCCTTGTGTTCCTTATTCCTTGCCTCCAAATAGTTGCATAATCTAATTTTCCCTGTTGGATGTTTGCCCTTTTGTACACAGAAGGCAGCTGTGCCTCTCTGGCAGATAATATGATCCCTGGATATTCCCCATCTAGTCAGGAAGTGCTTTGGCTCTGAAGGGACACAGTGCTGCATCAGTCAAAAGTTCTGGGGAGGAGGCTGTCATGCCAATCCTGCTTATTAAATAGGTTACCTTACAAGTGCCTCTTGTGACTCTGGTAAGCTGGGCAAAACCAACATTTTCTCAGGGACATTTTGGCATTGGTGAATCTTGAGCCCATATCTTTTAGGGTGTTAAAGAAAATCAGATCATCAGATATGGCTTGGCATGGTGGTCATGTCCCAGTTAAAAGCCAGTCCAAGCATCTTATGGCAATAAACCTATGTTGGCCTCTGATCGTATACCAAGTGCGATCCATGATCTTGCAAAGGCTTCTTAGATGACCTGGAGTGATATACCAAGTCTAAGTTACCTCACAGGGTTGTGAACTCAGGGAAGTACCTGCAACTTCCTCATCCCGGTGAGGGATGGGGAAGTTGTAGGTGCTTCTCTGAGTTCTTTGGAGAAAGGGCATGGAGCTATAGTTAATAAACCAATATGGTAGCCAAGGAGCATCATTACCAGTGGAGGACTTGCACTCTCAAAAATAACCCATTAAGTTAGGTTGATCTCTTGGTCCATCTAGCCCAATACGTAGATAGTGGTTCTCTGTTGCCTCAGAGCAAGGTCTCCTCCAGCCTTACCTAAGATCCTTCCAGGGGCGATGCCACCTCTTCTCAGATCTGCTCATAAATATGCGACCTGTTTCTCATGAGCTAAGTCAGAAATGGAAGCCTAGCTTTTAATATTCATGCCCTACTGGCAGGTCTAGCTCACGCTTCTAGGGAAGACACAAGACCTCTTGTAAGCAAGCAAGGGGCAGACATGGCCTTCTGGGGGAGCTTCCCGGCCTTGGTGCAGCTGTGTCCTGCAAGCAGCCCTATTCTCAAAGTCCCAGGCTTGCCTGTGTCACTTAATGAATGCACCACCAGAGTTGTTTATCTTCTCTGTGTTTGCACAGCCTGGCAGCAAGAAGAAAGGAAAAAAATCCCGGGAGATTAAATTTAGCTTTTGATGAGGACTCATCCTTGGATGATGGTTCTGTTTGCCATATTTTAGCTCAGACTCCCCACCCTGCAGTTAATAATTGGCTCAGAAGATGGCTCAAGCTGGCCTCTTTTCTCTCTTCACCTCTTTCTCTCTGATCCTGCGTTTCTGCCCTGGAAACAGGGGATGTGCTTCTTTAGTGACAGGGAAATTGGGAAGGCCGGGGGCAGGACAGGGAGATGCCTCAAGTATGTGTTCTGTTAAGCAAAGCTTGGAAAATAAAAAGATTAAAAGAAGAATAGCTGACCCAATTTCAGTAGCAAGCATAGAGAGAGAGGGAGTATCCTTGTTATAAATAATGCAGGGTTTTTTCCCTGCATTTGAGTCTGACGGAAGGAGCAAGAAAGCTGGACTCTGCTCTTGGGGAATTAAAGCTCCCAAACAAAGCAGCTTTCTTGGTGTTTTCCTTTCTGCGAAATAACTTGAGACTCTCTTGCATTACCAGAATATTATTTAGCAAGAGTAAGGGGGAATTCCTACCCTCTCCGTGCTTTTATTACTCAGTATTTTAAGCTCATCAGCCTGTAAAATGGGGATCCTGTTGACCTGTCTCTCAGGATTCAGGGGAATGTTAATAGGATTATTATTTGAATAGCTTTTAAAGGACTGTTTGACTTTTTGGGTCTTTCTGCTGCCTTAGCACAGCTGTGAGCTACGATCATACATAATCCTCCTTTGGTCTAATTGACTTGGGAATGTGGAATACAATGCATATATCCTTCCAGATACCCTAGTTCCTCGAGAAATCTGAACTAGGGGCATGTGCACTCCTCTCCTTTGAAACAGGAAAGACAAAACATACCTTCTCAACAGCTGAAATTTGGTACACAGAGCCTGGAACTTCTGAACTATTTTTTTAAAAAAGTCTCAAAGAGGTACATTTGTACATCTCAGGCAAAATGCAAAGGGCCATGCTTTTAACAGATACTAACTATGCCCCCTCCGAAAAGATCGTAGCTGAGCCCTCTAAACAGATTTTAATCTTCAGACAGCTCTTACTGGAGAAGAAGAGTTGGATTTATATCCCCCCTTTCTCTCCTATAGGAGACTCAAAGGGGCTTACAATCTCCTTGCCCTTCCCCTCTCACAACAAACACCCTGTGAGGTAGGTGGGGCTGAGAGAGCTCCGAAAAGCTGTGACTAATCCAAGGCCACCCATCTGGCATGTGCTGGAGTTCACAAGCTAATCTGGTTCCCCAGATAAGCCTCCTCAGCTCAAGTGGCAGAGCGGGGAATCAAACCTGGTTCTCCAGATTAGAGTGCACCTGCTCTTAACCACTATGCCACGCTGTCTGACTGGTCCAGATTTGGCATACTCAATATGTGGACTGGATGATGAATAAGGGAGTGGAGTTTTTTTAAACAAACCCAGTAAAGGCTGGACCGATCTGAACATGGTAGAGTCACATCAAGTCCATGAACACATCAGAGAGAGAGAGTGGAGAGGGTGGGACTCTTGTAATGTAATACAGAAAATAATCTTTGGCAATGTGTTAAAAGAAACCCACAGTTGCCAAGACATTATCAAAGGAGCACTTTTTTTTGTATTTCTGGCCACAAAACTGCAGATGTAATGAGAAAGGGGAAGAACAGATGAGTATCTGAATTCTACATTCTACATTCACTCTCCCAATTTAATGTGAACCGGAGCCTGAGCTGCTCAGAGCTGTGTCAAACCTTCCTCTCATTTTCACAGAAGGGCTCTGGGATGCCTGTAAGGGCTCCGTTAGATCCAGCAGTGGCTCAGGCTTGCTTCTTCTCACATTATACTGAGTCAGTGAATGAATGATTCAAATGCACTTAAAATAAGTATATTTCTAACCTTTGCTGTATGAAGGGGGTGGGGGTGGGGGTGGGAGTGGGGGCAGGCTAGCAGTAGTCAACCCGCTTGCTCACTGAGAAATTAACCTGTGCCTATCTCCCAGATTTAACTAACGTTGCCCAAAGATTATTAGTATTTAATTTTACTATAAGTCTGCTTTCATCAAATTATAAGAATCGATTAGATTACTTCTGGAGAACAGAAGTGGTGTAGTGGTTAACAGCAGGTGCACTCTAACCTGGAGAACCGGGTTTGATTCCCCGCTCTGCCACTTGAGCTGTGGAGGCTTATCTGGGGAACTAGATTAACCTGTGCACTCCAACATGCACCAGCTGGGCAACCTTGGGCTAGTCACAGTTCTTTCGAGCTCTCTCAGCCCCACCTACCTCACAGGGTGTTTGTTGGAAGGGGGGGAGGAAGGTAAGGTAAAGGAGACTAAGCCCATGAGTCTCCTCACAGGAGAGAAAGGGGGAATATAAATCCAAACTCTTCTATATTATCCCACACTGGTTCTACGAGAACACTTGGGCCACACCTATGGAACCTCCATGTTCAGAGGCACTATACCTCTGAATGAAGTTTACTGGAGATAAATGACCTTAGAGGCCTGTTGTCTTACTGGCTTCTCAAAGGCATTTTGCAGCTTGATGCAGAAATCTGGGCTAAATCTACCATTAGTCTGATTTCGTATGGTGCTTCTTAGCCACGTTTGCTAAGCAGAAGCACTATGTTTAGAAGCAGTAGTTATTGGAACACCAGCGGCTTGTGGCCCCTGAATGGGGAGGGCTCTTATAGTCATATCCTCCTTGTGAGCTTCCCAGAGACACTGTTGAAAACAGCACACTGGACCTCGGTCAGTTCCAAGAAGAATCTGCTGTTTATTTCATATCTTACCATCATCTACTTCTCAGCCCAAGCCAGAAGCAAGAAGAGCCAAGCAAGGCCAGATTAATGTTCTGCACAATCTCTATACTGCAGAAGACAGTCATTGTTAAGAATTTAAGAAGGGATGAGCTCAACTAGATCGTATTTTCTAATACAGTGAGGAGCTCAATGAGATCATATTTTCCAATCCAGTGAGGAGCTCAACTAGATCATATTTTCTAATCTAGTGAGGAGCTGAACTAGATCATATTTTCCAATCCAGTGAGGAGCTCAACTAGATCATATTTTCCAATCCAGTGTGGAGCTGAACTAGATCATATTTTCCAATCCAGTGAGGAGCTGAACTAGATCATATTTTCCAATCCAGTGAGGAGCTCAACTAGATCATATTTTCCAATCCAGTGTGGAGCTGAACTAGATCATATTTTCCAATCCAGTGAGGAGCTCAACGAGATCATATTTTCTAATCCAGTGAGGAGCTCAACTAGATCATATTTTCCAATCCAGTGAGGAGCTCAGTGGGATCATGTTTTCTAATCCAGTGAGGAGCTCAGTGGGATCATATTTTCCAATCCACTGAGGAGCTCAACCAGATCATGTTTTCTAATCCAATGAGGAGCTCAACTAGATCATATTTTCTAATCCAGTGAGCAGCTCAACTAGATCATATTTTCCAATCCTGTGAGGAGCTCTAGATCATTTTTTCCAATCCTGTGAGGAGCTCAACTAGATCATTTTTAATCCAGTGAGGAGCTGAACTAGACCATATTTTCCAATCCAGTGAGGAGCTATACTAGATCATATTTTCTAAGCCAGTGAGGAGCTCAACTAGACCATATTTTCCAATCCAGTGAGGAGCTCTAGACCATATTTTCCAATCCAGTGAGGAGCTCAAGTAGATAATATTTTCTAATCCAGTGAGGAGCTAAACTAGATCATATTTTCTCAGTGAGGAGCTCAACGAGATCATATTTTCTAATCCAGTGAGGAGCTCAACTAGATCATATTTTCCAATCCAGTGAGGTGCTCAGCGAGATCATATTTTGTAATCCAGTGAGGAGCTCAATAAGATCATATTTTCTAATCCAGTGAGGAGCTCAAGATCATATTTTCCAATCCAACGAGGAGCTCAACTAGATCATATTTTCCAATCCAGTGAGGAGCTCAACTAGATCATATTTTCCAATGCAGTCAGGAGCTTGATCATATTTTCTAATCCAGTGAGGAGTTCAACGAGATCATATTTTGTAATCCAGTGAGGAGCTCAACTAGATCATATTTTCCAATCCAATGAGGAGCTCAACTAGATCACATTTTCCAATCCAGTGAGGAGGTCAACTAGATCATATTTTCCAATCCAGTGAGGAGCTCAACTAGATCATATTTTCCAATCCAGTGAAGAGCTCAACTAGATCACATTTTCCAATCCAATGAGGAGCTCAACTAGATCATATTTTCTAATCCAGCGTGGAGCTCAACTAGATCACATTTTCCAATCCAGTGAGGAGCTCAAGTAGATCACATTTTCCAATCCTGTGAAGAGCTCAACTAGATCATATTTTGTAATCCAGTGAGGAGCTCAACTAGATCATATTTTCTAATCCAGTGAGGAGCTCAACTAGATCATATTTTCTAATCCAGTGAGGAGCTCAACGAGATCATATTTTCCAATCCAGTGAGGAGCTGAACTAGATCATATTTTCCAATCCAGTGAGAAGCTCAACTAGGTCCTATTTTCCAATCCAGTGAGGAGCTCAACTAGATCATATTTTCTAATCCAGTGAGAAGCTCAACGAGATCATATTTTCCAATCCAGTGAGGAGCTCAACTAGATCATGTTTTCTAATCTAGTGTTCTGTTTCCAAAAGTGAACAACTTGATACCTCTGTGAAGCTCACAAGAGGGCCCGAAGACACTGATTAACCTCTCCTGCTGCTGCCCTTCCAGCAACTGGTGCTCAAAGATATACTGCCTCAGAAAATGGAAGCTTTGTTTAGCTTGCACAGCAAATTGCAGCAGGCAGGCTATTTCGCTGTTACCGTGTGTAGCAGGACTGAGCGTCTTTCAGGAATCTTGTAGTATTGCAGCTTGTAGACATCTGGGTAACAGTCTACAGTTTATTGGTCCCATCCCCCCAGGCACATGCAGGACTCTCCAGTCAATTCAACCAGCTGTTTAGTCAGTCCTTCAGGCATGCAATGTGAGGAAATAGCTGGCAGCACTGCTTTTCACTGCCTTGTGGCTCTGAAGTTCCCCTTGCTACTCCATCTGCCAACCTGCCAGCAAGTCTCTCCCTGCTGTTTTTGAACCTTGCCTTGACAAGCACCCTGGCTTGGCTGACCGGCTGCTGCCCCTGCCCCCAGCTGCGGTGAATGTCTTCAAGACTGCTAGCCCTCCCCAGCTCCAGTGGTGGGCTGCCTTGCCTTTTCTGAGCAGGCTTCTCAGAGCTGCTGGTGTATCCTTTTGGCTTCAACTGTGCCTCAGCTCTTTCCACCTGAGGAGGAAAAATAAGAGTTTGGATTTATATCCCCTTTTCCTCTCCTGTAAGAGACTCAAAGTGGCCTACAAACTCTCCCCAAAACAGACACCTTGTGAGGAAGGGTGTGTGAGAGTGTGTGTGTGTGTGAGAGAGGAAATGTGTGTGAGAGAGAGTTCTGAGAGGAAGTGTGAGGAAGTGTGTGTGGAAGTGTGAGAGAAGTGTTCTGAGAAGAAGTGTGTGTGAGAGAGTTCTGAGAGAACTGTGACTAACAGGAATGTAGGAGTGTGGGAGCAAATTCGGTTCCCCAGATAGGACTCTGCCACTCATGTGGAGGAGTGGAGAATCAAATCTGGTTCTCCAGATCAGAGTCCACCTGCTCTTAACCACTACACCACGCTGGCTCTCCCAGTCTCCAGTAAGTGGGCTACTTTTCTAGCCTGTCCTTGACACACTATTTATATAATTCCAGAGGATTATATATTCTTTTGCCCATCCTGAATCCCCTGCCAATCATCTGAGCTTTATTTGGACACTCTGAGTTCTAGGCTGGGGACAGGAAGAGAAGAAACCCTCCCCCCGCCCCCGTTCATAATTTTATAAACCTTCATCGTATACCCAGACATGACAAAGATTTATACACTTTTGAATGATATCACTAGATCTGTGGAGCTTCCCAGAATTATGGCAGGTCTGTCCTCCACCTTGCATCTTAATCCGGATTAGCATCACTCATGTTATTACTGTGACATTTTGTCACATTACTTCATTCTCGGTACCAGGGGAGCCACATCATATAGCAAATGGGTTGCTGTTCTCATAAAAACATAAAATTCCTGTAATGGGTACCGTCAGCGAGCCAATTGACTCCACCTACACCAACAGACCAGGGTGCTGCTACTCGGCTGGCTGTGTCCTTAAGAAAGAGAACGCTCTTGTCTCTTGTGCGATATTTCTCAGAACCAAATTGCTTGTGACACCAGGGAGCCATGTTCGGATCCCCAGAAAGGTAATTTCGGATTGATTCACACATTTCTAAGTCTACATGTTCCCCAAGTGGCCTTTCAGCAGATGCATCCTAGGAATTCCCCAACAGGAACTCAGTACCCAGGTACACAGAGGCTTTATTCAGATTGTGACTACAATGCACGTGAAGAAGGGCTTAACCCAGTGGTGGGATTCAAATAATTTAACAACCAGTTGTTTAGCAAGCACCATTTTAACAACCGGTTCTGCTGAAGTGGTGCAAACCTGCTGAATCCCACCAGTGGCTTAGCCCCACCCCCCTTACTGTGCCATTTCCCTGAACTGGAACGACCTTGTGGAGTCACTGGGGAAGTTTCTATGTAATCTCATCTACATGCCTGTTTTTCCACGGAGGCAGCAACTAGCTCTGTGGTGCCAGTGGAAGGGCATATGTCTCTCCTTCTCTCTGTTTTCTCAGATCAAATCAGGCCCTTGTGTACCTGGGAACTGAATTCCAGGCATGAAACTATAGGCCTATGTCTGATCCAAAGTTCTTGTAGAGGCCACCATGTGAACGTTGTAATGTGTGAATCAGCTGTTAGTTGCACCAAGTAGCCTCTTGAGGTGGGGGTGCTTGCTGGGGATTAAGTACTTGCGAGGGGCTCTTTAGAATCATAGAGTTGGAAGAGACCCCAAGGGCCATCAAGTTCAACTCCCTGCAATGCAGGAACACATAATCAAGGCACTCCTGGCAGATGGCCATCCAGCCTCTGTTTAAAAACCTCCCAAGAAGGAGCCTCTTAAAGCCCCTGTATGAAAGAGTGTGACAGGCCTAAGGGGGCGGCCATCTTTTCTCTATTGGAAATCTGTCTAGAAGGACTGTCAGTGAAACTGCATGTTTCCTCTCCCCAGCCCTATCCTTGGCATCTGCAGTTAAAGGCTCTCAAGAAGCAGGTCTTTGCTTAAGTTTCTGGAGAGCAGCTCCAGGTAAATCCTTTGCTCCAGGAGCTGGATGGACCAACCTGATAAAAGACAACGTCTTATGTTCATGGTAGAATATACCCTCTTGAGCAATGAAGTACAGCTTGAAGCTTCATCTGAGGATACATTGTCTCCTGCTAGAAAGGTTGCCCAGGAAGGATACAAATTCCAGGAATTGGCTTTTCCCCTCTACCTGTTCAATGATGTGGCATCTTCTGCACATCTGGTGCTGGTTGAAATGCTGCATTCTGGTTCCAGGCAGCAGCAGAAAGGCTGGGTTGGAAAACCACGCTCCTGAGTCTAGATTCAGGTGTGGGCCTGGCAGGATACTGATACTGGCATGGACCAAGAGGCCAAAAAGGCATAACAGCTGACAACTTGGAGAGCATGTTCTGCATGTACAAAGGCTAGCTAAGTGGCACTGTCAAGCTCCAGCTCTTTCATGTGGCTAATTCTAATTAACATGGTGCTCTTCATTTACACACCCAGATTAAGGTAAATCCTTTGCTCCAAGAGCTTGGCTTCCAAACTAAGCCAAACTAAACATTCCACAGGATGCTAATAATCTTACCCGTCTCCTGTTCATTGCAGTAGGCCTCAGTGCAAGAGAAGCTCTCAAGGGATTTTGACTCCCAAGGCTCAAAACTGTCTGTCTTCCTGCTGCCTCACCTTGTTTCATTGTAGGGCAACTATTAGGTTCTCTGCAGACATCTCTGGCATGGCCTCCCCCCCCGCCCCCACCTTGCTTTGCTGTCTTTCCCAAGCAGGGTGAAATATAACCCTCGCGGCTGATCTGTCTCCCTCTCTAGCAGGCAGGTGAATGTTCGGCCAGTGTTTTACCATGGAGGCTGTTATTTATTGTTTTGTCTCTAAGCCTGTAGAACGCCCCAGACATGGTAAAAAGAAGAAATCAGGTTTCTGTTCAACATACTCTCATCACTTTTCTTTGTACCTTCATGCCCTTCTCAGCCTTCATAAATCTACAGTCCGTAGAAAATATGCAAGAAGGCTAGAGACAGACAGAAAAACGTTTTAGTGAGTTGGAAATAGTTTGAGAGAGCTTTCTTTTCCTGTGGTCTATACATACACACAGTACTCCTCTCCCTTACTTGATTAAACAGGCTTTGCAGGTTTTTGCAAAACCTATTTACCAGAAGCAAGTTGGGATGTGGTGTAATACACACCATAAGCAACAGTTCCTCTTTTGAATGATCTTCAGAGCCCTGAAAAACAAACCTGTGGTAGTGAAGCAGAGGGCAGCTACTGGAATGGGAATCCCTTCAGGCTAGGGATATTAGCCTGCAGGTAGGATCTGCGGATCCCCTGGAATTACAATTCATTTCCAGATAACAAAGATCAGTTTCCTTGGAGAAAATAGATGCTTTGTATGGTGGACTCTATGGCAGTGTAGAAGAAGAAAGAAGAAGCGTTTGGGTTTATACCCCACCTTTCTCTCCTGTAAGGAGATGCAAGGTGACTTCCCCACAACAGACACCTTGTGAAGTAGGTGGGGTTGAGAGAGTTCAGCGAGAACTGTATCTAGACCAAGATCACTCAGCAGGAATGTAGGAGTGTGGAAACAAATCTGGTTCACCAGATAAGCCTCCACCACTCAGTGGAGCAGCAGTGGCGTAGTGGTTAAGAGCAGGTGCGTTCTAATCTGGAGGAACCAGGTTTGACTCCCCGCTCTGCTGTTTGAGTTGTGGAGGCTTAGCTGGGAAATTCAGATTAGCCTGTGCACTCCCACACACGCCAGCTGGGTGACCTTGGGCTAGTCACAGCTTTTCGGAGCTCTCTCAACCCCACCCACCTCACAGGGTGTTTGTTGTGAGGGGGGAAGGGCAAGGAGATTGTAAGCCCCTTTGAGTCTCCTACAGGAGAGAAAGGGGGGATACAAATCCAAACTCCTCCTCCTCCTCCACTCAGGTGGAGAAGTGGGGAATCAAACCTGGTTCTCCAGATTAGAATCCACCTGCTCTTAATGACTACAGCATGCAGGCTCTCCTCAGTTCTAAAATGTGCAGAATTTCAAAAGTCAGCCTGTCAATGACATTTTCAGCTGTACCACACAAGTATGGAAGCTATTTTTGTCCCCCCCCCCCCAACAAAAACAAAACCAGAGCTCCAGCATTAGGCACAAATGCAATATACTCCAATAGCCAGGAGACCGAGAGCAACATTCAATCATTCGCCTCTTAATTAAATGGAGTCATACAAAGATGCTGTGATCCACTTGTCTCGACTCCCCCGGCTGCATTTTCCTCCACCACTGGAGGCCTCGAGGTCTGACCTTCTGCATTCTGCTCACATCCTTATACTTCTCATTTTCTGCAGCAATTTCAGGTCAGAGAAACAGTGAGGGAGCACACAGAAAGATAGACTGCGAGGGGATGCGGGACAACTCAGGTTACATGATGGGTGAAAGAACATTTGTCTCTTCTGTGGTTGGGAAATGCAAAATCCCTTTCCCTCCCCTCCCCTTCTGGCTACACCTTGTTAGAATGCAGGCAAAGGACAAACAATTATGCAACCATCTTTCAGGAAGAAAAGAAAACCTGTCGCTATTCAAGGGTTGTCCTGCTGAATGCGCTCCGAATGTCTTTTCACTTCCAGGGCAGCCACTGAGCCATTGCAGAAGAAGAGCTGGATTTTATACCTTGCTTTTCTCTACCTTAAGGAGTCTCATGGAAGAAGAAGAGTAGTTTGGATTTATATCCCCCTTTCTCTCCTGTAAGGAGACTCAAAGGGGCTTACAATCTCCTTGCCCTCCCCAACCCACACAACAAACACTCTGTGAGGTGGGTGGGGCTGAGAGAACTCCAAAGAGCTGTGACTAGCCCAAGGTCACCCAGCTGGCATATGTTGGAGTGCACAGGCTAATCTAGTTGCCCAGATAAGCCTCCACAGCTCAAGTGGAAAAGCAGGGAATCAAACCCAGTTCTCCAAAGCAGCTTAGAATCACCACTACAGACCCCTTGTGTGGGTCTGAGGGATTTGACTCTAGCCAACTGCTGCCTGCCAGGCAGAAGATACAGTACTGAGTGGAATAGGCCAATGGTTTAACTCTTATCTAAGTCAGCTTTATATGGACACATCGATCTTTGCAGAGGCTCCCTTCAGAAGATGACAGAGACAGCTGGGAGTGAGATTGGAAGCTGGGAGACCCTTTGCAATGTTGACCTCCCTCTGTGTGTATTTTCATGGGTTGCATTAACAACGGTCTGTGCAAGCTGCCTTAATCTTCTTAGAAATAGCATCTAAGAATCCACTGGAGAATGATTATTAAGCTGCCTTTCCTTCAGTGCAATGCATTGGCAAAATATTTCCTTCAGTGCAATGCATTAGCAAAATATTTGAGAAAAGCTTAAAACAAACGCAAGAAGGCATTTTCTGCTCGGAGTGGGAGGCAACCTTGCTCTCCATAACCAATACTAAATGGCCCTCGAGTATCCTGGAGAAAGAAGTAAAGCCTCCTTGGCTCCGCCCCCTTTTGCAAGCGCCTGCAGCTTCTCAAAGAACTCGTGGCTGAGTTTTCGGCCCGTTCCTAAGCTGAGAGGCCCGTGGTGTCTGATCTGGTCTCATCCTGTCATTGTGCAAAGGGGGAGGTGAAGACAAGGGACGGGTCATTTAAAGCCTGCCTGGTCCCAATTAGAGCCGGCAGCTCAGTGCGAGGCAATCTCGCCCAAGCAGGTTTCAACAAATTGAATCAACTCCTCGGGCACTTTACTGGCTGTTACTCTGATTGTCAGCTCACTTTATCTCCCCTGCCAAGCGTTCGCTGCTTCCTTGCCTAATAAGGGAGCCTCTTGTTCTTCTCCTGCCTTCAATTTGCAGGCAGCACTCACTTTTCATTCTTTGGCAAAACGGGCCGTATGTATTCTGCACCAGTGGGGTCACGTTCTGTGCCAGGAAAATCCCCAATCCTGCAACTTATACAAGTGATACAATATCCTTTGCGACAACTAGGAAGGAGCAAGGATCTGGAAAACACTGAAGCTCTACTTGCTGCCTCCTAGGAAACCAAGCCAGTTCCTCCTCTTGCATCTGACATGCCCCTGGGCATTGCTAACTTAGCTCAGTCGTTGAAAACCTCCTCCACATGAAAAGGATCCAGGTTCAGTTGTTGGTGTTTCCAAGTAGCAGGGCTAGGAAAGAGTCTCTGCTTGAGTTCTTAGAGAGTCTTTGCTAGTCAGCGCTGTGCACTTTGGCTCCATACAAGGGCCTAACAACATCTTTCCCAGGTCCATACCATGAAACATGTGCTCCAAGTTCAATGCTGGGAATTTAGTCCTAAGGTTGGGTAGGCCCAGTGTGGATCAGCTCCGCAGTTCACAAGGAAAGCAGGCTTCAGCCTTGCCCAACAGCTATTTCTTGAATCAAAAAGGCTCCAGGAGGTGCTGTTTGTTTGTAGAACCTAGATGTACCCCATGAGTACACATGGAGCCTGCAACGGGGAAAACAGCACTCCCTGTTGAGCCATTGCAGGTCCAGAAAACAGCGCAGAAGGGAAGGCTGAAGCCTGTTCTCTCCATGGTGCTGATTTGAACAGCGCCCATATTTTTGGGATTAAGTTCCCAGCACAAAACTCACAACACATGTTTGATTACATAGATCCAGGGAAAGATGTAAATGTGTATAGTTAGGCCACTTTCATATGCTAGTATCTCTGCCTGAAAACTTGCATGCTGTTGTAAGATACTTTAGGGAGTTTTCTGTGGATTCCTAGATACACTCTTAGAACAATTTTGCCCTTCCACTGAGGTGCTTAGAAGATGTAACTTTGCTTAGAAGTATACTTTTGGCCCTTCCAAAAGTACTGCAAAACAGCTATTTAAAAGCCAACAAAAGCTGCTTCCAATGAACTCCTGGGCATTTCAGAAATACTTTCCAGTGTAATATTCTTTTCTATAGAAAACTTCATTTTTGCCTTGAAGTCTGAACAGTCTAAAATTCTACTACCCAAGGGTTGCCAACTAAACTGCAGAAAAATGTCTTGTCTTTCATAGATGCCTACTACATGGATATGGGCTGGTGAAGTTTTCATGGCACGAGGAGTAAATAACACTACCCGAAATAATGTCTCGTTACATTTCCATCAAAGGGCCAGGACATTTTTCTCTTGCCTTGTTGTCAACCCTATCTAACAGAAATCATTTTATCCCCAGACTCTTCTCTCCCCAGTAAAGCTTCATTAATGTTTGCATGCCCTGTCTTCAAATTCCACATATTCTAATTTTGTAAAACTTGTTAAAGGCGTGTAACAATGGGTACAGTATTTTCTGTGGGTAAAGTAGCCTTAGCCGAAATTGCAGAAACCCGCAAAACATTGATTCTATTCAATTTCTCAGTACATTGTGCTGGCAGATAGTTTATGAATTGATTTCTCTCTGTCTCACGCTCTGTCTGCCTGTCTTTTTAAAGGACTAAAATGCATTACAGTGGATAATAAGTATCATTTTAAATATTCCATTGAAGAGGGTGATAATTGCATTACAGCCTTCAAGAGGGTGGAAATGCATATGTGAAGGGGGGAGGAAGTGAATTGTCATTTTAAGCCTTTTCTGAAAGGTCTCTTCAACTAAAGGACGGGTGTGGGGTGTGGGTTATTTTTTTGCAGTTTTGCACATATGAGTGTGGTAAGTGGTCATCTTGAGTAATCAGCCTGACCGGTTCCATATTATTGGGAAATGATTGAATGAAGCCTTGCAGAAACAGATTCAACTTCCTCTGCTGGGCACCGTGATTAAACCCTTCTCCCTGAACTCTTCCCCTCCCTCCGGCCCTCACACTCTACAACCCACACAAGGCTGCCTGTTAGTTGAGATCCCCAGAAGCCTTCCTCCAGGTCCCCTGCCCTGAGCAGACACGGCCTTTGCTGTGCTGGCCGCCACCTTATGGAACTCCATCTTGAAGGATTCTAGCCTGGAGCCATCTTTACTGTCATTCAGGCATTAATATCTGTCCTTTTTAATCATGCCACTGGTGGGTTGTTGTTTTTAGTCAATGCCATCATGCTGTCTTTCTTTTACCTTACCAGAAAGTATATTTCCATCTACCAGAGGGTCCCAGTGAAGCTCTTATGTTAATATGCTGTGTTCCAGAACACTTGAGCTCCCCCCTGGAGACCACCAATATTTCTGAGTGTCTGCTGGTTCTATACTGAGCCTTGGGTTCTATGCTGAGCCTTGGATTCTATACTGAGCTTTGGTTTCTATACTGCTCATTCTATACTGAGCCTTGGGTTCTATACTAAGCCTTGGATTCTATACTGAGCCTTGGGTTCTATACTGCTGGCTCTATACTGAGCCTTGGGTTCTATACTGAGCCTTGGGTTCTATACTAAGCCTTGGATTCTATACTGTGCCTTGGGTTCTATACTGCTGGTTCTACACTGAGCCTTGGGTTCTATACTGAGCCTTGGGTTCTATACTGAGCCTTGGATTCTATACTGAGCCTTGGGTTCTATACTGCTGGTTCTATACTGAGCCTTGGGTTCTATACTGAGCCTTGGGTTCTATACTGAGCCTTGGATTCTATACTGAGCCTTGGGTTCTATACTGCTGGTTCTATACTGAGCCTTGAGTTTTATACTGAGCCTTGGGTTCTATACTGAGCCTTGGGTTCTATACTGCTGGTTCTATACTGAGCCTTGGGTTCTATACTGAGCCTTGGGTTCTATACTGAGCCTTGGGTTCTATACTGAGCCTTGGGTTCTATATTGCTGGTTCTATACTGAGCCTTGGGTTCTATACTGAGCCTTGGGAAGTCAGAAAAATGCGTGTCCATCTATAAACACTATTAGTTCTCACTTGTTACAGGTACTTGGAGATCCTAATTTTTTTCTGGCTGTTTCTCTGCACAGCTGCCCAACCTCACTTTTCAGAAGGATGGGGGTTCCTCTTGCAGCACCACAGAGGAGCAAAGCAACCACATGAGCACAGCACTATTCTTATTCATTTTCTGCTATAAGGATAATATGTACCTAATGGACAGAGGAGGAGGGGAGGTGGAATTGTATAGCCTGACCTCATAAGATCTCAGAAGCTGTGCAAGGTCAGTACTTGGAAAGCAGACGTCCAATGAAAACTCTGCAGAGGAAGGCAATGGCCAGCCGCCTCTGCTTCTCACATGACTTGAGAGCCCTTTACTGGGGTCATCATACGGCACATTATATGCGCGCGCTCGCGCTCGCGCTCACACACACACACACACATACACTGCACAGAAGACAGTCTGGAATCTCAAACTCTGAGTCTTTCAGGATGAATCTGGGAGATAAGGTGTGGTACCTGTTAGTTTAGTGAGGAAGCTTGGTGGGGTGGAGCGGCACCTACTGGCCCTTGGACCTGGGTGCCAAACCTAGCCATGTGGCTCAGAGACATAAAGTGAAGTTATCAGCAACAGCTCTCATCAAGCCATGTATAAAATAGCCCTTTGGCTCTGAACGGCTTATTAGCATTATGATCGATTGTTTACTTTTATGGGTATTTATCTGCTGTTATCTGCTTGTAATCATTCAGTTACCACTGTTGCAGTTCAGTGGACATATATATTGGTTTAAGATACCAAATACAAACATTCCTTTGCATGAAAAAGAGGTGACTTTCATCAATAGTGTCATTATGGATTATAAAGGAAGTAACCATACTACTACTACGACGACTAATTCACCCCTGAATATATCCAAGAACAGTTTTTTGCTGAACACCCCCATAATATTTTCATCAGTCTCACCATCACAGAAATCTGAATTTCTTATTTTTATTTATTTATTTATTTGCATGTGCTGCTATGTTCCTGAAACCAACACATGGAACAACATTTTCAGGACCATGGACAGAAGTACACAGATAAATACCACACACACAAATCAATAGCATAAGTCACAGGTGTCGAACTCGCGGCCCTCCAGATGTTATGGACTACAGTTCCCATATCCCCTGCCAGCATGATGATGGGAACTGTAGTCCATAACATCTGGAGGGCCGCAAGTTCGACACCTATGGCATAAGTCAATAAAAACGTTTGCAAAACATTATCAATCTCCCTTGAAATGATTCCTGACTGCCATTTTCTGATCATTCCAGGATTTTTTAAACTTCTCCATGGAGCCGATACTTTAAAGCCTCATGCTGCAATTCTTCAGAGGTTGTGTCTTTGTAGCTCCAAAAGACATCACCCCAAAAAACTCCTAATGAAAATAATCAGGTGAGATGACAGATCGAGCTCAGAAAATGGTGCTGAATAGGAAGTCCGGGGACTGCAGAAAGGTGTGGGGAAATGTTTTAAAAAGATATGCACAGCAAGCCAAAACATTTTGAAAATGTTTCAACAAAAGAATCACTAAAATCAAGGATGCATTTATAATATTTTCAGGCTAGAAATATAATGTTTGCGGCTAAAAATATTGCAGAACTCCTTGGAAGAAACGTTATATTTTCTGCCTCAAAGGCCCCTTCCACATGTGCAGAATTGTTTGCAAGTGGATTTTGCTGTTCTGCATAGTAAAATCCAGCTGCAAAGTGCATTGACAGTGGATTGAAAATGCATTATTCTGCTTGTGCAGAAGGAAACAAAATGTTTTGTTTTGGTTGTGCAGAAAGGACCAATGCCTGACTTAGTCAGTGACTGGGCTAACTCTGCCTCTTGAGACCTTGTTATTGGAGCATGCCATGGGCAAGGAAGGGGGAGCAACAGTCCATGGGGTCGACCATTTGTTCGATTGTAAATGGGAATCGATGTATATCTGAGAGTCTTGGGTTCTGCACAAACTCAGCTGCAAACACTGAAAGATGCTGTGGACCACCAGTAAGACAAATGAGTTCTAGAGCAAATCAAACCAGAACTGTCCCTGGAAACTAAAATGACCCAAATGAGGCTACTGTGCCTTGGTCTCATTATGAGAAAACAAGAGTATTGCAAAAGGCAATAATGCCAGGAGATGTTGAGGCAGTTTTCTTTGCTGTAATCAGTAAAAACGGGCGGTGGCCAAATTTTATACCAATAAAAGCTTGGTCTTTGTATCTGTTATGCAACCAGCTCCTTTTGATAAAAGAGGAGGATTTTACTGAGAACTCATAGCAGATTCATCTTATGCCCATTGGGACAAAGGTCTCAGCTGAAAGATGGCAATGGAATGCTTGGCTGTATTCCAGCTCCTGGCCCTGGACAGCCTAGATCTTTTTGGAGATTATCTCCCATAATTGCAGGTGTGATAGACACCACTAGTGGGATGGATATATTTGCTGGGGGATGCTTCTCCTGGCTCCCCCTTCTTGTCACTCCTGTCTAAAGTGCTTCCTCGGGAGACTGTAAGACAGTATATTCATGTGGCAGATCCTCATTCCTCTTCCGTAACAGGCCAGGCATCACAGAGCTCAGAGGAAAAACCTCTGACAAAGCACAGAATTTATGACTAGTGGACAACCAGTTATCATTCTGTCTGACAGACACTTCTCTCTTCCGCGCCTCCTGATTTCCTCAATTTTAAATCCATGCAACATTTATAGAAGTGGTCAAATGAAGACCACTTGAGGGCTGAAATGAAATTGTGTGCAAATGTGTTACCAGTTCCTACATTCTCTTGACATTCAGTTTTATTTAACATGAAAGAATTGATGCTGACCTTCTAATAGGTACGTTTTTTAAAAAAATATTACCATATGACAATTCTCAGTTGTTATGTTGGCTACATTTTTGGATCGATAGACAGAAATAAAGCAATGGAGAGGTTTTTTTTTAAAAAAAATACCTTGCCAGTGTTAAAATGTAAGCTGAGAAAATGAATCTCACCAAAATAAACCAATTCTTGGTTTATAGAAAGCAAAATTCATGCATATTTTTATGCATTTTTATATCTTGGTAACATAGAAAACTTAAGGACTCTATCCTGAGAGTAAACCCCATTGAATAAAATTGAACATGTCTGAATAGGCCTGCTCCTATAGGCACTTTGATAACTTTTATGTTTGTTTTTGAAAAAGACGGATTAAAATGTATCCAAGAGACAGACAGCACCATACTACCTAGTATCAATAATATCAAAGTATCAGCTCTCAAGATACGAGAGCTAGCCGGAACAACACAACATAACCAAACCAAGAAACTTCAAAATAAAACCTCACAATGAAAGATTTTTTTGAACCAGAACAAAGCTTCAAGTTAGGCAGATAATAAAAATGAACACAGTACCAATTGCTAGCATTTTTAAAGCTCCAATCTAGCTGGAGATGGTAAACTTGCTATTGCAAAAGAACATTGTCCGAGGCTGAAATCCAATTACAGAATTAATTGAAGGGTGTGAGAAGTAACTTACAATTTAATAAACAAAAGCTGCCATTCACTATTAGAAAGAAAGGACAGCTTTAATATTTTCTTCTTCATTCCCTGTAATAGCGGCATGCCAGAATGGAAGTAGTTTGCCGCACAGATGCCCATCTTTGACTTTCAGTCCTCTCAAAACTGCTCCTTATCAACCAACACAAGACCACAGCAGCCCTACATTTTAAATACAAATTACTGCTGAAAACTGTCCATTTACCAGTGACAAATCCTATGGTAAACTCCAAGCTACAGTAGTCACTGTATATAACTATGCTGTACTAATTTACAAACCAGGCTTGTGCAAATAAATTTTCCTTCCTTAAGTATTACAGGGGGATTTTTTGAATGACTAAATATGAAACTGAAGTGTGGGGAGGAGTTCAAGTGAGCAAAATAAAACTTGTCCACAATAGCAATATTTAGTTTGTACTGCTTGAGCAGGAGGGAAAGTGACATTGTAGTCCCCGATCTCATCAGATCTCAAAAGCTAAGCAGGGTCTGTACTGAAGAAGAAGAAGAAGAAGAAGAAGAAGAAGAAGAAGGAGGAGGAGGAGGAGGAGGAGGAGAAGGAGGAGGAGGAGGAGGAGGAGGAGGAGTTGCTGCTGCTGCTGCTGCTGCTGCTGCTGTTGTTGTTGTTGTTGTTATATCCCCCCTTTCTCACCTATAGGAGACTCAAAGGGGCTTACAAACTCCTTTCCCTTCCCCCCTCACAACAAACACCCTATGAGGTAGGTGGGACTGAGAGAGCTCAGAAGAACTGTGACTAGCCCAAGGTCACCCAGCTGGTGTGTGTTGGAGTGCACAAGCTAATCTGAATTCCCCAGATAAGCCTCCACAGCTCAGGCGGCAGAGCGGGGAATCAAACCCAGTTCCTCCAGATTAGAGTACACCTGCTCTTAACCACTACACCTCTGCTTACTGAAAACAGCAAACTACCTCTGCTTCTCCTTTGCCTTGCAAACCTCTTCACCATAGGTTGGTTGGGACTTGACAGTACTTACCACCTGAGTGTTCTAAGTAATCCTAAAGTCAGTGAGCAATATTATCATCATCCTGCTGAGGCTGAAAGGCACAGTGGTTTTGTGAGGCTACCTAAATGAGAACTTATGAAGCTGCATCAGATCACCGGCCAGAGGCGAAATGAGAAGGGCACAGGAATAAACTAAGCTGAGTGGTTCTTACAGCAATACAAGCCATGCTGCTGGGACCACTCAGTTCAGACATTTCCAGCAGCACTGATCATGGGTGTCAGCTCACCTTCAAGTTTGTTATCAAGTGTCCACCATTCGTTGGTGTTGCAAGAGGAGGCAATGGATGAGCCAGCCAGGTCTGAATGGACTCTGTAGTGCTGACAGAACCACTGGAGCTTGGGTCTGCTTGATTATGGTGGCCTTCCAGGACAGTGGCCCACAAGAAACTTTCTCTGTAAGTTACATGGCGAGTCCACCCTTGCCAATACTCCGCTGGGCTCAATATTGCTTACTCTGACAGCTGTTCTCCAGAGGTTTCGCAGCATCTGCATCTTCAGACACGACAACTGGACGTTGAACCTGGGATCTTCTAAGGTAGGGAATCACCCTCTTACCCACAATCCCAGGTTTCAGCTCAGCCTCTTAGGCATCATACTGTCTTCAGTCGAAACATTAGCCTCTGATTGTCTTTAATAGCCCTTTTGCGGCTGGATGGCAGACCAAACCTGATGCTGTCTTCTGATGTTGTGGCTCCTGAACTCTGCGGCTTCATCTCAAGTGAAGCAAAGGATGGCAGAATCTTGATAAACGAGCCCCACTTGCATCAGGGGTTTTGGTTTTGTGGTCATCTCCTCTCCAAGAGTGAAAGCTTGGGTTTGCAGCCGTCGGACTCATTATGCTCCTGACCTCTTGCCGGCTTGAAACTTTCGGAGGAAATGAGGCCAGAGCAGATGGCTTCATTAAGGAGCTGCTGACCACAGGTTATGTTCCGCTCTCTGGCTAATAGGGTTGCTGCCTTTCTTACAGACAAAGGCTTGGCCCCTAACAGCTGCCTAACAGGCAGAAACTAGTACGGGAAGCCTCCCGCAATCTTATGCGTTACCACTGGCTGTGCCTGTTAAAAGCAGAGCATCACCGTCCAGCTTGGATAAAGCTAGGAACATCAGGGCAGCCTTGGAAGGACCATCTTGCCCCAACAGCATCTGTGTCTTCTGTCTTGTTGCACAACCTCCCTCTGCACCTTTGCCGAGAAGTATGTCCCACTGTGTTTAGTGGGATTTGCTCCTAAAGAGGCATTTACTAGGCAGTATCGCATGACAGCCATACCCCTTGGTGAAGTCTCCCTGCTGATGCCCTGCTGTTTTGCTCTTCTCTTCTCTTCTCCTACTGGGAACCTCAGCCTCTCCCTGGTGTGCATTTTACAAGACAGGTAGTAGAAGAAACAGATGGGAACAGCAGACTGTGCTGCAATTTCCAGCATCTCCTTATTTCCCAGCTGCTGGAGATTGACAGTTTTTTCAGAAATTGTATTAATTGCATCTTAAAATGTGGTGAATCTCAGCATGCCCCCTCTTTCACTCCTTTGCCCTCCCTCCCAGAAATGCACGATGGGACAGAACGTGGGTATTCTTTCTAGGTTTGTTCTGCTCCCCAGCTGAACTTTAATGATTTGGGCAAACATAAAATGCTTCTGAGAGATGAGAAATGTATTTTTACATCCTGCCCTAGGAGCAGGATTGGGGGCTTCCATAGCTGAAGGCGAAAGCTGCACTGACAGCAATTGGGAGAAATGAATCACCAGGAATAGATGCAATATCAAGAGAATTATTCCAGGTCACAGAAACTGCGTCCATCAAAATCTCAACAAGAATATGGTAACAAATACGGAAAACAGAACAATGGTCCACAGACCAAGAATGGTCAATTTACATTCCAGTTCCCAAAAAAGGAGACATCAAAGACTGCAGCAACTATCAGAGCCTTGCATTAATTTGTCACATGAGTAAAGTAATGCTCGAATTCTTACAACTAAGACTGTTACCAGATACGGAATGAGGAATGCCAGATCTTCAAGCTGGATTCAAAAAAGGAACAGGCACCAGGGATCATATTGCAAATGGACATTGCTTACTGAAGTGTACAAGACAATTTCAGAAGAAAATCAGCTTGTGTTTCATACATTACAGCAAAGCTTTTGACTGTGTGGATCATGAAAAGCTTTGGCTACTTTTAAAGGAGATGAGTGTGCCACAGCATCTGATTGTTTGATGCACAGCCTGTTCTCTGGGCAAGAGGTGACTATTAAGGCAGAATACGGAGAAACAGGATGGTTTCCAATCAGCAAGGTGTTAGACAAGGATATATTTTATCTTCCTATCTCTTCATTCTGCATGCCAAACACGTCATAAGGAAAGCTGGATTAGATTTAGATCAAGGTGGAGTGAAAACTGCAGGGAGTAATATTAACAATTGGAGATGTGCCAGTGATTCCCACGTTACTGGCAGAAAATAGCAAAGACTTGAAATGACAACTGCTGAGAGTTAAAGGAAAAAAGTGCCGAAGCAGGACTAGACCCCAACAGCAAGAAGACAAAAGTAATAACTACTGGGGAATGACTCAACTTTTAGATGGAAAATGAAGAAACTGAAAGTGTTCAAGACTTTCTATTGCTTGGCTCCATCGTCAACCAGAATAGAGGCTGCAAGCAAGAAATCAGAAGGACTGGAAAAAGCAGCCATGAAGAAACTAGAAAACATCCTTAAGTGGGAACAGAACAGGCACTGCCAACCAAGATCAAGTTAATTTGTGCCATAGCATTCCCTATTTGCTATGCATGGGTGTGAAAGTTAGACAGTGAAGAAAGCAGACAGGGAGAAAATGGACTCATTTGAAATGTGGTGTTGGAGGAGGGGGTGTTACGATGCTGTGGACAGCCCAAAAGACAAATCAGTAGGCTCTAGATCAAATCAAGCATGAACTGTCCCTAGAAGCAAAAATGACTAAAACAAAGCTATCATACTTTGATCGCGTTATGAAAAGACAAGAATAACTGGAAATGACAATAATGCTAGGAAAAGTTGAAGGCAGCAGGAAAAGAGGAAAAGCCAATATGAGATGGATTGACTCTATAAAGGAAGCCACTGCTTGCAGTTTGCCAGCCCTGAACAAGGCTGTTAACAATAGGACATTCTGGAGGACAGTGATTCACAGGGTTGCCATGAGCTGGAAGCCACTTGATAGCACTTAATGAAGAGGAGGAGGAGGAGGAGGAGGAGGAGGAGTTTGGGCATTCATTTTAAAAGGATTTTAAAAGAGGATTCATTTAAAATGATTTGAGGCTGCAAATAAAACATTTGGGGGTAAAAACCATGTGAAACTTCATGAAGGAAGTGTTTTATTTCGTGTCTCAGAACTGTTTAAAGCGTTTGATCAAAAAATAGTGTCTCTGGGGAGCGTTAAGGCCGTCTTCAAAGACTGTAGAACTGACCCATTTGGATGTGAAAGTAACTGTGCAGTGTTGGGAATTCATCAAGCTGTGAATGTGTATGTGTGAATCAGCACTTAGTGGTTAGCTTCGCCCTCGATCTTGGACCGTGCTTAAGGCTAAGACCTGCACTGTTCACTCTCTTCCTCCACCAATAAACCAAGCTCCATGGCTGCTGCTCCACTAAATTCTGGTGGTGGCTCAGCTCACTCTTTTCCCATCAGAGAGTCTTTGTTTTGTATAAACATGCTAAAATTAGCTTCATGTTTCACTCAATTAATTGCTGCAACTAGGAGACACCTGTGCAATCAGCACTCAGCCCCTGCCGGGTGGAGGTCTCCGTTAACCTGTTGTCTTCGCGGTCTCAGCCCAGCAGGGATGGAAGTTAGCGAGAAAAAGGACCCAGGAGAAAAGCACTTTTCATGCCCTCCCTCTAAACTGAGAGAGCCAGCGTGGTGCAGTGGTTAAGAGTTGGTGGATTCTAATCTGGAGAATCGGGTTTGATTCCCCACTCCTCCACCTGAGTGGCAGAGGCTTATCTGGTGAACCAGTTGTGTTTCTGCACTCTTACATTCCTGCTGGGTGACCTTGGGCTAGTCACAGTTCTCTCGGAACTCTCTCAGCCCCACCTACCTCACAAGGTGCTTTTGTGGGGAGAGGGAGGGAAAGGAGTTTGTAAGCCATCTTGAGTCTCCTTACAGGATAGAAAGATGGGGTATAAATCCAAACTCCTCCTCTTCCTCCTCCTCCTTCCATGAGATGAATTTGCAGTAATGGGAATAAGATGACTTGCAGCTCCTAGACCAGAGGTGAATGTTTTGCTCCAACAAATTCTTGAATGTATGAAGCTTATACTGAGTCAGACCCTTGGTATATCAAGGGCAGCATTGCTTACTCTGACTGGCAGTAGCTTTCCACATTTCAGGCAGAGGTCGTGAGCTCTTTGATCCTTTTCCCTGGAGATGCCAGGGATTGAATCTAGGACAGGGGTCTGCAACCTGTGGCTCTCCAGATGTTCATAGACTACAATTCCCATCAGCCCCTGCCAGCATGGCCAATTGGCAGGGGCTGATGGGATTTGTAGTCCATGACCATCTGGAGAGCCGCAGGTTGCAGATCCCTGATATAGGACTTTCTGTATGCAGAACAGATGTTATTCCATAGAGCAACCTTCTCCTTGATTTCCTAGACATTCTGCAAACATTCTCAGAGAAACTGGATATTGACAGAATATTTGATACCTATGTTTGATTGACTCTGATTTTTGTTTCACTATTTGCTATTCATTGGTTGGCATGAAATTTTGCAGCATTTTTCAGATGACATGCAATGGCATTTATTGTTTGACAATCCGTGAGACTTCATATTGCCAAAATAACCAAGAGAGGAAAATAAGACTAAAACACTCATTTCTAATTTTGAGCTAATGTTTCCTATGGTAAATGCAAAGTGGAATTTGGCATGTCACCTTGAGACTCTGAGCCAGTGTGGTGTAGTGGTGAAGAGCAGGTGCACTCTAATCTGGGGAACGGGGTTTGATTCCCTGCTCTGACACTTGAGCTGTGGAGAATTATCTGGTGAACCAGATTCGCTTGTGCACTCCAACATATGCCAGCTGGGTGACCTTAGGCTTGTCACAGTTCTTTGGAGCTCTCTCAGCCCCACCCACCACACAGGGTGCTGATTGTGGGGGGGGGGGGGGAAGGGAAAGGAGATTGTAAGACCCTTTGAGTCTCCTCACAGGAGAGAAAGGGGGAATATAAATAATCCTCCTCCTCCTCCTCCTCCTCCTCCTCGTTGTTGAGTGGCAAAACAGAACCGCCCCTTCCTTTTTAAATATTTTAAAATTTTCACAGCTAATCTAGCATGCAGCCACGCTGTCCACCATCTATCACAGCCCACACATGCTAGGTGACTCTCTACTGCAACCTCTGAAGGACAAAATGGATCTCTAGAGGTTAATATATTTTATACACTTACACGCACTGGGGAGGAAAACCTTCAAAAACAGAGCGAAAACAGAAATAGCTGTGCTGTGGTTTGGCAACATCCCTCCAAGGCCCTCCCAGGAAATTCCAGATTCTGGCAACGGATGAGGTAACTTAATCAAAGCCTCCCTGGGTAACATATGACTCAAGGTGGAAGGCTGGGCAGCGGGACATTTTAATCTGTCTTGCCTGTGACTGTGTCATGTCCTCTTGCCCTCCTTCCTCCCTGGGTGCTAATGAATGTTCATAACACTTCCTGGAATCTGCGAGAGACGGATGGTCCCCTTTAGACAGAGAAGTCCTGACTCTGCTCCTCCTGTGGGGGCAGCTGGCTCTGCAGGAAATCGGCCGAGGTGCCCTTGAAGAATCGTCTTGGCAAGGGGAGAGAGCAGCTGGCAAGAACCTCCCTGCCATCTCGTCATTCTTTCTGAAGGAGGGTGCCGGGGAGCCGGAAAGCTCACACGTTCTTGTACCAGCAGAGGATCCAGTGGAATACCAATGCGCTCCCAAGCAGAGATGCACCCTTCTAAGACCACTGACTTCAAGAGGCTCAGAAGGGCTTTGCTGTGCTTAGGAGTGCCTTGTATGCCAGTGGAGGTGTTTTGAAGAACAAACGGAACGGGCACGTCACCTAAAAGGGAATTCTGTGCAGCTTGGGAGCAGGCCTGTTACCGTATTGCCAGATGTTCCAGTTGAATATATCAGCTATAGAATCCCCAGAGAATGACAAAGGCAGGGGAAAGCTGGCAGCGTGCTTGCTCATCCTAGCCCTCTATCCTCCTTTTCTTTCTCTTTTACAACAAACCTTTTATAAAGTCAGGTAGGCTATTTTTACTATCTCCATATTGTTCATGAAGCAAAATGGTTTGCTGAAGAAAGAGGAGGAGGAGTTTGGATTTTTGTCCCGTCTTTCTCTCCTGTAAGGAGTTTCAAACTCCTTTCCCTTCCTCTCCCACAACAGACACCTTGTGAGGCAGGTGAGGCCGACAGAGTTCCAGAGAACTGTGACTTACCGCCACGGCCACCCAGCAACCTCCATGTGTAGGAGTGGAGAAACCAATCAAGTTCACCAAATAAGAGTCTGCTGCTCATGTACAGGAATGGGGGATCAAACCTGGTTCTCCAGATTAGAGTCCACTCTCTTAAGCACTACACCACGCTGCCTCTCAGTGCAGGTTGGTGGCTGAGGTAACAGATGACCCAAGACTTCCTGGCTCATATCTTAGTGGGAACATAATGGTACTTTTCCAGTAGCAACACCAGTCAGCCAGATCAAAAAATGGGAGCGTTGCCAAATGCCAGTATGGATTGACCGCAGTTATCAGGCTGCTGCCAAAAATCCTCCTCTACCTGCTCTTGGTATTTTTGTTTGATACATTAATCTTCAGCAAGCGTGCATCTTGGTTGGTCCTAAAAGTCTGGGTGAAACGTAAAGGAGCAGGTGATCAAGTGGTGGCCTGGATTGGATTGCCCAGAAGGTGGCAAGGTTGGGTATTTGTCAGGGCTCCCAACCCATCCCTACAACCCACTCTGCATTGTCCTTTGGCCAGGAGACTCCAAGGAGATCACAAGTAACATGAGTGTCTTTGCAGTCTAGAATGTCTAGTGAGGGTGCCTTGCCTACAGCCCCGACTGCCTTGGAGCAAATTCCGTGGGGTCCATAAGATGCCTTCTCGGAAAACATCCAGATACTAAGTGGCATAAATATTCTTCTTTGCAACTTCCAAGCAAGCCCTGGCTCGCATTAATAAGTCTTGATGCTTCCGTCTTGCCATTCCTGGGCCCTCCAACCACGGCACAGATGCTGCCTGGGTGTTTTTCAAGGGGTCACTGGGCAGCCCAGTTGCAGGCAACCTTGGCTCGTTGATATGAACATGAATTCAGCAGCAATGGAGAAACAGCAATGCAGATGGGCAACGTCTTATGATGGAAGCTGGCCCTAAGCCCAGTATTCCTCCTTGCCTCCTCCCATGGCTTCCCTCCTTGCTTGCTGCTCTTCCCCTCCTGAAAGGTGTACTTGATGTGGCCAAATTAGTGCAGTGGAACAGCTGCATTCTTCTGCCATTTATTGCGGAATGACAGGTTATTTCCTGTTCGTGCCATCTGGGCATCATCAATCCCATGCAGGGAGAGACAAATTTGGGAGCTCCTTCCCTGATGGATAGAGGACAGGCACCAGTTGGGGAAAGATCACCATCGTTCTGAGTTTTGACTGACCAGTGGGATCACTGTGAGTGAGCGCTCAGCGCTGTGCCAAAGTAATCTTTCTTCATACCAGAGGCTGACTTCTTAACCAAGTGAACTGGGCTCTGCAGATGCTGGGATGAGAAGCAGAAGCAGCCTGACAGTTTTCAGTTTGGGGATGAGAGTGAATGTGAGTGAATGGACAATGTGACATGGCAGCCCGTATGTCAAACTCAAGGCGGTTTCATGTATTCCCTTAGCCAGACACATCACTGGATGACTAGATGACAACAGAAATTGAAACTTCCCTGATAGGATCTTGTGTCAGCTGCTCTGGCGTAGTGGTTAAGAGCAGCAGTGGCGTAGGTTAAGAGCAGGTGCACTCTAATCTGGAGGAACCGGGTTTGATTCCTTGCTCTGCTGCCTGAGCTGTGGAGGCTTATCTGGGGAATTCAGATTAGCCTGTGCACTCCCACACACGCCAGCTGGGTGACCTTGGGCTAGTCACAGCTTCTCGGAGCTCCACCCACCTCACAGGGTGTTTGTTGTGAGGACGGAAGGGCAAGGAGATTGTAAGCCCCTTTGAGTTTCCTACAGGAGAGAAAGGGGGGGGGGTATAAATCCAAACTCTTCTCTTCTTCTTCTTGTGAATTTGATGCTTCATCAATGGATTTGCTGCCTGCAGGTCTTGGCTTATCATATGCTTGGATTTTTGGAACAAAACACGTCTCCTCATTCACAGGAAATGGAACCAGGAAGTGCTGCAGTTCCCATTGTGGAACCACTGACATATTTTGGGTGCCCCCTTTCTTCTTGAATCATGGGAGTGAGAATCAAAGGAGTCATGAATGGAACAGGGGGAAAAATAACCCCAAGGAGTTTCAGATCATTTCCTACCAGCTGGTGAACAGCCAAAGTGCGGAGCTCATGCTGAAAATATCCCTTTAATTTCAACACGCAGAAATGAGCAGCTGAAGCTTTTTGTTTCAAGGAGCCAAATGAGATCACCTGATAATGGCTTGCAGCTTGAACTAATATTGACGGGGCAGCTTGACGGGGCAGCTGGGCGGGGGGGGGGGGGACCACTTTAAAAGAGCCAGTAACCCTAAATCCCACCTGTTGAAACTCATACTCAGCCCTGAAACCCACAGGGCTTGACCACACATTTTTAAGCATTTCCATACAGCCGCGACATGTAGCAACTTGTTTCTTTAAAAATATATATATTAAAGCAGGAAACTGATTTTGCTAGGAGCAAAAGTGGCGTAGTGGTTAAGAGCAGGTGTACTCTAATCTGGAGGAACCGGGTTTGATTCCCTGCTCTGCCGCCTGAGCTGTGGAGGCTTATCTGGGGAATTCAGATTAGCCTGTGCTCTCCCACACACGCCAGCTGGGTGACCTTGAGCTAGTCACAGTTCTTCTGAGCTCTCTCAGCCCCACCTACCTCACAGGTTGTTTGTTATGAAGGGGGAAGGGAAAGGAGTTTGTAAGCCCCTTTGAGTGTCCTTCAGGAGAGAAAGGGGGGATATAAATCCAACTCTTCTCCTTCTCCTTCTTCTTCTATGAAGGGGAGAGGAGGGTCTGGCTGAAGAGAATGACATGAAGGGGAGAAAGAGATTTGTTTGCTTTCCTCTCCCTGCATTTGCATGAAAATCTCCGCATGCTAAATTCAGAACAAGCAAGGGAATTCCTTTAATGACCAGGTAATGGTCAAAATGAATTTTCAATCAGAGGTAGTGAATGCAGACCCCAGTGGATTGTGGGTATAGCTAAGGCTGTGTCTCCCTTCCTCCTTTTAGGAGTAAAACACTTTGCAAAGAGCAGCACTGAATTTTATTGGCTATATCCTTTCCCGCTCTCCTAGTCTCTTGGAAGCCATTACAGTTTGCTTTCAATTTAACTCCCTTGAAACGGTTTGGTCTAACCTATATATTTTGCTGGTTTCAGAGGTCCGTCCCCCCCACTACCCTGCTAATGGCTCTGTTTAAAAAAGAAAAGGACTTTCAATCTCCCAGTCCTGGATAGGACATGAGTTCTGTTGTTTAAATTGTCCAATGTATGGGAGAATTGTGGCAGGCGAAGCTTTTCCTACCACACAGCTACAGCTGCCTCTGTGTAGACTGGTGACACAGTCAGGCACTGTGAAATAATTACCTGAGCAGTGAAAGAAAACATCATCAGATCCCCAAAACATGATAGGGCTGTTATCTTGTGCAAATTTACCTGTAAACAGCTCCCACTGAGCTTAATGGACCATACCTGTAAGTATAAATAGACTTATCTGCAAAGTTTCATATATCTGCAGTCTGACACAATGCATGTTGACAATGAAGATGAGTTATTCAGACTTAGTCCCAAGGAAGGGTGGACAGGATTGCTGATTTGTTAATATAGGCCAAAGAATTGATAGGAACTGACTTCTGAATAAATAGGAAGAGGGATCAAGCTGTAAATTGTGACCACCCCATCTTAGCTACGCCTGAGGTTGGCAGTTTTTAAACCAGTGCCTCTACCAGCCCTTATAATAGCAATTTGATCTGTAGGGTACTATTTGTTAGGTCGTTAGGAGTGCCCTGATCTGGATAGTCCCAGGCTACCCTAATCCTGCTAGATCTCAGAAGCTAAGAGAGCCAGTGTGGTGTAGTGCTTAAGAGCAGGTGGATTCTAATCTGGAGAACCAGGTTTGATTCGCCACTCCTCCACCTGAGTGGCAGAGGCTTAGCTGGTGTTTCCGCACTCCTACATTCCTGCTGGGTGACCTTGGGCTAGTCACAGTTCTTCGGAACTATCTCAGCCCCACCGACCTCACAAGGTGTCTGTTGTGGGGAGGGGAAGGGAAAGGAGCTTGTAAGCCACCCTTAGTCTCCTTACAGGAGAGAAAGGTGGGGTATAAATCCAAAATCCTATTCTTCCTTTAAGCAGGGCAGCTCTGGTTAGTATTTAAATGGGCAACCTCCAAGGAATACGAGGATCATGATGCAGAGGCAGGCAATGGCAAACCACCTCTGAATGTTTCTTGCCTTGAAAACCCTACAGGGTCACCACATAAGTCAGCTGTGCCAGCACACACATACACACACACATGCCAGGGAAGCTTCAACTGCCCAATTCTGCAACTTAAACATCTACTAAAAAGCCAGAATAATTCTTTTTCTCCAAACCCCAGTCTCATCCAGTTTAGAAGAACCGAAAGAGGCCAATCCCAGAATTTAGCTCTGGCCAAGCATTACTTTTAGTGCCAGACCACCTGTATGGTTTTGATTGGCTGTTAGGAAATGACAGGTGGGGCTTGCCCAGCATATAATTTGAACAAGGCACACAGGTGAGGCTAGGCAGAGTGGGCTCAGAGGTTTAGAGTGGTGAGTATGGAGAGCTATTGATTGGGAGAAGTGAAACCTTTGTTATAGTGACTCCGATATCTAGTTGATATGAAGGGTGTGCTAAAGCGAAAGGTGGGAGTAACAAAGGGGTTTCATTGCGTAGACCGAGTTTTGAATTGTTCAAAGAAGCAGAGGTGCTAATGACTTAAATACTGTTCCTGACAAGTTCATACGTAGCTAATTCCCTTGATTCTTACAACCCAAAAAATCACTTTGAGCCATACTACCTCCCTGTACTACAGGAGTCTGCAACCTGCGGCTCTCCAGATGTTCATGGACTACAAATCCCATCAGCCCCTGCCAGCATGGCCAATTGTAGTCCATGAACATCTGGAGAGCCGCAGGTTGCAGACCCCTGCTGTAGTATCTTCAGTGGCATGTAGGAGTGAACTTACCGATTTTCCTGCTGTTGGTCAGTCTTCAGTCCTTCTTGGTACCCAATAAGGAGACCCTGGTAGTTTTAACACGTCTCTGTATTACTTCTACTTGGGAGTGAATGCTTTACAGGTGAAGAATGCTAATAGTCATAGCAAACAAGGCTTAAGTGAGGCCCCTCCCAGACAGGGCCTTGAGAGGGAAAAACTCATTCTTAAGGGGTCGCTTAGAGGCAGCCTTCCAGGGAATAGATTCCTGTCTTTGAAATGGCTGACAGAAAAGTCATGAAGGAAATGCAGTGTGACTGTAGTTCTTCCTTCTAATGCACTTTACTCTGTTTGAGGTTGTTGAGCCCTATGGTTAGAGCCTCCAATACTGGTTTGGGAAATTCCTTCAGGGTTGGGGGCAGTGTCTGGTAAGGGAGGCCTTTGGGGAGTGGAAAGATCTCCAGAGGGATGTGCCGCTATATGGACACGGTCTGTCCTCTAAAGCGGCTGTTTTCTTCAGAGGACTTAATCTCTATAATCTGGGGTTGTAGGGTTGCCAATTCCTGACTGGGAAATTCCTAGATATTTGGGTATGGAGTTTAGGGAGGGCAGGGACCTCAGCAGGATATATGCCATAGAGTCCAAAGCAGCCATCTAGGGGAATTGATCTCTACCATTTGGAGATCAGTTATAATTCCGGGAGATTTTATGGCCTCCCGTGGAGGTTGCCAACTCTAAATTGTGGCCCACTTTCTTTGCTGTTGGGTCCTGCCGAACAAGTGGAGAGTTTGATGTGCTAATTTTTTTCAAATCACTGTTTCTTCATTTTGAGCCGATATGCAGCAGAAAGCTTCTGAGTGAACCACCAACTTGAGCAATCGCCCTGACTCCTCTGTGGACGAGAATGACTCAGTTCAACAATTTTGAGTATAGTTTGCTCAGGAGAGGGGACTTCTATATCTTCCAATGCATCTTGCAGCCTTTGTGGGAGGTGCGACCGCACTTGGAGTACTGTGTCCAGTTCTGGTCGCCGCATCTCAAAAAGGATATTGAGGAGATAGAAAAAGTGCAGAGAAGGGCAACAAGGATGATTGAGGGACTGGAGCACCTTCCCTATGAGGAGAGGCTGCAGCGTTTGGGACTCTTTAGTTTGGAGAGGAGGCGGCTGAGGGGGGATATGATTGAAGTCTACAAAATTATGCATGGGTTAGAAAATGTTGACAGAGAGAAATTTTTCTCTCTTTCTCACAATACTAGAACCAGGGGGCATCCATTGAAAATGCTGGGGGGAAGAATTAGAACTAATAAAAAGAAACACTTCTTCACGCAACGTGTGATTGGTGTTTGGAATATGCTGCCACAGAACGTGGTGATGGCCACTAACCTGGATAGCTTTAAAAGGGGCTTGGACAGATTTATGGAGGAGAAGTCGATTTATGGCTACCAATCTTGATCCTCTTTGATCTGAGATTGCAAATGCCTTAACAGACCAGGTGATCGGGAGCAACAGCCGCAGAAGGCCATTGCGTTCACATCCTACCTGTGAGCTCCCAAAGGCACCTGGTGGGCCACTGCGAGTAGCAGAGAGCTGGACTAGATGGACTTTGGTCTGATCCAGCTGGCTTGTTCTTATGTTCTTATGTTCTTATGTGGGGTTTGCTCTTCCTTCGTTGCAGTAACTACAACGATACCCTGCAGTAATTTCTTCCAATTTATGTTCACTGTCTTGTCGACCCTGATTGGGTGGACAGGTGGTATTAAAATGTTTCAAATAAATAAATGCATAAAAGCAGTACTTTTGCATACAGGGCTCTGTATGACCTGTGAAGGCTGAGGTAAGGTGTGTCAAAAGCGAATGAAATGCTTCAAATTTAGCGAGGACGTATTCATTTCATGTGTTTCTGAACTTGTTTAAAAGGAGTTTCTGGCAAAAGGGGTCACACGGGCTCAAGCATATACCCTTGCTAATACCCTGCTTGAGTTCAAAGCTTTAAACTATGTATTTGTGATAAATAAAGAAATATTGCTTTTTCAATATATATAATTAAGAATGAAATATGGGTTTATATGTAGTCCTATAGCTTAGTATGTGGCTTTTTCAGTATCTATATATGTATATCATTTAAGCATGAAATATGGATTTATATGTATCCCTATAATCTAGCATGTTAGGGGCAAATTGTATTTTTCTTTCTTGCTTTATGAAAAGCTAAATAGACTAATGTTAGGAGGTCAAACGGGCAGAGTGGGTTGTGCAGTAGGAAACGTCAAACCGCATAGCCAGCTTATCTAGTAGGTATATCGGAAAAATGAACAAAGAAGTCGCAAGACATGTTAACCACAAAAGTATAGAAAACACGTCTTAGACTAGTAGAGCAGAAGCTGTGCACTGGGGAAGGGGGTGTGAAGGGAGTTTTGAGTGGGTGCTAGAAAAGAACAAAGGTGACCTTTCCAACAGACAGATAGAAGAGGTAATAAGTGGAAAGTTGAGAACAATTCTTGGAAGTGGAAGGCCAAATAGGGGACAGAGACAATGTCTGTAATTGGACCATGCCTTAGTCTGTAAACCCTTGGCCCTCCCAATGGGAGTCAAGGGGAGGGAGAACGCCCACTCATCTGAAGGGAATATATGCATGATGTTTGTGACTGATAGGTGCGCCTCTCTCTGTTGACAGACGCCCGTTGCTTGCAAGAAACGTATCTTAAATAAACTTTGCTGATTCTTCACCAAGCTTTGCCCAAATTCTTTAAAGGTCTTAGACATGTGTTTCTGACATATTGAATCCAGGTAAGATGGGCGTAGCCTATTAAGGGAGACTGGCAGCTGCCATCCAAGGTGCACTTACCTGGAAGTAAGAACAACTGTATTAATCAGAGCTCGCTTCTGAACAAATAGGCAGAGGATCGGTCTGCTAGTGGTGTAGCGAGTTTGATAGCTGCAGCACACAATTGAAACCCTGGACGCTCCTTGTTTTCAAAACATGTCCCTGCAAATGCAGAAAAACAGACTCTGAATCCAAGCAGCTTTTCAGTGTGGTAGAACAATCTGATGCCCAAATTCTAAAGAGCTCCACTATCGTAAAATACCCTGTCTTTTGTAGTGCTTAGTCTTAAAAATAAACAAGGAAGAAAACTAAATTGCCTCCTGCTCTCCTTTTGTGTAGGTTGGGTAGAGTGCCTTCTGCTCTGCCTTTTGCGTAGGTTGGATAGATTGCTTGCAGAAATGGATTATGCCATGAAATCTCTGGGCTTTCTCTCCCCACGATCTCTTTCCAGGTATGTTCTTGTGTTCCTTTGTTCTCATGTATTAGTTCCAGGAATTTAAGGAAGAGATGATTTGTTCCTGGTTGTAAATGCCAGGGTTTGTAGTACATGGCTCCTGCTATGCCTACAAAGGTACATGCTGTCTTGCTTAGTTACTAATGATACCCCTTGCTGGGGTTGTGGCAAAGATGGAGGCAAGATGGTTTTAATTAAATGTGATTGTCCAAAGGCTCCGTCAAGTCTCTGTCACTGGCTGACAAGAATCAGTTTTGGGGGTTGCTTCTGCTTCAAAGGCTAGAACTGCGTCCCATAAAAATGACAAGACTTCAGTATTTTCCCTCACCCAACATCACAAGAGAGCTGGCAGCTATTACATTGGTCTTTGAAACTTCTTGCGGCTGGGAAAAGTAAGGAGTGCCCACTGTGGTATCTTTGCCCAAGAAGGAAGGAAGGACATCCGATAAGAAAAAGCTCCAGTTATTGAAGGCCAGAGCTGAAGGTGGCACAATAGCATCACTAGGCAGGGGAAGTATGTCTGCTCCCCATCCATCAGTGCCTGCAGCATGTGGCAAATCTTGTCTACCATCTACAGCCCAGAGGTGTCAAACTCATTTGTTATGAGGGCCAGATATGATATAAATGTGACTTAGGCCAGGCCTTGGGAGAGGGGAGGCTGCCTCAACTGGCTCACATTGGCACCAGGGGCGGGGGGGGGGGGCGCTGCGTCAGCTGGCAACTCCACTGTAGACTCATCAGCCCATATCAGCACTGGTGGGGGAGGCTTCCTATGCCCACATCTACATGGGAGGGTGGCTCTCTGGGTCAAATTGGGAGCAAAGGGGCTGGCTGTCTGGCCTCTTGAGCCTCCAGGGGACTCACCAGCCAACAGCAGCACTGGGGGAGGTGTAGGCACTGGTGGGCAGTGGTGGCATGACAGGACCATCAGGAGGGGGTGGGTAGGTGCCTGGACTGGCAGGCCTGAAGTGGGCTCACCTGACCGGATCAGAAGCAGGGTAGGGGGGAGTTGCCTCTGCTAGCTCATGGGCCTGAAAAGCCCCCTCAAGAGGCCAGATCCATGTCTGACACCCCTAAGCTATGCTATGATGTGTGTATGCTGGTGGGTAGGAAAGACTGAGGTTTCAGAGGTGTTGGCTAATTTCATGACCTTCTAGTTAATCTGTAAATTCAGCCTTCTTTCGTGGCTCTTCTACAGTGGGGTTGTGATTTCAGTTGGGGATGCAATGGGGGTAAAGTTGGGGATGCAATGGGGGTAAATATTAGCAACAGTATTAATTACGTCTTATTACAACAAATGCTCATTCTTGTAGAGAGCTGGTCAGACAACAGGATGGGAGGAAAATGGGCTCAATGATAGGCACAAAAACTGAAAAAATGCTAGACAAATAGAAGTAATTAACCCTGAGGGCTGTTTCTGTTCTGACCAAAGAAAGTTCCCTTTACTCCCACATCGAGGAAGCTGGCTAGGGCAGAAAGGGAGCTAGCAGAAATAATGTCTGTGCTTTTGATGCCTCAGGTGTGTGTCTGCTGGTTCCACCTCCATGACACCAAAGCAGTGGACCATGCCAGCTTCTCAAGCCCGGCCTTATCGTGTAAACAACTGGGACCGCACCGTACGCAAGGGAATCATGGCAGAGAGCTTGAAGGACCTGCTTGAGAAGGTGAGTGTGGGGAGCCCAAAGGTGAATGTGGGGAGCCCAGCATCTGAGGCAGGTATTGTGCTTCTCTGCCATATATTTACATTGTATTTATCTGCTTTCCTGTTCTTGCTGAGAGTCTAGTTGAATTACAACGGGAGAGCCAGTGTGGGTTAGTGGTTACAGTGTTGACATAGGATCTGTGAGACCCAGATTTAAAACTGTACTATGCCAGGGAACAGAGGTGTAAGTCCCTCCCTGCCCTTGCATGCCACCCCTCACCCCCTCCTCTCACTCCTTCCCCTCCCTTGCATGCCACCCCTCCCCTTCCCCTCCCTCCCCTAAGGTGGGTGGTCCAGGTCCCTAACCCTAACCCCTTCCCTCCCCTTTCCTCCCTTGCATGCCCCTTCCCCCTCCCCTCACTCCTCTACGGTGGGGATGTGGCGAGGGCGGTCCAGGGACGTTCTGGGGGGGCGGGATGGGGCGTTCCGGGGTGGGACAGGGGGCGGAGGATGCACCAGTGCACCGGGCGCTTTCCCCCTCTTGCTACGCCTCTGCCAGGGAAGCTGGCTGGGTGACCTTGCGGCGGTGACATCGTCTCAGCCTCTCATGGGGTTGTTGTGAGGATAAAGTGGAGCAGGGGAGAAGGTTTTAAGTCTCTTTGGGTCCCTGTTGGGAAGGAAGGTCGGATACAAAGGAAGCAAAATGAAATTAGGAAAAACACAAACAGTGCAATAAAGAAACCGTGAACAATAGAACAGCGTTGCAAAATTTAGAAAACACAGTACAAACAAAATAATGCATACAATGAACAGTGCAATAAGGGACAACATGCAGATTGTATTTATACTGATTTTTACAGGGTGGTCCCTGGAGGTGGGGGAAGATGACTATTAAGTCCCTTAAACCTGCAGTGTAGCTTTATCCCATAGTCCTCTAGCTATTCGTAACCTGAACATGACCTGTTTGGGGGGTGGGGTAGAGCAGTGCAGCCAGGTGAAGCAATCTTTAGAAGATGGGTCAGTGCCTAGGTAAGCCTGGGCTTTTGGCTGTCAAGAGGCTGTCTGATGCATCCATGGGGCAAGAGCTAATAAGGACAGTTCTCTTCTGTAGCTATATCTGGGCAGCATAGAACTGAGCTTCAGTTTAGCACAAGCTGAAAAAGCAGAAATAATGCCCGCATAAGCTACTGCTACTGTGTTTCTCCGAAAATAAGACAGTGTCTTAGATTAATTTTTGCTCCCAAAGATGCACTATGTCTTATTTTCAGGGGATGTCTTATTTTTCTGCTCCACAGCTGCATGCTCTGGTGTTCTGTTCGACGGGCATGCTTCCAAACAAAAACTTTGCTACGTCTTACTTTCAGGGGATGTTTTATATTTAGCACTTCAGCAAAATCCTACTATGTCTTATTCTCAGGAGATGTCTTATTTTCGGAGAAACAGGGCACCTCCTGTCTCCTGTGGTTTCTGGGTACCCTATGCTGAAAAGAGACACTCTAGAGTTAGAGGGCACAAGAGCCACCTGGGGCCTCATGCTTTTTCAGACACTGCTGAATGGTGGTGCTGAGCATGATGTTCCTTGCACTCCTCTGTATGCGATAGCATATCCCTTGTGGGAAGAATGCTGTTCACAAATTCTGGCAACCAGACCAGCTGCTAAAACTGACCTGGCTACCTTCCTGAATAGGTGGCAGTACTGTCTAGTCATCCCTTGTCTAGTGTTCCTGTGTTCTTGCAGGTGCATCTTGCGTTGTCAGTGGTGGGAACCATCACCCTGGTCCTAGATGAAGATGGTACCATTGTTGAAACCGAGGAGTTCTTCCAAACGCTGCAGGAAGGCACGGTGTTCCTGGTGCTGACCAAAGGACAATTGTGGCACCCAGTGAAGGTGAGCAACGGCACTGGCCAGTTTTTAGTTGGCATTGTTGCTTCTATTACATTTGGAAGTGTTCAGTCAGGAAAGGCTTCTAGGTTCAATAGCACCTGCATCTCAACAGTGACCACCCTAATATTCCTGATCTCCTCCAGAAAGGAACAGCTGTCCTTTCCCATGGACTTAGCAGCCCTTGGAAGGCTTATAAAGAATGGTGGCATTCTCCTTGCAACTAGGAGGAAGGGGAAAACTAATTTAGCGCATGAAATATCTGAGAATCTGCTTGGAGATGGCATGTGGCTCCCAAGCTTCTGGGATCAGTGTAGGCAGAACATGCTGGAAAGCTTAGCTGCTGGGAGGGAGAAATGCAGTAGAGGATCAGGCACTGAAGAACTGCAAACTTTAAGGAAACAACCTGAGCATCTCCATAAATCCCAACTCTGCAGCATGGTGGCAGAAGTCGGCAACGCAAGCTAGAAATGTGAATTTGGCTGGTTAGCTCAGAACCTGCATGCCGAGTTTGCAAAGAGGGCTGGAGATGAGTCTCTGTAAGCATCTATTGACCAATGAATTGCTGAGCGTAATTTGATGGTGCCCCGCTTGCGTTTCTTAGGTAGTGAGGTTTTGGTACTTTCGGGCACTGGAGGAAATGTGAGGTTACAAAGCTATTGATTGTAAAAGCACTATATAAACGAAAGATGGGTGTTGCAGGTTAATGCCACTGTGCTGTCTTACAACCTTTCCTACCAACCATAAAACGTCGCAGAGCATGCCCTTAATTCTTGGACCAACTAAAGTTCTAGTTTGTCAATTAAACTTGCATCTGTACTCTCAAGGTAAGTTTAGGACATACATTCATGCACTGGCTCCTTTAGGCTCTGCTGTGCCAACAATCAGAGCCTCTTGAGTGCTGAGTTATAAATCTGTCATTGAAGCAACACAAACCTTGATAAAGTTGTCACTATGTGCCCACTCACATGCTCCTGTCTGCACAGGCTGCAGGCTACCAGCTTGGCCTGTCTCGCAAACCTTGCCACAGGCATGATGTGGCTCGTGTGACCATTGACCTCTACAAGACCAATCCAGAGGACTTCATTGGCTGCCTGAACTTCAAAGCCACCCTGTACGGTGCATATACCATCTCCTATGACATGCGCTGCTATGGTGCCAAGAGGCTCATAAAGTAAGTGTCAAACAATCCATTCAGTGCTAGCTTGAGAGGGTGGAGGCCATTGGAGGGCAGAGAGGTGAAGAATGCCTAGGCTCATTGTTTGCTTATTGAGTGGGAGCATCTATGCCAACCTTGGGCACATGCTTCTCCAGTGGGTATGCCATACCCGGCCGCTTGCCAGTGTTGTAGTACCCATGGAACTGGGGCACAGCAAGCTCCTAAGGAGGAAGGTTGGGGCCTGGAGGGATGAGCTGTAGATTGAGAACACCAGTTCTAGACCTCCATGTCTTCTGAGTCAAGATGGACCACTAAATATGGTGGCCCAAATTTCTACTGGCCCAGATCTTGCCCAGAGGGCTTCTGCACAAGCGTCAAAAACAGTTATATTCTAGAGAAGGTTTAAATATTGCCTGACCTCTGCAGGCTCATACAATGGCTCCCACTGATATGCGGCATCAGTCTTCCTAGCAGCACAAGTTGCTGGTATGAAAGAAGGCAATGACTTCGTTTTGGTTGTGAGCTGCCTTGAGCAAATTTGAGAGGCCGCCTGCAGATGCCCTCAATAAATCTGAGGAATATCCTGTACTGTGTTCCAACTGTCGTTTGCAAGATATGCTAAATGGCGGCTCTTTTCCAGCACTGGGTATTCTGAAGAATAGTGCTTCCGTACATAGAGGTTCCACTTTGACTGTGAAGGCTTATACATGAATGACAGATATTGGTTCAATTGGCAATTTAGATAGCGACAGACAGCTGAGCTAGTGGACAACATCTGATGGCCATGTTGCATACATATTACATAACAAATGCTCAGGGTTTTTTTCGTTGTCCCTAACATATCAATTTAGCTTAAGCAGGTGACTCCGAATTTGAGCACTAGGGATGCCAGCCTTCCAGTGGGAGCTGAAGACCCCTCCACAATTACAGCCTAACTCCAGACAACAGAGCACAATTCTCCTAGAGAAAATGGATTCTTTAGAGCACAGGTATCAAAGTCGTGGCCCTCCAGATGTTATGGACTACAGTTCCCATCATCCCCTGCCAGCATGATGCTGGCAGTGGATGATGGGAACTGTAGTCCATGACATCTGGAGGGCTGCAACTTTGACACCTGTGCTTTAGAGGACCCTGTCCGCTCCAGGCACCATCCCCAAATTTCCAGGAGTTTCCCAACCTGGATCTGGCAACTCTCCCCTTCCCCCGTGCATCTTCTGCCAGTGACCCCGGGGTGGGGAGACCTGGCAACGCTATCTACCAGCAAGATTGGGTTGTGGGGCTTCAGTTATTGTACTAAATTAAGAACGGTGCCAGCTTATTCCACTGTTGCTGATGATCTGATGTTTCGTTCCCTCCCAGGGAAGCCCTACGGTGGACGCTCGTCACCATGCAAGCCACGGGCCACGTCCTCATTGGCAGTTCCTGCTACGTGCTGCAGCTGCTGGATGCCACCGAGGAAGAAAAGAGAGGCAGTGAAGATCTCCCCTTGGTTCTGCGCAAGTTCTGCCAACTTCCTGCCCAGAAGATGTTGCAGTGAGGGCACTGCTGTCTGGACCCTTATACAGATCACAGGCTGGCTTTTTCCTGTTTCCTCCTCCCAAGAGCTCTATGGCTTGGCACTATCACGTGTGCGGTCCCAAAGCCAGCTGGGGGAACTCAAGCCCTTGCACATTTCGTCCCTCACTTGTTCAAAACTTTCCCTGTCTTACCCTTTATTCTGGTCATCCTGCATATGTGACACAGCACGTCTTTTGTTGGTGTGTAATGGTGCTCAAGATTGCAAGAGGAGTTGATCTGCACTTTCTGGCAGAGGCTGAAGTTAAAATTCTGGGCTTCAGCACCTTCACTTGCCCAGCTACACAGGGAGGGACCCTTCAGCCTGGTTCATGGAACTACACATCTTGCAAGAAGCCAATGCTGCGGGTTGGCCCAGGTCACTTAGCTGTATTACAGTCCTAGCTTGGTTTGTTTTAGCGTTGCCTGCTGACCGTTTCTCCTATTTGTTTACAGACAATAACGCCATGTATGTAGCTGTATTAAAGTTTGTGTCGTTTTCTTATAGCCTGTGTTTGCTGCCTTGCTTTCTTCTTCAGTTGGCTTCCCCTGCTGGCCACTGGCTAGGACTGCCCCCGGCTGCAGGGTCTGTTTTGCGCCAGGCAACCGTCATTGAAGCAGCTTCTTTTGACCACATGAGGAAGACAAACTGTAACTGTTAGCTGAAAGGCTGGAGAAAGAAGGAGAAATTAAGAATGGTGCCAGCTTATTCCACTGTTTCTTGATGATCTGATGTTTCGTTCCCTTCCAGGGAAGCCCTACAGTGGTCACTCTGGTAGCTCTTATATTACAGGAGAAACATCAGTGGTGGGATTCAGCTGGTTCGCACCACTTTGGCAGAACCAGTTGTTAAAACGGTGCTGGTAAACAACCATTTGATAAATTATTTAAATCCCACTGCTGGAACCGGTTGTTACATTATTTGAATCCCACCACTGAGAAACATGTATGGTGGAAGGAAGTGTGCCCCCAAGTTAAGGCTGCCAACCTCTGTTGCACTTGGTGATGTGGCAGCCAAGAAAGCCAATGCAGTTCTGGGCTGTATCAGGAGGAGTATAGTGTCAAGATCGAGGGATGTAATTGTACCTCTCTATTCTGCATTGGTTGGACCTCACCTGGAATATTGTGTGCGGTTCTGGGCACCACAATTCAAGAAGGATATTGACAAGCTGGAACGGGTCCAGAGGAGGGCAACCAAAATGGTAAAATGTCTGGAGTCCATGCCCTACGCGGAGAGACTTAGGGAGCTGGGTATGCCTAGCTTGGTGAAGAGAAGGTTAAGAGGTGGCATGATAGCCATGTTTAGATATTTGAAGGGATGTCATGTTGAAGCCAATGCTGTGAGCAAGCTTGTTTTCTGCTGCTCCAGAGACTAGGACCAGGAGTCATGGGTTCAAGGTGAAGGAAAAGAGATTCCCCCTAAACATCAAGAAAAACTTCCTGACAGAAAGGACTGATTGACAGCGGTTGGTGGAGTTTTCTTCTTCAGAGGTTTTTAAAGAGAGGCTGGATGGCCATCTGTCAGGAGTGCTTTGATTGTGTGTTCCTACACTGCAGGGGGTTGGACTTGTTGGCCCTTGGGGTCTCTTCCAACTCTACGATTCTATGATCTCCCACTATTACAACTGATTTTCAGATGACCCAGATGACCACTGAGGGACTCTATAGCTGCTGAAATTCCTCCCCCTCTCAAACTCTGCCGTCCTCCAGACTCCACTGCCAAAATCTTCAGGTATTTCCCAACCTGGAGCTGTCAATCCTACTCCCAGCTAAGAAGGCAGGATTAAACTATGCTTCCTTAAACAATCTCTCCTCCCGCTCCCCAGGAAATTGAAACAGCACGCGCTGTTTCTATCTAGAGAGGAGTTTCCTCCTGTTCTGTTCTCCAGCTTAGGCGGTAGGGAACCTCCAGTGTTTTCCAGATAGCTCAGGAATTAGCATACTCCCATCAGTCTTCACCAGCATGGCCAATTGGCCATGCTGACAGAGGCTGATGGGAATTGTAGTTCCTGAACATCTGGAGAGCCGCAGGTTCCCTACCCCTGGTTTAGAGTCATTTCTCATTGGGCTGCTCTTTAATGGCAGGGAAATGCAAACTTACCAAAAGGAGCTGTACATTACAAATAGGGGAACGAGCAGGGAGAAAGGATTGTCAATATCTGTTCTTTTGGATTTAGCCATGTGATTGCCAAGAACAGGAGTTAACGGACTTGAAATGGCGAGGACCGTTCAGAATGAAAAAGAAATAAAAATCCTGAAATTGCAAGAGCAATTTAGAGTCTGCTGTTTTGATCATGTAAGCGTTTGTACTTTGTTTTCCACAACACTGAGGGTTGTGAGTCGCATTCAGAAATGAAGTCAGTGTCGTTTACTGGCAGACAAGTGGGGTTAGTTCACCTCTTTCATGGCTGTGAGGTAGGCAGGTGTCAGGGACACACTGGGTGGGGGAGACCTTTTTTTTAAAAAACAGTGAAAGGCTACTGAAATGACACAGGCTGGAGGGAAGGAATGGCCCCCATTTCGTTTCCCTTCTGTTTTCCTGTCTCCCACCTAGAAATATTATCTGGCAATAGAGTTGGAAGGAGCTGGGAATGGCTGTTCCCAGTATTTGGGAACGGTAACTAGCAATGGAAGCAGAGTGGAAAACAGAGGTGGTTTACTTTATCCCCATCCTTGTATGTATGTATCCCTGACTGTCTCTACGTATTACTGGGGCAAATGACTGACTGTCTCATCTTGAAATAAGCGTTGTTAGTCTTTAAGATGCCAATGGACTTTGGTTTTATTTTGCTCTGGGAGATTAGCAAAGCTACCCCTTTGGAATCTCTTAGCTCAGCTTTTCTCCATTCTAGGAGGTATTTCAGTGAAGAGTTAAATCTCGGCCCCCCCGCCCCCCCGTGCCTTGCCTACTTTCCTAACTGGTATATTTAACACTGGGAAGGTCTATTTACTGACCCCCTAGCATCATCTCTCTTTCCTTCATTAGAGTTCTTCAGGATCAATCCCAAACATCCATCTAGTCTAGGGGTCTGCAGCTCTCCAGATGTTCATGGACTACAATTCCCATCAGCCCCAATTGGCCATGCTGGCAGGGGATGATGGGAATTGTCCATGAACATCTGGAGAGCCGCAGGTTGCAGATCCCTGATCTAGTCCAATATTCCGATGCCTACAGTGGATAGCCAGATGCTGCAAGAAAGCCTATAGGTCACAGAGGATAGCCAAATGCTACAGGAAAGCTGACAAGGTCTCCCTCTAATTGCCTGAGTCATGTAGCTGGTGTTTAGTGATACATTGCTCCTGATGTAAGTTTGATTGATGCATCACATCTCATGCTACATCGTCCAAACTTCATTGGGTGAAGCAGTCCCCGTTGTTGATCTTAAATCTGCCAATCAATTTCACAGGGAAAGGAGGGTGGAATTTATTATGGGAGAAAATTCTACCATCTATACATTATAAACGGCTTGGGTTCCAAATATCTAATGGAGCATCTTCTCCTATATGGACCTGCCTGGGCCTTAAGATCAGCAGACTAACTCCACTTGATATTATTTTATTTATATTTTTATTTATTTACTTATTACTACTACCTTCAGTGGTATGTAGCTCCGGCAATTGTGTAGTTATCTAATTTTAGATACTGATGTCATCTACAGCCACCCAACCCCAGCTTGCTCAAAATACTTTTGGCCATTTGCAATCTTTCTGCAGTTTTTCAATACTTTCTCAAACCACCTTTGATCCTCCACACTTGCTCAAGTGGAACACAGAGGAAGCTGCAGAAAAAAAATAACAATTGCAATAATGTCACCAGGAAACTCTGAGAAAAACCCAAACTGCTGTTAAGTGCAGCAGACTCTTATCTGGTGAAATGGGCTTGTTCCCCGACTCCTACACATGAAGCCTGCTGGGTGACCTTGGGCCAGCCACAGTTCTCCCCCCAGACTCTCTCAGCTCCACCTACCTCACAAGGTGTTTGTTTGGGGGAGAGGAAGAGAAGGCAACTGTAAGCCGCTTTAAGATTCCTGGAAGGTTGAGAAAAGCAGGATATAAAAACCAACTTTTCTTCTTCATTCAGTGTCCAGGGGAGCTCCCTAAGCACAGTTTGCTTTTTCTGTCAGTCTGTGGCAGAGGAAGTCTATCCAACAGGCCAAGGACACATATAGTGGGAGTGGAAGATACTTTTTTAGACAATGATCTTTAATTTAGAAAAAAGGGAGTGTTAAACAAGGATGACCCAACTTTCAGGAAAGCACTGGTGGAATACTGCAATTCATTCATTCATTCATTCATTCATTCATTCATTCATTCATTCATTCATTCATTCATTCATTCATTCATTCATTCATTTGATTTATGCCCAGCCCTCCCCCGTAGGGCTCATGTAATTTGTAGGGCTCATGCTTATTTACCCCTCTCCACAAGTTACCACAGCTAATCAGTAGGAAGACAGGGACAGTGCAACTTAATTGGGAGTCCACCTGCGGATGAAGGTAGAAGTAGTACTACCTGGTTACCAGGTGGGGATGGGGATAGATTGGGAAACTCCTCGAGATTTTGGGATGGAGCCTGGAGAAGACAGGGACTTCAATGGGGTACAATGCCATACGAGTCCATCCTCCAAAGCAGAGGTGGCATCCAGCAGGTTCTCACAGGTTCCCAAGAGGGGGTTACTAATTGGTGATCTTGCCACGTGATTTTTGCCTTAGTTACGCCCCTCCTCTCAGTAGTAGCGCGCAGAACTTGAAGCAGTCTAGCAGGAGGTGCACCGGCGTGCGTGGCAGCCTGCACCTGCGTGCATTTGTTTCCCGCCCAAGGACCGGCGCAGCAGCTGCATCCTTGCCACAGCCCCGCCCAGGAATGCCCCGCCCCTGGAATGCCCGGCCACGCCCCTGTTGTGCCCCACACAGCCCCATTGGCGCTACGCCACAGTTTGAATCCCACCACGATGGGAACCTGTTATTAAAATTTTTGGATCCCACCACTGCTCCAAAGCAGACACTTTCTCCAGGGGAATGGATCTGCAGTCTGGAAATAAGCTGTAATTCCAGGGAATCCCTCGGTCCCCTCTGGAGTGGAGGCTGGCTTCCCTCCTCCCCTCCCTACCAATGTAGTTTAAGGAACTGCTGCTCACACAAGGGAATTATTGACTTCTTGGAACATCTGGCAACTTTGCTGCAGTCAACTTTGTGGCCAATTGATCAACTTTGATAGACCTGCATTAAACGGATGCTTTTACCAGGGTTAAGTAGTAAAGGAAGGAGTCGTGGTTTAAGAAATAGTCTTTAAATATTATATATTCACAATACAATACTCATTACGGCAGGACACCATGTGAGAAATGATGCATCCAGAAAAGAAAACAGTTCTTTTTAAAAAAGTATTTGAGGCCTTTCTTCATGGCTTTCACCGACTAGTAAGCAGTGCTTTTTGGCACATTGAAATAGCACATTTTCCTCAGCACAGTACATCTGAATGAGCATGAAGAAAATCTTCTGACACCCTGTGTTGTGTTCCAAGCAACTTTTCTACCGGCTACATTTATGTCCAGGTGGAGCATAAAAATGCCCAGCCTCTATTCACCCTTACGCCATAGCAGGAGCTGGTGTATCAGCTTCCAATACAGAGTCTCAGTGACGAGGGAACCGCCTTCACTTCAGCATTTTCCTGGTGGGAAGAAACTGGAGGCTGGGCAGAAGCGACGAGACTTCCTCTTTCTGCTCTTCACTGGCATCCAACAACTGCTGCATGTAACAAGACGTGCCAAGCAGCACGTGGCCTGTAGCTTGCATTGTGAAGAGTGTCCAGCGCAGAGCTTCCCTGTGATAAGAAAGGAACACTGTCAGGAACCCAGAAGGACCACAGGACAAAGGACATATTGTCCTCATTAAGTCACTTTCTAATTAAAAATGTTTTAATATGGACTGTAATTATTGTGTTTTACGGGATGGAAGCTGTCCTGAGCCCCTAAGAGGAAGCGTGGCATGTAAAAAACAAACAAACGTGTGATGTCAGGACAGGAAGTCTGGCCCAGGGTCATCCAATGAGTTTCATGGCAGAATGAGGACTTGACTCTAGGGTCAATTCTGCACTTGAGTTATCGACCTAAGTTCGAGCTGCGTTCGACTTAAGTGCTCTGCACAACCACTGGGATCAACGTGGTTTTGTACCAGCTTCACCCCCTTTAACTGTCAAATTTCCGACTCCAGTTGGGAACTACTACTTTTTCAGGTAACCATGCTCGAACTCAGCTCAATTCCAGTAAAATGCGGAATCTCTGATGCCAGGAGTCCCCCATTCAGCCAATCACAGCTGAGTGTTTCGGGCATGCGTACAGCTGGCCAATCAAAAAACGCCACCTTTGTCCCTCCATTCCTGTGGCAGTTTTTTTTAATAACGTGTGTGGGGATAGACGGAACATGGCCATAGAACAGTAGCCAATCGGAACGGAACGGCGAAGAGGCACAGGATGATTCCGCCCTCCGAGCTGGGATCAAGCTGGTTGCAGTGGGGAACAACAATGGCTTCGACCTAGGTCAGTACCCTTCTCAGGGAACTGGATTGAACCTATTTTACTCATGTGCGGCATCGCCCTAGGTCTACCCAGTTCTAGGTCAATGCTAACCACTGCACCACAGTTCCACTCAAGTTTGCCATTGCATGCCACCATCTGTTGCAGTTAAGCTGATGTTTCCAAGTGTCCATTCTTGTTGTGTTTAATGCTGCATCCTTTCTCATCGTTCCCATATCATCTCTGTGTTCTCAAATTAGCACCTTCGCGCAAAAATGTTCCCTGTCAAAACAGTTAGAGAGCTCAAACTACAGATTGAGAATGAAGTTGCAAGCACTCGTGGAGTATCATTGTGGAATCAAATATGATTATGGGAAGACACTCAAGGCCTCCGTTCACTTAACCACTTACAGAGAACATTTAATGATGCTTCACCTGATTTTCCCAATTGTTTTATCGTTCTTGTTAGCAGCCTTGGGGTATTTCTAAGCAGGAAGGGAAGAAGCAAGCCTTCTTTATTCAACCTAAGTTATTACAAAACTCTCCCCAGCCATTTTTTCCTACCAAAGACCCTCTTACCAGGGTCTAAGCCAGGGGTGTCCAACTCTGGTGCCCCAGATGTAATTGGCCATGTTGGCAGAGACTGATAGGAATTGTAGTCCGTGAACATCTGGGGCACCAGAGTTGGACACCCCTGGTCTAAGCCATTCACTAACATGAACAGGTCCCTAGGCTTTCATATAGTTCAGAGGACTCTTATTTCAGGCATTAGACAACTCTATTGTGATGGAGGGTAGGAGGGAGGGGGGGAAAAGGACTCTGCCACTCACTTCATCATCCGTTTGGCTCCGTAGCACTGCATATCATAGGACATACTGTATGTGCCATAGAGGGTGGCTTTAACGTTCAAGCAACCAATTAAGTCCCGAGGATTGGTCTTGTAGAGATCAAAAGTTACACATGCCACATCAATCCGGTGCCGGGGCTTGTGGGAAAATGACAGCTGGTAGCCTGCAGTCTGCCCAAAACAAACAAACAAAAAGCAGTGCTAATTAGGTTTTCAAAACTGTCACACAACGATTAGTAGGGTTGTCGGCTCCAGGTTGCAAAATACCTGGAGATTTTGGGGCAAGAGCTTGCGGAGAGCAAGGCTTGAGGAGGGGAGGGATCTCAGCAGGGTATAATGATGTAGAGTCAACCCTCCAAACAGCCATTTTCTCCAGGTGAACTGATCTGTCACCTGGCGATCTGAGGGTGTATCTACTTACAATGATGCCTGGGGCTAAAGCAGGTGCTGCGCCCTCCCGCAAAGCTGTGCTTCACCCCAGCTGGGTACAAGGCACAGTTGGAAGGCCAGTGAGCCAGGCTCATCCTACCCACAATCTCAATGTGGAGACTGCAAACAGGGCCTGCCGGACTTGGGAGGGCAGAGTCAATAGTATAAAGCTAGAGGGATGAGCCAGCTGAGGCCAGGCTTGGTTCCAGCAACTTCGAGCTGGATCCAAACCGGGCCTCAACCAGGCTCAAAGGGGCCTTTGCTATCCCCATCAGGCCACCCTCACACCTGGCCTTCACATGGGATCATGGGCAGGGCGATCCCGGCTTGCCAGCACTGAGTCCCAGTCCCAAACTCCGCCGCAGCACAGTTGAGGTTGATGGGGCTGCAAAGATCTGGTGCCTGGGGCTCAAGACCAGAGATGGGATCCAGCAGGTTCTCACAGGTTCCCGAGAGTAGGTCACTAATTATTTGTGTGTGCCGAGAGGGGGTTACTAATTGGTGATTTTGCCACGTGATTGATTGATTGATTGATTGATTGATTGATTGATTGATTGATTGATTGATTGATTGATTGATTGATTGATTGATTGATTGATTGATTGATTGATTTATTTATATTTGTAGACCGCCCCATCCCCAAGGGGCTTTTGCCTTAGTTACGCCCCTCCTCTCAGCAGTAGCACACAGAAATTGAAGCAGTTTAGCAGGAGGAGCACCGGCGTACGTGGCAGCCTGTGCCTGCGTGCATTCGCTTCCCACCTAAGGACCGGCGCAGTGGCTGTGTCCTTGCCACAGCCCCGCCCAGGAATGCCACATCCCTGTCATGCCCCGCCCAGCCCCATTGGCGCTATGCCAAAGTTTGAATCCCACCACCATGGGAACCTGTTACTAAAATTTTTGGATCCCACCACTGCTCAAGACCACCCCTGCCCCCCTAGATACGCCAGTGTGGCGATCAGATGTAATAGCAGAAGATCTCCAGCCACAACTTGAAGGAAATAGTTTACACATAAAAAACCTTTCATTAAGGGAGTACCAGACCAGAGATTCCGATTGCCCCTGAGTCTCAGTATTCACTTCCTTTCTAAAAATAAGCAGGTTTCTAGCTCTCAGTGCTCTTGGCAGAGTTACAACTATGCACAACAGGTGAAACCTTAACGGCCAGAAAATCCCAAGTAAAGTTGGTCTTCTACTTTCAAAGTATCCTGTCCTAGTTAATGTCTCCATTTCCTATTTTGAACCATAGCAAGTGTTTTCAATTGCGATAGTTCCACATTTCATGGATATTAAAGTAAATGTATGCCCTTTGCTCAACCGCAGACCTACATTCTGAAGAATAATTTGGCCAGCATTGCTTATTGGCATCCAAACACAAGGGACATCTCAGCATTGCCAGGACTGCCCCACCCATTTTCACAGGGTTTGACCTGTCTGTGCTCACCTTGGCTGGACGCCAGATCTGGCCCTTGGTTAACACTTGCAACACGGTTCCCTCCTCTAGAGTCTGGAAGAACTCTTCTGTCTCCACGCTGGTGCCATCCTCCTCTATGACAATTGATAGGGTACCCACCAAGAGCAGAGCATTGCGCACCTGTGCAAATACATTGGAATGCAATTACCACTGTTGCAATAACAGACTTTCCACCTCCACTCAATAACAGGGCCTTCAGATGCTTACTTTCTCAACCAAGTCCTCCAAGCTGTCAGCCATAATACCCTTGCGCACGGTGCGGTCCCAGTTGCTCACTCGGTAAGGCCGGGCACGTTGAGTAGGGGTGGCTAGCAGTTGTTGTGTCATGGAGGCCCCGGTAGAGACACACCTAGGAAAAGAGGACACAGAATCAGTTTAGGAAAGCCACTCAAGCCCATAGCTTGACTTAACTGGCATTCCTTCCCTTTCAGGAGCCCTAGCAGTTGGAATTTGGTGAGGGCAGTGGTGTAGTGCCAATGGGGCGGGGTGTGTGTGCAACACACCAGACGCAAGCCCCTGTGGAGGTGTTCCAGGGGTGGGGCGTTCTGGGGGTGGGGCGTTCTGGGGGCGGGGCGGGGCGGGGTTTTCCAGGGCAGATGGGGACTTGGAGGGGCGCAGGTGAGGGTGGTGGTGGGGACTGCCCATGATGATCTTGTTCAATATGCAATTAACCTGTAGAGCATTCTGACACAGGGCACAGCGATGATCACTCACTTAGAATAGAATAAAACGTTAATTTATATACCGCCCTCCCCCGAAAGGCTCAGGCCGGTTCACAACAAAATATATATTATCAATAACTTAACATATACAACAGTATCAAACATTATTTCAAATAACAGTCTCAATAATATACAAATAACATACTTAGAGGGCCCTGAAAGGGAATTAAACAAATTCATCAAAGATAGGCTGATCATCGCAATAGGTTATCTCTGAATTCTACTTGATGATGCAACAATGGCAAGCCACAGCCTCTGTGCCCTACCTTGTAGGCTTTCAGGGTGGCTTTTCTCAATTGTAAGAAGTATCGAAGTGGCCCAGTAGGCTTCATGGCTGAGGAGAGGGGAATCAAACCTGGTTCTCCAGACTGGAGTCCTTCACTCTTAACCACTACACCACGCTGGCTCTATTTCAATGTGAAAAGACGAAGCCACAAACACCCTCCCCCACCACATATGGATACTTACTTAGAAAGAGACCTTGGGGAGAGCAGTCCCAGAGACTTCTTGGCATAGTCCATCTTTGTCAGGATAGCTCTGAGCTGGAGGAAGAAAAAGCTTAAAGTTTATTGCCAGTCCACAGTTCCCATATTCTCTTGGAGGTCCATGGATGTAAGACAGGCGTTCAAGGCTATAGATCTAGTGTTGGTAGTCCTTTAACAAATAGACTTCTAGTGGAGTGTTGTGGGGTTTCCGGGCTGTATGGCCATCTTCAGAGGACCTGCCAGTCACAGGTGCAGGCGAAACATCAGGAGAAAATGCTACTGGAACACGGCCATACAGCCCAGAAACCCCACAACACTCCAGTGATTCTGGCCATGAAAGCCTTTGACAACATGGACTTCTAGTGTCTTACAACAAAGGACCAAGCTGGGGATCTTAGTTCTTCCTCATTATCATGAGGCGGCAATTCACTCCCGTTGTAGGCCGTCTTTCTCACTTCGAGTCAAGGGAGATCACGCAATTTGAAAAAATGCAGTAAGAATACTATTAAACACACAACAGTGAATAAAACTGGCTTAAAGTTAGAAGACCAATGTACTAGCACAGTATCATATATACAAACAATGCAACGGAGCTGAATGGCAAAATCGGAGAATGATGCAATACAGCCTATATAGAAATCCACGCAAGGTACAAAGCAATTGAAAAGTGCTGGAAATTTCACATTTCCTCCACCAATCTATCAACCCTATTCAACTCTCAGTTGTTTCCTGTGCCCCCTCTCTCTTCAGATCACACCAGTCTGATCATTACATGGAGAAAGACACAGGTCGGTATCAAATCCTGAAAGGACCCAGGTAGTTACAGAGGCTCCTGCGAGGCAGAACAGCTCCCAGCTCAGCCCTTCCCCCACTTATACAGTTCAAGGCAAATAAACTGTCTGCATAATGAATAGTTCCAGCTGACTTAAGCCACATGAAGGGGCAACCCAGGATGAAAGCAAGAAGTTATGAACCAGTACGGAGTAATGTAAAGCAAGTGGTATTTACTATCTTCAAGCTCTCTCAAGATGAGAACAAATGTAAATTGCTATCACCCCCAAGCAACTCTCACCCCAACAATCTCCAACAGGTCCCCCATGCTGAGAAACAGAGAATTGCTCACCATACGCTTTCTTAGTCTGGCACTTACACCCCAGGAAAGCAGCAACTTACCTTAGCTGAGCTGAACACCAACTACCCCAGTTCTACAGGGCTGGGCTGACTGCTATCAGTTTATACACAGTGGACTTTTGTCTGCCCTTTGGACAGGAAAGGGAGGGGTGGCCCCAAGGGGCAGAGTCTGCCTGCCAACTTGTCTGCCCCTTGCATCATGAGGACTTGAGCAGGCGTAAGCTGTGGGGCCATCAGGGCAAAGGAACAGACAGGAGTTTCATCAGGGCAAATGAAGTGGGAACAGCCTCAGCTCTGTGTAGGTGAGAAAAATATGAGCTCCAACCATTCTTGGCAAATTCCTCACCCTTTTCTTTGCTATCGGCAGCATTTGTTACCCTTTCTCCTGCCTTTCTCTTTAGACTCAAAACAACAAAGCTGCAGCAGAAAGACAAGGCATGCAAGAATTCCCACCTAAAAGTATAAAAACAGACCTGCAGCATAGCCTCCTCCAACAACAACTTTCGCCACCGTAAAAAAGCTCCCACAGGAAAAGCAACAGGGGACCTTGCTACTCCCGGACTAGCAAATCTGGGAAAATACAAACTGGTAGCACACTTGTTAAGCAAGACTTATACCAAGACTGCTCAATTTACGCAATTTATTCCAGCTACAAAAGTGGTAACTTTGGCCCAGTGTTGTTGGGGTTTTTTAAGTGCAAAGTATACATAGTTCTGGACAAAAATCGTTTCATGCAGTTTGAACTTAACAAGAAACTGCAGCAGCGGAAACACAAGAAGTCAGAAGACGGCACCTGTTGAATGCAGGAACCATTAAAGTCGGCCAAGCAGCCTATTTCCAGCATATTAAATATATGCAGCATTTATTAATTTGTTCAGCATGGCTTTTCTCGTTTTGTTTCCACCACCACCCCTTTCCGAGACATGGGGTCCATTAGCTGATTGAGAGCCAGCATGGTGTAATGGTTAGAATGTCAGACGAAGATCTGGAAATGGCCAATTCCAGTCTCTGCTCTTCCAAGGATGCTTGCTGGGTGACCCTGGGCCAGTCACTCTCTCAGCCTAATCTACCTTGCAAGGTTATTGTGAGGATAAAACAGAGGCAGAGCGAATGAGATTATAAACCACTTTGAGTCTTCCACAGGGAAGAAAAGCAGGGACCACAATTGAATCCAAGCAATTAAATAAATAGGGTGTTGTGGGTTTTCCGGGTTGTATGGCCATGTGCCAGTATTTGGATTGACTGGAACACTGCCATACAAACCGGAAAATCCACAACACCTTAGTGATTCTGGCTGTGAAAGCCTTCAACAATACAATTAAATAAATCTTTCCTAACAGAGGGAGTAAGCACACTTCTTCTATGCTCAGGGTTGTCAGTTCTGGGTTGGGAAATACCCTGAGGTTTGAAAGATGGTGCTGAGAAGAAGAGAGTTTGGGTTTGTATCCCACCTTTCTCTCCTGTAAGAAGACTCAAGGTGGTTTACAAGCTCCTTTCCCTTCCTCTCCCCACAACAGACCTACTCCCCTTGTGTGGTAGGTGGGGCTGAGAGAACTGTGACTAGCCCAAGACCACCCAGCAGGTTTCATGTGTAGGAGTGCAGAAACACATCTGGTTCACCAGATATGCCTCTGCCACTCAGGTGGAGGAGTGGGGACTAAAACCTGGTTCTCCAGATTAGAATCCACCTGCTCTTAACCACTACACCACACTGGAGAGAGGGTCTGCGGAGGAGAGGAACTTCAATGGGGTACAATATTATAGAGGCCACCCTCCCAAACACCCATTTTAATCAATATCTGACCAATTAGTCTTTGCCCCTTTTAAGGCAGAAAGGCAGCCAACTCATTTTTTCTCAGGGAAAAGAAGCATTAAGCCCACATGGATACCCAAACAATTTTCAGTGCAGCCTATAAACTATACCACAGCCCCAGTGCTGACCCCACTCATCCATTTCCCACTTACCAGGCTTTTATTTCCACTGAATTCTTTGCATGTTGTTCTTATACACAGAATGAATCTTGATTATATACCATGGACAAGCTCCACCTTCCTTCCCTGTTAACCTGATGTCCTCAGTGAAATAAATTGGAAGGGGGGGTGGCTTGGACAAGGCCTGATTGTTAATGGTCTTCAAGAGGATCCCTGCGGGAGCAGATTCATGATCTATCTGGTATAGCATTCTGTTTCACCCACTGGTCAACCAGTTACCTTGGAAGGCCAACAAACAGAGCACGTTGGCCAAGATCCCCCCCCCCTCCCCAATATTGCTCTCTAGCCCTGGCACTTAAGACTTTGCTGTTTCTGGATGAGAAAGTTCCCTTCAGTCATAACGGCTGGTAGATGTCAATGTACCTCTCCTCCATGAATTTCTTCAACCCCTTTACAAAGCCATCCATCTGTGCTACTGGTACTAAATTCCACAATTCAATTACTCCTTAGCTATGCTTATAAACTGGCATTTATGAGCCTGTGAATGTGTAAAGTGCTATCAAGCCACAACCAGCTTTTGGTGACCCCATAAGGTTTTCAAGACAAGTGAGTAAGGAGATGAGGTTTGCCATTGCCTTCCTCTGCAAAGTCTTCTTTGGTGGTCTCCTGTCTTAGTTCCTACTCTGCTTAGCTTCCGAAATTTGACAAGATTGGGCTATACGATACCACTGAGCATCCCCAGTGGTGCCTAGACAGCACCAACATCTGTTTGCCATCTGGCTCTTCTGAGAGTAGTTTGCGCTCATGTTTAGTCAGCAGAGTTAAATTTGCATGTGTTTAAATAAAGTAGAACGATTAGCTCCACGGAGGGCAGGCCGGGACTCATGTACCTTTAAGTGTGCAAAGAAGAGGGAATTTCAGTAGATTCAGTGCACAACAAAGTACACCTGGCAAAATGTGCACCTCTGTGTAATGCTTCCAATAGCCCTGGCCTCAGTTGTGTAAGTGTGTGTGTACCTAATATCAAATTCCCAAAGAGCAACTACAGATTCAGGATGCTTCAGATTTCGACTCTCAACTAAAAACTCCAAGCATTTTGCTTATCCTTGTGCCCCAATTCAGAGTACCAACGACTTCTCTCTCTGGATCCCTCTCTCAAGACTTTCATTAGTGTGGCTTTTTGAAGTGTGGATTGAGAGAGAGAGAGAGAGAGAGAGAGAGAGAGAGAGAGAGAGAGAGAGAGAGAGCGCCCAGGTCCTTAAGGACCATCAAGCTGATTTTGTTATGTCTCCCTTCCCCAGCACATTTTGTTAAGACTTTCTTTGGCTGTGAGTTGCTAGATGGAGGGGGTGGGAGGACATAGCGGTGCAAAGGTCTGTGCAAAGGAATAAAGATAGCCACACATCTGACAATATCTAGAACTTGCAAATACGTTTGCAAATTGCACCTTGAACACTTTTAGCCAATGCAAATGGTTCTTCTCCCACCCTGGACATTCCACAGGTGTATATACTCCACTTGCTTTACTACCACTTGCTTACTACCATCAGAGCCAGCCACAGATGCAGGTGAAACGTCAGGAGAGAATGCTACTGGAACACGGCCATACAATCCGGAAAACCCACAACACCCTAGTGATTCCGGCCGTGAAAGCCTCCAACAGTACAATATCTAGAAGGTTTGTCACCTTTCAGTCCTAAAAACCCACCATAGTGAGTTACTGTCTGGAAAAGGGCTCTCTATATCCCCTCTAAAACTGCTTTGAAATTGTCAGTGTAATTGGTTCTGGGAATTCCTGTTTAACAGTTCTCCCAGCTGAACGATAACTTTACATCTTCAGCTTTAAGAGAGAATGTCGCATTTGAATCCCCTGCTTCTTTAATAGCTGCCATTTCTTTTAAGTTCATTGGAAATTCTTTCAAAAAAGGGAAAGGGAGTCACGGTAAAAACTCACTTTGGTTCTACCTGATGAAGGCAGAAAGATGGGATATAAATTTTGTGAATAAATAAATAATAAACACAACTTTCCCAAGTATACTATCGGAGCAGAAGTTTAGCTTCTGGTCACTTCTGATAGCATTGCTAACTCTGGGTTAGGAAATTCCTGGATATTTTTTGGGGGGGATGTGGGGAGGGGGGGGAGAGAAGAAACCTTAGGAAACAGATGATGCTTCAGAGTCCACCCTCCAAAGTAGCCATTTTCTCTCTGCACAGCCTAGAGATCAGTTGTAATTCCAGCAAATTTCCAGGCCTCACCTGGAGGATGGCAACCCTAGCACCACAGTAGGAAAGGCATATAACTCCCTTTGCTTGTAAACCATCAAAATGGCAACTCTATGGACACTTTTAACCAGGGAGTAACTTGCGGTGCCTCCACAACTCTCCACGGACCCCGTCTTTGCTCTGTCGGCTCCAATGACAGCAATTCGTGTCTGGCTTTCAAATAACAGCAATTTCCCCAACAGGTGAGCGTTGCTGTCCTTGAAAACTGCCTGTTGCATGAGACAATGTCACAATCTATTGGATCTCTCCATTGGCATTTAGAAGATGCTTATCTGCCTTGTATCTGAGCCTCAGACACAGGATCAGAATTCCCCCAGTTAAAATGCTGGAGGGCACAGCAATAACATCATCGACTTATAATTTCAACCGAGAGGGAATGTAATGTGATTTCATAGATTTGTTGGATTTGAAGGACAGGAAGACACATCACATAACTCCAAAATTAGCTGCCCAAAGGCCTTGTGTCTGACAGGAGAAAGTGCTTTCAAAGTTTTGTGATTCTTTCCCCTTTTGAGGTGGGAATATTAGCGGTGATTGCTTTCCATCATTTTCCTCTTCTCCATTTTGTCCTCACAACAACCCTGTGAGGAGTGCGACTAGCATAAGGTCACAGGTCACCCATGGTTTAAGAGTTACTCCTTCCCCAGTTCCTGTTTTCCTGTGGTGGGGGCAAAATATAAGTCGCTTATTCCTTAATGAAAGCTGAAGTCACAGTCATTGCCTTTGCAAGATGGCAGAACTCTGCCGTTCTCTGTCTGACTGGGGCATGCTGGGATTTGGTCTGGAAAAACTTATGTGAAGGAGGGGGCTGTGAAGAACTAGTGCTGATCTGCAAGCATCCTGACCCGTCCACATGATACACTTGGACCAGTGGGTGAAAGGGAGTGGATAGACTCTGGTTACAGAGGCAGTTATATAAGCAAAAGTTGTTTGCATCGTATCTTCAGTGAGGGGAGATGAGGTTTATTCCATTTCCAGAAAGGGAGGTTCTAGGGCTCAGGATGGGTGGATCAACAAGAAAAACAGTAGCTGCAAGAGATTCTTCTCCATTTATGATGCGGGCTGTCATTCAATCCCAGAAAAAAAAGAGAATGGGGAAGGGGGCGGGGGCGGGGGAACTGAGAGATTTCTTTCCCATTGGATCTTATAAAAGCCTTTCTTCCCTTTCCCAAACACACAAACTTTCAGGCAGCTCCTATGCCACAATGAGAGTTGCAGCTAAGGGTGCCACATGAAGACTTCCTAAGTAAGGGAGCGCATTGTAAGGAAAGCTAAGCCTTGCATTTATCAAATCAGCGTCAGAGCTCTGATGGACCACATTGTCTTTGTGATGTACCGAAGTTGCTTTTTTTTTTTTGCTGTTCTGGGGCATCTCTTCTTTTCCATGCCAAAAAAAAAAAGGACCAGGAACTGGTGGCAAACCAATTTTGGATCAGACAATCTCAGGAGAGGGCTGGAAGCAAAGGTCCCGACAACAGCTGCTTTTACCCCAAGTGGGGTACCCCAAGTGGGGTAATATTTCATAATCATTAACTTATAATGTACTATGCCCTTTAATAGGCAATCCGTGTGTGGAAATGGGCTGCTAAAGCTTTTAACTGCATGTAGATAAATAACGTCACCTGGAAAATAATATCCCATTGAACATTAATTAAAGGGACAGGCCACCTTTTTCTCCAGGCAGTTGGCAGTTCGAAATGCTAGTGTCCAGGCACTTGCCTTCTGAGCTGCAGCTATGCTGTTTCACTAAAGCCTTAATTACATTCTATGTCTGTGGTGGCGAACCTTTGGCACTCCAGATGTTATGGTCTACAATTCCCAATTCCCTGGGGAATTGTAGTCCATAATATCTGGAGTGCCAAAGGTTCACCACCACTGTCTATGCTTTTTTCCCCCAGGTTCTGCCAACTGCCAGGAGAAAAAATGCCCTCACACTCACCTGGCATATTATTTACAAAGGGATATAATTTACCTCCATGCCCTGATTAGTTTCTGTTATCCATTTTAAAGCATTAGTCCTATTAAAGGGACGGGCATTTGTCTCCAAGCCTGCCCGTTTTATCTGTATTAGGGGTGAGCACAACGTTTTGTGGTGGGTTAATTTCAGGTTTCAGTTTTTTTAATTCAGATTTTTTTTGTAAAGCTGAATAAAGCCGATTCCATTTGGTTTTATTTGGCTGTTACCAAAATTTTTCAGGTTAACCCCCCCCCCCCCCTGATTATTTTCAGTTCTCTCCACCTCTGCCATTTCCCAAGCCCAGGAAGAACTGCCCCCACCAGCATTTCTCAAGCCCTGGAGGGTCTGGAAAGCGTCAGCAGGGGGGAGAACTTTATGCTGTGCTGAGCATGGGTTCTGTCTGCCCCTCCCCTCCACTGGCTCCCAAGTCCATATGGACTTGGAAAATGGTAGGAGAGGGGGGACTGTGGCTGATGAAAAAGTCAATTCCCCTAGGCCTGGGCTTGCTAAATTCACTTTAAATAGGGTTTAAATTAGGGACCTGGCAGCTACTGTAATTTTAGTAAGAGCCAGAACAATACTAGCATGGCTGTGCTGCATCCTTCTCATCTGTTGCCATAACTATAAATAATGAGCAAGTAAAAGACATGAGTATCCTTGTTATTAAGCCACAAATTGTTTCCAGTGATACGTCCACAAGAGTTTAGCTGCTTGATGGACAATAAGGGGAGATTATTATAATGCTCATGTTCAGAGGCTCTTTGCTCAAGGAACCAGATTTCCCCCCACCCCAAATTGATAACTATTAATAAACAGACTATTAGATCTGTGGTTTAAATCTTTGATCAGCCTGTACCCCAGTGCCAATTTAATCAAGGCTTGTAACACCTTAGTGTACTTGGCTACGTGTGTTCTTGCTAATAGGCAACCTATGTACGGAGGAAGAGATTACAGCATGCTCTCCTCCCTCCATCCCAAGTGATTTTACACGTTTGAGTAGGATTGCCAAGAGCCTGGAGAATAAATAGCCCTTTAATAGAACAGGCAATGTGGGGAAATGGGCAGCTGAAGCTTTTCATGACATGGAGATAAATAACATCCTTCTGCTAAAGGGACTGGCCATATTTTCCCTCCAGGTTGATGGCACTCTAACTTTCTGCAGTCCCTTCCACCCTACCCTCTCAATAGGTTGCTGCAATACATTAAGACTAATGCAGCTTATCAAAAATGCAATGCAAAACATCTTGCAGCCATTAGCCAAATAGGAAAGTTCCAATGATCTCTCCTATTTGTCCCTTCCAGTTCTTTTTGTTATCTCTCCCTCTTGTTGCCTTCTGAGTGGGCTGCTATTATTATTATTATTATTATTATTATTATTATTATTATTATTATTATTATTATTATTATTATTATTATTATTATTATTATTATTATTATTATTATTATTAAATTTGATAAACAGCAAAACCACAACTAAAACAACGTGCACAATAAATAAGTGATAAATAGTTAAAATACACAACTCAGAATAAGCAGCATTCTAAAACCCAGTAAAACAATATTAATAATACTAATGATGGCTCCCAGTCCCAAGGCCAGGAGGGGACAGACAATACTGAAAGATGTCACACCGGTAGTGCCAATGATGGTACAGCATGCAACACAGGGACATCCAATCTGCGGCTGGCCTCCCCAAAAGCCCGGTGGAACAATTTTTTAAAAAAATTATCTGTTCTCTAACATGGATTGTGGGAAAGCAATTGACTGAGAAAAAAGTCAATTTTTAAAAGGTTTTGGCTCTATCCTGTTAGCTGGCTTTTGTGGGGGTTGGGGTTCAGTTCAGCATACCCTAATGCACAGCCCTATTGATGAGATGGGTGAATGCCAACTGCTGGGCTCAAACACTTCCACGTTATTTATAGGTTTAAAAGAAGAAGAAGAGTTTGGATTTACACCCCACCTTCTCTCCTGTAAGGAGACTCAAGGTGGCTTACAAGCGCCTTTCCCTTCCTCTCCCCACAACAGACACCTTGAGAGGTGGGTGGGGCTGAGAGAGTTCTGAACGAACTGTGACTAGCCCAAGATCACCCAGCAGGATTGTAGGAGTGCGGAAACACATGATAAACTTCTGCCACTCAGGTGGAGGAGTGTGGAATCAAACCTGGTTCTCCAGATTAGAATCCACCTGCTCTTAACCACCCGCTAGCTAGAAGAGTACATTCAAATCACAAACCATTTTTTCCCCAACAAGTCCAGAAGAGACATGCTAGCAAATTACTGTGTAAAAATTGTGTTCCACTGCTGACAACACAAAAAAATCATTCTTGGGTGCTCTTGCTTAACCAGATTCTTCCTCTCTTGCTTCAAAGCATCCTATGGACTCTGCTGAGAGTTCCAAAGGGAAGGAAGCCAAGAAGAGAGAAATGAAGAAACAGTTGACTTGATTTATGGATTAACTTGATCTGCTCATTTCTAGGAATGTCTGGCCTGGGAGGCAAATCTTCACCAAATAGAGGTCTTGGCCTTTGCCTGTAATTTATAACACAAACTGAGTGAAGAAATGGCACCATAATCAATTTCTGCCTTGACGTACAACTGTGCCAACCCATTCTGTGCTTCAGCCTGAGGCTCTGAAAATGTCTTCAGTAATGTAAGGCACTTAAGAACTGAGGTGAGTGTGTGATCTGTTAATTAAGAATACATTGCACTTCCACAACTGAACTGTGGGCAAAGAAACTGAACGGGCTGCTCTTGTCTACACTTTCAGCTGTGCAGTGCTGTGACCCAACAGTGACATTTCTTATAATTTTGAAGAAAGGTCATGTGACCGGGAGAGGCTCACAGGTCCTAAATCCATCAGAGGCAGATCCAATGGTAAAACGTTCTGCTGAAGGATCTGAGGTAGTGATGGTGTTGTCCTTCACAATGAGGAGTGTGATGTAACCCAATGATCTAAACAGGTTTAAAGAACCATTGGAAGAAAATGAGGGTGTAAGCTGGTACCTTCAGCAGTCCATGGTTTTAAACTGAACCACTAATCTTTTTTAGTCCATGCAACTATGAGAGACTCTATTTGTACCTATAAGAACTCAGTTTAGCTTTGGATTCCACCAAAGCAACATCTGCTTTTCTTGGGAGCTGTCACAGGTCCAGAAGGACTTTACTCTTCATAACCCCTTGGTGGAACATATTGTCTGTAAACTCGTCTTCCCAGATTTTGAGCAGGGCCCTGTCAACCATCAGCCTGGCTAGAACCAGAATCCCAGGATTAATTGTGAGAAGTCTGCAACAAATGGCTACTGTGCAGGTACTAAAAAATGTCTACCCTACATTTTTATGTTAAGACCTGGAGGGAAGGCTTAATTCTTAATGAATTTCCTTTTCAAATGACTCATCAATGAATTAACTGTGCTTATTACAGAAGTGTCACTGAAGGCGCCTTGTTGACATACCGAAGAAGGTTGAGATAGCATACCGTTTAATGGTAAAAAGCTGTCAAACACTTAAGAAGAGACGATCTTTGTCCCACTGATGGAAAATTTAGTCTGGATCGAACCCATTAAGAAATAAAACATACAGAAATCCTGAAGTCATGCTGGGAGCAGTTCTCTGTATCACATAGACAGCCAACATATTGGACAAGCTATTTTAAAAACAGGATGCCAAGAGAAGGAAGACTGGGCATTGGCAAGCGGCTATTCCTCCAGGGGCATGCCAAGCAGTAAATTATCACCGTGGTGCCCAGAAGTATGGGAGTGAGAGACACAGAGACAAGACCTCAGAGCTGGAGAGGAAGCTGAAGGGGAGGGGGTCCTGATCCTTCCCAGTGGGCAATTTGTACAATGGTCAGATGGTGGCAGTGGTTACCGAAGAGACACAGAGAGAAGCCCCTCCAAGTGGACCCGCTGGGAGAGGGTAAGAGGTGAAATAGGGTCTGTGCCCTCCCCACAGAATTGAGGCAGGCCAGTGGGCATGTGGGGTGGGCAGGTGAATGGTGAGCAAGCAGGTGGCTGAGCAGGCAGATGGCTGAGCAAGCAGGGCAGGTGAGTGGGATGGATGGGCGACAAGCAGAGGCTGTTGGGTGGGGGACAGGAGGAGGTGGGCACAGCAGCAAGACACTGTAGGTTACACCTAGGTATACTGTAGGGTGTCCAGGGTGGACCTGAGTATCAGGAACCGGACTGACTGTAGCCCTTCCAGAGTGCATTAAATGCACATGGCACCCACTGGAAGAATTACTGCAGTTACCTCTTTACTGTAAACTGCTGCTGGTTTTGTTAAGAAATGCACTTCCCATATTTCTATTCAGAAAGAAATATTCAAGGTGGCCTAGAAGAGCATCAAGCAAAAAGAAGCTCTGACAAAAACAAAGATTGTGATGCGCAAACAGTAATAAGTGCAACATGTCAGCCCAATCGTCGCCATCAATTAAGAAGAGCAGAAAACACAGCAGCAGCCTTAGAGACCTCAGGGCAGCACAATGAAATAATCATCTGTTTTCAAAAGCTTTTCAGAAAGAAATACCGAAGAAGGCCAGAAGAAAAGTGCCAACTGTGCCTTCAGGGAGAGGGAGGGCCACAGCTGTTCAGCGATAGCTAAAAATGCTCAAGTATGAGTCCCTACCATGCTAATATGTAACAACTGACATTCCTACAACAGACCACTCTTGGTACTCATCTCATCCAAGGTGGGATCACTGAGGTATTCATGGTGCTGCAGATACTCTGGACCAATAATTTAAATAAGATCAAAACCAGTATTTTGGATCAGGGCTGGAGCGGGGGGAAACTGCGTCCGGGGCACCCATGCGCCCTGCATTCCTGCCACACCCCGTCACGCCCACCCTATCACGCCCCCATCATACTCCTGCCCCAGGGCGCGCCCAGTGCGTCACGCACCCCCTTGTCCCCTTGGTGCTACGCCATTGCTTTGGATAGGGGTCCAGAGCAAGCTGTGTTGGTGGTGAAGCACTGGTCTCAGCAGAATGGCAAGTGGGCGTGAAGATCTTCCTGATTTGCTATGAACAGCATCTGCTGAAGTTGCCAACCGAGGCAGAAGGAGAGCCGGTGTGATGTAGTGGTTAAGAGCAGGTGATTCTAATCCGGAGAACCGGGTTTGATTCCCCACTCCTCCACCTGAGTGGCAGAGCCTTATCTAATGAACCAGGTATGTTTCTGCACTCCTACATTCCTGTTGGATGACCTTGGGCTAGTCACAGTTCTCTCTGAACTCTCTCAGCCCCTTCACCTCACAAGGTGTCTGTTGTGGGGAGAGGAAGGGAAAGGAGCTTTTAAGCCAACTTGAGTCCCTCTCTTTACAGGAGAGAAAGGTGTGGTACAAATCCAAACTCTTCTTCTTCAATGGTGGCCCCACTTCAAGCAAATGACAAAAGTCAAATTTTGATGTTACCAAGAAGTGTGCCTGTCCTTTTATTAAAAAGAACTAAAGACAAGGATTCATCAGACCCAACATGGTAGAGTGGTCAGAGTGTCACATTAGGATCTGGAGGCCAAATTTTGAATCCCCACTCCATTATGAGAAGCTTACAGGGCCTCTCTCTCTCAGACCTAGTTACCTCATAGAGTTGTGAGGATAAAATAGGGAAGAATTATGTTGAAGGACCTATAGGTCCCCATTGGGGAGAAAAGTAGGGTATAAATACCTAAATAAATGCATTAAATTTGAGATGAAACATTTTGTTAATGACGTGAAATATATAAATAGGACAAAATGGGTGTAACTTCGGTCTTTCGTTTTCTTTTAAAACGAGATGAATCAAGGCATACCATTAGGCGGACTGCAATCAATATTTTAACAATCTCCCAAGTGTGAGGGCATTTTAAATATTCTTGTTTTAGCCACATCATGTCATGCTATACTGAATATGTGTACTGATACCATCAACATTTTCTTTCAAACGGCACCTCTTATCTATATTTCCTTGGTCATCATTTAGCCCTAATGAGGTCTGAGGGAGCCCAGCTTATTTCCCTGTCAGCTGTGTGAAAAATCCACTCTGGCCTCAGTGCGCTTGGACAGTCCATCTTTCTTACAGACAAGAAGGCATGTATAGTTTCCATGCTCAGCAATTTGTGCCCTTGTCTTGAGAGATCTCAGCTGGTAACCAAGGCACAAGGATATCGGCACAGATTCAGACAAGAAAAATTCAATTTCAAGGCGTTTCCCAGGACAGTCTGAGGGAAAGTACTCGATGGGGCCTACCTGTGTCCCTGAGACTGCTCTTCATGCCAGGGAAGTCAGCGTGGATTCACAGGACTCCTTCCTCACTAACTGGGACCTTCATTCTTTTCTGAGAAACTAAGGAAAACCCTAGAAAACTTTTGGATACCAACAGTGGTGGGATCCAAAAATTTTAGTAACAGGTTCCCATGATGGTGGGATTCAAACTGTGGTGTAGCGCCAATGGGGCTGGGCGGGGCACGATGGGGGTGGGGCATCCCTGGGTGGGGCTGTGGAAAGGACACAGCCACTGCGCCGGTCCTTGGGTGGGAAACAAATGCATGCAGGCGCAGGCTGCCACGCACACTGGTGCACCTCCTGCTAGACTGCTTCAAGTTCTGTGCACTACTGCTGAGGAGCAGAGGAGGGGCGTAACTAAGGCAAAAATCACATGGCAAAATCACCAATTAGTAACCCCCCTCTCGGCACACACAAATAATTAGTAACCTACTCTCAGGAACCTGTGAGAACCTGCTGGATCCCACCTCTGGATACCAATACTAGAAGACAAAACCAGGGAAAGGTCTTGGCCTCTATGTTCTTTTTGTTGGCCCTCAAGCACAACTGCAAAAAGGATGCTGGACTAGATGGACCATTGGTCTTATCCAGCAGCCCTCTTCTTCTTCTGTTCATAAAATGGCCACATGGACTTCTGAGGGGAAACCAGCCCACATTACGTTTTGTATGCTTTTCCCATCACTGATATTAATGGCGATGCTGTAAAAGATAATTAGAAATAGGTCTGGCAGAGGGACTTGTTCCACCCATTGTTCCCTCCCCTAGTACTATGGCCTCCCTCTGGCAGTTCACGTTTCTCCCATTAAAGTGGAAAGACATTTGGATGCAAGAACTGGCTGTTCTATGTCTGCCGGACCTGCCAAGTGGGAAGGCGGGACGTGTGTGTATGTGCGTGCGCAAGAGGCGACAAGAGTGTTGCTCAGGAAAATCAGGGCTTGGTGCCAATCATGCCAATTCTGTTCTTCCTTATTGCCCTCTATTTAATGTTTGACATCATCTGTCTGAGTAATCGAGGGGAGAGGGCATCTGTCAAAAGAGCTGTAAACCTCCTGCAAAGCACACAGAGGCAGGAAGAGGGAAGTAAAACAAAGCGGAACACGCAAGACCCTATCCAGAGAGGAACTTTCTCTCTTTCTGGTTTGGTGCCTCAAGGCAGGAAGAAATGCTTGAGAAAGAAAAAATGCAATGCAATGCAATGCTTTTCCCCACATCAAAACCACTCTCCCTGTATGTAGTTTGGACATGCCATGCCCAGGTCTGGATTGGCTGGGCATGGGATGTCCAATATGACCTGGTAGTTAGATCCGGGTGACCCAAGTTCAAATCCTTATTCTGCCACAGAAGTTCACAAGGGTGGCCTTGGGCTGGTCACTCTTATGTTCTAGACTAGCCCACACAGTAAAATGGAGAAGGGGTGAATGGTGTTGTAATCTGCTTAGAGTCCTTGCTGTTGGATAAAGGTGGGGTATAAGTATCTAAGTAAATAAATGCCATCAATTGCTAGTGACAGCAGCTAAGAGGACTGGGAAGTTATGGGCACCTGCGGAGAAAATCTCTTAGTGCTCTGTTGATCTTTGCTAATTGCCATGTGCTTTCCTCACAGCTGGACATGGAGCTCAGCTGGGGAGAAAAGAGCCAAGGGATCAGCATGACAGGAAGTGAACTATGACAGGAAGTGAACTCTTCTCTCTTTCTACATGACTGAGGCAAGACCTTTGTTAAACGCATGTCTGTCACGCACAGCACTCTGGTGACCATGAGCGAAACTGAAGGATGGGGCCTCTTAAACCCCTTTGATTTCCACCATCACATATCCTAGTCACCCATGACGGCAACAGATGACGGCCGTGGGTGCTGTGGCCAAGAAGGAGCCCATGATGAACTCATTCATGTGTGCTGCCTTCCTTCTGGTATGTGAAAGCTCACACCACAGTCTTTTTGTCAGTCTCTTATCATCACAGGACCCTTTGTGGTTGTTCCTGCTGCCACAGACTTCTATGGCTAAGCTCTGAGAGACGCCCCCTCTCCCACATACACATCGTTAGCACCGCTTGCAGATATAGACAGCAGAGAGACCATAACGCAGTAAATGTGATCAGACAGACAGCAGAATCGATTGACTGTGCATCTCTGGAAACAATGAAGCAAGCCAGGGAGATAGCAGGAAAGGGGATGCTAAGAATTCCCGCAATCATCCTGAAGCTGGTGGGCAAATTTGAGTTCCCCGTCTTTATTCTCTGCTTAGTTAGGCAGATGGGCAGAAAGAGGGCAGAAAATCTGATTCTTTTATTAATATACATTCTTTGGTGTACTAATACATTTCATTATTAATATACATTCATGGTTGGGTCCGCTTAGCCCAGGGGTAGGGAACCTTTAACACTCAAAGAGCCATTTGGACCCGTTTTCCACGGGAAAAGAAAACACTTGGAGCCGCAAATAATTTTTGACATGTAAAATAAAGATAACACTATATATATAGGTTTTTTTAACCTTTTATTCTGCTCATTCTGAGAAGCGCATGGATGCGCCCGCCCTGCTGCCTGCAGGGCGGGCAAGGATGAAGCCAGCGGCTCGTCCTCGCCGGCCGCCAGGAAAGCGCCTGCCCCGCTCCAATGGGGCGGGTGAGAGGGGAAGCCCACGGCGCGGCGCGGCCCAGCCGACCGTGGGCAGTTGGTACGCCTGCCCTGCTACCTGCAGGGCGGGCGGGCAAGGATGGGGCCGGCGGCTCGGCTCATGGAGCCACAGTGCAAGGGCAGAAGAGCCGCATGCGGCTCTCGAGCCGCAGGTTCCCTACACCTGGCTTAGCCCAACAGTTCTTTCCTTAGCATTGCAAGGACTTCCACTCAGGAATCAGTCATTCATGGTAATAGCAAGCAAAGTGATTGGTTTGTTATGATATTTGGTTTGGATCAGGGTCATAGGGGTAGGAAGGTGGAATCTTTGCCCAGAGGCCATGATGGCTCTCAGTAGGCCTGACTGCAGCAGCGGCAGAGAGGGCTGGGTGCGTGTGTGTGCTCACAGCAGTTGTGGGTCCCCTCCCAATGGAAGGCCTGAGCCAGCTGCCCTGACTGCGCCATAGCTATGACCGCCATTGCTGTTGCAATCTAGCTTGGCCTTTACCTTTATGGAGCAGGAGGCAAGATAGCCTCGCATCATTAGCTACTAGTAACGATGTCAGGTTGCCTAGTCCAGCCAGTATTTGTGGACCTCGTGAACCGATTAAAGAGCAAATGAAGGTTTATGTGTCTGAGTGGGGAGAAGTCCAAAGTCCAGGTACGGCTCAGAATTTCCCCACAAGACAAACCAGCCAAAAATACACAGGAGCCCTTGAATGCCTGGATCAAGTGGCTTGTTTCCTTTGATGAATGATCCTCAGGGAAGAACAAAAAAGGAATGTTGAGTTCATTCAATTCACTTAGCGGGGGAAGTGAAGGCTAATGCTGACTCCAGCTACTTAATTATGGACTCTCTGATGTCTACAGCAGCCTTTGCAAATGGTGCAAAGAATGGGAGGGGGGCTGTTGCTTGAAGAGTAGCTGCCGAAGAGCGCTGCGGCAACAAAACAACAAAAAGTCCTGTGATGCCAAAAGACCGACAAAATTATTGTGGTGTGAGCTTTCATAAGCTCCATTAGATGTGGATCAAGAAGGCTAATTATAGACAGAAATAAATGCACTATCTGGCTATAGATAACAACAATGTGGACTGCATAGTGGTGTGTGTAATTCACAGTCCATAGCTTCTTGATTGGCCACCATTTGGTAAAGGCAGTGGTGTAGCGCCAAGGGGGCTGGAGGGTGCACGACGCACCGGGCGCACATCCCTGCAGGGGCGTGGCAAGTGTGTTCCCGGGCATTCAGTGGCGAGGGTGAACAAGGCATGGCAGGGGTGTGGGGCGCATGTGTACCCTGGGCGCAGTTCCCCCTCGCTCCACCCCTGGGTAAAGGTAACCACACTGCTAAAAAAATTGAACATTGGGGCATTTTATGATCTTTTAATGATAGCATAATTTGAAATTAATGTATGCACAAGGAGAATGGCCACAAGCCCACTGGCCCTTTCTATACGTGATCAGAGGCTTGTGAGTACAGATTTTATGTATATACAAAGCATATGCATGAAGTCATGAGTGGGAATGCTAGTTTATTAACATCCTCAGTGACTGGGATGGAGTCTTCAAGTGCCCTCTTTCTATACATATGAACTGTGCTCATGACATGAACACACATGTATATCTGTGTTCATTTTTAGAGTCACACTATATAAAACAGCACAAAACCTTTGGTTCAAGGCAACCCTTAAAGGCCAGAAATCAGGTGAGACAGATTTGACCTACAGGAAACTGATCTACCAGGAAGTTCCCATGCATAGCTGCCATTCAATTAAGAGAGGGCTGCACAAGAGACTTCCCCCAGTTGGCTGTGCCTCTGGTAAATTAGCAGAAGACAAATGCTATTTTTTGCCTGAGGTGCCAAACGATTCTGACACTTCGGCTGTTCCAGTCTGCTTCAGGCATGCATTTATTCACTTCCTCATTTAAATTTATTTTTTAAAAATCTCACCTTTTGCTAAATTGGTACATTGAGTGACTAACAGAATATATAAACATAGAACACGACAAACTAAATGGGTCCATAAAATAAATAAACAACAATAGTGGAAATACTGAAAATCAGATGGCTGCAACAGCTAAAAAAGAGCAACAGCAGAATGGGGGACACCACGTCTTCCCAAATGCCCTCTGGAATACGACAGTTTTGAGAAGAGGTCAGAAGGCAAAAAGAAGTCTAAGGCGAGGAGTTCCAGCGGCTGGGCAGAGTGGCCGAGAAAGTCTCGTCCTGCATGTTTTCCTGATTCACCTCTGTCAACGTGGGCGTGCAGAGCAGAGTTCCCATAGAAGATGATGTTTTTCAAACAGCAGGCCACATACTTCTGGTGATGACTCAGTATTGACTACGTGGCCTGGCAGTGGCTCTCTGGGGTCCCAGGCAGAGAGTGGTCTTACCCAGTGTCTGCTATTGCAATCATTTAAAGGGAGATGAAAGATCTGAAGCTACTGCTAGGACCTTCAACATGTACAGCAAGCAACTGCTCAGCCCTTTACCTGTGGTCCCTCCCTCTTAAGTCATGTACTATGCACTGGATGACTGCAGCACGAAACAACTCCCTGGGAGGGAGAATGAGTCAAGGATGGGAGAGTTTTGCCCACAGCCCCTTCACAAACACAAGGCATCACTGGGTGTTGCAAATATCAAGTGATGCACATGCATGTCTGAACTGGCCTTTAGAACAGTAAGAGGGGGTGGAGACAACATAGGTGAGCACATGTATCTCCTCACAGGCCGCTCTCAGAAATACTGAAGCAAAGTTCAAGTGCACATATCTGCCAAATCACACAACTGGGTTTTTGACATCTGACTATCTCCTTGAAATTTACCTGCATATCCACCACCCTGTGTAGCCATTTCTATGCAGTGCTGTTTTATCCATAGTTATTATGCTGCAATGTTAGTTAAATGTAATAGATCAGTGGCTCGGGAGCCACATGTAGTTCTTGGACATGCCACCTATTGCTCTTCTGGGCACTGTTCCACGAATATGGCTCCTGCCCCCTGTTTCAGGAATGCAGGCAAGACGCTTGCCAGGTGGGGCTTGTGATTGGCATGTGATTACAAAAAGTTACACTTCACTCCCTGAAATGTAGCAGCAAAGGGTGTGTGTGTGTGTGTGTGTGTGTGTGTGTGTGTGTGTGTGTGTGTGTGTGTGTGTGTTGTGTGTATGGCCGCAAGAAAAGGAGCTACAATGGGAGGGAAAATGGGGCAGAAAAATGGAACTGCAGTGGAGAGGTCCACAGACATCCTACGTTGATGAACCCATAGAAACCTGCAGAGACCACGTGAGAGTGACAGAGGAGCCCTTCAGGGGCTCTCCTCCCAGATCTTTGGTAGTAAATCCATGAATTCCATACCAATCAGTTCAAAGACAGACAATCAATTAGCTAAAGAGACTCTTCAGCTATTTGAGAGCCTTGAATCAGATATCACAATGTGTCTCTGCTCACCTGTTGCTGCATTTGATCCAGTCAATTTCACTCGTCTGGTGTCCCTGCTAATTGCCCAGACAATCTTCCTAACACACTTCTCGCCAGAGGTATGTAATGTCATATCCAGTTACATCTTGTTAGAGGCTAATCATCAGTACAGCGAAGCAGTGCTCACCCTGGAGAATTCCCACTCCTTATTTGTTAAGCCAGACCTTTGTTCACATCTGGGCTCATGCGGTAAGTGGACAAATTAATCGGGAGCATACCTAAAGGAGGCGGGAGGATAAAACCACAGGAAGAACAGTCCCATCCATGTCTTGCCAATCAGAGAGAGTAAAGGAGTTTCTGCAGATGGGAAATGGTACACTGTTTGCTTGGGAATGCGCTGGTTGCTTTGGGCAAATGGCAATGGGGAATAATAAACTGCATAGTGACAAGGCACCACAGGGTAGATCAAAATCTTAGCAGCTGCACCAGTTCTCTTGAACAAGAAACAAGGACTGAACAGGACAGCCCTATTATGGGACTCGTTGCTGAGTAGTAGGGAATTCCACGAGCAGCCGTTTTGCTGAACGTGGTTCCTCGCAAAACGGTACTTGAGGTTTCTGGAGGTTTTGTGGTATGCCTCTTTAAAAACTGGGAGAGCTAGCCTGAAAGTATCTGTCTTTGTAGTCAGGATGCTTCTGCCATCATTCTCCAACACATTTCTCCCTAGATTTTGGAGCTCTAAATCAAGGTCAGCACCAAGGTCAGCGCCCTAGGCAAGATGTGCTTCCATGATAACACACTGCTACCAACACCTGTTCATCTTCATATTGGTTCTGGTGGGTTTTTCGGGCTGTGTGGCCGTGGTCACATGGCCACACAGCCCGGAAAACCCACCAGAACCAGTTAAATCCGGCTGTGAAAGGCTTCGACAATACATCTTTATATTGTCGAAAGATTTCAAAGTCAGAATCAACAGGATATTGTGGGATTTCTGGGCTGTGTGGCCATGGCCTGATAGGTTTAGCTCCTAACATTTTGCCCATATCTATGGCTGGCATCTTCAGAGACTTGTCATGGCCAGATGTGTTTCTCTCCATAGCACAAGAAGCACATCTGACTGTGACATGCCTCTAAAGATGCCAACCATGGATGTGGGCAAAATGTTAGGAGCTAAAAGTACTGGACCACAGAGCCCGGAAACTCACAACTGCTTCTCCATTTTTCTTCATTGTATCTGCTCTTGGCATGCATATCCACATGCACACACAGTCAGTGTAGACTGTGCAGGGAAAAGTGTGCAGAGATGATCGCTGCTTCTTTCCTTCCAGCATTTCTCCAACCAAGAATTGAAAAAATCATTTCTGAGGCTCCTGCAATGTCGCAGGTCCTTTGGGGCAATTTCCCATTTCCAGATGGGAGACATGTCAATAATCTTTGATTGGCAATGGGGCACTCTACCAACCACTGACATCAAATTATCTACCCTTGTTTCCAAAGCGAAACCAATGTGTTTAGACACCCCCTCCCACTGTTACATCATTTTTATTTCCTAATTTTGTACAAAGCTATGTGGGTGCCATACTTTTCAGTTCCTTACAGATAATTTGCACCTGACCCTGAGTTATTAATCTGCAATGATAAAACACTGTTGGCATTTGTTGGCTGTACATACAGCTGAATAAAATTCTTTTTTGGTGGTGTTCTGCCAGTATGTCAGAGTGCATACATATACATACCAATTGCTTTTGGTTTGCAGCATAATATGTTTATGTATGTGCATACTTATGATGTAGTGGGGGGAGCAAGACAGAAATGAATGGAAGGCATTTAAAACTGTGGCAAACCATAAATGTTCCAAATGTGGAATTAATTTTGGAATTGTTCTGACTTTGAAGGCAGACCAGGAGGGCACATAGAAAAGAATAATAGGGAGAAAGTTCATTCACCCCTCTGGTAGTATCAGTTTCCCAAAAGCAACAGCATGTATCAACACCTATCACCCCCATCATCTCAACTAACCAGCTAAAACATCGATAGAGCCACTGTTTAATATTTATTTAATCCAATTTGATATTACTGATTTTATTGTGTGCTCTATTTCTGTTTTGTTCACCGCCCTGAGCCCTTCGGGGGAGGGCGGTTTATAAATACTAATACTAATACTAATACTAATACTAATACTAATACTAATACTAATACTAATACTAATACTAATACTAATACTAATACTAATACTAATAATAATAATAATAATAATAATAATAATAATAATAATAATAATAATAATAATAAACAATTCTGACTTCCCTTGGCTACATTATGTTGCTAAAAGTGCTTTCCTCCACCCCCACTCAAGCAGATGAAACTTGTCCAGTAGGGGTCTGCAACCTGTGGATCTCCAGATGTTCATGGACTACAATTCCCATCAGCCCATCAGTCCATCAGCTAATGGGAATTGTAGTCCATGAACATCTGGAGAGCCACAGGTTGCAGACTCCTGGTCTAGTAGAGCTAGTAGGCACCAGCCATTAAAGCTATTTTGCGGAAGCATCTTCTAGTTATCAGTGTTCATTAAGAAAACATCTGTAACCATTAGCCCATTGATTTATTTATAGTCTGCATAGAATTATGACATATGTAACATTCCTCTCTTGGATAAATTTTCTGGCTCCCCACGTAAAACCCTTTATTGTATTATCTGTACCCTGCAGGTATAATCTAATCTCATTTAATCACCCGTTTCTATCACAACTACAACTACACGGTAGGCACTACACATTAGATGCCGAAACAACACTGAAACATTCTCGCGGCATAAACTAACGCTATAAAAAAGGAGAAAATAGCACAAAAGGGACAGTGAGTAGTGACAATTAAAATAACAAAACTAAATCAAAAGGACTAACTACACAGTGACATCCCCTGGTACAGTTTTCCAGATGTTACCATTTCCAGCTGATATCCTCCAGCAATCCACTCTTATCAGCCTGGTCCTACAGTATGGACATAAAGCAGTATGAAATCAAAAGGTTCAAGACTGGATCAAGGAGCCATGAGCATAGCTTGGACCAATAGCATAGCCTGACTGAAACTGCTAAACTTTATGGCCAAGGGCCTGAGTTGGCCAAGCTTATTTGACCAGTCAGATCCATGGCTGGTGATGTCAAACAATTACATAGGCCTGTTACTAGCTGTGTGACCCAGGGTGGGTCAGAGTGAGATGGAATAGTGGGAGATTATTGGTCACTAACCCACCCTGTTCTTACAGTGTCAAGACTCATGACTTCATCTTAGCTCATTGAATGGATGTGGCTCAACAGTTCTTGGCCTGGGAGTCCACAAGGGAGTCAGGATAGAAACCGCTTCCTTCCCACCACCTGGGTTCTTACCTCAGTTACCAAAAGGCCACAGCTTGCTAAACCTCAAGCAACGGCACAGTTTATTGTTTATTGCAGGCCTGAAGCCTGAACCAATGTGTAAGAACACAAGAAACTGCATTAAGAGACTGTGTGTCTTGACACTTCTTTCCACCCTTGCTCTGTGGTGGCTGCAGAGCAGGTCTGTGTGAATTAGCTGCAGTCACAGTCCTCCCTTTATTTTTCCTGTATTTTTTTTGCAGTAATTGCATCCTGGTTGTGAAGGACGGCCTCTCTTGGAACACCCTGGTACGTGTCAGAACACATCAGCTCTAAGCGGGGTGACCAAGAGTGGGGCTTAATTTGATACTCTTTTCTTGTTATTTTAAAAGGCAGCCGCCACCTTACATGTGCTTCGGTCATGAATTATTCATGCTCCAGCTTGCTCCTGTCCTACATTTTGCAACTCTGCAATGGCACAGACATCTGTAGCCGCAAAAAAACCCTGCACTGACCATTTATAGATCGCAAAAGCTCCCAGATGTCTAAAACACCCTGCATGAAGAAAATTAGCAAGTCTGAGAGCAGAAGCGTGGATTAAAACCTTTTTCCCTCACTACGGTACCTTTCCGCCAGCAGGAAGCACTTTGAAGCATTGCAAGAAGGGATTCCCCCATCTTCATCTTGAAATGGTATAGTCCTAGAAAGGCTCTACCAAATTGGTTTTTTTCTGAATATGGATATTGTCTGGAGTCAAATGCAGGGGTTACTGCAATTTATTTATTTTTCCCTGCCCATGTATGAGCTTTCAAAACATATCAAAATTCTGGGGCACAATTTTTTATTTGTATTTTTTGGCAAGCTGTATGAGTGATGTTGTAAGTTTGCTTGGTCTCATTGAATCTCTGAAGCTAAGCAAGGTCCATTCTGGTTACTAAAGAGGGACACCTTTAAGGAATGCCAGGGCTGTGAGGCAGAGGTAGACAATGGTAAACCACCTCTGAAAGTCTCTTGCCTTGAAAACCCCATAGAGTCATCATACATTGGCTGCAATTTGACGGCACTTCCCAAGCACACGTGAACGATTGATGGAGATCAAGGATTATAATATACATTATACAGATTAAGCAGACTTGCTGCGGTGTAATATGTAAAATATAAATTAAGCAAAACATTAAGTTAAAAAAATAAAAATCTGCTCAACAGAAGAAGCAAAGAACTATTTGGGCGACATGACCTCAAGTCCCTAGCCCTCTAAAGACATGAAAGTGCGCTGATCTCCCAGTATTTTGTTTACTGTTATGTTTTTCAATGGCCAAATCCTTGGAGCTTTCAGGTCATCTGCACAGAACATACATCTTCTGGACTTGATTTTTGTTTCACTTGGGATACCCCCAATAATGATAATTGGCCCTCCTCTCTGGTTCTGGTCTTGCTTATATGTCTTTACTGGATTATTTTATACTTTTAAATGTTGTTTTTAATGGTTTGAATGTTTTTTATGTTTGCCACCTAGGAGAACTTGATCAAATGGAAGGGCAGCATGGAAATAAATATATAAATAAAATAATAATGGTCAACTGGGGTGCTGTGTGGTTTCTGGGCTGTATGGCCGTGTTCTAGCAGCATTCTCTCCTGATGTTTCGCCTGCATCTGTGGCTGGCATCTTCAGCGGATCATCAGAGAAGATCCTCTGAAGATGCCAGCCACAGATGCAGGCGAAACGTCAGAAGAGAATGCTGCTAGAACACGGCCATACAGCCCGGAAACCATACAGCACCCCAGTGATTCAGGCCGAGAAAGCCTTCGACAATACAATAATGGTCAACGTTTCTCTTTACCTTTGAAAGCAGTGCCAAATAAATTTATCCAGGGCCGCAAAAGGAAAACACTGAAGGTGATGACATCTCAGCACTTCTTTTTTCTTTTAACGCTACCTTACTGGGGTGATGGGGGTCAGCAGCAGACAACCTTCATCCAGATGGAAAATAAAGTCACAGTCCAATTCTGACATTAACATTATCCAACAGTGTAAACCTATGCAGACTATTCCAGTTCAAGCTATTGAAATCAACTGTCTAAGAGTGGAGTAATTCTGCATAGTATTGAACAGTAAGTTATATATAAATGTTTGCTCCAACTTGATAGGAAGAGAGAGATGTGTAGCCATGTAATGCTACATCCTTGCTTTTAGCATTTTTGCTTTTTGCAAGGGGCAGCCAATGACTTGGAGCAGGGAAATGCTGAATGTGACGATGTTACATCATGGGTTCCTTTTGCTAAGTGGTACCAAGAAAATTAGTGGTTCAGACAGGGATCTCCCATTGCTGTTTAGTCAAGCCTTCTTGCCTCTACGGGGATAGAAGATGTCTGTTTTGGAGGGATAGAGTGCTTAACATGCTGTCTTTCCACTGCGAATCGCTAACAGCCGAGCCACATTATTTATTAAGCACATCATCTAGGGATGCTTCCAGGCACCTCTCCAGGGACCAAATAATGAGCGCGAGAGAAAGGTGTATGAAGGGAATGAGAATATTTCTCTGTTGATGTGTGTGTGAGGCAGGGTTGCCAACCTCTGGGTCAGGCCTGGAGTTCTTCCTAGAATAACAAATGATCTCAAGACCACAAAGAGCAGTCGCCTTGGAGGAAATGATTTAGAGGGTCGGTTCTATTGCAGCACACCTGCTAATGAGTCACCTTCCCAGACTCAGCTCTTCCCAGGCACCACCTCCAAATCACTAGGGAATTCCCAAGCCGGAGTTAACCCTAATATGACAGCATGTTGAGTTTGCTACACTCCACGCCCTGTGGCACAGAGTGGTAAGCTGCAGTACTGCAATCCAAGCTCTGCTCACAACCTGAGTTCAATTCTGCGGGAAGTTGGTTTCAGGTAGCCGACTCAAGGTTGACTTAATCTTCCACCCTTTTGAGGTCACTAAAATGAGCATCCAGCTTGCTGGGGGTTAAGTGTAGATGACTGGGGAAGGCAATGGCAAACAACCCTGTAAATATTAAACAGCAAACCACCCTGTAAACAGTGCTATTAATACCACAGTATTATTACTAATACCACTGAGCAGCCATCAGCACAGAGTTGTAAGTCTCTGAGTCAGTCCTTGATCTTATTGGTTCATTATACATGGAGTTCTTATCTCAGGGCTCTTCACTGCACAGTTGGCTTGTAGCGGGATCTCCTTGCAGTTTTCTGTTTACACCAGAGGAGGCAACCCACAGCCTACAGTACAGTTTGTCTGCTGAACTCTGCTGGGCCTTTGCTTCTCCTAGTTGTCCTAACCTTCCATCAACTTGGCCTTAAAGGTACAGATCTCATCACTTTCTCTTTCTGTCTCTCTTTCTGCCACAGCTTTTGCAAGAAAAGAAAGAGGCTTGTTTTAAAATAAGAGTTTTTTTTGAAATAGAGCTTTAAAAAGGCCCCCTGATCATCAGGGAGGGAGGAAGCAGAACAGGAGAGGTAGATGGAACCCAAAAGAGACCCTGCTTGCACTATTCCTTTGCAAAAGTCAACTCTCTGTTGTTATTATATCTATATATTGATATATCAATATGAACATTCATTTGAATTCTGCCTTAGAATTCATTTGAATTCTGCCTTTAGAGAAGTAGGAAGGAGTCAGCAACATGGAACGGGGGAGAGGGGGAAGACATGGATGGCAATGTGAGGGAATGGGAAGGCTGGCTGTGGGTGGAGGGAGGATGCTCAGGGCAAAGCTGTGCTCACTGGCAAATTTCCCCTCTGTGGCAGCAAAGCAAATTAAAAGTTGTGCTAGAAGTGGTGTCACTTGCCGCAGAGAGAATGACAAGTGAAAGCAGGGCTCCTGTAAAGAGATCTGTACAAAAAATCTTGCCACAACATTCATTCCCACTGCCCAGCAGACACCTTGTACAAAATAAACCATTAAGAATCCTTTTATATGTACACAGAGGAACATACATTGTCTTTCCCGCTAATCCCTTTTATCTTCACAACAACCTTCTCAGATAGGTTAGAGAGAATGGTTGGCCTACATGCTTCATGGCAGAGTGGGGATATGTACCTGGATCTCCCAGAACTGAGTCTGAAGTGATAGCTATGACTCCACACTGGCTATAGGCAGTGGAGTACACAAACAGCTGGAAGTATCAGCAGATTTGGGACCACAAGTGTGCAAAGCATTGGGGCACATTCTTCCCTGAGGCCTAACCAGTAGGACGCAGGGCTGCCTTAAATGAACACAGGAGGAGGAAGGCAAAAATAACCACAGGCCAAGATTTGAGCTGAGGAAAATCAGGCCATAGGAAAAGGGGGCCAGAATGCAGAGGAACAGCAAGCATAGAAGGTCTGGCTGACAGACAAGGAAGCTGGAAGGTGAGCAAAGATGTGGAGACCAGCTGGGAAAACAGATGAGCTCACAAGCAAGATAGAAGGAGGAGCCCTTCCAACAGAGGCAGGTTTTAATTTGTTTGCTTAGTTAACTTCTATACCTTCCAAGGCTTGATGGAGGGATGGAAATGCCATCAAGGTGCAACTGGTCAAAGGCCACCCTCACAGGGAGCTTCCAAGGCAAGTGAGAAACAGAGGTGGCTTGCTCATTGCCTCCCTTGGTGGTGTCCCATTAAAGCACGGACCTGCATAGCTTCCAAGATTGAGCTATACCATACTGCCTTCCCTCCCATGGTTAAGGCAGGGCAGGATAAAAATGTGATTGCTATAGTATTGACAGAGCTTTCTTTTGATTATTTTAAACATGTTATGACATAGTTATTCAGCTAATGATGTTTTTAGTTTTTGTGCAAAGATTTCAGGTCTTTTTTAAAATGCAGGTAGCATTTTAAGGGATGTCACTAATAATAATTCTTCTCATTTGTCATACTTTAATAAGGTACATGGAAAACATATATGCCGGATTTTTAATGAAACAAACCACTGGCAATTAGAACCTGAAGCGAGAGCTGCCCTGGATTTCTTTCCTTTAGAAAGCTGTAATGTTCTCCTTTTAAGAATGGGGGTGGGAGTCTGAGAGAGCAACTTAAACAATAAATTACAACTAAAAAGAAAGAACAAATTGAACAACCCCAATAAAATCAATAAAATACAATAAAATCAGTAGCAACAATAACCTATCCATAATTGGGTGGATGACTTCCGGTCCTAACCCCGGAAGGGGACCGGCAGATTTTCAAATAAGCAGATGGTACATAGGGCAACAGGGAGGGGCAGATTCAGTGGCCAGCCCCTTTGAAAGCCCGGTGGAACAGCTCGGTTTTACAGACCCTGCAGAACTCATCAAGCCCTGGCCTGGGTAGAGGCCAGCCGCATCATAGAGGGGCGGGGGACCACCAGCAAATTCGGCTCTGCTGAGCAAAGAGGTCGACTCGGGACATATGGGGTAAGCCAGTCTCACAGGTATGAGGGCCCCAGGCCTTAAAGGGCCTTAAAGGTCAGTACCAACACCTTGAAGATGATCAGGAACTCCACTGGGAGCCAGTGCAGATGGCACAACACGGAGGTAATATGATCTCTAACTGAACCACCCATGAGAAGACGGGCCGCTGCATTCTGGACCAGCTTCAATTTCCGGATCAGCCGCAAGGGAAGGTCCACATCGAGCGAGTTACAATAGTCTAACCTGGAGGTGACTGTTGCATGGATCACTGTGGCCAGGTCAGCCTGGGAGAGGTAGGAGGCCAGCCGCCGGGCCTGGCGAAGATGGAAGAAAGCAACCCGAGTTACATGGGCCACCTGGGTCTCCATTGAAAGAGACGAATCCAGGTGGACACCCAGGTTGCGAGCCGAAGGGGTCGGTGCCAAAGAGACCCCTTCCAACATGCCTAGTGTGGAGTCTGAGGCCCCTTCCGCATGCAGAGTAATGCACTTTCAATCCACTTTCAATGCACTTTGCAGCTGGATTTTACTGTGCAGAATAGTAAAATCCACTTTCAAACAATTGTGCACGTTACATGGTGCACGTTAAAAAAAGTGCACATTAAAAAAATGAATATACTAAGGATTTTTTTCGTTGTCAAGTCCCAGTTGACTTTGGTAACTCTTGGTGGAATTTTCAAGACAAGATGTTCAGAGGTAGTTTGCCATCTTCTGCCACCACATGACAACTCTGGTATTCATTGGGGGAGAGTCTCCCATCCAATTACTTGCTAGGGTTGATCTGGCTTAGTTCCTGAGATCATTAACTAAATATAATAATTTATCACAAACTTGCAGCACATAGGTCTATTTCGGCCAAACATTTGTATGCAGAAGTTGCCCAGCTCCATTTGCAGTGGGGAGAATATTTATTTAGGACATGTCTGTTGGATCCTTCTTCCAAACAGCTCAAGGCAAAAATCACAGCCTATTTTAGCCTCACAAAAGCCCTGTGAGGTAGATTAAAATAAGCAAAGTCAAACATGTGATGCTCTATACCACAGGTGTCAAACTCGCTGCCCTTCAGATGTTATGGACTACAGTTCCCATCATCCCCTGACAGCATGATGCTGGAGGGCAGCGAGTTTGACACCTATGCTCTACCATGCTGCTTCTTTAAAACTGGCTGACTTTACAAAGTTATTGTAAGGATTACGATGCACGTGAAGTGTCTTGACCACTATATAAATGCCAAGTATCATCACTATACCAACGTATTTATTTAATATCCTTCTTTTCTACCCTTCCTCCAAGGGATTCTGAGTGGCATACCTCATTCTGCTCTCTCCCCCACCATGGTATAGTGGTTAAGAACAGGTGGATTCTAATCTGGAGAACCAGGTTTGATTCCCCACTCCTCCACATGAGTGGCAGAGGCTTATCCAGTGAACCAGATGTGTTTGCATATTCCTACATTCCTGCTGGATGACCTTGGGCTAGTCATAGTTCTCTCAGAAGTCTCAGCCCCATCTACTTCACAAGGTGCCTGTTTTAGGAAGGGGAGGGGAAATAATTTGTAAGCCACTTTGAGACTCCTTACAGTAGACCAAAGCAGGGTATAAATCCAAACCCTTTTCTTCTTCTTTTTCATGCCAAAGTAGAAACTAATCCTTGATCTTTTAACCCCCCAGGCCAGTATTCTAACCACTATGCCACAGTGGCCATCCTAATCTTGCCTGCTGGAATCAGAAGTCTATTTCCCCCCTCCCTTGCTCATATTGCAACAGTGTCTCCCCCACCCCTCATCTACTGTGCTCCACTCCAAACAACTCTCCAGGGGAATGCCCATAGAAGGAACAGCAGCTGTTGTTTGCTTTCTTGAGCAGGCAGGCAATTAGCAGAGTTCCTTTCTCTGCCACATAGCCTTTTGTCCCCATCCCCAGCAAAGGCTGCAGTGAATCCCTGGAGGCCTTCAAATACCTGGCCTCCCAGGTGAGATCCAAGCAGAATTCTCCTCTGCTTCCCTTTGCCTGGCTTATCTGGCTGAACAAGATTCCCCCCCCCCCAAAAAAAAAAACTTTGCTAGTTTGCCTGCAAAGTCAGCCTCCCACACAGCAGAGAAACCACTGAAGGCCCCTCACCCTGCCCCTTCCTCTCTATCTGTGAAACCAAGACACATAACAGGCTTCAGCCACCTTTTGGTCTCAGAAATCGGGTTGATTTAAATAGGATCGGGAGGGTTGCCGTTTCCTACAATGTGAGAAACTGTGTTTCATCTGTATCCAGTGTTTAAACGAGGACAGGAGACAGAACGTGTGTACGTGTGCAAAGTGCTGTCAAGCACAGCTGATTGATGGTGACCCCTCTAGGCAAGAGACATAGGTCGATTCCCCACTGAGGATTAGAGGCATGCTCGTCACACAAAATATCCAGGTTTCCAGCAGAACTCCCCACTGCACCAGCACCGAACACCCTTTCATCCCGTTTCTGGTGCTCCACCCCCTCAGCACATGTTATTTTAGAACCTGCAAGAAAGTATCCCTTTTCAAAAAACGCGTGGGCAGTCTGGAGCAGTGGGGAAGTGGGGGGGGGGGTGAATCCGGATTCATTTTTCCCACCACTGGTAGTGACATGGAGCCTCCCATCCCATGAGAACGCAGAGATCCACGGGAATACGAAGCAACATGGGGCCGGTTTGGACTGATTGACTGAGTAAAAGGCAATACAGGTGAATCCACATGGATCCGACTATATGGAGGCACGTGGAAACAGGGTTTCGCTTTAATTGCCTGTTTCTTTGTCTCCACGTAGAGTAGTTCTGCGCATGCTTACAGAGACATGGATCCGGAAGTTTGAAAAAAAATCCCACCCAACACAATGCAACAGTCAATCAGGATAGCCCCTCAGCGGATCGCATGTTCAATCTGCCTCAGTGGGGAATCCTTCATTGCTGCTGTGTTTCTGGGAACAAGAATCGTTTGTGGGGCAGAAGCTGCAGTGGGGACGCTGAAACTGTGCTGAAAAGATCCTGGTTTTTCCCAAACCAGTTTGTATCTACATTCATTTTTTCAGTGGGGAATTGACCATGCAGAGATAATTGGCCATTGCCTTCCTTGGAATTACTTGGCGGTCTCCTATCCAAATGCTAACCAGGGCTAACCCTGCTTAGTTTCTGTGATCTGATGAGATTGGACTAGCCTGGGCCCTCCAGGTCAGGGTAGAGATAGTACGGTCAGATGCAAAGGAGAAAATAGTTCCTGAATTTTTTGGAGTTGAGTAAATGAAAGGAGCTCAGGCTCCTTCACCTCTAGGCGCTGTAGCAATTTTTTAAAGGTTCCTATCTTACATATGCAGAATAATGCACTTTCAATCCACTTTCAATGCACTTTGAAGCTGGATTTTACTGTGTGGAACAGCAAAATCTACTTTCAAACAATTGTGAAAGTGGATTGAATTTGCATTATTCTGCATGTGTGGAAGGGGCCTAAGTGCTGTTAATTCCCAACTGACTTATGGTGATCCCACCAAGGGGCTTTCAAGGCAAGTGAGAAGCAGAGGTGGTTTGCCTCCCTCTGCAGAGTCTTCCTTGGTGGTCTCCCTCCCAAGTACTGACCCTGCTTAGCTTCCAAGATCTGATGACACTGAGCTATACGATTTCATTCTACATCCTACCTGTAGGCTTACAATCTACAAATAGATAAAGAGGAAGGAAGGAAGGAAGGAAGGAAGGAAGGAAGGAAGGAAGGAAGGAAGGAAGGAAGGAAGGAAGGAAGGAAGGAAGGAAGGAAGGAAGGAAGGAAGGAAGGAAGGAAGGAAGGAAGGAAGGAAGGAAGGAAGGAAGGAAGGAAGGAAGGAAAAAATTGGGGCAAAATGGTGTGGGCAGAGAACAATGAAACATTCCCACAACAGGAGGCTTAGGAAAGCGTCTCAAGTGAATTGGATCAAGATAGTAATGCAACGAGTTCAAAGAGGAATCTGAAGCATGAACAAATGACATTTGAGATAACTTTGGAAAAAGAGAAGTTTCAGTGAGGTCAGAGGGATACGCTCTTGTGTCGGCTTGGTCTGATTAGAAGTAGGGATCTGAACAAACAGCGTGTCTTCCAGGCCCCGGCTGAGAAGTTGTGCCTACCTAATTTTGCTTTAGGTGAAATTTGAATCCACTTTGCCCACAGCACAATTAATTTCATCACCGAGCCGTGGGTGCATAGCAAAGAAGTACCCAGTGCCAGGGAGAAGCAAACGCCCTCTCACCCACCCAGCACTGCTTGCCTTAACAGTACATTTCTTTATCCATTGATTCCGTTCCTTAAAAGATTTCCAAGAAGGTTTCAACTGATCAAAACAGTAGAAAAAGACAATGCAAGGCATACTGTGATGACCCCAGGAGGAAATAACCACCCTCCTCCCGGACATGTGCTGCCAAGCAGCTCCAGAGACTGCAGTCTCTCAAGGGCAGAGAGAAGAAAAAGAAACATGCCAGAGTGGGGGACATGACATTGAAGCCGCTCTCCAAAACTCTGATGTTTCTGCCAGGGCTACGGCTATTCTTAAGGTGCTCATGGCCACCCCAAGAGAAAGATCCCCCTTTCTTGTCATGCATGCTGCCAAGCAGCACCTCTGTGGCCCCCTCCTCACAATATTGGATGCAATGCTCTCATTGCACCTGGATTTTCCTTTGTGGACAGCCCAGTTGCAATTGGCTGCTATAGTGCAATTCTAGTGCAATATCTAAGGATGTGTGGATGCCCATCTAACTTTGTCTGGTGTTGTGACTTCTCTTCACCAGGGCCAGAAGGCACTTGATACCACGGGACTCAAATTACAGTGGCACATTCCTCCAGTGTCCTGGTTTTGTGATTGTTCCTGGAAGTCAATGTTTCTCGAAGGCTGTGGGGTATGTGGGGAGGGGGTGATTGTGTGGGATCTTGACTCTGCTCAAGATCCCATCCATCCTTTTCTGCTTAGACCCCTTGAACACCACTGTGCTTCTCCATGGCTACAAGCCCAGCTGAGAAGACAATCCAGTCCCCAGCTCTGCATTTGTTGGCTTACTCAAGCTGTCTTAGAGCCATCCATTTTTATCTCCAGGCAGGTCTTTCAGAGATATGACTGGTTGCCCCCTCCTCCTGTGCCCTCCTGGTCTGGCCAAGTAGAGGCTCCATTCTATCAATCAGAATCTCCTGCCACATTCCAAGGATTCCAGTTGCCTTAGATTTTAGGCATATCGGCTGCTTGAGGAGTTATTCTAACAAAATACCTGCTCACTGGGCTTTAAACTTCCTTAACTTACACCTGAGGCAAATAATTCTGGCCCCAAGTTAAGCACATATGTAAACCCCAGTGGAGTGAACTGAAGAGGAAGGTGGTCAGATGAGCCATCAGAAATAAGACGGGTCTGGATTCTGCCACAGAACTTCTGCCACAGAATAAATCCATGGTGGTGAACCTTTGGCACTCCAGATGTTATGGACTACAATTCCCAATTGGCCATGCTAGCAGGGGCTGATGGGAGTTGTAGTCCATAACATCTGGAGTGCCAAAGGTTCGCCACCACTGGAATAAATGCTTACACCCTGGCTGCCTATTCACTTTGTGAATTATTCATTCAGGAGCTTTAGAAATGCAAAGGAGACAGAAGAAAGATTGTAGCCTAGAACAAGACAGACCTCTTGTGAACACTGTTTCTGCTTAAGGTTGGGACCATCAGGAGATTTGGGGGGTGGAGCCTACGGGAGAGTGTGGTTTAGAAAGGGGTGGGACCTCAGCAGGCTAAAATATCCACCTTCCAGAGCAGCCATTTTTCCCAGGGGAAGGGATGTCTGTACTCTGGAGATCAGTTATAGTAGCAGGAGGTTTGCACCCCATTTTGGTCACCAAGTGAAGGCTGATACCAGTTGAGAGACAGCACGAGACAGTAGCAGTTACAGTGCTAGACTAGGATCTGGGAGCCTCAAGTTCAAATCCCACCTCTTCTGTGGAAGCCCATCGGGTGACCTTGGGCCAATCACTCAGCCAAAACCTACCTCACAAGGTTATTGTTATGAGGATAAAATAGAGGAGGGGAAAATATTTTATAAACTGCTGCTGGTGCTTATAAGGGAGGAAAGCAGGTATGAATATCTAAATAAATTTCATATGACATTTAATTCTAGCAACAGTAGTATTATTAGCCAAAATTTTATCTCAAAAAAAATCTTTGCCCGTAATAAACCACTGGCTGATTAAACACTGTACTTGTTGGTAAATTTATAGCATATCAACCTCTAAGGGAGAAAAAAAGGCCTTTGCAAAATATCTTTATTCAGAGATTGACAGCAATTTATCTTGTTCAGGGATTAAGTTAAGCCTCGTTTTCTCTCAAAAGAAGATTTAGAAATTCCATCATGTGTTTGATGACTATAGAAGTTACATTTGTTAAAAAGCAACAGAAACAATTTGATTAATTCTTTTTCCCTTTGTTCTCACACTCCTCTTTTTTCATTCCTCGTGGTGATATGTAAACCATTTCTCTCTTTTTTCCTTGAAAATATTTTTAAAAGTCTGTTTGTAGCAGTTTTCTTGTCCACAGGCACTTGATGAGTGAAAGGTATCATCTCTTGGCCATCTCTGTCACCTTGTACCATCCTGCCACTGTTTCACCTGAAATTTTGTCCAGGGATGAATTCTGAGTAGGGTAAGAAGAATAGTCTGGATTTATACGCCACTTTTCTCAACCGTAAGGAGTCTCAAAGCGGCTTACAAGCTCCTTCCCTTCCCCTCCCCACAACAGACAGCTTGAGGTAGGTGGAGTTGAGAGAGTTCTGAGAGAACTAGCCCAAGGTCACCCAGCAGACTACTTGTGCAGGTGTGGGAATCAAACAAGCCTCTTCAGATTAGATTCCACTGTTCTTAACCACTATACAATGCTAGCTCAATGGTAAGCCCAACAGTAGGCATTTTCCTTTCTGGATCTCACATTTCACAAGCTTAGCCAGAACATAAAGGAAGGAGGTTATTGATGCAGCAGGATTTTTTTTAACATGAAAGACTTGAGTAAACAAAGCTCACAAGGACAGGGATTTCATTTTCCCATGTCAGTGCAATTAAGAAAGGGTAAGAGTCTGTCACTTCTGGCATAGTTTGTAGTTGGGATGAAGGAGGAGGAGGAGGAGGAGGAGTTTGGATTTATATCCCCCCCTTTCTTTCCTGTAAGGAGACTCAAAGGGGCTTAGCTCCAAAGAACTGTGATTAGCCCAAGGTCACCCAGCTGGCATGTATTGGAGTGCACAGGCTAATCTAGTTCCCCAGATAAGCCTCCACAGCTCAAGTGGCAGAGCGGGGAATCAAACCCAGTACCCCAGATTAGAGTACATCTGCTCTTAACCGCTACACCACGCTGGCACAAGAAGGCACAAGTCTCCCAAGCCCTTTTCTGATTTTTGTACATAGGCCCTCATCAGCCTTGTTCTTTGTTGCTAATCCAACAACAACAACCTTTATTAGGCATATAAAATAGGCTCAAGTACGTTACCAGCTTCCTTATTTGCAAAGAAGTCAAATTTGCACAGCAATTTGTAGGAATGGCTTATAACAGGAATGCCAGTGTTCCCGTGGTACTTGGGGACCCATGGAATCACACCACAACTCCAGACTACAGAGATCAATTCCCCTGGAGAAAATGGGTGCGTGGTGGGTGGGCTCTAGGGCATGGTGCCTCACTGAGATTGCTGTCCCCACACTCCATCCCCAAATCTCCAAGAGTTTCCCAACCTGGATCTGGCAATCCTACCTTCCCATCCCCCATCAGTGGCCAGGAGGACCCAGCTACCCTACTTATGCAGCTCAGTGGGAGTAGCTAAGCTGGTGGCAACCTGGAGGGACTTGTCAATTTCATTCAAGACCACTTCCTGACATCCCCTTCCCAATAATTTGAGCACTGGACTCCAGGATCCGGGCTGACTGTAACAGCTACAGGGGGAGTAATGTTAAAGTCCCCACTCCGGTCTCTTGGCTGTCAGTAATGCTATGGACCTACAATCAGTACAGGAGAAATTGTGCCCCCCCCCCCCCAGAAGTTTGCAGCCTACATCAATATTTTCTGTGGGTCTCCAGGATGCAAACAGACCACCACCACCCCTCTAAAATTTTCTCCTTTTTAAACACTTTGGCCTTTCCTAGAAGTTTCTTGGGCGTCATGCATGAAGGAACTTCAGAATTCACTGCAAAATTCTGCTTTGGGAGGAATTCACGGGTGCTGTTAAGTAGCTCTTCACTAGTGTGTGTTTGAGGGAGGGCTCAGAGCCCGTGCAGCATTGTGCAAAACAAGCCATTTCCATCTATCCCAAAGCTGAGGCCTCCTTTCACTGCTCTGCTCATCACATCTGCACTTTTAATCATCATTGTCAATGGCTCCGAGAAGGAGATATAATTCCTCTCACGCTCACTCGCTCGCTCGTTCCTGATGTCTTCCTCTCTCTCTTGAAGAGTTTGACATCCTTGATACAAAGCTACCATCTGCCTTCCTTCTCTGTTCTCTCTCGTCTCTGAATCATTCCTTTCCTCATTGTTGCTGCCATTTCTTTTTCCTTTTGTTTTGCGCTTGCCCATTGTTTCCCAAGCACAAAAAGGATGGAAGGGGAACCGGAGAGGAATGGAGAGAGGCCCAGCTGCCCTTTCTAGCCAAAAGAAATTAGATCTCACCCTCCGAAAAGGACCCCTGGGACTTCTTTTTTTACAGATGTCACTCATTAATCGTGTTCCCTGCCATTTCCAGAATCAGATAAATGCATTTGTCTAGACCAGCAATTCTCAAACTATGTGTCACGAAAGACCTGCTAGTGTGCCAGGAGAAATTAACTAATTCAACAATTAAAGGTTCCCACACAGAGGCAGCCGCCTGTGTCTCTGCATGAGTCACTGCTCAGTTCTGGCTTTTCTTCTAAAAAGCCTCCCCTTGTGTCTGAACTATGTGAATAAATACTGTGGCATCTCTGCATTAAGTCTCTCTCAGAGGCACAGAGCATTTTTCTCCAACCCAATTGGCAATCCTAAGGGAGGGCTTTTGCTAAGCAGTCCGTTGTTTTAATGCTGGATACCAAAGAACAAACAATGGCCATCAGGGGCATAATGAGGCAAACTGTAGCCCTGGGCAAAACCTGAGTTGGATGCCCCCCACCCCCAATGGGCGGCCACTACACCACAACCAAATGTTTTTGCATCAGGACATTGGTGCGTGCAGGGGGTGCATTTTTAGACATATCAGCACCAAATTTCAGCATATCATCAGGAGACTGTCCTTATGCTACCCCCCAAGTTTATGAGGTTTGGTTCAAGGAGTCCAAAGTTATGGACTCCCAAAGGGGGTGCCCCATCCCCCATTGTTTCCAATGGGAGCTAATCCCCAAATTGTGTGCCCTATGCAGCCCTTTGTCTGGAGTTAGGTCAAAACTCCTTGGAATCAGCCGCTTGGCTGAGGGCTTTTAGATTCTGGCTGCGAATTCATTTTCTCTCGGACTGTAATTCCCTGGTCCACTGTCTGCTCTCTGACACCCATTCCAACCCCCAGCCATCCCCAGAAGATGGTTTCTTCTGCCAAGCCACCCACGCCATTGCTTCTGGAAGCTCCATGAGGAGTGTGGGGATGCTCCATGTGGGGTTGACTCGCTCCTAACCATCAGCAGCATGGTGGAGACTGGCATGCTCTCTTGGGGCTGTGCTGCCACCAGGTCAGTCCAAACCAACCCCTTGGACCTAGCTGGGGCATTGCATTCCAACAAGGGTCAGGTATTCCCTCCTTGGGGTGACAAAGTACCTGGAACCAGCCTGAGAGCGTGGTTTACTAACAGAGTATCCGTTCGGCACGTGGAAGACTCTATGGTAAGTTGCCATCTCCAATTAAAAGGGTCAGGTGATGTGAGAGGCTTCCACCTGTGACCCTGGAGAGTTGCTGCCAGTCTGAACAGACAATACTGACTTTGATGGTCCAATGGTGTGATTTGATGTAAGGCAGCGATTCAGTATATAAGGCAGCTGCTTCTGTTCTTGTGTTTGGAGCCTGTTGGTAAACCGTCACAGGTAGCAATTGGGCTGTTCCTTGAAACCAACCAGGAGACAAGATGGACGTAACGGTTAAGAGCAGGTGTACTCTAATCTGGAGGAACCGGGTTTGATTCCCCGCTCTGCCGCCTGAGCTGTGGAGGCTTATCTGGGGAATTCAGATTAGCCTGTACATTCCAACACACACTAGCTGGGTGACCTTGGGCTAGTCACAGTTCTTCTGAGGTCTCTCAGCCCCACCTACCTCACAGGGTGTTTGTTGTGAGGGGGGAAGGGAAAGGAGTTTGTAAGCCCCTTTGAGTCTCCTTGCAGGAGAGAAAGGGGGGATATAAATCCAACTCTTCTTCTTTGAATGAGGCACTGCAGTTCCTAATCCTTGAACTGAGGAGGAAGGGGTCCACACGTGGGGAAAACAAGCCATGTTATCTTGTGTGCAAGTCTACATAACGCATCAAATGTGGTACATGGATAACTAATTGTGGGGAGGTTGATGTTTCACTTATCTGTGTGGAAATAAACTGAAAGCAATCAGCGAGTGCCAACATCTGCTTCCGCGTGTAACCTCAGCTTGTGGGTTCTGTGGGGCAGCACTTGGAATGAGTTGCAACAACAATTTTTAAACAACAAAATGGTTTACTTTACTTAACAAATAACACTTTTAAAACATCAACATTTAACGTTACAATTCAAGGTCCTGTTCAGGTTGCATTTCAAGTCCTTCTATTTACAGTCTACTGATATTGCCAAGTCCAAATCTTCTTTGCAAGTTGGCTGGCTCCTGAAGACTCCAAGGGCTTGATGAACAGGTTGCAACATGATGAAGGTCTCCAGGAGAACTCTCACCCATTACAACCACAAAAGAAAACCCTGAAACAATAAACTCCAACATTTACAACATAGCAAAACAACAACTACCTTCCCAGTAGTTCCCAACAATATTGAAATTACCTTAACAAGGTGTTAAGGGCTTATAGAAATCAAGGTCCAAGTCTGGTAGCCTTGCTTCTTCTGCAAAAGAGCTCTTGCAGCCTCTCTGCTGCTCCGAGTCTCCACCCCCTTACTGGGTCAACCCATTCTGGGCCAACCCATTCTGGGCATGGGGGTTACACGCGCACATTTGGCACCTGATAAAAAAAAGTTAGTGACAGCCCAAACTGGTTTGCAGTGCCATGATGCATCAATCCACGCCAGCGCTGTGTTAAATGGAGCAGGAATCTTGGGCTGCTAGTGGCTGACAGCTGATGCCACGAGGGGCTCCCAGGTCTCATGTTTGGGTTCTCCTTCATGACAGTTTTGAGCAGGATATGAAGTGGCTGGTTCAGAGTATATTAACTAACGGGCTTTTCAGCGAAAACCCCACTGTGTGTCCCTGCTAAGAGGATCTACAGCTGCTCCCCCTAGACTGAGAGAGATTGCCACGGAAGGAATTGAAGTCAATTTAAAGCTAATGAGCTGCAAGAAATTCTCTCATACCTTGCAAGTGTTTGTGTTTTCCAGATATCACCTGAATTAAAAGCAGCTTGCCAAATATTCAATTTTTTAACATTTGATGATATTTAACGGTGCTCGGTGTTTCTATTGTCTGTACAGCATTCAAAATATCATACACATATTAGGGCCGAGGGTGGAGTTTAGAAAGGGGAGGGACCTCAGCAGGCTAAAATATTACCCTCCTGAGCAGCCATTTTCTCCAGGGGAAGGGATCTCTGTAGTCTGGAGATCAGTTGTAATAGCAGGAGGTTTGCAACCCTATTTCAGTCACCATGTGAAGGAGATTGAGAAGATAAAAGTTGCTGGAAATGACACTAGGGGCCTTTCCCCACTTACCTTAAGCCCCGCGCTACTCTCCTCAAGTAGCGCGGGGTCCCCAGACACTCCCCACAACAGGGGCGGCGACAGCACAGCCGCCCCGATGCTGCTGCTGTCGTGGCCCCTCAGCGCGCGACATCCCTGGCGCTGGAGAAAACGGCACCTTTGGATGACCCCGCACAGAGCGCGGGGTCGTGGGGATGCCCCAGCGGGCGCCAGGGATGTCGCGCGCTGAGAGCAGCACGCGGCCTAGGGGGGGATCATGGAGAGTGGGGAAACGCCCTAGGGCTGATTCCGCATGGGCCAAAAACAGCGGTGTGAGAACGGTGTGAAAACGGTGTAAAAGGGTTTAAAACGGTGTAAAAGGGTTTATACTGTTTTCACACCGCTTTCACACCGCTGTTTTTGGCCCATGCGGAATCAGCCTAGGAAAAAGTTGAACCCAGAGGGAAAAGAGGAAGCCCCAGCCTGAGATTGATTGACTCACTCAAGGAAGCCAAGGTCCTCAGTTTGCATGACCTGAGCAAGGTTGTCAACAATAGGATGTTTGGGAGGACATTAATTCAGACGGTCACCATAAGTCAGAAGCAACTTGATAGCACTCAACACACACACAACTACAGCTTAAGGAATCCCTCTCCATCACTTTCTCTGCTCATTTTATGAGCTCCACATTTTCCTCTCAAGAAAAAAAAAACAAATCTCCTCGCAAATCCATCTTGCACTGTTTTAATTTTTGATGGTTTCCGGGCCATCTATCTACCTGCTATTTCCATTCTGGGGCAGCGGAGTTTTCTCGGTAATTTTTTTTTTTTTTTGCAAGAGAGATGAAAGTTCTCAGAGATTTTCCTTGACCTGGGGAAACACTCATCAGCATCGTTTAGTTGCCTTTTGCATTTCAGAGAGAAGAGCGCAAAGCAACTCTCTGAGGTGCCTCATCAAGGTTCAGTCGTCTTCCGCTCCATTTTAATTACCCCACAGGCACCAGCAGCCTGTCCCACAAGGCGGTGGGTTTCAGAAGCAGCTTTCTACATGAAAGGGGGTGGGCTAGGAGGGAGGAGGGCAGCCGGCGAGAAGATTAAGACACATCGAAGAGGAAGATAAACAGGCACGAAGGCTAAATCATACATCTGTGAGCTAAGGTAGGAGGGACTCCAACAATATTGGATGTTCCCGCAAAAGACAATGCAGTCAATTTAACATGCCCCCCAGGATGGTGTGACAGCCCCTTCTGCCCTAACTGTGGAAATGAGAAAATGCGGGAAGCCGTTCACTGCAGGCAGCGAGGTTGGCCCCTGCCGGTTTCAGAACACACAAGAAGAACAGTTTGGGTTTATATTCTGCTTTTCACAACTGTAAGAAGTCTCAAAGCAGCTTACAAACTCCTTTCCTTTCTCCCCCCACAACAGATACCTTGTGAGGCAGGTGGGGCTGAGAGAGTTAGGAGAGAACTGTGACTAGCCCAAAGTCATGCAACAGGCTTCAGTCATGCAACAGTGTAGAAGTGGGGAACAAACTTGGTTCACCAGATTAGACTCTGTCACTCATGGGAAAGAGTAAGGAATCAAACTCAGTTCTCCAAATTAGTCCACCGCTCTGAATCACTACACCACAGGATCACCTGTGTGCCTGACCAGCTTACTGATTCTGCAAGTTAAGTCACTATAGTTAAGAACAATGAAATGGCCTACACCTTAGATATGCACATCAAAGGCACATGTCAAAATATGGGGTATAGTTTTGATCTATATTATCAGGTGTCAACCCCCTCCCCCCGCAAATGCTGTTAAAATACAGTGGATTTTTTTTCCACAGAGTATTACGAATAACATTTATATCCTCCGTTTTCTATATATCTAATTCTCAACATGGCTCCATCTATAGATGCTTGAATCTCAACTTGGCGACCCTGCACTGGCAAGCCAGATCTTTCTACAAACCTGAGAAAACCCCCAGGCTTACAGAAAAACCTGAAATCTAGAACAAAAAAATACATTTTTTAAAACCCTAAATGATATAAGCAGTGCCTGTAACTTTAAGAAACTGATTACCTCTGAGATCACCGTGGCTATTGTGAGGATACCTAAGCACTCATAACAATATTACTAGCCTTCAAGCCTTGGCATCTATCAGGAAAAGGTGGGGTGAGAGGCTGCCAGAAGGAGGGAAAGACAAAACTCTATGTGGGGAAGGATAAAGTGGAGAATGAAGTGCCCCCCACAAATCCTCCTGTTCTACTATAAAACTCAAGGCAGTATACAAAGGATTTTCAAGAGGACAGACACAGACTTACTTAGCCGCAGCATCACATGCTTTCATCCATAACTTCCACTACACTTTATAATAATAACTATAGCAATATTATGACTATTGGGGCAGGAAGTACATTCAGCCCTTGTCTCAGTGATGCTTTTTCCTATGTCAGTGACGGGTTGCCATTCGTTTCTTTGAAGAAAGGGAGGCATTGAAGCAGGGGCGTAACAAGGCAAACTGGAGCCCTGGGCAAAACCTGAGTTGGATGCCCCCCCTCGCCCCCCATGGGCGGCTGCTCCACCACGACCAAATTTTTTTTGCACCAGGACATTGGTGCCTGCAGGGGGTGCATTTTTAGACATATCAGCACCAAAATTTCAGCGTATCATCAGGAGACTGTCCTTATGCTACTCCCCAAGTTTGGTGAGGTTTGGTTCAAGGAGTCCAAAGTTATGGGCTCCCAAAGGTGTAGCCCCCATCTCCTATTAGCTCCCATTGGAAACAATGGGGGATGGGGCACCCCTTTGGGGAGTCCATAACTTTGGACTTCCTGAATAAAACCTCACCAAACTTGGGGGGTAGCATAAGGACAGTCTCCTGATGATATGCTGAAAATTTGGTGCCGCTAGCCTAAAAATTGCGCCCCCTGCAGGCCATAAATGGAAAACCACTAAAAATACCCAAAAACGAACCCTGCATTTTGATGCCCCCCACAAGGTGATGCCCTGGGCAGATGCCCACCTTGCCCAATGGGCATTACGCCCCTGCATTGAAGACCACTGTTGCTAGGACGATTAAAGGTGTCTATCATCTCTAACAACATGAAGTCGCTGGAATTCCATGCTGCATTGGAGTGTGAGGGACAGTGTATGCATGCACACACTTTGTATTTCATCCGCCGAGGATCCTTGCCATAAATGAACTCTGAATCCGTACATACGCTGCCATTCTAACTGCAAGACTTTTGCTCGCAACTTAGTAACATTGATCATAAGATGTACAAAAAGACTCCATCAAAGGAAATTGCTTTCCTTTTGATGGACAGTGTAGCTGGGTTGTGGGGGGGGGGGGGGGGGGATCAATTCCTTTATCTGCTTTGACTTTTTATAGTTCAAAGATTGATCCTTCTCCTTGCAGAAGATAGCAGGTGCTTTATCCAAATGGCCTCTTGCAATTTATTGTCCACTGTCAAGGAAAAGTTAATGTTTATAACCGTACCGTGTGCTTTTTATTTTATTGCTCCTGTATATTATCCCTTTTGTTCCACTCCTGATGCTACGCAGCCTCGCTCTGGGCCGTCTCTCTGCCCCGCATCATGGTGGTGCTGCAGTAGCATGGCGAAAAAGCAGTGGCAGTTCACACCAGAATGTATCAAAGTGGCAAACAGGAGGGATAGGTGAAATGGAGGATCCTGCGTGCAGCTATAGTGCTGCCTTGTCTGAATTTTTAATTAATACCCATGTTCTATCCACTAGGCCGGGAACATCAGCTCCAACTGGACTGGCTGCCACTTGTTCCTTTGCAGAAAGGGAGGCATGTAAGGCCAGCCTTGCATAGAATGCCTTTGGGAATGCCTTGTTGAAACAGTTAGTGCAAACTGCTGATGCTCTCTAGGATCACATTGTCAGGTTCTATGACTGAAGTCAATAAGGGACTCTGGATTCTTGATTAATAGTCTTTATTAATAGTCTTTATTAATAACAGCACGTACCTGGCTTTGCAAACTTTTATTTCTAGTTTGACCACACTTACAATGTGGTCAAACTTTTATTTCTAGTTTGACCACACTTACAATGACAACTGCCTTTATCCCCACACAGCCACCATAAATCCCCCTCCCTCTTCTATTGGAATGTGAGAAAGACACAGCGGAAAGAAAGAGCTGTTGGGGAGGCGAGCACCCCAAGGCCAGTACAGCAATAGACCAGCCACCTGCTGTGACCCAGTTCAGAGTCCGTGCCAGGGTTATTCCTAACATAATTATCTATAGTTGCAAGTGTTGGAATAAGCGACTTCTGCAATGGGGGGGGGGGTGCTGTTGGACAATGGGGGGAGGCGCTGTGTATCTCTAAGCTGTTCTGTTGTTTGCTCTCCATGTCTAGGGTCTGCCCACCAACTCCTCCTCCTTCACCCTGCAGCCATTCTTCTTCTCCTTTGTACTGAACACAATGTAATGGCTACCTGCTTCTGCTGGGGCTTTCCCACAGAAGCAGTTCACATCCGCACATATGTGATGGCGTGTTAGAATGCCCACTTGTAATAGGGAAAGTTATCTCTTTACTATAAGGTTTCTATATATCTACTTTTCACCTGGAACAATACTTGTGATCCGAAGTTACTAGAAATAAAAGTTTTCCTTTTTGCTTATATTTGTTTGGAAGAGCTTCTTTTACTGCACTCACACACAGGGCTGGGCTGATCCATATTCGACCAAATTCCAACAGCAAGCATCAAAGGGAAGGAAAGGAAGGAAGAGGTCCATTAACATAGGAGAAGGAAGCGAACGCTACCCCTTCTGCAGGGTAGGTGTGAATGCCCTCACTTAAAGGCACCTGGTGGGCCACTGCGAGTAGCAGAGAGCTGGACTAGATGGACTCTGGTCTGATCCAGCTGGCTTGTTCTTATGTTCTTATGTTCTTTGATGGAAGGAGAAAGCACATCCTGACACACATCTGTAAAGCACGTGTTCAGATAAATGCACAGGCAGGAGCATGAAGGTCCCACTTAGGCACACACAGTCTGCCTTTTACATGTTCCTGTTTCTTGTTCTGAACTGTCAGTGCAATAATAGTTTGTAGGCTAATGGTGTCTAGCATATCATTCACCTACCAGTGCAGAACAGATTTCTGAATGAATGCAAAATACAGCAAATTGAGTCTTCGGCAATCTGTAACAGGGAGACCGGCAGTCCTTCCTGAGGGAGGGCTGGGGTTCAGTGGAGGAGCATCAGCTTTGCATACAGAAGCTCACAGGTTCAATCTGCAGTATCTCCAGTTAAAGCAATCAGTAAGAAGTGGGCAAGATCTCTGCTGGTCCAGGTCACTATAAGGCAGCTTCATGTGTATTCGGTATAAGAAGAGAGGAGTTAAATATGGCCCTATTTTCATCTGTGAAATGTAGAGGGTGTGTAGGAGCAGGAATAGGAACAATTTTCTTGCCTGTTCCAAACCCAGAAATGGGACTGCACTGCATGATAATAAAAAAAAGCGTATTCTGAACTTGTGGATTCCCTGCTGGGTACATAAAGGGTCTGAAATAGTGCTGAGTTAAGCAGGACTGTATGTGTGCTGCAATTCTTTCTTAGTGTAAAGAAGATACGAAATTTCTTGCCTTAGTTGCTGAATTCAGGAGTCTGCAAATCTTATCCTTCGTTAGAGTGTTGTGGGTTTTCCGGGTTGTATGGCTGTGTTCCAGTAGCATTTTCTCCTACTGCAACATGGCCATACAACCCGGAAAACCCACAACATTCTAGTGATTCTGGCCGTGAAAGCCTTCGACTTATCCTTCATTTAAAAAAATTTTTTTTTTTAAAGTTTCCAGTCCTTAGGCTTGTGAAAATGTGCTTGGAAATGTGTAGGATGCACCTGTGAAAATGTTAGAATCCGGGGAGATTTCCAAGGGTTGGGACTTCAGAGGAATGTAATCTCCAGAGGTGTAGCAAGGGGGGGAAAGCGCCGGGTGCACCAGTGTGTCCTCTGCCCCACTACGCCCCAGAACTCCCCCACCACATCCCCACAGGGGCGTGCACCCGGGGCATCGCCCCCACTTCACCCCGGAGCTACGCCTCTGGTAATCTCCCAGTAGAGAATAGAAGTCAGGTCTCCTGTAAAAACTAGAGAAACTACATAAATGTACTTAATGCTATTCAGCTGCATAGATCACAAATCCAATATTTGTGGCGACAGAATCTGTATAAGAAGGGTGTGTTCCTGAGCCCTGCGTATCTTTCACCTGAACAGCATTAAGCTGAAAATCATTGCATGGTTTTTAATCATTTTGTGGGTTTATGTTTTTCCAGTCTGCCTTGACTACTGTTGGTGTCAAAGCAATTTAAAAGTCTAGTACATAAAATAAAGCCAATTTACCCATCACCTTTTGGATGCTCACAGCTGAACGCATTTACGTACACCACAAATTGCATCTGAGGAAAGAACGCAACATGATGCCTCGTCCTCTTGTGTTTTTACTCCTGTTCTGTCAGACATTAGTTTGATTCCATTGTGGGGTTTCTGCTCACTTTTCTGGTTTCCTGACATTTTTTTTAAAAAAAAATAAAATTGTATATGGCTGCTGGGTTGATATGTTGAACACGGGTATGAATTGTTTATAATGAGCCTGTTTTGAAGTTGTTCCCTTAGCTGTCTTGAGTTATGTGTATGCTATAAACGTTGCAAGTAAAGAAACAAAGTGGTTCTGACCCATAATTCTGGGAGCTGAAGCAGCTACTGAGCAAGCTGGGAATGTCCGGGCAGCACTGAGCATGCCGGTCGATTAGCATCCCATTCTCTGCCATAGCAGCATTTTCCTCTGTTCCTTCCAGTTAATTTTCCATTCGCTATTAATCACCCCTTCTGGCAGCCCATCCATCATGGAGCTGCTTGGCAAAGTTCTTCGTTTGCCTATCCCTGTGTGTCACCCCCAATCTGTTACACCGAATCCAAGGTTGTTATAATTGTTGTTTGGTTTTGTAGGCAATGCCCATTTGGTTCAAATTGCAATATAAATATTTTTGAAAGGCACCGGATTTCCACGATTTCTTATTTGAGTTAGGTTCTCCATTTTGGGCAGCTGCCTTTTTGTTTAGTTTGCTGACCTAAAACTATGAGCTGGTGCTGCATTTCCAAGGCAGATCTGGGTCAAGTTCTCCAGTTTAAAATAGTGCTGAGAAAGACCAGTCTGGCCATTTGAGGTCTGCAAGATGTCAGGAGTGCTAAACTCGAATTCTTACAACAGAACTGAGGTCCTTTACTCCTGGGGTGTCAAAAATGCCATCTGGGGGTCAGATCTGGCCCCTGAGGGGCTTCATCAGGCCTGCAAGCCAACTGAGGCCCCCCCGCCCTCCCAATCTGGCCTGACAATCTTGCCAGGTCAGGTCGCTGGTTCACAGGCTTGATAAACCCCCTCAAGGATGCCACTCCTCCCTGCTGCAGGCTTCACCCTCAATGTCCTCCTGCAACCAGTCAAGGCAGCCCCCCACCTCTGGGCCTGGCCTGACCTTTTATGCAGAGGTGGGATCCAGCAGGTTCTCACAGGTTCCCGAGAGTAGGTTACTAATTATTTGTGTGTGCCGAGAGGGGGTTACTAATTGGTGATTTGGCCACGTGATTTTTGCCTGAGTTACACCCCTCCTCTCAGCAGTAGCGTGCAGAACTTGAAGCAGTCTAGCAGGAGGTGGACCGGCGTGCGTGGCAGCCTGCGCCTGCGTGCGTTCGTTTCCCGCCCAAGGACTGGCGCAGTGGCTGCGTCCTTGCCACAGCCCCGCCCAGGAATGTCCTGCCCCCGGAATGCCTGGCCACACCTCCGTCGTGCCCCGCCCAGCCCCATTGGCGCTACGCCACAGTTTGAATCCCACCACCATGGGAACCTGTTACTAAAATTTTTGGATCCCACCACTGCTTTTATGTCATAGCCAGGCTTCATAACAAGTGAGTTTGACATCCTTGCTTTACTCCCTGTATCAACAGGGTAGTTTGCAAACCAGGGAAACTGCTAGTCTAATCCACAATGCCAGCCCTGAAGATAGCTAGACAGTACAGTTTCCGGACTTGCAAGGATCTCAGGACTAGCTGATTTTGCTAGCTTTTATCCTAGGTCCCTTTGCCTGAGGAAAAAGTCATTTGTGTTGGAAATGAAGAATTTTATACTGTCTCTTACCTCAGACTCTTGAGGGGGACTTGACCAGAGAATCAGAGCGATAGAGGGTCCAAGACACTGGGCATCCTTTCTCTACTGCTCTGACACCGTCCATTTGATGTATAGATTGCTACTCTCAGGGAGACTTCTTTCCTCCTTTTACACCCTTTCCTTCCACCTCTCCACACCTCTTCTCGAACTTGCAACAGCAGAGGCAAGAGGAGGACTTGCAGAACAACCTTAAAAGAAAATGTAGTCACAAGACAGGAGGGCAAAAACACAACACAACCACCTTCCCTGAGACTGTATGCAGGGAAAAGTGGCCTAAAAAGGCTAATAAATGAATGGATGAATGTAGTCATATGTGGTAAGCACGGAAATGAGGGAAGTTGTACTAAACTAGTTTTGATAAAGATGCCAGAATGGGACAAGGTGGTGGGGGGGTGGGGGGGTGGGAGAGAAATATCCTGCCAACAAGTGGAGTCATCCTTGTCAAACTAAAACCCCAATCAACTTTTGTCAAAGCTCTATTTTGGGGACTGCTTACCTGAATCATGTTAATTTAAATTTATAAATGGCAGGCTTTCAATGGAGATGGCATATTCCTGCTCTTTTTCTTTATTTTTTGCATTCCCAACACTGGTTCATTTGTATGGAGCTGTCACTTTCCCCTATCAACCAATATTTCACTTGAGATAAATTCATTTTTATGGCCGATCCATAAATCTTGCTCAGAAGCAAAGAGTGGCTGGATGAGGTAGGGGCGGAAGAAAATGGCATTTTGCAATTTGTCACTTTTAACAAAGTGTAAGCAGAATGGGAGATTTGGGGTTCATGCTTCCTGCCTCTCTGAAGGGTGGCGTAGTGGTTAAGAGCAGTGGATTCAAAACTAGAGACCTGGGTTTGATTCTCCACTCTTCCACATGAGCGGTGGACTCTTATCTGGTGAACTGGATTTGTTTCCCTGTTCCTACACATGAAGCCTACTGGGTGACCTTGGCTTAGTCACAGTTTTCTCTGAATTCTCTCAGCCCCACTTATTTCACAAGGTGTCTATAGTGAGGAGAGGAAGGGAAGGAGGTTGTAAGCTGCTTTGAGATTTCTTACGGTTGGGAAAAGCAGAATATAAATCCAAATTATAGTTGAAGGCTTTCCTGGCTGGAATCACTAGGGTGTTGTGGGTTTTTCGGGTTGTATGGCCATGTTCCAGTAGCATTTTCTCCTGACGTCTCACCTGCATCTGTGGCTGGCATCTTCAGAAGATCCTCTGAAGATGCCAACCACAGATGCAGGCAAAACGCTACTGGAAAATGCTGCTGGAACATGGCCATACAAACCGAAAAAACCCACAGCACCCTAGTAAATTAAAACTCCTTCTGCTCCTCTTCCTCTTCTTCCTCTCTTCTCTAGCAAGCTCCTGGGTGCAAAATGGTAAGCTGCAGTAAGGAAATCAAAGCTCTGCTCGCAGCCTGATTCGATCTCGATGGAAGTTGGTTTCAAGTGGCCAGTTCAAGGTTAACTCAGCCTTCTCCATCCTTCTGAGGTCGGTCAAATTGTTACCGCCAGGAAAATAAACAAAATATTTTCCTGAAGTCAGGTTGCCTGGCTACACTGGCTCCATGCCTGGACATGGAGACTTGTGTGGTTCAGAAGCCTTCATAAGGTTCACAGAGAATGCATATGTATGTTTGTGTCAATGCTATACGGTTTCCCTCTTGTTTGTGCCTTTCTAGGATGTAATAAAAGCCCCTTTTAAGTTGAATTTATGATGTGCCTGCAGTTTAGGATGTTAGTTTAGTTAGGTTCTTCAGTTAGTTTAAGGTTTTGTTATTGTTAGATTTAAGAAAGCCATGCCAATAAGTATCTGTAAAGTCTTGCTGTGCCAAGAAATCACTTGCCAATAAAGAACCTCCCTGCTTGAAGAACATCGGCTTCCTGCGCCTCATTAAGTTGCTGAGCTGAAATCACTTATTGTTACCTGGCAAGCCGCAGTAACAAAATGACTACCCAACTTGCTGGGGATAAAGTTTATATGACTGGAGAAGCAATGGCAATCCACCCTGTAAACATAGTCAGCCATTTAAACATCATGATGTGTTGTCACCCCATGGGTCAGTAGTGACCTGGTGCTTGCACAGGGGACTACCTTTACCTTTGACCATGTCCTCTTCTTCTTCCCGGACCAGCCCTCAGCATAGCCAACCAGAGTACTAGAGCACTTTGATAAGTGGTGCTGGTAAATTACCACGGAGGGGAGCAGCATCCCAAATGGCTAAGGTTGCTCCTCAGTACACCCTGTCCATTTGTCTTCTCCCATTAAGCCCCCATTTAACAGACATCTCACTAAATACCCAGCTGACATAAGTAGTGCAGAGAGATTTATGTTTCTGGCACTCCATCATTTCCCCAGCCGTGTCTGTGCCTCCCAAAACTGTTTTAAATGGTGTGATGGGATTTGCTATCTTGAACAAGGGCTCCCAAAATCTTTCCTGAGGGCCTTCTTTTTTGCCTGTCTTCTGTGCTTTCCACACACTCTTTCCCCAGAGGAGTCCACACCTCCCTTCTTCCCAGAGTCAGGTCAAGACTGCGGGGAGATTCTCACTGGCAGGACACCCTTTGCTGTTCTCCCCAGCCGGATAGTGGGACTGCTCTCTGCCTACAAAGCAGCCCTGCTCCATTGCTCTTGAGACACACTCTTTGCTTTTGTGACACCTTATAGATGTACATTTTGATCCCTTGACTATAAAGGTCATCACTAAGACAAAAAAATAGACATAAAATCAGATTTTTTTTAAAAAAATGCTTCTGCTTATTTTTCTTCTTTTTTTTACAGTAATCTTTATTTGAGAAGAAAAATCTTTAAAATACACAGTCAAGTGAACAAAAGTCCCAAAATACAGAAACAAGTAACAATGATACTACCGTGTTTCCCCGAATATAAGACAGTGTCTTATATTAATTTTTGCTCCCAAAGATGTGCTCTGTCTTATTTTCAGGGGATGTCTTATATTTCTATATTCTGTTTGTCAGGCATGCTTCCAAACAAAAACTTTGCTACATCTTACTTTTGGGGGATGCCTTATATTTTGCACTTCAGCAAAACCTCTACTACGTCTTATTTTCCAGGGATGTCTTATATTCGGGGAAACAGGGTAATAGATGTATCAGTTTAGTTGACTGCTTTTTCCCCAAGAGTCATGGTGTTACATGTTAAGGCGTAGCTCCAAGGGGACAGGGGGCACATGACGCACCGGGCGTGCGCCCCTGTGGGGGTGTGGTGAGGGTGTTCCGGGGCCGTTCTGGGGGCATGGTGTGGTGGGGGTGTTCTGGGGCGGGGCTGTTCCAAGGTGGGGTGGAGCAGAGGATGCACTGGTACACCCGGCACTTCCCCCCTTGCTACGCCTCTGTTAATTCAATGATTTTGCTTTTCTATGTCTTTCAAACCCACTGAGAATCCACCCTCTGCTAACACAGAGCAGGAAGTGAGAGCTGAGAGGAAGGGGTTTTCACCTCACATGCTTCAATTTGTTGTTAAAGCATCAACCCAAACATTTAAAACTGGAAATGTGCTTTCTTCCATTTTGTTGGAAGGTTTGTTTTTCATCCATTTATGTAGAAAAGGTTGATGCCTCCTCTCCAGAAACTTGCTGGAGAGGGCTCCCAGCTAAAACAATATAGTAAAACCATACAGCCATCAAAAATAAGCCAGGGCACAAGAGGAGGCATTAAACAGAGACGATAGCCCTCGGGCATCAGTAGACCATAAAAACAATTCTTAAATTGTTTGTTGTGGGTAAACAAACGTTTCATCCTGGTACCTTTGGTGCCAGCAGGAGGGAAGCTGGGGGGCAGATTAGGAATTCATCCTACCTTTCCACTGCTGAGAGAGAAAGGAGGGACTCCACTTTAAATACTGAAAAGGAACTGCAGGGGATGAGGCCACCCCACAAAAGCAATGAGAGAGGAGGAACGGGCTAGTTCGTAGGATCCAAACTTTAGAAGTATACTTTAAAGGGGAAGTGAGAGGCTGTAGTTTGGCCCTTATACTTGAATGTCCTGCTTAATCTTGTGCTCTGAGGCACCCTGCTCCTGCTGTTTAAATGGGGCAGGAGGAGCAAGCCATAGCTATTTAGTGGTGAGACAAAGACGCTCAGGCTCATTCCGCACATGCAGAATAATGCACTTTCAAACTGCTTTCAGTGCTCTTTGAAGCTGTGCGGAATGGCAAAATCCACTTGCCAACAGTTGTGAAAGTGGTTTGAAAACGCATTATTTTGCGTGTGCGGAAGGAGCCAAGGTACATTCTTAGAAGTACTTTATTCCCATTTCTTCCCCCTGCCCTGTTATTGAAAACAGACTAATATACCAAGTAATCCTACTCAAATCTACTTGGAAGCAAATCTCATTTGAATCAATGAGGCTTCCCCCCCCACCCCCCCGGAATATTTTTTTAGAATGGCAGTCTAAGCTCTTGGAAGGTCTGGGAAAGAAAATAAATTGGGAGGAAGTAGAAGAGCCAAGGTGAGCTTGCTTGCAACAGTGAGGTGTGAATTGTATTTGTGAAATTTAGGGGGAAACATGGGTTTTAGAGGGATCAAAAGGTGCTGGAGTTTTAGTCTATGTGGGAGTTACTCTGTAAAAATCTTACTTCTTAATTCTAAATACGCGGAGAGACAACAGACTTCTGAGGTGAGAGGAACACGTTGTGCATCTGATGAGATGTTCTGACCTACCCTGATCTCATCAGAAACTAAGCAGGGTCAGGTCTGGTGAGTATTTGGATGGGGAGACCCCCAAGGAATACCAGTGCCATGACACAGAGGCAGGCAATGGCAAAACCACCTCTGTTAGTGTCTTGCTTTGAAAACCCTACCAGAGATCGCCATAAGTCAGCTGTGCCTTGATGGAAAAAACAAACAAAATACATTCATTATTTCTGATTTAGAATTCTGAGCCATGTATGCCCTGATGGATGATGGATTTCAGTATTTCTCAGCATAGGTAAATAGGAACTTCATCCTCTAGCTAAAGGACATCCAATCTGGGCCAAGGGTACTTCCTGGCTCATGATTCCCTCTCTGACTGAACACCAACAAGCCATTTTAAACACAGGTGTCAAACTCGCGGCCCTCCAGATGTTCATGAACTACAATTCCCATCAGCCTTTGCCAGTGTAGCCAATGCTCATGTTGGGAGGGACTGATGGGAATTGTAGTTCATGAACATCTGGAGGGCCGCGAGTTTGACACCCCTGATTTAAAGTATTTCCTAATAATAATCTGGGGTGTAATTATGACCTTGAAGTTATCAAAACTGTTTATGTATAGCCTTACAACAATCCTTTAAATTAGAACAGTGATCACCTTAGAAGATGGTTAAGGCTGGCTATGGCCTTGGGCACTTTCGCACATGCTGAATAATGCACTTTCAATGCATTTCACGATTGTTTGCAGGTGGATTTTGCTATTCCGCACAGTAAAATCCAGCTGCAAAGTGCATTGAAAGTGGATTGTAAGTGCATTATTCTGCCTGTGCAAAAGTGCCCCTACAGACAACGCCTGTTTGACCAGATGTTCCAGGGTGTTTCACCACCTACCACAGCTTTGAACGTCATTTTATTCCTCTTTGGGAAACACCCCTATTGTCTGTGATCATTCATCCTGAGATGAAACGGAGAGTGAGTCAAAGTTGCTGACTTGCAGCTCTTCGAGATTTACATCTTGAATGTGCATGCAAATTGGAGGTTGTTAATTTTGTAGAAGGATCCTGTAAGGCTCCCAGTGTTTCCCAGCATTCTAGTTGGCCTTCGTTCAAAATCAGTATGAATCAAGTCTGGCATTTTCGAGCAGATGTTTTGCTGTTGCCTAAAATCGTGGCATCCTGGTAATCTAGGAATCTCCTACGGGGGATGCAAGCAATGTGGTAAGGCTGTGAATCAAACCGTGTGTCCCCTGTGAGCTCACAAGATAGCCTTGGGAAAACCACGCTCTTGCTTACCCACACATCTGAAGTATGGAGGGAGTAGTGACTAGCTTTATATCCCAGGGAACTGTAGCCTATTTTTCCTGAACACCTGTTGTGCTGTTCAGGTAATAATAGGGGTTGTACCTTTACTTGTACTGAAATGCCTTCAAACTGCCCTTCTGAGGAGATCACAGTCCTCTGAAAGCTTCTTCTCCAGGCTGTCCAGTCCAGTCATAGACAGAATTGGGCACTTCTAAGAGCCCGCAAGTCACACAGGAGCAGCAGTGGCATAGGAGGTTAAGAGCTCGTGTATCTAATCTGGAGGAACCGGGTTTGATTCCCAGCTCTGCTGCCCACAGGCTCTGTGAGGCTTGTCTGGAAGTGTCCAATTCCAAGATTGGAGGCAACCGCCACCATGAAGGGATGATTGAGGGGACTGGAGCACACCTTCCTTACTTATGAGGAGAGGCTGCAGCGTTTGGGACTCTTTGTAGTTTGGAGAGGAGGCTGGCTGAGGGGGGATTATGATTGAAGTCTACAAGAATTATGCATGGGGTAGAAAATGTTGACAGAGGAAGAAATTTTTCTCTCTTTCTCACAATACTAGAACCAGGGGGCATTCATTTAGAAAATGCTGGGGGGAAGAATTAGGACTAATAAAAGGAAACACTTCTTCACGCAACGTGTGATTAGTGTTTGGAATATGCTGCCACAGGAGGTGGTGATGGCCACTAACCTGGATACCTTTAAAAAGGGAGCTTGGACAAAGATTTATGGAGGAGAAGTCGATTTATGGCTACCAATCTTGATCCTCTATACTTGATCTGAGGATTGCAAATGCCTTAGATGAGACCAGGTGCTTTCCTTGGAGACAACAGCACTTATGAAAGGCCATTGCGATTTCACATCCTACATGTGAGTTCCCAAAAGGCACCCTGGTGGGCCCTACTCTGCGAGTAGCAGAGAGCTGGACTAGATGGACTTTGGTCTGATCCAGCTGGCTTGTTCTTATGTTCTTATGTCATGACACCTCCCACCACATGCCAGCTGGGTGACCTTGGAAGCTAGTCCACAGCTTCTCGGATCTCTCTCAGCCCCACCTACCTCTCAGGGTGTTTGTTGTGAGGGGGGAAGGGCAAGGAGATTGTAAGCCCCTTTGAGTCTCCTGCAGGAGAGAAAGGGGGGATATCTTCTTCTTCTTCTTCTTCTTCTTCTTCTTCTTCTTCTTCTTCTTCTTCTTCTTCTTCTTCTTCTTCTTCTTCTTCTTCTTCTTCTTCTTCTTCTTCTTCTTCTTCTTCTTCACAAGACACAGCATGGGGACTGCATGGCAAACTCTATGCTGGGGATAATTAGGAAAGGAGTTGATAATAAAACTGCAAGGATTGTCTTGCCCTTATATAAAGCAGTGGTGCGTGTACTTAGAGTACTGTGTTCAGAGTTCTGATTAATACATCTCAAAAGGGATGCTCGAAGAGATTGAAAAAGTGCAGAGAAGGGCAACGAGGATGATTGGAAGGAGTTAGGACACGCTTCCTTATGAGGAGAGGCTGCAGCGTTTGGGACTCTTTAGTTTGGAGAGGAGACGTCTGAGGGGGGATATGATTGAAGTCTATAAAATTATGCATGGGGTAGAGAATGTTGACAGAGAGAAATTTTTCTCTCTTTCTCACAATACTAGAACCAGGGGGCATTCATTGAAAATGCTGGGGGGAAGAATTAGGACTAATAAAAGGAAACACTTCTTCATGCAACGTGTGATTGGTGTTTGGAATATGCTGCCACAGGAGGTGGTGATGGCCACTAACCTGGATAGCTTTAAAAGGGGCTTGGACAGATTTATGGAGCAGAAGTCAATCTATGGCTACCAATCTTGATCCTCCTAGATCTAAGATTGCAAATGCCTTAGCAGACCAGGTGCTCAGGAGCAGCAGCAGCAGCAGCAGGCCATTGCTTTCACCTCCTGCATGTGAGCTCCCAAAGGCACCTGGTGGGCCACTGCGAGTAGCAGAATGCTGGACTAGATGGACTCTGGTCTGATCCAGCAGGCTAGTTCTTATGTTCTTATGACTCTGGACTCAGCCTGTGTTTTCCATAATATGTACGATCTTATACACATGTATAAGGTAAATAAATAATGTAAAATTACATAAATAAATGTCTTAAGAGTCTCCCCCCACTCCACATCATGGAGGTTTGGGGCTAGAGTTATACCCTAGTCCTAGGAACAACAGTGGCATTCCTTCACCCACTCTGAATGTGAAACCAAAGCATGCTGACATTGGGTAGAGTCCCTGCTGTGACTCATTCCTCCCCCCCCCCCGCCTTTGTCTTTCTGCTACAGAAGAAGGGAATTGCTAGTCCGTTCAGAACTGCAAAGACAGGAAGAATAAAGACTTGTGTGCCTCTGGAAGCTCCTTCCCCATTTCCCTAGAGAGAAGTTGAAGCTCCAGAAGAAAAATGCCATAGATCAAAATGAGAGCACTCTCAGGGCAAGGGAGAAGGCCAGTGTGCTCTGAATGAGCAATGCCCTGGTGTGCAATGTGCATTAATCCAAGCCAACAATGGAATTATGCGCTCCTGCTGACTCCCTGGGACCAAAGAGCCAGGCCTAACCCATGGCAAGTGAGTTGGGAGACGGAAGGAGAGGAGGCACTGGGACAGAGAAAAACATGCTTAGCTCCTGGCTTTTCCCTCTGTGAATGAGGGAGGGCAATCATAATGAATGGGCAGGTATGTGGTTCGTTGCGGCCTGAGTTTCATGGGAGAAGAGGCAGGTCGATGCTCTTCATGAATGGGAACACCAGCGGCAAAGGGTCTGAAAGGGAAAGACTGTGGCAGTGATTTCTTAAAGGAGTGAATAAAGAGGAGTTTTGAGCAGAGGCGTACTGTGGAGGGGTGAAAGGGGGTGTTCTCCCCAGGCAACATTCATCTGGGTCACACGGGGGTGCATTTTGGCCACCTTCCCCCTCCCCCACAGGCCAGGCAAGGCTGAGACAAGCAATGGCACCCTCACTGTTCTAGTCACTGTTCCTTTTGGCACACTGCAACTGGTGCACCCCAGTGGTGGCACTGCTGCCACAAGCAGGATGCAGCTGGTGGCACTGAGTATTTTCTGTCTCAAGGTGCTGCTACTGCTGATGCCCACTCAACACCCAAGAGCAGTGCCATCCAAGGAGACCTGCGAGGCTCCAGCTGTCATCTCCCATGGGCCCTCTGGTCCACCCCTCTGCTGAGCAGAGAGATAGGAAGAGCCTGACAGGGCACACCCCCAAAGTGGCCTGGTAAGAGCCCCCCATAGGCCGGTGGCAGCTCCGTCAGGGCATAGCTGCAAAACATTTGCCCAGGAGGTGCAATTTCAGTGCTTGCCTTGGGTGCCATTTTCTCTGGGTACAGAATAAAAGAACTAGAACATTTTATTTTTTAAAAGACAAATTCATTCAAGATGTATACAAAACAACAGAGTACAGTACTGAAATAAGAAGCAGTACATATCATAGTACATTCATGTTTATTCTGTATTTGGAATTTCAGATCAGAAATGGTCATCACTTCTTCACTGAGGCTCCCTCAAAATCACAGGCTCATGCCAACTAGCCCACCTGCTCCCACCTGAGTTCTGGTGTGGCCACTTGTGGCTCCCATGATGTGGCTCTCTCTTCCAGGAGGACTGATCTCTGCAAGGTGGAGATCGGAGGCGTACCACCCAGGAGGACATATGGGGTCAAATGTCCCCAGGCTCATTTAGTCATGGGGGGGGGGAGGGCAGAAAATCACCCCCATATTCCTCTTCCTTCCTGCCAAGTCCATACACTTATTTCAAGACTTGGTGCAAAAAAAAAGTTGTTTAGTCGTGGTGCAGGAGGGCAGCTGCCCAAATGGGGGTGGGGTGTGGTGGAAAACTCAGGTTTTGCACTAGGCCACATTTTCCCTAGATATGCCTCTGGTGGAGATCAGCTATGATGTTGGGAGAGCCCTAGACCAGGGATAGGGAACCTGCGGCTCTCCAGATGTTCAGGAACTACAATTCCCATCAGCCTCTGTCAGCATGGCCAATTGGCCGCAGGTTCCCTGCCCTAGACACTAGCTGGAAGTTGGCAACCTTCTATTATGCTCCTGTTGAAGAACCTGAGTGTATCACAAAAGATTCTGGGGTACATTCTGAG